>NC_140492.1:102897878-103612878 GCF_964271855.1 Acomys minous | reverse complement strand
GCTGCCACAGGCGTATCAGTGACAGGTGGCCCCAGCAAAACAAAACTTGACAACAAACAGAAGACATGCACGGCATTCCAAGAACAGAGCTTACCAACAACATGCCTCCTACAGGCAGCAGGGCCATAGTAAGCTGCTTTTCTCTACACGACATGCAAACAACAACACAAAAGCCTGCATTTCAGGATGTGGTAAAATATTTGAGGCAACAGGTGGCTTGGAGACGGGAGTCAGCCACAGCAGCCCAGCTCATCCGCTGTCTCTCTTTACAAGGGAATGGTGAGCCAATGAGATTAAATAACAGGTTCAAAGGTCATACATGAACTAAATAGCAGATGACGACCTAAAACTTCTAGTTCTGTCATTGAATTTAATGCTATTTCTTTGGGAACCCTGCTTCTTAAGAAAATGAAATACAAAAGCTGGAGGTAAAACCTAAAATAGAAACATTTCTGATGAGTTTCCCCATTGTATTAGACTTTAATTCATTCTAAGTCATAGACCCACATGCAATAAATGACTAAAAAATTCAAATCACTTTGGATTTGTTTTATACAAATAAGACTTTCTACTAAAGTTATCACCTCTTGTATATATCATAACAAAAAATGTGTAAGTTTAAAAAAATGCATTTCATATTCTATAGACAAAATTCCTATGTTCTTGTTAAAAAGTTGTTTTTCCCTAGGGCAGATATAATAGCGCACAGCTGTCCCTCTCAGCAGGCTGGACTCCATAGCGAGTTTCAAGGCAGCCACAGTTACATAGACCTTTTCTTGAAAAACCAAAACATTTTCCATTTTAAGTAGCCATTATCCTACCTGATCCCTCTTCTCCAGATGTGGCCAGAAGGGGAGGCAAACCAGCCTCATCATCAGGCAGAAGACTAATCTTGCTGCAGACACACTTGGCAATGCCACACAATAACCTGTAGTCTGAGACATTAGCAACAGGCAAACCAGTGTTAGCGGGAATGACAGTGGGAGTAGACGGCTCCTCACTGTCCTCAAAAACATCATCTTCCAGTGTGAAAGGGCCGGGCGTGGGTGAGCCTTCAGTGCCTGTGCTCATAGGCAGCTTTTCCACAGGTGCAACACGAGAGACGGGACTGGAACTTAGCTCATTTCTCATAATGTCGCCTACTTCGTTGTTTGGCTTTTCCACCAGAGTAGAATGGGTATGATCCACTTTATTAACAATCTGTAAAATATGGAATAAAAAACTTAATCAGACCATATTGTCTGTTTAACAGTGAAAAGTTGACCTCTATAACCGAACATATTTTAATTAAAAGATCAACATAGGCTCCTAAATTCTCCTAATGTTAAATTTCCCAGGAAATGGAGGCCATTTTGCTGCTTTAAGTTCAGGGTATACCACATTAAGGAGTACAGGGTTTAGTTAATGTGCTCCACATTACATAGTGGCCGACTTAGCTCCGCTCAAGGCTTCTTTCTCCTTTTAAACAGCTAAGACAGCCTGGAGGAGTAGAGAAGAAGGAACCAGAAGGCAGCAAGGGAGTGGCTGGGAAGCAGAGTGGTAGATTACACAGCAGCAGCAGGCACCTGGAAAACCCCACTGCTGAGTCGCCTTCATCAAAGCCTTTTCTCGTTCAGTATGCCCAGCATAAATATTAAGGGGGACGAATTCATGGCCCAAATGTATCTATTAATCTGTTTAAAACTCCCATTTTGTTAGAACAATGATTGAGAATAGGTTCTAAGAAATACACCTATCTATAAAATCTACTACTTGCGGATGGTATATATCACATGCTTCCAACCTACACCTGTGTAAATGCAATCGCAAATCTCACCAACAAATACTTTCCTGAATGCATGGAAACCATTAATTCAATATTAATCTAAATTAAATTATGAGTCTCAAAAAGTAGTCCAGGGACTGCTGAAATCTGCAACAACCTTTCAGGGGGACAATGAGATCCTAGATTTTCTTCATAGAACCAACAGAGTATGCCCCAGTTCACTACATGTGGAAGCAAACTGAAACAATGCCACTATCCACTCAAGTGATCTGTTTGTTTATTTTTAAAGATTTGTTTATATATATGAGTGCTCTACCTGCATGCACACCTACAAGCCAGAAGAAGGCATCAGATCATGTTATAGATAGTTGTGAGCCACCATGTGTTTGCTGGGACTTGAACTCAGGACCTCTGGAAGAACAGACAGTACTCTTAGCTGCTGAGCCATCTCTCCAGCGCCGTGATCTGGTTTTTAAAATATGCTTTTTCTTAAAATATTATCTATTAGCTTATATATTATGTAGTTTATAAAGTAAGTTTTTTGGTTTTGGGGTTTTGTTGTTGTTGTTGTTTTTGTTTGTTTTGTTTTTGTTTTTTATTTTTCCAGACAAGGTTTCTCTGTGTAACAGCCCTGACTATCCTGGACTCACTTTGTAGACCTGCTAGACTCAAACTCAGAGATCCGCCTCCCTCTGCCTCTGGAGAGCTGGGATTAAAGGTGTGTGCCACCACACCCCAAGTTTATTATTTTTAAATAATGAATATTTTAAAGTTTTCTCTATCTTAGTTTTAAAAACAGTTAAACCAGGTGGTTTAACTGGGTTAAACCGGGTAAGCTACATGTTGGGGTTCTCTATAACATTTAAAGCATATGAAAAGGTTCTGAGATGTTTGTTTAAAAATTGAGAATCACTGCCTGAAACTAACATTTAAAAGGGTAAAACCAGGGCTGGAGAGGTGGCTTGCAACTACAAGTGCTTGCTGCTCTTACAGAAGACCACAGTTTAATTATTAGAACCCGTACCAGGTGCCTCACAACCACCCAGAACTCTAGCTCCACGGAAGGCAATGCCCTCTTCTAGCCTCTGTAGATGCCTGCACATACATGTACATACCCTCAGACACACACACACACACACACACACACACACACACACACACACACACACAAATTAGAACTAAAATAAGTATTTCAAAGAGTAAAATTCAAAATCTATTAACAACCCATGCATATCTCAAGATTTAGGGGATCCAGGCTCCATAGTAAAGTCTGACTACATAAAAGTAATGCTTACATTGTAGCATACTTTACTAAGTGTGCAAAAGCACTATATATAAAGAAAAGTTCATACCTTTATAAAAACACTTTACTACTAAAAAATGCTAGTAACCATTTGGAGATGTAGGAAAAATGAGACTGACAGAGCTGCTCTATCAACATTTCCCACAATCTTCAACTCCGAAATAATGCGGTCTGCTAATAGCTCTAAGGGAAGCCCAGTAAGCAAATTGTGCACACGAGGTTCTTTAGGCAAAGCCAAGGCATCCAATAGACGGGGAATTAGGATTAATGCAAGTTATTTAGATTCCTTACTGCAGGCACGTCAGGAAAGACAGGACTAACGTCATCAGTACATCTTTTACTTCCAGATGGTAATTTTGTGGTATCTGCAACTTCACCGTTAGGCAGTATGCCATCTGCAAACCATACTCTCTTCTGTTCTCTGGAGCACAGTCCTAAGATGAGTTGAAAAGGCGAGCTGTTTTAGTTTGGCAATACAGCAGTGATACAATACCAAATAGGTCAGTTAATGTTTTCAGAATCCTTTTGCTGTTCATTAGAAAGCCCTTTATTCTCACGGCTGCAGAAGCCTGTGAAAATGGCTTCCATAACTCAGGTACCCTGAGCAGGGTCCACGCCTATCTAAGTCACACCAACAGAGAACACTACAACAGTTGTGGCTATGGGAGCCACGTGCTCTGAAAGGAAAGGCAAGATATGCCATATGGACATGGGGAAGACACAAGGCCTCTAGTACTGAGGTGATGTCTATATGGAGCAGTGTGTTAAGTAAGCCAGCTGTCCATTGCTAAGATAATCCACCAAGAAATGACTTAAAGGGAAGCTTTCTTTTTGACCCATAGTTCCAGTCCAAGGTGGTATACCTTGGTGAGGAAGACGGAGCAGAGCAGAGCTGCTCACCTCATGGTGGCCAGTAAGCAGAGAAGAACACAAAATAAGGAAAACGACAAAATGCATACTTTCTAGGGTATATCCCCAATCACCTTCTTTCTCCAGCTAAATTCCCACCTTCTATCCCCCAATAAGGTCACCAGATTATGAAGCATCAATAGATAACTTACTGATTAGCTGAGAATCCTAGAAATCTAATCACTTCCCTAAAACCCCACTTCTGAACTCTGTACTAGGGACCAAGCCTTCAACACATGAGCCCGTGGGAAACATTTGATCCAAACCATAACCAAGCAGTTACTGAATACAACTTAGGGCCAAGTAGGGAGCAAGGATGAAAAGCAGAGATCAGAGCCTACCAGATAAGCAAAGAAATCATACAGATAACATGAAGAAATAAGCTGAAAATAATGTGAAAAAAAGGAAACTGGATAATTTATGTATTTCAAGAGATGTTTTTGTATTTTCACTTACATGCAAACAGCAACACTATCGTTCTTATGATATGTGCCATAAACCTTACTAATATTTATTACTGTTTCCTCTCAAATCTGGAGGAAAGTCTGTTTATAAGCAGGAATACTTGTTGCTTTTGTTATTATTAGAAAGTATCTAGACAGAAAGGCTAAGAGAATTAAAGTCAGATGATTTTAGAACAATATTGTAATACAAGAAGTTTCATGTGTCCTTTTCAGAGTGGAGAAAACATGGAGAAGGTTGCTATGTGTGTGTATTTGCAGCATGGGTGGTGTATCAAACAAGCTACCTTTCTTACATTTACAACAGTCTGATAATAATTTAGATTGTCCGTTTAAGAACATATGAATCACTTTAGACACAAATTTATTATCTTTAGGGTAAAATATCCAATTTTATAACTACATCTCCATTCAGATATGATTATAAATATAAAATAGCCATTGAGTAATAATCTAAATAAACTTTTAGAAGAATAAAATTTACTTTAGCTGATATTTACAGTATTTTATAAACTGTCACAGCCTTTGCTTCCAAACAATGTCTGAAAATAAATACTGGCCCTATATGAGACTGAAAATGGCCATAAACAGGAACAATAGCAGACAATTCAAAGGTTTAACATAGATTTCATGGTAACATGTCTCTAACCAATGACTCATTGATGGTTGGTTTCTTGAGTTCAGAAGCTTGGGACTAGATTGAGTCTTAAAACTAATGACAAATAAATAAATAAATAGCTTGTTATTGTGTAAAATATATGATTAAAGAAGTTTTTAATATTTATTTATTTATTTATTTATTTATTTATTGTATATGAGTGTTTTATCTGCAGAAGAAGGTATCAGATCACATTATAGACGGTTTTGAGCTACCATGTGGTTGCTGGGAATTGAACTCATGACTTCTGGAAGAGCAGGCGGTACTCTTAACTACTGAGCCATCTCTCCAGCCCCCGATTAAAGAAGTTTTAAGGAAAAAATTATTTAACCAGGTGCAGTGGCACACACCTGTAATCCCAGCACTCAGGGAGGTAGAGGCAAGGAGATCTCTGTGAGTTCGAGGCCAACCTGGTCTACAAAGAGAGTCCAGGACACCCAAGGCTACCCAGAGAAACCCTGTCTCAAAGGAGAAAGAAAACAAAGCCCCAATTCCACACCGAGCTCTTGTGTGCTAGTCTGGAAGTCTGGAAAGTACAAATCCTGACCTGTTTACTTGCTAACTGGCTATGGTCACATTATACCAGGGGTAGGGGTTAGTGGGAGATGGAGACCAAATGTGGAAAGGGATGGGAACTTTCTGCCCTTCTTCCTGCTAGGATCCCTACAGCAACAATACCAGAACCACCACCACCACCAAATATGTTGCATATCCCATGACTTTCAGCGCACTTAACATCAAATCTAGAACTTTCCCTCAGTCATCTGAGTACCAGCTATAAGACTCTTGATGCTTCCAGTATTTGCCATATGACATTTTCCCAGAGGTCACAGCTTCAGTCATGTGGTGCTTTAGCCCCGACATCCAGGTCTGAAAGCTAAGTAGCATTGGGTACCCCTCTCTGAGTGCTACACTACCTTCTCCCCGCCTGTCCCCTACTCCTAATGGTGGTGGCTGCTTCCTGCTTCCAGAGACTCCTGAGGTAGTTTCCAATCTCCAACACACATGCATACCAACTCCCAATATAAATGCCCCTGGTGCTTAGCTGGTTTCTCTTTCCTGTCTAGATCCCGACTGCTAGACATTTCTATTTGACAGTGGAGGCTTGGTGGGAAGCACAGCAGCAGCTCTGGTTACCTTCAGGGTTGGGTTGCTTCAGTGCTGAGGTGGGCAGAGCTGTAGGTGAAGGCGTGCTGGACGGCTGGGTCTCCGGAAACGGCGGGGCGGTGGCGCAGTCATTAGAATGAGTAGACTTAAGGCAAGAACCACCTGGACTCATCATCCTTTCAAAGGCCTGAGCTATAAAGGGGAAAGAAAAATATTAAAAACTCATGCTTGTGAACTTCCTAGCAAGCTATAATAAATATTTGAATTTTCAAGTTACAAGGAGAAAGAAATAAATGGCCAATCAGGAGAAAGTGGCACTTGACAACGATGTCCAAATGACTAATACAGGCTTCTTTCTTTACTTGGCAGCACTCCACTTTGATAAGCTACAACCAGTTATTTCCGTGTTTTAAATTGGCGTATGCTTGATATCTACTACAGAAAATTATCTTTACTGAGTACAAGTGTCTCTGTTTTCCCCCTTTTACTCCTACAATCTATTGGCAACATACTCTAGAGTGAATCTTTAAGACCTCCACGAGTATTTCCTTAGTTCTCAGTTTAAATTCTTCATGGCTTTCTTCCTCCCCCTCCTCCCCACACTTTGGTTTTTTGAGACAGGGTCTCTCTGCATAGCCCTGACTGTCCTGGAACTCACTCTGTAGACCAGGCTGGCCTCAAACTCAGGGATCAGCCTGCCTCTGCTTCTAGAGTGCTGGGATTAAAGGCGTGCACACTCACCCCCAGCCTTTATGGCTTTCTAACTGGATTAAAACTTTAAGTTGTCTAAATGACAGATCCTGTAGGGCCGACATCCCCAGTGTCGTCTCTCAGTACAGCCCACTGGCGCATCAGAGCCAGAGACCTGCGCCTTCTTGTTCTTCTTATTCGCTGTCTGCTCTTCCCTCGCAGGAACTCACACAGATCCAGGCTATGTCTTTCAGTCCCTAGCCAAGCATCATAATACCATAAAGTATTATTATGGGCACTGATCTGTTCCTGTCTATGTTTGTACATTTTAACTTTAGGTTTAGGGTATTATTACCATCTGATAGCCTCTCTGTTTACTGTCCATCTCTGCATTCAAAAAGTCCACTGTCAACAATTATTTTGTTCTTAGCTAGAGCTCCAGAATATAGAATAGTGCCTAAAGATCACTGAATATTTTTCAATAAGAAAAAGGAACAATATGGACAATGGTATCTTCAGTATTTGAATGACCACAAATACTGTCACTGCTCCAATCTTCCTTAATATCACAGAATGACAGCACTCTCAGAAATCACTCCCACTAGCCAGTAAAATCCACACGGAGCTTTACATTCTAGATTCAATCTTTGCAGTGTTCTCGCTGTCCACAATCTCTACTCATTCTTCCATCCCTTCATTAAATGCCCCTCACAACTTTTAATTCATCTTTTTCATGGCTGATAGCAATGTTTAAATGATCACCTCCATCATCTTCTAGCCTGTAGTTGAATTTTCTTGTAGTATATAGTCATTAATAGCTCCCTAAATCAAACATGTTAGGTATCAGAATAAAATAAAACAGACACCTAGTGAATTCATCCCACAGTAGATTCTTTTGTGCGTGTGCTGATGGGAGTTAAAGCCATGTCTTGTACATGCTAGGCAAGCACTCTGCCACTGAGCTTCATCTCCATTCCTATACGTTATATCTTTGATTTTTTTTTTTCTGAGACAGGGTTTCTCTGTGTAGCCTTGGCTGTCCTGGACTCTCTTTGTAGACCAGGCTGGCCTTGAACTCACAGCGATCCACCTGCCTCTGCCTCTCAAGTGCTGGGATTAAAGGTGTGCACCACCACCGCCCAGCTCATATCTTTGATTTTTAACTTGGTATTCCACTAAGTCCACTAAGGGAGCATATTCTCCTCTCTCTTGGACTTTATGGTCAGAATGTCTCCTCTTGTCAACTCAAATGTTCATGGCTTTTTAAGTAGGAACCTTTATTTGGGAACTTGCTCTAAAAGTTGAATTCTAGCAAACTGCATGGGCTAATAGCTACAGAAACAGTACAAGAAGAAAAACAATTATAAGCCTGTAGCTTCTTCATAAACAATGGTGATAACATAAAAATATTTTTAAAATTATATTCTATTATCTTCCAGAGTATAGGTCAGAGGCAGGGAGTAGAACAGCTTACCTCAGGCTAACAGACTCACATCAGAGCTTTTTGGAGAATTGCTGAAAAAATTTATCTTCATTCAAAAGAGAAAAACAAATTATTATCAGGTATTTATTCTCCTGGCTAATAGGAGCTAGTTCACAGGCCTGGTCAAAAAAGGGTCAAGTAATTTTTGTGGGGAATTAAACGGTCAACAAATCTTTGAAAATGCAAGAACTATTCGAAAGAACAGACATGTGTCTAGGGGTAAAAGCACAGCATAGCACGTACACACACACACAAACACACACATGTGAGTATGCAACCTGTGGGAACTCAAAAAAAGACCACTGCTGAAAATGAAAACTAGCTAGAGAGCCAAGAAACAATGGGAAGCACACACATGGAACATTCTACAACCATAAAGGGGAAAACATGAGACCAAAGCATGTACACAACATGGTGGCCCTATGAGCTATAAAATCATATGTAACACCTTATCTTTCATTCTCACTTCAGGCAATTATCTAATGGGTAAGAACTTCTATCTTGCCTTGTAACGTTAAAATATAATACTGAGTACCAACAAGGTAGCTTTTTATGACTGTTTCCACTAGGATGATAAGGATGACAGTGATGATGAAACAGTAGGCGGATGAAATGCAGCACTTAGGGACTTGGTACCTGAATGCTTCCTTTCCAGACTGGTAGTGTTAATTGTGAGAGTGGAACAAAAAGAGAAACCAAGCCTTAGGATGTCCCACCTAAGCCAGATAAGTCAACACTAGATCCTTGCCTTAAGAAAATAAAGAAGTTTATCTTTGTCACAATCCAGTTATTCTTAATATATATTCATTTAGTGGATGAAAAAAATGCCAGGTTAATACTCACCTTTATTAATAGTCTCATAGCAGATGACACACACTCTTGCTTCCTTTTCTAGATACTGAAGCTTACATTTCCTGTTACAACAGACACCACAAAATACCTGTAAAGAATAAAGCACCAAATTTGTTTGTCTTAAGTATATTTAAGCTTAGGAAAGGCAAGAGATAGGAGCTCAAAGCTTAATTAGCTAAAACTTACTTTATTACATGATTTGTTTTTCTAATCACCATAATCATAAATACAATTATTTAATGATCTTTAAGTATAACAGTTAATCCCGACTGTCAATGTTAATGGGAAGGAGAGGTGTTTAGGAGTTCTGGGTGTGTCTGTGAGGGCATTTCAAGACTAAATGGATAATTAATGGGGAAAGACATACCCTGGACTTGAGCAGCAATGCCCAATAGACTGGAGGCCTGGCAAGCATAACAGTGGGAGAGAAAGGCAGCCAGTGAGGGCAAGCTGTGTGTGTATTGCTGCTGCCCTCATGTACAGACAACAGATTCCCGATTCCTCAGGGATGTGGAGGACTCTGCAGGCAGATTCCAGGCCTCAGCATCAGACAGGACTACACAACTGCTTTCCCACCACCGTCACTTTGCTCAAAGTTTCCAGCTTCCTGAACTAAACAGCTACGGAACTATCTGCTCTACAACATGCAGATAACCACTGTTGGACTGATCAGCCCCCGAGCATCAAATCTGATCGATCCCTTTATAATTACACACACATAAATGTACATATTAATGCCAGGCACTGGTGGCTCATGCCTTTAATCCCAGCACTTGGGAGGCACAGGCAGGCAAGACTCTGTGCGTTCGAGGCCAGCCTGGTCTACAGAGAGAGCTCTAGGACAGCCACCATAACATAGAGAGGCCTTGTCTCAAACAAGTAAACGTGGTGCTGGGCGTGGTGGCGCACGCCTTTAATCCCAGCACTTGGGAGGCAGAGGCGGGCGGATCACTGTGAGTTCGAGGCCAGCCTGGTCTACAAAGTGAGTCCAGGACAGCCAAGGCTACACAGAGAGACCCTGTCTCGAAAAAAAAAAAATGTGTGTGTGTATGTGTGTGTGTGTATACACATACATATGTTTTTCTAGAGAACTCTAATATAATGAATATTGTTATTTATAATCATATCTATGATAAGGAGACATTCTAAATCAATTATGTTAACAGAAAGGCAACAGAAATATATCCAGCATTTTAAAAACTTCCTATAACAGCTAAATATTAGCTCAGTGAGAATGAGCCTGCCTTCAATTTATAAGACCCTGGTTTTCATAAGTAGGACATTATTTGGCTAAGATATGGTAGTTTGATCTGAAACCAATATAGTACTGAAGGTACTATAAAAAGCATACTAGGTTTTAAAGATAATCTCCTTAGAGTTTATAAACAGTATGACAAGGTCAAACAAAGCCAGCTAGCTTTCTAGTGTTTCCCTAGACAATGATCAGGAAATTGGCTGCAAAATGATCTTACTACTAACTATTCAAGGACAAAGGGTGGGTTCAGTGAGTTTGGCACATGTGATTTATCAATATTAGAGAGCGTAAGCACTTAGAGGATAGAAAAGTACCTCAGAGAGAGTTTGCCTGACGTGTGAGGATCGAGTTGTCATCCCCAGGACCATGTCAGAATAAAAAGGCAAGATTTCTATAACTTACTTTCCCACATGCTCGGCAGTGGTGTCGCCGTTTTGTGAAAGTGAATTTGACTTGGCAGTTCATACAGTTTGGAGCTTCTGAATCAGGAACCCATGTGGGTTGCTTCTGGCCCAAAATCAAGCCTTCTTTGCAAATGTTTTGAGTCTGAGATTCCTTGTTTGCAGTTACAAAACTGGATCCACCTTCAAAATTACTTTCTATGTCAATGTAATTGGAGTTGAAGCTGGCCTGAGAGTCAGGTATGTGATCTGCAGAGCAAGTGGGGGCAGCAACAGCACCTGCTGCGCTCGGCTCCCTTTCCGGCACAGCTGGCTTCCTCAGCTCCTTTGAACTCCTTGCTCCTGGTGGAAGGTTAAGCGGCTGCTTAGGTCTAGCCCCTCCAACAGCTTCGGTGTTAATACTGGGGACCGGCAATTCAGTCCTCGTGTCAGACTTAGTGGCAGATAACTGTCTTTCAGTTGAACTCGTGCTTTTTTCTTCTACAGAAGGACCACCATTTTCTACTGTGTTTTCCTTATCAATTGTTGCACAAATCCCAACACCTCCATTTCCGCCAGCAGCTCCTGCTTCAGCATTGAAGTATATATCACTAGCATTTTCTTCATTTAATCCTTTTATATCTATCTGATTCATCTGAGTTCGTAACTCATTTTCGTTTTCTTCAGAAGACACTGTGTTAGAGTTCTGAAGACACTGTTCTTTCAGAAAAGCATCAAGTTCGGCATCACTGACGAGCGTGCTACTCCTCATGCTTTCGTCAATATTAAAGTAGTCTAACTCTTGCCCATCCACATCACTGATGGAAAAAGGGAGACCTTCACATTGGTCACAGGACTCTGGGGCGTTGGCAGCAGAGTGTGCTGTTTGAGGCTCTGTAGCTGCCGCAGAGCTGCTGTCCTCGGGGTATTCCACAGATTCACCACTGACTACCTCCTGCTCGGCTTCAACCTTTCCGTCCCCTTTCTTTTCATTTACTGGCTGAAGAAATATGCTCTCACACTTTTCCAACAGACCCGTCTCCCTAGTGAGCTCCCCACCTGAGGCAGCACTCTTTCGCATTTCTTCATGGATAGTCTTTGTGTCATCATTCTGACCTTCAGACTCATCAGAAGGTACACAATCACCATGCACATTACTGTCACGTACGGATCCACACACAGACCCAGCCAATGAAGGAGAGGACAGTGAGGAGGGTGCACCTTCACACGAAACAGCTACCGGTGGAGGGGAAACCTGGACTACACCATTACTATCTCTAAGGTCTAAGTCTCGTGAGTTTTCTTTTACAGATTCTTTCATGAACACAGCAGTTCTATTTTCCTGGAAGGAAAAATCAGGTACTTTGAAGCTATCATCTTTTGAGTCTGTGTCACTTAGGGATGTTCCTTCATTTTTTGGAAGCTTGCAGGGCCTAGCAATTGTTTTACCTCCCTCTTCTAAACAGTCTGCATTAGTGACTGCCACATCTAATCTCTCTTCTGTTAAACAGCCGTCGTCTTTTAACAAGTCACAAAGCAGCCTCTTATACTGTGGGCTATCTTTGGCATTAGACATTTCAGAACTTTGTTCAGTCAAAGTAGATGACATGTTAAAATCAATTGTTTTTAACTCATTAGAGATAATTTGATCCTTTAAATTTTCTGTTCCACTGTATTTACAAGAATCAGAAAGTGCTGTGTCTACTTTTATACCCATTTCTTTTATCCTACTAATATCTCTGTCTTGTAAGCCAGAGCTGACATTATTCTGCTCTTCTCTGACAGCATCACTACCATGATCTACTGAAGAAACAATGAGAGGATCTGAGATTGAAGACAAATCCAATCCAATCAAAGCCTCTGAAACCGAAGACGAGTCCGATGCGATCACAGCATCTGTACTACATTTAGAGTCATCTGGCAGTAACTTTTTAATGTCTTCTTCACTATTGGTGACATGTACTAAGTTACCCATGTCACTTATCAGGTCACAGACAGGCTTACTACACCGTCTCATACATGAAGGCTGGATCTCATCTGAAGTACTAGCATCCACAGAAGAGAGAAGATCAAGTCCCACTACGTTTTTTTCATTCTGTCTAGAAGGTAACCCCTCGTGTGGTTTTTCTTTGAGAAAAGTCTCATTTGTTTCACAGCATGTTTCGGATGAGGCACAACTACTAATGCATCTTTGGTCCTTTGGCAGCAGTAACGCTAGCTGTGGAGAGGCCAACTCTGAAGAAACTGAACAGTGGTTAGAAGCATATGCATTCTGTGTATCTTGGAGATAATCTTGTTTATCTAGTAGAAAATAGAAGCACAAAGATACTCAGAGGATCCAAATCAAATCAAGATTGAAGATATGCTTTCTAGAACTTTATATTGACTTTTTATTTGCTCTGAACTGTTCTAGTTTTTAGTTCTCCCCTCCCTACCACACCACACCCCCGAGGCAGGGTTCTCTGTGTAGCCTTGGCTGTTCTGTACTCTCTTTGTAGAGCAAGCTGGCCTGGAACTCAGAGATCCACCTGCCTCTGCCTCCCGAGAACTGGGATTAAAGGTGTGTGCCACCATTCCCAGCCTGTAGTTTTTACTTCGTATTAATACTTGTCATAAGATGACAGAAACACTGTCAATAACTCAGTTGCAGAAAAGGCTGAAGAGCAATCTTATCTTTATCTACTTTTATTCTGTCATTGTCCTGATGAGATTTTTGTAAACTTGACACAAGCTAGAATCATCTAGGAAAAGTGACCTCAATTTAAAAAATATCTCCACCACATGGTCTGCAGGGCAGTCTGTGAAGCACTACCGTGACTGAGGGTTGATGGGAGAGGGCCCAGCTCACTGTGGCTGGTGCCACTCCTAGCCAGTAGTTGTGAGTTGTAACAAACAAGCCATGAGGAGCAAGCCAGTAAGCATTACTCTGCCACAGTCTTTGCTTCAGTTCCCACCTCCAGTCATGGACTAAATACTGTGAGGTGAAACACACCCTTTCTTCCCCAAGTCGATTTTGGTCCTGGTGTTTTTTTCACAACAATAAAAATCTAGCCAGGATAGCTCTGCAATTTCCTAACTTCATTCTGAGAAAATATCATCTGTTAGTAATGACATTTCATCTTACAGAGCTCTAATCAAATTGCTTTTAGCTTCCTTATAAAGATTTTCTTCTAAGTTTGTATCTACAAACTTTTATTTCTGCCTATTTATCCTAACTGTATAAGAATAAACACATACATTATAATGAAACAACAAATTATTTTTAGAGAATATAAAAATGTGACCAAGATTGAAATATAATTTTTGTTAAGATTCTAATAGCAAAATAGAAAAACCAACAAACCTGGGTTCTGCTCAAAATCATCAAGAAGTTTATCCAAGTCACTGACAGCTGCTTTAAAGTAACTGTCCATCCTACCTATAGGCTATTCAGAATTTAATTCTTGTGTATCTAGAAAAGAAAAGGTACGTTATATTTCATTTCTATCACATAAATATTATACCATCTATTCTGTGCCAATATAACAATTGAAGTAGAAACAAAAAAAAGTTAAACAGTACTTCTTTTCCATAACTTAGGTAGAAAACTGGTCTCAACATGAAAATGACATGAGAGCCAACTTCTACAACACAACATCTGCACACACAAGCTGCTGTGTTGTTGTACTGTGTGACTGTACCCAGAGGAGGACAACCCTATCTTCCTCTATCACTCGCTCTATACTGACTTCAGACAGGGTCTCTCACTGAACTGGAAGCCTAGAGCCCCAAGGACCCACCTATCACACAATGTTGGGGTTACAGGTACACACAGCCATGTCTGGCTTTACCATGGGTACTATAACTCAAATTCAAGTCTAATCCTACATGGCAAGCACTCTTTCTCACTGACCTTTCTCTCCAGGCCCATTTTATGAATTTTAAAACATGTATTTAAATAACTCACAAGTCAAAAAAAATTCACAATGAAAAGCTAAAATATTTAAATGTTGGAAGTCAAGTAATATAAAGTATACTATATAAAAACAAAAACAGAGCACAGAAAAGTTTTATGAAAAGATCTGTGAAGTACCTAGGCAAAAACTCTACCAAATAAGCTTGAGATGCTGCAAGAATCCTCCAGTGATCAACGTCAGAAGGAAAGAATCTAAGTGAAGGGGCTCTTTCTCACCTCAATGGGACAAGTGGCTATCAAAATAATGAAGAGAACACAGAACTGAAAACAAACCAAATAAAAATTAAAAGCCAAGCAATCATAATAATGTTAAGCTCAAAACCAAAGCATCTCACCTATTGGGGGTTGCTATGGTACTATAACTCTGAAAATTAATGAATTAAGGAAAATAAGCAGAGAACTAATCCTTCACTTATGTACAGAATACACTTTGAAATAATACAACAGTTGCCAAGGGAATGTTCTTTAGGTAAGAATTCCAGTAAATATATGCAGAAGGATTTAAACTTTAAAAAAATATTTTCATAGCCCCTACTGCAATAAATGGGCTAAGCAATTGTTGCCAATGAATATTTAGACTTTAGAGAAAAGTCTGATGGGGAACTTCATTGATATCAGGGTTGGGTCAATTCACTGAAGCCCAGCAATCAGTTTCAACATCAATACTGTGGAAAAACACCACCACATACAACATGAGCCTGAGTTTAATCAAATCCGAAAACTGCAAGTTTACAGGAAATTCAGTCATCTAAAGACAGCTAAATAAGATTTTTAAAAACAAGGCAATTATATAAATTAAACCAGGAAAACTAGGTTCTTCAAGCAGTCTGTGGTAAATAACTAGTTTTAAAAAACAAAACAAACAAACAAACAAAAAACCACTTCCAAAGTATTGCCGAGTATAATTTTTGTAAAGCGAGCAATGAAAATTTTGTAAAAATACATACAAACGAAAGGATATAGACAAATAAAAGCACTCAAACGTTGCCTGGAATAGAGAATGAACAGGAGTGAGATAAGGTTTTTAAAAACTAATTATGATTCAGAGGCCTGAACTTAGGCTACAGGTGATGCAGCAGTGAGAAGCACAAGGAGAGAGAATGCCTGAAAAGCAGCACAGAGAGATGAAGAAGAGATAAATGTAAAATAGAAATTTTCCAATAATAGAATGAGAATAGAGTCCCACAAGGGGAAAAACACGGGGAAATTTCATTTGAAGGCAATGCCAACAACTTTTTCCAGGATTCACAACAAATAAAAGTAATACATCATATCACAATAAAAAATAAACAGAAATTCACACTCTTAAGCACATTATAGGGAAACAACTAAACTCCAAAGATAGATCAGCCAGAGAGAAAAGGTCATTTTCAAAGTTAAACAATACTCATAGAAAGATTAAACCAAGGTACATTTCAGATGTATTTTCAATAACAATATACGGCATCTTAATTCAATAAAGCCTGTTAGCTTGTGTTTCCATTGTCAAATATACCATTATACCATACACATAGAAATGTACACAAAGCAGAGATACTAAGTTAATAAAAGGAATTTGGAAGAAGAGACAATGCAGGAAATAAGAAAACACCAAAGCATATTCTGAAAGAAAGAAGCATCTATGCAACTATGAAATGGGAACACAAAACCATAAGGAAGGAACATATGAGGAACAGCAGCTGATCATAAAATCAACAGTGGAAATCTTAAAAAATTCAAGAAGCTCCGGGCGTGGTGGCGCACGCCTTTAATCCTAGCACACGGGAGGCAGAGGCAGGAGGATCGACGTGAGTTTGAAGCCAGCCTGGTATACAAAGTGAGTCCAGGACAGCCAAGGCCACACAGGGAAACTCTGTCTCGAAACACCAAAAAAAAAAAAAAAAAAAAAATCAAGAAGTTTGAGCCACAAAAGCACAGTAATGATCTCTAAACACATGTCAATAAATAGAAGAATCTCTATTTATGCTATGATGCAATTATGTAGCATTCTGAAAAAGTCAGACCACAGAAATCATGACCATACAGTGACTGCCAATGGTTTGGAACTAGGGAGAGCTGGAGAGAGCTGGAGAATACAGTGGATGTTACAGGAAAGTAAAGTTACACATATGGTACAATGGTGAACCAAGAGCATAAGAGACTATACCACCTCTCAATGTGCACCTGACAAAAACCAAGACTTACAAGGTCAGAGATCCCAGAGTGAAAGACTGAATACACCAAGAGTCAGACTTACTACAAATGTATGAAACAGTGCCATTATAGGGTACAGAGGGAAAAGTGCTGACTTTTGGAAATAAGTGTTTAAGACTGAAAGCAAAAGGAACACTAGCACAGAACTCCTATTTCCTAAAGCAACTACTTACTTTATGTCCTTGCAAAGCATTATATAAGTTACTTATACATTTACCGTACCACCTGGAGTAACTTTCTTTTGGAATTTAAACTTTCATAGGATGGGGTCTAGTATTTTGTTCACTCACATACTCACTCATATCCCCCCTCTTTTTTTGTTATTTTACATGTATAGCTGTTTTACCTGTGTGCAGGTCTGTGTATCACAGGGTTACCTGAAGAGGTGTCACATTCCCTGGAACTGGAGTTATAGAGAGTTGTAAGGCCCCATGTGCTAGGAACTAAACCTGGGTCCTCTTGAAGAGTAGCTTCACTGATGAGCTGTCTCTCTAGCCCCATAGTCAGTGTCTCTATTGGTGCCCACCATATAAGGTATGCTGCTGAGTAAATACAAGAGTTCCCAGAGAAAAGTAATGGGGCTGATTATCGCTCTGGCATTAGCCTTCTCAACAATAACAGAACAAAGGAGCATTAGAACCATGCTCTAAAAATTTTAAAGTAACAAATGAAACCAACAATCAAATGTAATGGTTGAAATACTGTTTCATATTGAAAGATGTAGTCTAAAAATATGAGGGAGACTCCAAAGAAGATGAAGACTTGAAATCTAGGCAACACGCTATTCATCAGAGACAGACAAACGAATTCATACAAGGTCATAAAATGGTAGCCTAGAAAAACTGCTAGATAGCAGGTCCAGAGACAGAAGCAAGGCGTCAGACATCCTATGAGAGATACTGAAAAACAAAGAGATTACTGGATACATTTTGTCTGAGCAATTAAAATCCCGAAGAATACAAACTACACATGAACAAGATATAAGAGCCAGGAATGGTGGTGCATGCCTTTTAGTCCCAGAACTCAGGAAGCAGAGGCAGGTGGATCTCTGAGTTCAAGGTTAGCCTAGTCCAAAGAGCACGTTCGAAGTTAGCCAGAACTATACAGAAAAAACCTATATGGAAAAACAAAGATAGAAAATGTATTCATAATGATGCATGAAAGGTAGACACAAAATATTAAGGTCGCTTGTACCTCTAGGAAAGCAGTAATTAAGTAATGACATAAACACACAGTAACACAAAGTTAGTTGAGAATATGGGGGGAATGTGCACTACCATGTTGAGCGAGGTGGATGCCTTTGCTGCAGGAAATATTAACTCTTACATCTTACGATACCAAACTAGAGTAGGGTACAACTGAGGAAAGGAAAGAACTACACAGCTAAATATGTTACTTAAACATCTGGAGGTTAGAAAACAAAAACAAAAAACTGAAGTCATTGGCACTGAAGCTATCTCAGTTTTGTGAGAAAATTAGTTTTTACTGCCCTAAGGCATCTATTTCTAATAACAAATTAACTTCATTCCTAGGCATTTAAAGTATTATTGTATCATCCATAAGAGAATTGAGAAATATTTGGTGAAATCATTTTCTGTGTGCTATGATTCACATGGGGAGGAGGGGAAAGACAAAGGTAGGCTTCTCTGGAGAGTAGGATTCTGGGTAAGAAGAGCAAGAGGGGAAACTGGGTTTTTGTTACAAATCTCTAGTACCATTTAAATCTTTATGTACTTATGTTTATCTTTATGGTCACCACACCCTCTTTTTGAGACAGATCTCACTGTATAGCCCTCAATGGCTTGGAACTTGCTATGTTCATCAGGCTGGCCTTAACCTGTAGAGATCTGCCTATCTCTGCCTCTTGAATACTAGGATTAAAAGCATATGCATCACGCTAGTTGTCCCTTTGACAAAAAAATTTTAAAAATTAAATATAATAGTTTTTAAAAACACAGTACTCAGGAAATAGAGACAGGAGATCAAGAACAGCTGATCTGATCCACATAGCAAATTCTAGGCTAGCCAGCACTACATAGTGAGACACTGTCTCACAAAACCAGTAAATGAATAAGTACACACATAGGTTAGAAGAGTAAGGGAACTCTGAATATAGAATGTTATTTAAAAAACAAAATTATCAGGCCGGGTGTGGTGGCGCACACTTTTAATCCCAGCCCTCGGGAGGAAGAGGCAGGAGGATCACTGTGAGTTTGAGGCCAGCCAGGTCTACAAAGCAAGTCCAGGACAGCCAAGACTACACAGAGAAACTCTGTCTCAAAAAAGCCCAAAAACAAACAAACAAACAAACAAAACAAATTATCACTAGCCAATCAGTGGTGGCACACACCTTTCATCTCAGCACTCGGGAAGCAGAGGCAGGGGGATCTCTTTGAGTTCAAGGCCAGCCTGATCTATAGAGTGAATTCCAAGACAGCCAAGGATACACAGAGAAACCCTATCTCAAAAATTAAAAAAAGAAAGGAAGGAAGGTCGCCAAAATGTTCTAAGAACGGTTTTTTTACTAGCAAAAGTCAGGATTTTTAAAAAACAAACCAAAGGATCCATTAAAGAACATTTATTTACACAGAGTCTCAACATCATAACTCACTACTTTAAACATTATATTATTTGAAGTGCCAAAAATACAGGAAACAACACAATTCAGCAATCTGCAAAAGGTATGACAATGCAAATACTTTCACTGAGCCCCTTTAACACGAACTACTACTAACCTGTGGATTTCCTCATTTCAACCACAGAGTGTACCTTAGAGCTAGTGATCTATTATAAATTGAAGAAACAAGGTCCCCCTCAGTCCCAGTCATAGGGGAGGAGAGTAAGGGGAAAACGGGAGGGAGGGAGGAATGGGAAGATACAAGGAGGAAACAAGGGATAGGATAATAATTTAGATGTAATATGAATAAATTAATAAAATATATTTAAAAAAATAAATTGAAGAAACAGATGTATGATATATTCTCATTTTAAATTTTATGTGGAGAAGCATTGACAAGATGTAATCTCGTGTACATGAAAATGAGCTTTATTTGTTCACTTCTACCTCTTTATTTATTTGTGTGTGTGGCGGTCAGAAGCTAGCACTGTCCTCGATCATGCGTGTCCTCGATCACGCATGCCCTGGGATCAGACCCCCAGGGGTCAGGCTTTGGCTGCAGCGCTTGCGTTTACCACTGTGCCACAGTGCCAGCCCAATGATGACTTGAGATATTTTTATTAACTTGGCCACTTACGTATGCTCAGATTTCCAGACAAAGTTTTATAAAAAACTTTAGAAAATGGTTTTAAAAGCCTCTTAATGGTTTAGAAAAATTGTAGCAACAGGGAAGATTAATAAGAAAATAAGACATCAATGAAACATCTAAAGTTGCTAAGATAAGAGACAATGAGAACATGAGCAGAGACTGAAGTGAAGAGGAAAAAAAAGCTAAAGAATCAGAACTCTAGGAGACCGAAACAAAGGAGAAGGCTTCCACTGTGGGTGACTGGGTAGACCAATGGACGTACACTGACCACCACAACAACTCGAGGAGCAGGGGGAAGGGAGACACTTGGACTACCATCTGATGTACCTTGCGAACATCCTGGGGGAGATGTCCAAGAGGCTGCTGTTGAATGGAAGGCCCTGGAATGCAGAAAGGACTCTGAGATAAAGATTTGGAAATTGGCAGCACACAGGTGTTAATGGAAGTGACCTAGGAAAAGACTACAGGAGAGCATAGGAGCCTGGCATTACACAGCGGATGATCCCCACATCTGTCTGTGTAAGACGGTGCTCTAGTTAGACACACTTCTGTAAAATATCCAATATGCAATGCTGAACGGAAGAAAATCACAAAACTCTGTATAGTAAAAATCTATTCTCTACAAATAAGTTATTAAAATAGTATCAGCAAAGGGGAAAATGTGGAGGAACAAATACCAAACTAAATCTAGCGCAGAGATTATGTAAGCCTTTCAGAACTGAAGTGTATATCTATACATTTTATTTCTAAAAAGAAAAGAAAAAAGCATGAACTTTTAAAAACAGGGTAGAAAAAGATCATTTTATTATTTCCCTTTAAAATAATATATGATGAGAATAAAATAAATACTAAAATTTATTTATTTTAATATAAAATAGATAAAAATAAAATAGGATGGGTGAAGAGGTGAGAATAAGAACAGAAGTAATGGGAGGGGCTGAGGGAGAGAATACTGGAAGAAACTGGAACGGGTGGGGGGGCATCTCTGGGATGAGCTAGAACCCTAGGACAATGGAAACTCCCAGAAATCTAAGGGGTGACCCTAGCTAAGACTCCTAGCAATGGAGGATGTGGAGCCTGGACCGGCCATCTCCTGTGACCAGGCAAGGCTTTCAGCGGAACATTGGGGCGCCTTTCCCCCACTGGGCTGCCTCTGCTAGCCTCAACAGGAGAGAGATGCCAGTCTTAGCACAAGTGCATATGCCAGGGCTGAATGATATTCAGGGGCGCCTGCCCTTTTCTGAAGAGAAAGGGAGGAGTGGATGGAAAGGGGTGAAGACTGGGAGGAGAGGAGGGGAGACTATGGTTGGGATATAAAGTTAATTGATTTAGAATGATATAACTCATCCTTTCAATATAAAAAAAAATTTTATCTGTTAGAAAGGCACTTGACCACTAGACTCTAAGTAGGCTAAAAATTATATGGAAAGACAATAATATGACCATGAAAAATATTGAATATGCATTAGAATAATTAGGATTTTTAAAGACCCAAGGTTTTTTTTAATAAAGTACTTTATTTTTTAATATTTTTATTTAATTTTTAATTTATGTGCATTGGTGTGAGGGTGTCAGATCTTAGATTTACAGACAGTTGTGAGCTGCCATGTGGGTGCTGGGAATTGAACCCTGGTCCTTTGGAAGAGCAGGCAGTGCCCTTAACCATTGAGCCATTTCTCCAGCCCCCTGATAAAGTACTTTATGTTGTTGTTGTTTTAAGAAAGAGTATTAACTGCTACTGTCAGAAAATGATACAGCTTCTCAGGCAAACAATGTAACAATATGTAGAAATAGTGTGGGGGGTGCAATTCTTTCTAAATTCAAGAAATAACCCAAAACTACTGAAAATATGCAGATACTTTACCAATCATTAGATGAAATAAGTCAAAGAACTGACATGGAACACAACAGAAATTTTCTATGAAAGGCATTCAAGTTAATTTCTATTGTCTATCAAATTACAAGGGGGGAGGGGTGGGTACGAGTCTTATGACCTAGCAATTTGGCCTCCAGAAAAACACCAGCACCGTGCTCAAGAACACAAGGAACTTTCAATGTTGCAAAGTTTGCAAGTGGGAAGTGCAACAAGTGAATAGCACATTTAACAGAAGAATGGTTAAATCCCTTTTCTCACGCTTTGCTGAGAAACCCTAAAAGCAAGGTCTTCTCCTTTCTAGCCTTGTAACTAGGCAAAGACAGATTTTCTTCATGCGCTCTAATCGGAACAGGCCAGCACACCAGGGCAAAGCAGGAAATACAAGAATCCAGCTGTCTTTTCGTGTGCCAGACACCAAAGTAACTTCCCTCCAGATAAAACAATGCTGGCCTCTTCCCTAGTTGGTTTTCAATAGAGGTGTTTAGTTAGTACCATGATTTTTTTTTTTTTACTTTTTTCTTGCTTTATTTTTGAGACAGCAATTTACTGTGTACATCAGACTGGTTTATAGCTCAGTCTTCCTGCCTTCATGACTTGCTGGATTGCAGTCAAGATCCACCATGCTCATTAGAGTACTATTTTTAAGTGACTATGTGAAAAAAATTTTTTTCTTAATTTCCAAAATGGTAAATATACTGTATTAATAATTTTTTTCAGCACTACTTTCCAGCTGTCATTCCCTTCTATCACAAGGGTTACTATGTGTAACATGGCATTATGATTGGAGATAAGGAATTTAGTTTTATCTGTAAAGTAGCTACTTCAAAAGATGTTTTTGTTCACATGTAATGTGTACAGAACAAAAATAATGGGTCTATGTTTAAGGCTCTTAAAAACATGGGCACGCAGCCGGGCGGTGGTGGCGCACGCCTTTAATCCCAGCACTCGGGAGGCAGAGGCAGGTGGATCGCTGTGAGTTGGAGGCCAGCCTGGTCTACAAAGTGAGTCCAGGACAGCCAAGGCTACACAGAGAAACCCTGTCTCGAAAACCCAAAAAAACAAAAACAAAAACAAAAAACATGGGCAAGCAAACAACCTGATCACGTTAAACTTAAAATGCAACAGGGGCAAAATGGGCAAAGAAAAATGTCAAAATGTCAAGCGGCTGGTTACTTTTGCAGGGTAGAACTCTATCATCCCTAGCTGTAACTTTTAAATAGCTTACTACTATATATGTAGTTTAATATCCAAGAGAGAGAAAAAGAAGTTGCGTGAGAAACCAGAGCTCTACTGGACCCAAACCATTAAACTTTTGCCAACTCAAGAAACGCCAAAACCAGAAGGATACGTGATGGAACCGGATGACATCACCAAATTATCCTCTGAATAAAGAGATGAACTTAATATTCAATTTTAGGGCCGGTTTCCTGACACGTCCAACCAAGAACTTGAGTGTGGAATTGTTAACAATCTGCAATCACGGTCGTACAAACAGGTTAGCCGTTAAAAAGTTAAGGTCATTTCTTCAGAGGCATCAAAGAAAAGGCAGCGAGAGCGGACACCCGGGGGGGGGGGCATCCGTGAGACGGAGGCGGCGGCGACAACCGGTGACACCGGGACTCGCGGGGTCCATTGCGCTCCGGGCCAGGCCAGCGATGGGGTCGCCCAGCTCGACAGGCGGATCGCCCAGGAAGGCGAGGCCCGGGCCGTCGCAGCCCGCAGAGCCCGCGGCCGCCCCGCCCCTCCGCCCGCAGTACGCTGAGGAGAGGCCGGTGGCGGCTCCGGGGCTCTTACCTCCCCAACGCCGCCGAGCTCTCGGGGACTCGACGCGACGCCGCAGTGAGGCGTGAAGAGCGACCAGGCCCTGCGAGGCGCTGACCCAAAACCAAAGCTCAGTCCCGTGCCGACCTACCAGGACGGCGCGCAGGCGCAGAGACGGCTTTTTTCCCCTGCCACGCCCCCCTCCGGGAGGCGTGGCCTCTGCGCGTGCGCGCTGCCCGGGTCCGAGCCCGTACACGCGGGCGCGCCGGAAATGGCTGAGCGGCTCGGCTCCCGCTGGAAATCTACACTGGGACGCTCTGCTGCAGGGCTTGGAGGCGACTGGCGCCACAATCGAGCTGACGCTGCGCCCGGGTTTTCACCGGCCAAACCTGCGGCACACACGATGTCTCACCCACCCCACAGCCCCCGGCTGCACCCAAATGCCCCGTCCCTCCCCTCGGGCGAGAGTGCACCAGCCCCGCCCTGCCTCTCTGGCTGTACTTCTGCATTTCCAGCCCGCTGTGGCCTCTAGCAGCTGCTGTCTAAAAACAGAAGCCTGCTAACTTCTCTGAAGGAGAAACGGAGCGCCACTCGCGCGCTCTCTGCTTTGCTTCGGCCTTCGTCTTTTTCAGCACAAGTTTTCTAACACTCAAAGCGAGAGAAGAGAAAACTTGTATCCGGACCTGCTCAGGTACAGCTGGCGCGCCCAGGCTTTCGAGATTGCGAGTTTTATCGCTGTGATCTGTGCTCAGAAACGTCACGTATCAGAGCTCACGTCCTCAGAGATGCGTTGCTTACATTATTGAGTCTTGAGAATAATTCCATAAACTGGGTGTGGTGGCGCATGCCTTTAATCCCAGCACTCACTAGGCAGAGGCAGGCGGATCGCTGTGAGTTCGAGGCCAGCCTGGTCTACAAAGCGAGTCTAGGACAGTCAAGGCTACACAGAGAAACACTTGTCTCTAAAAAAAAACAAAAACAAAAACAAAAAATTTTTAAGGTAATAATTCCATAAAATGTAATGTGTATTTTCTCTATTACATGTTAGATATCGTTCACAATAAAATGGGGCTGTAACCTTTTCGAAACCTCAATTCAGAAACAGGGACTCATGCATACAAATTCATATTAGGGGCAAAAGTATCTATATAGTATAATGTGAAGACAAATAAAATATTTAAAAATAAAAACAACAACACTTTATAAGGAAATGCTTTAGAACAAAAAGATTGGTGTGCAAAAATACTTATAGCTTTGTTTGTTTTGCTTTGTTTTTTGAGACAGGGTTTCTCTGTGTAGCCCTGGCTGCCCTGGACTCACTTTGTAGACCAGGCTGGCCCCGACCTCACAGCGATCCATCTGCCTCTGCCTCCCGAGTGCTGGGATTAAAGGCATGTGCCACCACACCCGGTTTATCATAGCTTTTTAATTGACAAATGGACGAAGGAGGTGACTCCGTGGATTTAAGTGCTTGCCACGCAAGCCTGCCTCCTTAGTTCGAATCCTCAGAACCTGCTTGGGAGCCAGGTGCAGCAGCACAAGTTCGTTCCCCAGGCACACCTGTAAGGAGAGGGGAGGTGAAGATAGAACTTCCAGAAACTCATAGGCCAGGATGCTCCCCTCCCGGGTCCCTATCCTTTTCCCCTGCTTTTCTCTCCTGCCTCCCTCCTGTTTATTGGGACTGTGTTGTTCGTTGAAACTAAGAGCCCCGCCCCCTATTCCCCCTTTCCCTTCTCACTGCCTGAATCTGAATTCTTTTTCTATCACTTACTAGTTGTGTGACAGAAATTGATAGGCTTAGAAACTCTCTTAGAAAGATTGTGACAGGGGAAAATACATAGCCTGAGATGCCCACATGGCACATCAGCTGCCTTCAAGCATATTTCAAAGCAGATTTTCTGGGTCTGGAGAGATGTGGCTCATCAGTTAGGAGCACTGGCAGCTCTTTCCGAGGGCCCGAATTCAGTACTCAGAACCCATAACAGTCTGTAATTCCAGTTATAGTTGTGGTTGATCCAACACCGTGGACACACAAAGTGCACAGACATACAGCAAGCAAAACACTCATACACATAAAAGAAAATAACTTTTTAACTTAGAACAAGGCTTAAAGCTGGGCAATGGTGGCACATTCCTTTAATCCCAGCACTTGGAAGGCAGAGGCAGGCAGACCTCTGTGAGTTCGAGGCCAGCCTGGTTCTACGGTCTACAAAGTGAGTCCAGGACAGCCAAGATTACACAAAGAAACCCTGTCTAAAAAAAAAAAAAGAAGAAGAAGAAGAAGAAAAAGAACAAGGCTTGAGAGCTATTCTATGTGAGTGCTGCCTTTAGAAACACCTGGATTTCTTGTTTTGTAATGTTTCTTTTTGTTGTATGTTTGTTTGTTTGTTTGTTTGTTTTTCAAGGCCTGATTTTAGATGTCTGAATTATCAATAGCGCGAAAGTGGTTTAAAACCAATGCTTCCAATTCCCGTCAACAGTCCTTTTTTCCTTCTCTTTCTTCTTCCTTCCTTCTTTCCTTTCTTTATTTTGTTTTTCAGACAGGTTTCTCTGTGTAGCCTTGGCTGTCCTAGAACTCACTCTATAGACCAGCCTGTCCTTGAACTCAAGAGATCTGCCTGCCTCTGCCTCTGCTTCTGGAGAGCAGAGATCAAAGTTGTGCGCCTCCACTGCCAGGCTCAGTCCCTTTTTCTCTGGAGACTACAATCACAAATCAGTTCTGAGAGTCTCTTCACCAGTGCAAACTAAACTTTGTACCTAGCCTGCAATACACAAGCAGTTAAGGAGACAGACAGTGGCTGTTTGCAGAGCACACAGAGAGTGATGTTTCACACCTATGTGTGAACCCTGAGGCACCCACAGTTACTTAACTATCAAGAATGCTTTACAAATAGCTGTCATTTATTGACCACCTACTGCTTGTTAGCTCTTCTCTATTACAGGAGATAAGCATTCCCCAGGATAAGCAGCTTTGCTCTGCTGTAAGCAAGCCTAGTGCTCAGGAATCCTCTCTGGTGTTGGGAATGTGGGCCAAAGCACAGCAACACTTCCTTAGAGAGGCCTTTCTCTGAACGGCACACTTCCTGTTAACAACTTCACACAAGTGCTAGGATTTAGCATTGAGGAAACAGCCTTTCAGCTCCTGAGGGGCAGTTATAATTATGACACCTACCAGACAATTCAAGCACCCAAAATTTCTTTTTGAAGTCATCGACCAAGAAATGAGTTAAGAATAACATGATGATTAGTTGCTTAAAAAATAAAAAAAAAATGATTTTGATATCAACGCTTGCATGCCATAATTACACTGTATTTCCTATCAGCGACCGACTCCTTGCAAAATCCTGCAGTGTGGGTTTCTTCTAGCAAGCTAGCTTGTCTTTGATACCTACTGTCTCAGTCCCGCAAGTGCTGAGCTGGAGGGCATCTACCACAGCTGCAAGCCTTTTACGTGAGGTCTGGGGGATCTGAGCTCCACAGCTTCCTGCTCTGCACCCTTTACCCACGGAGCCGTCTTTCAGCCTCCAACATTGCCTTCTAGAAAGTATTGCTAAGGGCTAAGGGTGACGCTCAGGGCAAGCAGCCCATGCTCCATTCCCCAGGACCAGAGAAATAAAAAGATCAAATTTTAAAAAATGATTGACTTCATAATTAAGTTACCAATAGCCTCACATTCATTTCACAATCTCTGCATGTGGTGCATTGCATGACTGTGCATCAAAGGACATGGCCGGACAGGATGGATGAGCACTCATATCTATCCTAAGGGTAGCAAAAAGGCATAGTCATCCCCAAGGTTTAAGACACCAAGGCTTGAACGCCAAGACATAGCGGTTCTTAGTAAGGAATTCATTGGAGTGCTTTGCCAGATGTTTTTCATTCTCCTGTCTTCTGGGCATATAATTGCAGCACACTTCCTGCCCTCTTGTAGCTGAGCAGTAGGGACACAGGTCTGACGTAGGCAAGTCAACTGTGAGCAGGAATGGCATGTGTCATTTCTAAGTTGGGTTCTTTACTCAACAAAATAAAGTCATCCAGAACCTACTTTCCAGAGAGACCAGAAGTGGCTGAATCCTCAAAACCCCGATGAACAGAGCATCTCTAACAAGAAACTAGCCTGAGCGGGCAGTGGTGGCGCACGCCTTTAATCCCAGCACTCGGGAGGCAGAGGCAGGTGGATCGCTGTGAGTTCGAGGCCAGCCTGGTCTACAAAGTGAGTCCAGGACAGTCAAGGCTACACAGAGAAACCCTGTCTCAAAAACAAACAAAAGACAAGAAAAGAAATGCCTCAGCGAGAAAGGTAAATTATTCTATTGTATAAAATGTGGCTCATATGTAAATGTAGAAATATGTTGTGTTCTGAATGTTTGGATCCCCTCAAAATTCATATGTTGAAATAGTACTTCCCAGACGATGGTATCAGGAAATGAAGGCGTTGGGGCATCATGAGATTAAGAGGACTTTGCCATCATAAAAGGCCAGTCCCTTCCCGCATGGCAACACCCAGTAAGGAGTCATCTGTGAAGGAAAGAGGTCCTTGCCAGATCTTGCCAACACCTTGATCTTGGAACTCCTAACATCTAGACCTGTGACAGATTTTTTGGGGGGGGGGGGTTGGTTTTTTGAGACAGAGTTTCTCTGGGTTAGCCTTGGCTGTCCTGGACCCACTTTGTAGACCAGGCTAGCCTGGAATTCACAGCAGTCCTGCATCTGCCGCTCAAGTGCTGAGATTAAAGGTGTGCAATGTTTAATTGGTCGTGTTTTGTTATAGTTCTCTCAACAGACTAAGACAACAGTCTTAGTCTTTCTCTGTCTCTGTCTCTGTCTCTGTCTCTGTCTCTGTCTCTGTCTCTGTCTCTGTCTCTCTCTCTCTCTCTCTCTCTCTCTCTCTCTCTCTCTCTCTCTCTCTCTCTCTCTCCCCCCGTCCCCCTCCCTCTCTCCCTCTCCCTCCCTCCCTCCTCCCTCTCCCTCCCTTACTGGGGATCTAGTCCAGGACTCACATATGCTGTGAAGCATTGTCAAATCTCATTTCTCATATCTTTTCACTAATAAAAACTTTAGTGTAACTTTAATTAAAAGATAGACAATTTTTAAAGTAAACATAGCAGCACAAAAACACCTCCTATATTCAATACCATCAACTCACTTTTGTTCCCTCAATAATTATTTAGTTTTCTAGAAACAAAGTTCATATAGGAAAGGAAAGTAAGTCTTCATCATTGACCAAGAGTTTCAGAAGAGGAGGTTTCTTCTTTTGCCTTCTAAAAGAGACCAGTGCTGGGATATAGGTCCAGAAGCAAACCAAGCAAGGTATAATCCTAGCACTTGAGAGATGGAGGCAAGAGGATCAGAAGTTCAAGGTTACCTTCAGCTACTTAGACATCAAGGCCTTTAATCTTTGTCTCCAGTTTTTTAATAAAAAATAAAAATAAAAGGAGGCAAACAGTGTAGTAGTTGGTTTAAATAGATGTAAATGTCCTTACATTCAAAATATTAAATGTGGGGCTGGAGAGATGGCTCAGTGGTTAAGGGCACTGTCTGCTCTTCCAGAGGTTCTGAGTTCAATTCCCAGCAACCACATGGTGTCTCACAGCCATCTGTAATGAGATCTGGTGCCCTCTTCTGCCATGCAGGCCTAATGCAGTCAGAGCATTGTATACATAATAAAAAATAAATCTTTATTTTAAAAAATGATCATTTAGCTGGGTGGTGGTGGCGCATGCCTTTAATACCAGCACTTGGCAGAGGCAGAGGCAGGTGGATCCCTGTGAGTTCGAGACCAGCCTCGTCTACAAAGTGAGTCCAGGGCAGCCAAGGCTACACAGAGAAACCCTATCACTTCAAGGTGGCTCACAACCTTCTGTGCAACTCCAGTTCCAAAGGGTCAGATGCCCTCTGACCTGCACTGGAACGTAGGCAGGCTCACACACATAGACAAATAAATAAATAAATATTAAATGTGTATCTAATCCATCATACTGACTCATTTCTCAAACTTTTATACTTTTTTTTTTACAAATTCAAGAAGTTTCACCACACATTTTACTATTCCAAATGATGAGTACTATTTTTTTTAAAACTTGTCCTATTCTTTGCTACAATCACAGAAAAAAATGTTAAAATGATCAAAATAATTATAATTAATTTTTTAATATTTTTACTTTGACATATACATTTATATTATTAGACATATATATAATAAACTACATACAGCAAGAAGGACCACAAAACAATTAGGAATTATATAAATGTTACATTCTTAGTGTTTTGCTTATTTGTATTTGGCAGCTTTGTAGAAAACATCTTTCCTATCTTGGTGAGCCTACAATTCTGAATGTAAATCAGTATCTATCATATCTCATCTCTATCAACTTAAAACATCTATCTAGACCTAAAAAAAATTCTTAACCCTTAAACAACTAAGCTTAATTGTACTATCTGGTCTTCAACCCCATCAGAGACTTGAGAAGGAATAAAATCAATTATCTGAGTAAACAGGAAGTGCAAGTTAGCAGCTCCCTAAATGAGAAAATGACAGAGACAGTTCACTGCCTAGACAGTCACCCAAAACTCTCTATAATGTTGGAGCATCATCTTCAGACATATTTGTGAGGCAGGAACTATTGAGTACTTGCTTATCCTGTCTTGGCAGAGTTTAGCCATCAACTCTGCCTGTGTCCAAGCTTGCCCACTTTTAGGCAGAATTCTGTCTGTGGCAGAAATGAGGACAATTTGCCCAGTGGCTGGTTTGCCACATTTGAAGCCATCTCCAAAAGGAAGTTCTTTAATGCTCATCATCTTCTTTGAGGTAGGCAGGGTGTTAGCAGGAATTAGTCTGCCTTACTGTCAAAAGATCCTTAAAATCATAAAAACATCTTTACATGCCATATTCTGTTGGAGGTTGGTCTGATGTATTTTTATGCTAATTACTGCTTGCTGTCAGTGCCCCACCTGTACCTTGCCTAAGAGTCTAATCTATTTGACCAATAAAAGGCCATCACACCTGGGCAGGGCAAATGGGATAGGCTGGCTAAGGTTCCCAGGCTTGAGAGAGAGGAGAGAGAGTCTTGGGAGGAGGAGAAGGTTGTGCCATCATGAGTTAGGTGGAGAAGCACATGGCCAGCGTGGATGGAGACTTGGCCCAGATGATGACAATTAGTAGGTACTGGAGATTATGGATGGGAGGCAGATTAATAGAAATTATTAGAAGCAGATGGCATGGGATTGGGGAAGGTATCCCATACTTGCCCCACTATGGGAAGTAGTTTAGGAATTAATATCTGCCCTACCCCAGGTTAACTACGGCTATTTTAAAAATATAACCGGTGTCTGTGTCTTGATTGATTGTTAATGGTTAGGAAATACCACTGTAATAATAATTACAGGCCAAATAATAAACATTACATAGGCCATACTGGTAATTTAACTGCAACACTATTCTGTAGGTCTCTGAGGTTTTCGAAGACCTTATCTAACTATTTACCTTATCTATCTATGGAATCATTATCTGTTTTTTAAAAAGATTTATTTATTTATCATATATACAGTGTTCTGCCTGCATGTACACCTGCACACCAGAAGAAGGCAGCAGATCACATTATAGATGGTTGTGAGCCACCATGTGGTTGCTATTGAACTCAGGACTTTTGGAAGAGTGCTCTTAACCTCAGAGCCATCTCTCCAGCCCCTCTTTCTGTGCTTTTTAAAGAAAAGAAAACTCTAGAGTTCTCAAACATGTCACTACACTGGGGGCAGCCAAACAGGAAGAATAAATGATCAGATTCTGGGAAGGATCTTGCAGGGATCTGGGACAAATGTGTCCTCCTCACACAAGTGCAGCGGGGATCAGTCTCTCTGAACTGGCCTCTTTCTGGTGGTCAGACCACAGCTAGGTTTAGGCAGTAACTAGTCAGGATCACACACTGCAAGAACAGCCTGGCGCAGGCAGGTGGATCTCGAGGATCTGCAGGTCTGAGTTCCTTGTGTATGTGAGACGAACTGTTAGCTGGAGTTTATCCCAGACAGCTGACCTCTTTCCCTTTGCTCAGGGAGCCATTGGTCTATCATGCTGGATGTCCGAGGCGTGTCACCCATCTGCCACCTAAAGGCATACACAGACTCTCATTTAAGAGTGAGAAATGAGATTCTGGACTAACTGGCAGTCCGCCAGCTTATCCTAAAGACATCTCTTACACAGGAGTCACAAACCTGAATTCCCGATCTCCACTTTCTTCCTCTCCCATCCACTGCAACACCTTGTCTATCTGCTTCCGCCACTGTCATGAATTTATGGCCATTTTCTTCTCCTCTGCTCTGGCCTTTCAACTGACCTTCAGCTTTTGGTCCCGTCTTTCTCATACTCATTCTCCACCCTGAAGCCAGAGTTATTGTTTAGGAATACAAATAGGATGTCTGTCTGACTCCTGTCTGAAACCTGACAAGGGCATGGCATGAACATCTAAACCTTTCTTGGATTTCCCAGAGAGTTTATCCCTTGTCCTACCATCAAGGATTAAAGAGTACTTCCCCTTGCCATGAAGGACAAAGATGCACACACACTTATTATGTATCTTACTGTGTGCTTATAGTTTATATATTTATTATATATTATATATATATAATAAATACTTATATATATATATATCTGTATTTGCCATGCTATAGAAATTTTATGTGACTTACGATTTTTATTTTGTGAAAAATTTTCACTTGATTTTCAGGAGTATTTTTTTACAAGACTTATTTGTAACTTACTGTGAGTGTGTGTGTGTGTGTGTGTGTGTGTGTGTGTGTGTGTGTGTGTGAGACGCGGACAAAAGCGCTATGTGCAAGTGCTCAAGAATACCAGAATAGGGTGTCAGTTTCCCTGGACCTGGAGTTACAGGTAGTTGTAAACTTACTCACATGGGTGCTGGGAACCAAACTTGAGTCCTCTGGAAGAATACCCCAAATGAGGCAAAAAAAGATTATTTATTTATTTATTTATTATGTATACAGTGCTCTGCCTGTTTGTAACCCTGCAGGCCAGAAGAGGCCATCAGATCATATTATAGATGGTTGTGAACCACCATGTGGCTGCCAGGAAATGAACTCAGGACCTCTGGAAGTGCAGTCAGTGCTCTCACTGAGCCATCTCTCCAGCCCCTGATTTGCCACTTTTTCTGTCACTCAATTAAATATCACTTACAAACTTTCAAAAGAGTGCTTCCTTCTACAAACTAACTTTACGTTCATTGTTTGGGATTAAAGGTGTGTACCATCCATCATGCCTAGGCCTAAACTTTTCTTTACCTGAAACTTGCACTACACCAAGCTAGCCTTGAACTCAGATCTGCTTGCCTCTGTCTCCTGGATTAAAGGTGTGTTTGTATTCTAGTCGGATGACACAGACCTTGGATGTGATCTCTTGCCAGAGTAGCCATGCTCTGAATTAAAGTTCCTCAACAACACTCCAACACCAGGTAGGAAAGAAAGGTTAGTGGGGAGAAGGGGCGTCGTTCTCTTTGGCTACTTCCTGCTGTTTCGAGTCATGGGGTTCTTTGGGGCAACACCAATCTCTATTGGCAGGATGTTCAGCCAACAACAGCAAACGCAGCAGCAGCCTTCTCTTCTTCCCCTGACTGTCTCCTTCAAGTGTTCTTGCCACAGCCCTCTTCTCTCTCTTTCTCTCTCTCTCTCTCTCTCTCTCTCTCTCTCTCTCTCTCTCTCTCTCTCTCTCTCTCTCCCTCTCCCTCTCCCTCGTATTTTTTTCCAACTGGTAAAGGCCACACCTCCCCATAAGGCAGTTTACTGGTGACAAAGACCGTGCACCCTCTTTTGAGGCCGTGGACATACTGGGCCAGCCCCTGTTTCCCACACCTGGGATTAAAACAAAAACATGTTTATATAATATAAGTAAACTAAAACTTCCACAACAGATGGCTCCTGGAGAATAAGACCAGAGCCCTTGTCCTAACCTGCTTCAAACGGTAGCTCCTCTGTTAACACCTGCTTTCATTTTTAACATAACAGAGGCCATTTGTTTTGTTTTGTTTTTTGTTTTTTTGGTTTTAAGTCTCCATTTTGATCATAAGGTGAAATTAAGTACCTGTCTGGGAGCTTGAATCGCCTTTTACTTACAATTCAATTCTTGCTGAACGCTCTGTTTGAATTAATGATATATGTCAACTTGTCACATGCTAGAGTCTTCTGAGAGTAGGGAGCCTCAGTTGAAAAAAATCACCCACAAGTTCTGGCTGTAGGCAAGCCTGGAGGGCATTTCTTTAGTTAGTGATGGCATGGGAGTGACACCCCTGGGCTGGTGCTCCTGGCTTCTGTAACAGAGCGTGCTGAGCAAGCCAGTAAGCAGCACCCCTCCGTGGCCTCTGTACCAGCTCCCACCTCCAAGCTCCTGCCAAGTTTGAATTTTTGCCTTGGCTTCCTTCAACAGACTATGATTCATGATAGGTAAGACAGAAACAAAAACAAAACTCTTTCCTCCTCAATTTGCTTTTGGTCATAGTGTTTTATCACAGTAGTAAAAAAAGTAATTAAGAGACCCTGTCTCGGAAAAAAAACAAAGCAAAACAGAACAAAAAAAAGTAACTAAAACAGACTTGAGCTCACGTTCTCTGCAGTGAATTCTTTTAGTGTGGGGGGGGGCACAGGAGGAGCAATAGGTGTGTGTGTGTGTGTGTGTGTGTGTGTGTGTGTGTTTTAGTTTTTTGAGACAGGGTGTCTCTGTGTAGCCTTGGCTGTCCTGGACTCACTTTGTAGTCCAGGCTGGCCTCAAACTCACAGAGACTCACCTGCCTCTGCCTCCTGAGTGCTGGGATTAAAGGCGTGCGCCACTGCACCCCGCTCTAGGAGTCATTTTAAATAACATACCTTGAGGCATTTAGCTGAACTTCATTACCAAAATTGCATCCCTAAGAAATACACTAAAGAGTAAAAACTCTTTGAACTGGAAAAAGCTTTTGCTTCCACAGATACTGTATTAGCCCGCTGTTGCCTCTGTAGTGTTCCCTAAGGACCCACTGAAAGCTCATTAAGCTTGTAATAAAAAGCATTTGTTCCTCGCTCATGCATCTTTGGGTCTATTGTGGTTCATGGTGCTCTAGGCTGGACCCACATGGTCTCCAAGCTTTAGATAGGAGTCGGGTGTTTGCCTTGGTTTTCTTTTTTTTAATTTTTAAATTGTTATTTATTATTTATAGTGTTCTGCCTGCACCTACACCTGCAGGCCAGAAGAGGGCACCAGATCTCACGATAGATGGTTGTGAACCACCATGTGGTTGCTGGGAATTGAACTCAGGACCTTTGGAAGAACAGCCAGTGTTCTTAACCTCTGAACTATCTCTCCATCCCTGCCTTGGTTTTCTTATCTCCTTGGGACGCACTTACTGTTCTCTTGGCAAAAAGTCTGAAGATCAGAGGCCAAGTCTAATTACTCATTTCAAGTCTTTACTTAGAAGCCCCCTTAGTTTCATTAGCCAAAGGAAGTCATATACTCAAATTAAGGGATAGAAAAGCACACAGGGGCGTGCTACCATATAGATACAGTAACAGGGAGTGTGCTAGTTGCCTTTCTCATTGCTGTGACATGGGCGACTAAAGGAAGAAAGGGTTTATTTGGCTTACAGTCCATCACGCTGGAAAAAGCATGGCAGAAGGCATGGTACTGGAAAGTACTCTACACACTAATGGAGGAGAAAGATAGTCATCAATATCACTCAGCTACAAACCTTGCAACATATAATAGTGACCTTCATGCAGGGCACACTGGTGCACTAGTGGTAACAATGTTATGAGAGTAACCAGCCACTTTCTGGGTGGATTTAAAGCCTGTTCTATGAGATGGAACTCAGACCTGACACTACTAAAATGGCCAAGAGCCTTAGATCAGATAGGTTACAGGCCTACAGGAAAACCTACTACTGTTATTCTGCTAAAGGCACAAAGCAATAAAATGACTCCTGATGACATACTGCTTGCCCACATATCAGCACACTGCTCAGCCCTCATCAGAGAAGCATCTTCTTACACCAAGTGGGAATTAACATAGAGACCCACAACTGAACAAAGTGGAGAGAGTGGGAAACTTGGACACACTCCATCCCAAATGGGATTTTCATCAACCCCCTCTCCTCAAGGTTCAAGGGAATCCTGTGGAAGAGGAAGCAGAAAGATTGTAAGAGCCAGAGCTAATGGATGACTCCAAAGAAACAGTGTCTTCCACACACTTAGTGGATTATTTTTGGTTTGATTTGGTTTGGTTTGGTTTTTCAAGATAAGGATTCTCTGTGTAGCCTTGGCTGTCCAGGACTCACTTTGTAGACCAGGCTGGCCTCGAACTCACAGAGATCTGCCTGCCTCTGCCTCTGCCTCCTGAGTGCTGGGATTAAAGGTGTGCGCCACCACGCCTGGCTTCCAGAAGATATCCATAATTGATACCAGCTGGCAAAGCTTTCTTCAGTGGAGTCTCACTGGGTATACCAACCAAACTTGAGGGAAGGCCCCACACCCAGGAGTAGCTGGTCAGTACAAAATGAATTCAGTTGTATGCTTCATTTTGTTTTGTTCAGGCTTTTTTCCTCCCCTATTAGTTTGTTTTTGCTGAGTTTTTTTTTTCTGGGTTTTGTGTGTGTGTGTGTGTGTGTGTGTGTGTGTGTGTGTGTGTGTGTGTTGTTTCATTCTTTTGAAGGAGAGAAAAAGAACATAGGGGGTAGGGAGGTGAAGAAGGAATGGAAGGAACTGAGGGAGAACACAAAGTATATTATATGAAAAAAAAATTTTAAACTACAACACCCCACAGACATGCCCACAAGTCAGTCTAGTGGAAGCAACGTCTCAATCGAGGGGACCTTCTTCTTAGGTGACTCTAGTTTGTGTCGTGTTGATGAAAACTAAGAACAGACCTAACACAGATAGATGTGCTCTGAAAGACTCCACCCAGCAGGGGTCAATGCTAAGACTCACAGTCAAGCTTTGGACGGAGCACTGGAAGTCATATGGAAGAGTGGGGGGATAGAAGGACCCAGAAGGGACAGGAGCTCCACAAGGAGATCAACAAAGCCAACAATTCTGGACCCAGGGGGCCCTGCAAAGACTGATGCACCAACCAAGGACCATGCATGGAGAGTGACTAGTCCAGGTGTAGTAGATAGGCAGCTCAGTCTTCATGCGGGTCCCCTAGTAAGGGGAGCAGGGCTTATCTCTGACATGGACTCTGATACCAGCTATTTGATCACTTCCCCCCTAGGAGCAGCCTTGCTGGGTCACAGAGGAGGAGGATACAGGCAGACCTAATAAGACCTGACAGGCTGGGGTCAGATGGTAGGGGAGAAGGTCTCCCCCTTTCAGAGGACTAGGAGAGGGGGATGGGAGGAGACGAGGGAGGGGGGTTACAGTTGGCATATAATGTGAATAAATTATTAAAAATAAAAAATTATATAAATAAAAAAACAAAAAAGAGAACTAAGAACGGAGCTAAGTAGTTCTTAACATTGATGCACTGTGCTTTGAAGCAAATTGAGATTTAGAGAAGTGAGCGGCGTACAATCCCTAGATGGCCCTCCTCTTCCTGACCACAGACCCATTTCCCTTCAGCAGGAAGCACTTGCTAGAATGTTGGAGCCACACTTATTCCTTTCCCCCTCAAGTAGTCCCACTAGAGCCCCCATTTCTCCTCTCTCTCTTTCCCTCTCCCTTCTACACACACACACACACACACACACACACACACACACACACACACAGTGTTGACTAAGAAAATGAAGTAGAAAATTTTAACTTGGAACTCATCAACGTTATTGATACTGCTTCTCTCTGACAGTTCCATTAATAATGCACAATTTCTGTCATTTATTTTCCCATCCAGGAACCCTGCTCCTGTGTATGTGGGGTTTATGTGGGGTCAGAAAGAATCGATTCTGCTTTTAAGTAGGAAAGATTATCTCATTATTACAACAGGCCATCTGCAGCTGTGACCTCCAGTGACCTCCTGTGTTATTCTCTTAGATGCCAAGTGATTAAATGGAACTCACTCAGAGTGAGTGCTTGAGCTGACAATGACCAGACATAAGTGTACCCACAATTTATGATAAAATGTTTAAAAATTTAGCTTATTCGTTATTAGAATAATACTTTGGCATCCCGCTTTCAGCTCCCAATCATTTGTTCTGATTTTCTTTTTCTATATTTCATCCATTTGTGCCAATTTTGGTCTGGATTCTTCTCTTTCATCAAGGCCAGCCTGGTCTACAAAGCAATTCCAGAAACAGCCAGGTCTACACAGAGGAACAATGTGGAAATGTAAGCTGAATAAACCCTTTCCTCCCCAACTTGTGTTGCAGGATATCGGATCCCATTGTGATCCCTGAGGTTGTAAACTACAAAAACCTGTCTTTTGTATGGTGCTGTTGAGCCATAGCACAGACCGTTAATCCAAGAGCTTTCTACACACAGGATTTAATAAAGTTAACCCTAGGTCAAGAGGTGGAGCAAGAAAGCAGCTGACAGGGATTAAAGAGAAAGGAGGGACTTTGAGTGGAGGGGTGTTTAAGACAGCGTGTAGAACTAGACGGGGCTTTTGGTGCTTTAGCTCCTTAGCTCTTGGAATTTTAGCTTTTAGTTCTTGAGCTCTTGAGTTCCTTGGCCTTTGGCTTCTTGGGCTTTGAGCTAGCAAGCCTTGGGGGTTTTTGTTTGGTTGTTTGTTGTTTGTTTTGTTTTCTTTTGTTGTGTTTTGCTTTGTTTTCCTTTTCTGCCTGAGCTCTCAGCTGAGCTAGTGAGCCATTTGGGGGTGTGAGCTGAGCAGGAAGGTCAGCTGGGTGCTTTCTCTGCCTCTCTGAGCTAGCAGGTTTTTTGCCCCAGCATCTGGCACCTGACTCTTTGTTGGTACAATAGAACAATTGGGATTTTCATTTAAAACAACAGCCTTGCTTTTTGGTCATGGTGTTTCCTCACAGTAATGGAAACCCTAATTAGGACAGCATTAAGTTCCTTTTCAAAGTCAGCTGCAATCCCGCTTGGCTGCATTGTCTTTGCAGCAGAGGTCCCCAAGGATCCTTTTGTGCTGCCTATTGTGAACAATGTTGCATGTACTTCTGTGCAAATATTTCTGTCAGGCACTAATTTGCATGTTCCTGGATATGAACCTAGTTGTGGAACTGATTGATTATATAATGTTTTTGTTTTAGGGAGTTTTTTGCTTTCTTCAAGAACAGGAGGATGTGGGTTTGGATCTCTAGCACCACTTAAGCTGGGCCTGATGGCATGCATCTGTAATCCCAGTGCTGGCCAAACAGTTTAAGCAAAATGATGAACTTCAGCAAAGAGACACTTGTCAGGAGGAAACCCTGCTGCTAAGGTTGCAGGTCACCATGACCAGAAAGCCCTGAGCTTGGTGAAAAATGGAGGACTCCTTTTGTCAACGGGGCTTTCTCTTCTCTGCCTGGGGAGCCTGGATGCCCACGCTCTCTACCTGAGGAATGTCACATAGTCCTTAGGGAAATTACAGGTTCAACTTCCTTCCTCTTGATAAAAACCGGCTCAGGAAGCAGCTGGGATTCCTGGAATACCTCTTCATGCAAATGAAGCATTCCAATATCTTAAACTACTATCCAGTGAGCTATCCAGCCTAGAACTCCCAACCCCCTACCCAAGGTTTTATATAACTCTTGTTCACCCCAAATACAATTGAACTCCCTTGATGGAGCTGGTCCCAGATGTCCGTCATACTCACGGCCATCTGAGTCACCCACTTGCTGCTTCTGTGGATCCCCTTTGCCCTCAGGGACAGATATCTGCCAATGATCTCAGGGGGTGGCAATCACTGTCTCAAAAGCTAAGGGACAGTCTAAAGATACCAAATTCAATCTCTGGCCTCCACACAAGCACACATAGGTGAGCATAGTCCTCCCCCCACCCCCCAGCCCCCAACGCAATACAAAAGGATTGTTATTCTCCCATAAAATTACTCACTTACTGGTATGTGCACATGAGTGTGTACACAGGTGTGTAGGTACAAGTGTATGCTGTACATGTGTATGGAGGTCAAAGGTCAGTCTTGGCTCTCCCTTTTCAGGAGCCATTCACCTTGTTGAGACAAGGTCTCTCACTGGGTCATGGGGTTTGCTGACTAGGCTAGACTGGTTTACCAGCAAGCTCCAGGAATCTGTCTGTCTCTGTTTGCTCAGCACCAAGATGACAGGCAGGTCTCTGCCATCATGCCTTAGTTTTCACAATGGTGCTAAGGATTGAACTCAGATTCTCATGAGCTATCCTCCCTCTCTCTCTCTCTCTCTCTCTCTCTCTCTCTCTCTCTCTCTGTCTTTCTCTTTGTCTCTCTCTCTCAGAAAAGAAAAGAATGTCAGAATGATTAAGCGTTGTATTGTCTATTCTCTTCCTGGGAATTTTACTTCAGTTTAGTAACTGATATTCACGAGTTTAGGTTCAAAAACCATGTATACGAAAGCATATTAAAATGATCTGTGCAGGGCTGGAGAGATGTCTCAGAGGTTAAGAGCACTGCCTGCTCTTCCAAAGGTGCTGAGTTCAATCCCCAACAACCACATGGTGGCTCACAACCATCTCTAATGAGATCTAGTGCCCTCTTCTGGTGTATATGTAGGCAAAACATTGTCTATCTATGATAAATAAATAAAATCTTTTAAAGAAATCTGTGCAATTAGAAACTTTTTCAACAAACAAACCACAAATAACAATATATATCAAATTGCCTATATCGATGGCCCAAAAATATATTCAAATGAAGAGAGAAGAGAAAAAAATGGATTGTCATATGGATAAAATGAATGAGTTATTGATTCTCAGTCACCAACAACACATCAGTGTCACATTAAGGTGAAAAAATAAAAGCACTTCCCTGTCATTTAACCAACAGCAAGTCCAGATTTTTTGTTTTTTCAGATAGGGTTTTTCTATGTAGCTTTGGCTGTCCTGGACTCACTTTGTAGACCAGGCTGGCCTCGAACTCATAGCAATCCACCTGCCTCTGCCTCCCAAGTGCTGGGATTAAAGGTGTGCACCACCACGACCGGCTGCAAGTCCACATTTGAATTCTCTACACATTTGAATTCACAGTCATGGTCCCTGTGTCTTCGTCCTCCTGAATGAGTCTGAATCTGGGCCTCCATCTGTGTGTCTGTCCCCAACAAAGGGCTTTGCTTTGTGTTTATTGAACAGCACAGAAAGCGTCACACAAGGAAGGAATAGGATGCTTTAAAGAGTAATCTTTAGCAGACTTTTACAAGGGATGAAGTCACTACTGACCAACTGATCCCAGTTGACCCAGACAGTGCTACAAACATGTTTATCAACCACCGTCCCTGAATGTTGCATTCATCACATTTAGTGGATTTTAAAAGGTTTCTCTCAACCTTTATGCTTGCTGCTCTCAGCAAATGGTACACGTGCATTACTCATGGGTCGGGGCACAGAGAGTGCATAATTTAAGATTACAGCTACGCCTTACCTTAGGTTGTAAAAGCTGACTACTGGGAAATCCAACACAGGTAAGCTCGGTTGTCACATTGTTCTCTTGAAGTGAGGTTAAGCAAACAGGCTGAGTACTCAGCAGGATCGCAGTCTTAAGTGACTTCAAGGTTTATTATTAACTTTGGTGTGAGGTCCAGCAAAAGCTCTAGACCCCGGGAACGTAAGAGTTATTTTTACAATATTCCATTGCCACAAACTACAGCTCCTCACTTGAAGCATCTGCTTAAGCAGACGGCTTTTAAGTAAGCAGTTTGTCTAGGTATGTCCATGGCCTATACTTGTATGGAATACAGTCACCAATCAGAATTGGCCCTGTACTTGTATAGAATACAGACACCAATCAAGTTTGGCCCCGGATCCAACCCCCAAAGCAGTGGCTATTGTCATCCTTGATTAACCTAAGCTTTTCAATTCAGCGTATGTAAGCTGTATGTAATGAAAACACCAGCTTTCTGCCAAAGCATATGGCCATTCATACTTGTGTCAGAACTCTGTATGTGTGTTACCCTGGTCCATTTTCTCTACAAAATAGCTATCACTGTTAGACCCATCTAGTAGGTAAAACACACTGACACTTGGAGAGGTGAATTTATTCAAGATCATACAAGCAGGCAGTGGCAGAGCCAGATACAACCCGAGGCTTTGACACTGGTATGGATGGTCGCCTAGCCCTCCCTCCTCGTCCTCCTCCTCCAGGGGTGCCCTGCCCTCCTGTCCTGCTCCGTAACTCCTCTTCCTCCTCCTCCTGCAGAATCTCCCCTGCTTGTGCTTCCCTTTCTAGCTCCCTGACCTACCCACACCTATGCACACATATCTCCACAGTTTATATCTGGACAATGTAAATTTCAGTCTCAGATGTAATCAAAGACATTTGCCTGGGCCTTTTGGCTTGGTTTTTGAGATGGTCTTACCCTGTAGACTAGGATGGATTGGAACTCATTCTGTAGCCTAGACTGGCCTCCAATTCACTACAGCCCTCCTGCACCCAGACTAAATTAAGAACTTTTATTGGAAAAAAAAACTTTTATTGGGACATCAAGAGACATGCCTTTTATCCATAATATAATATAATATAATATAATATAATATAATATAATATAATAATACGTTTTAGCAAAGGTGATTTTGGTCTTTTGCTTCAAATGATATTTCCAGTAATTAATTTTTCTCAGTGATAGGTATTAGTTTATTATTAGTCATTATTATTAATGACTGTCTCCCATGAGGCTACAATTTAACTCTGTAGTTAATAGCCATCCTGAAGATAGGAATAGAATCTGAAAAAAAAAGAAATCTGAACAAAATAGATTTTAAGGACTGGAGAGATAGCTCAGAGGTTAAGAGCAGTGGTTGTTCTTCCAGAGGTCTTGAGTTCAATTTCCAGCACCCACATGGTGGTTCACAGCCATCTATAATGAGATCTGGTGCCCTCTTCTGGTGTGCAGGCAGAACACTGCATACATAATAAATAAAAAAATACTTTGTACCATGTGTGACATGCTTATATGTTAACATTTAACATATCTTACATCTATCCATATCTATGTGCATCTCAACTGTAACATTGAACATATTTTACATCTGTCTTTATTTGTTCCAACCAGACTTGCATGATCTCACTGACCTTTACTCCATTCTAATTTGGGGGCTTGAAGTGTAGATAGCTCAGTGACGGAGTACTTGCCTAGTATGCACAAGGATTTGTGTTGAGTGCTCATTGCACACACACACACATACACACACACACACACACACACACACACACACACACACACTTGCACATCTTCTTCCATCTTACTGACTCAACTATTCCTGTTAGTGCTTATTTTCATGATTTTTTTTTTCACTCAGCAAATGAACTTCTTTTCCTACTACCATAAACATTCCTATATTTGCATAAAAGAAACATTTCCCCTTTGGTCTATCTATCTATCTGTCTATCTATCTATCTATCTATCTATCTATCTATCTATCTACTCATTTTGCAGCTCAGAGCTCTGGCTAGCCTCCAGCTGGCTATACAGTGCAGGCTGACCTCACATTTGCAGTCTTTCGCCCTACACTTCCCTAATGCATGTACACATATTGCCTTTAAACACTGAATTTTCGAGACAGACTCTTATGATGTGCTCATTTATAGTATGAAGTTAATTTATGTTAAATATTATTAATAAATGGTTTTGACAAGCCAGTCAACAGAAGCAAGGAAGCTGTTTTTGTCAGCCTGAGAGAAATCAGCTGCTGTAGAAGATAGCCTTAAGCATACAGTTCATATCTGGATTGGCTATAACTATACAGTATGAATGTTCTAATTTACCTGTTTTTTATTTTTAATGATTTATTTATTTTGGTTTTATGTGCATTGGTGTTTTACTTATCTGTGTGTCTGTCTGAGAGTGCCAGGTCCCCTGGAACTGGAGTTACAGTTGTGAGCTGTCATGTAGGCGCTGGGAATTGAACCCATGTCCTCTGGAAGAACAGCCAATGCTCTTAACAACTGAACCATCTCCCCAGCTCTGGTTTATATCCATGTTCTAAAGGGAACTAGTGCCTTGAATTTCTCTATGTTCTTTAGTTAAACAGATGGCAGAGGGCACCTTATTCTGTAGCTTGTACAAAATGAACCGCTCTGCAGGACAAATATCAATTTGTTGGTAAGCTCCATGTAACACAAACACATTTGAGAGTTCACATTGCTGCCTAAATTACAGCTCTCTGATCCTCAGGGTTCACAGAATTCAATTTGAAACACTAGAGGCCTGGAGAAGTAGGACACTGGGCAAGAATCCCTATCTGTGACTTAGCTCAGGCTTCACAGATAAAACATTTCACAGTTGCTTTCTATCCATAACTATAAATTACAATGCTCTTCTGGGAAGTTCTACCTTGCACTGAGGGGGTAAATCATGGACCTGGGCTTGCAGCTCTGTAGGTGGGTTGCTTGCCTAGCAGGCACAGAGCCCTGGGCTAAGCCCAATTTAAACTAATGACACTGTAATCCCAGCATCCAAACAGTGAAACCGGGAGGGATCTGAGGTTCAAAGTCATCTTCAACTACATAGGGAGTTTGAAGCTAGCTAACACTATAGACCTTGTCTCAAAAGAGAAGACATGGAAGCCAGGTAGGGTGGTACACACACACACACACACACACACACACACACACACACACACACAAACACACACACACACACACCCCTAGTCCCAGCGCTTGGGTGGCAGAGGCAGACAGATCTCTTCAAGTTTGAGGGCAGACTAGTCTACTTAGACCCTGTCTAAAACAAGCAAACAAATCACAGATGGAATTTGGATGCAGCTATATTGTATTTGAGGGTGGAGAGATGGCTCAGAGGTTAATAGTGACTGTTCCTCTCCTAAGTTTGATTCCCAGAACCCAGACAGGGTCACTCACAGCCATCTGTAACTCTAAGTGTTTATGTCACACCCATTACCCCCCCCCACATCCCTTTTAAAAACAAAAAACAAAAAACTGAAAAAAAGCAAATCATACACTATTAATTTTTAAAAGTCACAAGTTACTAGATATATGTGAAAGCCAAAAACTCGGGGGGTACATTAAAGCACCTGAAGACAGACATCTGTCTACAAAGGGCATAGATTAATATTCCATGCCCAGGAGCTGGTCAACACCAAATGAACTTGATGGTATCTTTGTAGACATTTTTGTCTCCGTTTGCTTTGTTTGGGCTTTTTTTTGTTGTTGTTTTGTTTTTTGAGACAGGATTTCTCTGTGTAGCTTTCACTGTCTTAGACTCACTTTGTAGACCAGGCTGACCTCAAATTCAAATTCTGGGATTAAAGGCATATGTCACCATGCCTGGCTTTTTTTTTTTTTTTCAGTCTTATCGGACTTTTGCTTATATATTTTCCATTCTTGTTTGTGTGTATGGGGGGGGGTATGTTTCTTGTCTTGTTTGTTTGTTTGCTGTTTTGTTTTGTTTTGTTTTGTTTTTGAAAGAAGAGGAAAAGGGTTTAGAGAAAGAAAAGATATCAATTTGGGTGAGTAGAGAGGGGTCTGGGAGGAGTTAGAAGAGGGTGAAATGTGATCAGAATATATTGTATGAAAGTTTTTCAATTAAAAAAGGAGAATTTAAACTGGGCATGGTGGCACATGCCTTTAATCCCAGCACTCAGGAGGCAGAGTCTAGCAGATCACTGTGAGTTTGAGGCCAGCCTGATCTACAAAGCAAGTCCAGGATAGTCAAGGCTACACAGAGAGAGCCTGTGTCAAAAAACAGAAGACAAAAAACAAAAAATAAAAAATAAAAGAAATAAAAATAAATTTAAAAAAAGGGAAGTTTATAAGAATTAATTAAAATTCGACTGTGAAAAAAATAAAATAAAATAAAATTCGACTGTGATAAACAAGATTCCTTTTAAAAAGTGTGTTTTAATTGTTTATTGTTGTTGTTGTTTTTACTGGCCCTGTAGTGGTGCTCTCTGGGAGCTATAGCCAGGAAACGGCTCCTGGGGGAAAGGAAGTCATTTTCCTTGGTGGGGAAGCCCTAGTAAGTTGTCCATGCTATAGCAAACAGCTCCCTATCCAAGCTCATGCAAGCAACCCCAATTAAACTTGGTGTTACAAAAACAAAGCAAAACAGAACGAACATGGAAGTTGAAGGGGAAAAGAAAGGGTTCATGCCAGACATGGTGGCACATGCCTTTAATCCCAGCACTGGGGAGGCAGAGGCAGGCGGATCTCTGTGAGTTCGAGGCCAGTCTGGTCTACAAAGCAAGTCCAGGACAACCAGGGCTACACAGAGAAACCCTTTCTCAGAAAAAAAAAAAAAGAAATTAAGAAAAAAAGAAAGAAGAAAGGGTTCAACCAAAGTTTTATGATATATATAATATATATACTTAAATTCTTAAATAAAAAAATAAAAATAAATTTAAAAGAATGGTAACACATCTCCCCAACAAAGCCAGTTTTTTTTAAAAGCCAGTTTTAAATTAGCAAGATAACATCATCTCTCTACTCTCATCCTTACCAAAAACAGTAACCTGACGCTAACCAATAAATCACTTGTCCATTGCCTGTCTCATGGTCTGCTTTGTTTTTGTCTGTACTTTTACCCTAAGTCCTTCTCAGTGTACACAACCTCTCTAGAGCATAAACAGACCTCTCCAGCAGCCAGACAAACCAAGGGTCTCCAGCTTGAAAACCCAAAGCTGTCCCCAAAGTTCCAGGTGTCCACTCCAAGTTGGGGTATAAACACCGCCCAGTTAAGCAAACCTCTTCGTTCTCAGATGTGGTTAGAGACGGGTAGCCGAAACAATCAAACAAACTTTCCTTTTATTCTTGTTTTTATTCGAACCATCACTTAGTTGACGTTCACACAATAGTTATTAAGGTCTAACTGCTGAGGCAATACGTGCACCTTGTACTCCATGTCTCTTTCTTGGCACAACCAGAAGATCTGCTCTGGGTGGATGGTAGTTGTGGCCGAAGTTGGGTGTATTTCAGGTGGCTTCTACCGGATGCTGGCGGTTCTTCTTTTTCCTATAACAGTTTTTCTGGCAATGCGGGTGTTGAAGCGGTTATTCCGAGCCTTTTTACTAAGGCAAGCATCCGAGTTCCTGAAGATCTTTTCTTTCCTAGGACTCATGCCCTCCATGGCCCTCGCCGTCTGCTTGCTCGCTTCCGTCCCGTCTGTTTCTGCTGACTTCAGACCTTTCCTGCCCTGCTCATAGAGTATCTGCAACGGCCTCTCGTACAGGGGCCCCGTTTCGTGGAGCTGGAACTCGTTGAGAATGTCCACCCTCTGCTGTAGGATCTGACATTCATTCTGGAGGAGGGCTGCGACCAAATGCAGCGAGTGCGTGTCATGGCTCAGTTTCTTCACTTGCGCCTCCAGCTCCTGCTTGGCTGACAGTTCGTTGTTGGGTTGGGTTTGGCCACCGGGCCGGTTGTCTTCCAAGGCTTCTCGTCTTTCTTCATGGCACTCCTGGTAAGATCTCATGAGGTCGCTGAGCTCGCTGTGCTGTCTACTCCAGTGATCCGCTTCCTGCAATAACTGGTCCATGTTGTTCCTGAGTTTTCGGTGCTCCCCGCGGAAGTGACGGGGTCCACACCAGCCTCTCCCTACGCGCAGCGGCATGCCATCAAAGTTTTTTTCTTCTAAGTCGCACAGATCCCTTGCCAGTGCTTGCACTAAGTTCTTAGCACTCTGGTTTTTCAGTCTCATCTCCTCCTTCGCGTTCTGTTCTCTCTTTGGGTCCAAATGATAGAACTCGTCTTTAAATCGCATTTTATTTCTCTTACGAACACCTCTGATTTTAAGTTCTGGCACATCCTCAGAAGTACTGGCATCATCAAAAGACTCCCTGACTCCCACAGTCTTCTCTTCGACAGTTGCTATGCTTTTAAGAACTTCTCTAACGTCCTTTAAGAGATTGCTAAATTTCTGTACTGTCCCTGGTCTTCCTACTCGACGCCGAAAGCTGTTCTTTGTTGAGGGGAGGGAGCCCCAGCAGAGAGGGGGCAGAGATCCGATCTCAAGGAGGGAAATGGTGATGCCAGGGTTCGGTGGTCCTTGCTTTGTACGTGGAGTAGGGTTAGGAGTTTGAGATGGTGCAGGCTTCTCAGCTGAACTGTCAGAGTTGGCCATCAGGACCCGAGGAAGAAAACCTTTGGAAGTGTCCAGGAAGGACTCCTGTGAGTCAGTTGGAGGAGATGGAACTGAGCAGGAGTTATGGACCAGAGTTAATGAGAGCTCAGGGAGATGGTGTTCAGGTAGAAGGTAACATCTCAGACAGCGCAGGGGGAGGGGATGGGGAGGGGGACCAGGAGCTGGGGCTCCATCTCCCTCCAGCTAGGTCCCTGGTATTTATTCCAAGGCCCTAGCAACTAGGTCTTTATTCTGTCATTGCCCTTCTGGGGCCTGCCCATTCATCCTTTGCATCACAATGGAAGCCTCTTAAACTCCTGCCCCAAGGCTCAGACACCACAACCAACCTCACTCCTCCCAGATAAGGCCTCTGCAGCGTCTCTGCTAGGCTCTTCATTGTAAGGGCGGTTCAGTAACGTCTGACCTCACCCTCCCGCGCCCAGCCTCACCATACCACACAGTGTGTCCCACGTTAAAAGGGTATGTGGTTGATAGAGGGCAGTTCACCAGGCCGAGTGTGGACTCGTCTGTAGAAGGGGGCTTTGTTGCTTCTGTTGTTGGAAAACTGTTGTAAAGAAGTTAGGAATATGCGGTGGTTTCCATGAGAACGTCCCCCATAGGCTCATAGATTTGAACACTTGGTCACCAGTGGCACTATTCGAAAGGATTTGGAAGTGTGGCTTCCTTGAAGTGTGTCACCTACCGTGGACTTTTGAGGTCTCAAAAAGCCCATTTCAAGCCCAGAGTATAGCTTTCTCTTCCTGCCGCCTGAAGATCCAGAGGTAGAAATCTCAGGGGCTCCTCCTGCACCGCATCTGCCTGCGTGCCGCCCCTCCGTGCGTCCCATGGTGATGACAATGGACTGAACCTCTGAAACTGTGAGCCAGCCCCAATTAAGTGCTTTCCTTTATGAAAGTTTGCCTTGGTCGTGGTGTCTCTACACGACTGTTCTGAGAACAGCCCTCCCCTCACCCCCCCAACCCCCTCACCCCCTCCCACCTACCCCCACCAACCCCCTCACCCCCTCCCACCCATCCACCCCTTTGATTCAGTTCTGGAATTCAGGGGGCACGTGACCTCTGCCGGGCCAATCGGTGCCTTCCTTGGCATTCTTTTTCTTTTTCTTTTCTTTCTTTCTTTCTTTTCTCAGAACACACCGGGAATGAGTAGCAGGCAACGCTAACATGCGCGCGCGCGCCTAGCACAGGACAACGGCACAAATCATTTTTCTCTCTCTGTTAAAACTGAAGATACTTTCTCCTCTCACATAAAAGCTTGGCGACTCTGCGTCCCTCCTATGATGGTTGCTTTACTAATGACTATCTTTGATGACAATCATGTAGAGACCAGAGATTTAAAAAAAAAAAAAATCTTTTAGAGCTGGCCGTGGTGGCAAGTGCCTGTCATCCTAAAACTCGAGAAGCTTGACGCAGAAGGATGGAAAGTTCAAGGCCAGCGTAGGGTACATGCAATAAATAATAATAATTTATAAGTAACTTTTTAACTGCTTGCTTTGCAAACATTTTAGATTTGGGTAAAAGCTGCTGAAGTGGAAAGCTACCACCCAGGCACCATCTAACAGGCATTTTGTGTTGGGGGAATGGTCTGATGTATTTTGATGCTAATTGCTGCTTGCTGTTTCTGTGACCCACCTTATGACTAATAAAATGCCATCCCACCTGGGCAGGGCAAAGGAGATAGAGGTATGGCTAAGGTTCCCTAGGCTTAGAAAGAGAGAGGAATCCTGGGAAGAAATGGGAAGGCCCGAGGGTCCCAAGAAGGAAGAGAAGAAGGCCACCATAGGTTAGATGGAAGAGAAGCACATGGCCACAGTGGACGGAGAATCCCCTCCAGATAAAGAACATTAACAAGTATTTGGGATTATGGATGGGAGGTAGCTTGATAGAAGTTATTAGAAGCAGATGGCATGGGATTGGGGCAGGGATCCCATACCTGCCCCATTGTGAGGGGTAAGAGGATTGATACCTGCTCTGCCCCAGGTTAACTAAGGCTATTTTAAAGTATAACAAGTGTTTGTGTCTTAATTGATTCCTTGCCGGGCCTACTGATAATACTAGTGATTTTAAAATTTAAAACAACCATCTTGTATAACCACAGTGTAATCACTGAAGCCAGCGTCGGCACAGTACTGTCCTGTGAACTACAGATTCTCCTGGGCTATCCAGTTTCCCTACTAAGATTCTTTTTCTGCTTCCGAATCACAACATACTTCCTTGACATGTCTGGTTCCTTCTAGCCATTTCCCGACGGTGAACAAATAGGCATTTTAATTGTTTATCGAATTTCTAATCAATTTCTTGAGGCTATGTGCTTTAGGCTAGAAGGTCACAGAAGTGGCATGCCCTCAGTGTGTGTGTCCTAAATGTAGTGATTTCATTTACGTGGGACTGTTCACTCATTTATCTTACAGTTAGCATCTTTCCTTTTGTAAGTAACGAACATTAGATGAGTCGTCTTGAGGATATGCAAAGGTCCTGCTCCTCTCATACTTCTGTGCTGCTTTTGGCTCCACAGGAGAATCTAGCCTATGTTTTTGCAGTATTGGTCTAATGGTGAATGCCATCTCCCTATTCCTTTTGTGTTTCGTTACTAGAGAGCATTTAGTAAAGAATTCTTTACTTGTTCATTTAATCATGTACCTACATAAGCAATGGGTTTGTAGATACTTAATAAAATGATCTGAGTTTAAGCAATACTCCGCTAGCTGGAGAGACAACTCAGTGTTTAAGTGTACTTGCAGTAAAGGTAAGAACCAGAGTTCAAATCCCCTACACCCATGTAAAAAAGCCAGACAGAGGCATGGATGCCTGTAACTCAGAATTCGGGGGTAGATACAGGCGGATCTTAGGGGCTCTCTGGCTAGCCAGCCTAGCTGAAATAACAAGCTTCAAGTTTAGTGGGAGACCCTATCTCATAAACAAAGGTGGGAAGGAACAGGGGAAGACCACAGCGCCCTCCTCTAGTCTCTATAAATCCATAACCCACATACATCATACACATGTCCATAGCATCATACCACATACTGCCACTACTCCATCCCACCACACACAGACTCATAGGCAGACAGACAGACAGACAGAAACACACACACACACACACACACACACACACACACAGAAAGAGAGAGAGAGAGAACTATAATTTATGTTCTTGTTCAAATACCCAGGGGTAATTTGAATATGGTGAGGGAATTTGGGCAAAATGAAACATCTTTGTTTCATGTAGATGTTTAATAGTTTACCTATGTGTGCTCATTTTTGTGTACATATATGTGTGTGCACCCTGTGAGTACCTGGTACCCTCATGTCCTGAGGAGGCTATCAAATCTCCTGGAACTGCATCCATCGTATGGGTTCAAGGAACCAAACTTAAGTACTCTACAAGAGCAGCAAGTGCTCCTAAGCCATTAGGCCATCTCTCTAGCCCTCTTAATACTTTAAGAGAAAAAAAAATGTATCTGTTATTGATGACTACGAAGGTTGGAGTCTTAAGTTCATAATGGATGGTGTGCAAAGTGTCTGGTGCACATGGAGACCTGAAGAGCCCGTTAGAGCCCCTGGAACTGGACCTGCATGGCCACATGGGTGCTGGGGACCACCTTGGCTCTTCTGCAAGAACAGCCAGTTCTTAACCACTGAGTTTTCTCTCAAGCCCCAGCAAGACACCATTTTAACATCTTGACTTATAGTGTACTGTTAACTGTAATGACTCGCTTGTAATTTTATAAGAAAAATTTCCTGAAGTTGAAGTTTTTTTTTTTTTTTTTTTTTTTTGTTGTTGTTTTTCGAGACAGGGTCTCTCTGTGTAGCCTTGGCTGTCCTGGACTCGCTTTGTAGACCAGGCTGGCCTCGAACTCACAGTGATCCGCCTGCCTCTGCCTCCCGAGTGCTGGGATTAAAGGCGTGCGCCACCACGCCCGGCGAAGTTGAAGTTTTTATTAAAAAATAAAAGATGTAGCTGGACCTCTTCCTCAACAAGTGTTTTTTCCCACCAGGTGGTGCTATAGACCTAAAAAAAAAAACTATAACTGTGGCTAAGGGAGTCAGAAAGACAGATTCTGACCTCTAGATGTGTGGAAGAATCTCATCAGTGGTCATCCACAGTCCCAATTTTGAAGGGCTCAAGAATGTCAGTTCTAAAGGACTTGAGTTACAGGTAGTCGTGATAGGAGTCTGGGCCTCCTGCTTTGCTTGAGTCTGGGGAGGCTGGAGGCACAGCTGGTCTTCAGCGTTGCTGGGACTGGCTCCTCTTATATGCCCATTGGTAAACAGACCTGTAGAATACAGATAGCAACTCCAGAGAAGAGGCTGGTGAGAGACCAGCCACCGAAACTTCCTGTGGGAGCAGCAGTTCAGTATATGTAAAGACAAAATGGCCAAAAGACAAAACAAACCCCTCATGTGTTAGCAAAAGACTTTGAGTACTTGGTCTGGCCCAGTGACTTGTGGCACCTTAAGCATTCAAAGTCAACTCCTCATGACCCCCGGAGCCTCCTCCGAAATGCCTAGTCTCAAGGACAGCTAACCATTGCTATAAAATTTATCACTTAGGTAGGTGTGATGGCTCAATGTGTACAGACACTCAGTGCCAAGCTGGGACACTCACAGTAGAAAGACAGAACTGAGTCTTGATAGTCGTCTTCTGACTTCCACATGCCACAGACAGACAGACAGACCGACAGACCGACAGACACACACACATACACACACACACACACACAGAGAGAGAGAGAGAGAGAGAGAGAGAGAGAGAGAGAGAGAAGAGAGAATGCAATGCAATAAAATTTTAAATAAACTATGTAACAAGATAGTGAGCCAGGCACACCTTTAATCCCAGCACTTGGGAGGCAGAGGCAGGCAGATCGCTGTGAGTTCGAGGCCAGCCTGGTCTACAAAGCAAGTCCAGGACAGCCAGGGCTACACAGAGAAACCTTGTCTCAAAAAAGAAAAAAACAAAACAAAACAAACAAACAAAAAGACTTACCATAAAGCTGCGGTAGTCAAGTCGGTCATGCACCGACACAGCTCACACATAGTCAGATAAGGGTCAGCAAAAACACAAAAGCAACTCAAAGGATGAGTCTTTTTCAGCTACAGATGTTAGAAACTGGACATCTGTATGCAGATAGAGTAAACTTTAGCAGGGCAGAAAGGAGCCTCCTCTCCTCATGTGTCAGAAGGGTTGGGTCACAGTCAATGTTTTGTTTTGTTTTGTCTTGCTTGTTTTTCAAGGCAGGGTCTCTCTGTGTAGCCCTGACTGTCCTGGAACTCACTCTGTAGACCAAGCTGGCCTTGAACTCAGCAATCCACCTGCCTCTGCCTCCTGAGTGCTGGGATTAAAGACGTATGCCACTACCACCTGGTCAGTAAACGCTCCAGTAACAAAAGGCAAGATAATGAAAGAAAGAGATGAGAGATGGGGAGAGGTATTTTACCACAGTTTCATATAACACAGGACCTTCCAGGGTGGAGGTCTCAGAGTCCAGTGAAAACCGCATTCTTGAGCCAGGTTCTGTGAAGAACAAGAGGGTCATGTAGGGATGAAATTAGATACACAAGAGTGACCTAATGGAAACAGACTCAGGGGAGCCCCGCTGGACCCGCCTCTTCCATTATCCCTGAGTGCTCTTAAAGCTCCCCTAGCTCTTGAGCACACACAGTCGGACAGAGAGTCAGGGAAGGTCAAGGCAGCATTTCTACAGCTGCTTTTGAGGGAAAATGGGATTCTGGTTCCTGTGGCCAACCTTTAGGAGGAGGGATTTTGTTTATCTTTGACCACTTGGTGGTGGGGGTGGAGTGGGTGGAGTGGGGTTGGGCAGGAGGTCAGAGATATCTAGTATAATTGGCCTTTGTGGGCACTCTGAAGACATAGGTGGCAAGGGCGACTTGCCAGCAACATAACACTGGCACACACTTATGTATTAATAAAACCAACAACTCCCCTCTTCAAACCGGCTTGTCAAAGAATGACAGAGGGTTTGAATGATGCAAGTAATTAATCTTCATTCCAAATCACCGCTTCTCGGCCATCCATTCTGTTTTCTTTCCCTTCTCACGCCAAGCTTCATTTGCTAGAGCTAAAAAAAAAAAGAAAGAAAGAAAGAAAGAAAGAAAGAAAGAAAGAAAGAAAGAAAGGCACTCAGGGAATCATGTCTGCAAGAAGGCGGTGAAGCCAGGTATACTGAGAAGTGCTCCCAATCCCCATACTCAGGAGGCTGAGGCAGGAGGATGGCTGCAAGGTCTGAATGTTAGCCAGCCTGGGTTGTGCAGTAAGTTCCAAGCCAGCCTAAGCTACAGAGCGAGGCACTGTCTCAGAGAGAGGAGGAAGACAGCGAAGAGTCTGAGGAATCGCCTTCAGACATCAGGATTCACTCTTCTGACAAAAAGACATAGACCCCCCACCTCCTTCCCTCCTTTCCTGTCCCCATCCCTGCCTCTCCCCCATCTTCTCCTTTTTTCCTCCTTCCTCCCATCTTTCTTTGAACACAAGGTCTGGCTATGTAGCCCTGGATTCCCTGGTATATACTGTGCATCCCAAACTGGCCTTCAACTTGCAGCAATCCTCCTGGCTCAGCCTCCTGCATGTGGGGATTATGGTCATCTGCCACAAAGTCTGGATTCTTCTTTTTCTTTAGGCCTAAAATAACACACTCAAGGCCATTCTGGCTGGCTGGCAGTTGATAGGTTTTGGGTTTCCATAGCTACAGCCAGCAGCTGTGAGGGTTTTGAAGAGTTGGGCCAACTAGGGTGATAGCTAGGCAGGTAGGAACACATGAGCACTGTTCTTGCTGTTCTGGAATGAACTCTGCATACACTCCTGAAACCTTCAGGCCACCTTCTAGAATTCAGAAAACTTGATCCTTTCCTGCCCCCCCCCCAACCCCCAGCATTTGGTGGAGTAGTCTTTCAAAGAGCCTTACCCAGCTCTAGAAAGGTGCTGTTTCTAATTCAGGATCAGAGCCGGCTTCTGAGCTCCCGGATACAGGGTCTCCTTTAACCACTAAATATCACGAATGTGTGAGTTCAAAACTACTCTCCAAGTGAGCGTGGTGGGGCACTTGAGAGGGTGAGGTAGCAGGATCTCAAGACCAAAGCTTTTTGGTAAGACTTTATCTCAAAAACCCAAGGGCTAAGGGTGTAGCTCAGTAGTGGAACACTTAGCAAGCACTATTTTTTAAAAAGTTAAACAAAAATAGAAGGGGTAGGGAACATCACCATCTACTTCTAAGTCACAAACTGCCCTGGTTCTCGATACTTCTTGCTTGGCTTCTGCTCTGCTCCCTTAACTGGTCCCCACAGTGCTGCACAAATGGTAGCATCTTCAAACTGGTCCCCACAGCATCTTCACTCCTCTTCCTCCCTGTGTCCGACACTCCCTGGATCCAACCAAATCCCAGTCTCTCTATTTCCTACACCGGCCCGCAGCCCTGCATGCCGTCTTTCTTGCACGATCAGAGTTCAGTCCCCACCATTTCCCCCTTTTAGTCCTGCTTCCTTTTAAAAGGCTCTCCCACCCCCACCCCTGCATCCCCACTTCCCTCTGCAGCATGGGGACTGTGATGCTTTACAAACACAGAGAGGCAAGAACTGTTTGGGAACTGAGCCCTAATCCCTGGGTTTGAGTGGACTCAATCCTTTCTTCTTTCCCATCCTTCCCTTTGGCATGGGCGTTCTCTTTTGTCTCTCCCACTGAAGAATTTTTGGAACAAATCTCGTTTAATTTTACAGGTTAACTTGAAGGCAGTTTGCCTTGGAGTGAATCAGGTCTTGACTCCCGCTTCTGACCTCCTGGATATTACATGAAACAGTTTTAAAGCCTAATATACATATACACACATACATAAAATAAAACTCTTGTTCTGTCAGAAATAAGCAAGTGTTTGCCTGCTTGTGCCACTTCTTTGGGAAATGGTGCTTCATCCTGACTTTTCCAAAGATATGGTTTGGGTACAAACAACAGTGACAACAACAAAACTGAAAATTATTTTGTAGGCCGGGCAGTGGTGGCGCACACCTTTAGTCCCAGCACTTGGGAGGCAGGGTCAGGCAGATCTCTGTGAGTTTGAGGGGCTAGCCTGGTCTACAAAGTGAGTCCAGGACCATCAAGGCTACACTGAGAAACCCTGTCTCGAAAACAAAGCAAAAACAAAACAAAACTTAATTTTGTCTGTCTTATACAAATCTTATAAGATAAAATGATTGGCACATGTAATTCTATATGTGTCGAGTGTAGCTTTTTCAGGAATCAGACATGGGAAGATCCCATCAGAGTTAGCATAATTGTAGGTAGACATAAAGTGTCAAAAGCTGACTTTTAGGACAACAGACCTGTCGTGGGAGAGTGGGGAGTCATCAACAGAAAGCCTTGTTTGTGATGGGCATCCTCCTTCTACCACATGTACTGCCAAAATGGCTGCTTTAGTCCACGCAGAAAAGTGATCTAAGATTAGACTTTCATCTAGCATTATGTGCTCCTTGCCAGTCTAAGTAAAGGTGAATGGAGGGCTCACTCCTACTATAAAAATAAAATAAAACAAATAAGGAGCAATAGAAAGAAAAGGCAATCAAGACTGTTCAATTCCCACTCAACAAAGGACTTCCTACAAACTGCTTAATTTGTACTATGAATGACTACAGAACACATTTAAAGTTAATAATGTCTCCCCCAAAGCATCAACTATAATATTAAACAGGTCAAAATGAGGCAAACGAGCAAACAAACAATGAGGTATTATCACATTACTATCAATTCGAAACAGATAATAATTCAGGCTTAGAATGTATTGATGTATTGGGATCTCACGCCTGCCGTGCTGCGTACTGTACTGGAGCCTTGGTGGTAGTGACTTACCCATCCTACAACTCAGGTTCTCAGTGGTAAAACTGAAATACCATTAGTCTTTATAGTTTACAGAATATTTAGCAGGACAAAGTGAGAAAATACAATATATTAGTCTGGGCAGTGGTGGTGCATCCTTTAATTGCAGCACATGGGAGACAGAGGCAGGTGGGTCTCTGAGTTCAAGGCTAGCCTGGTCTTCAGAATGAGCCAGGACAGCCAGGGCTACACAGAGAAACCCTATCTCAAGAAAACAAAAACAAAAACAAAAGAAGAATCCACACACACACAAATGAGAACATACTTATTTTTTCTCACTTGCTTTCTCCAACACTTACCCCATCTAGAATTATAGTTATTGTCAATTTATTATCTTTTCATCATTCATGATCCTCCTGCCTCAGCCCCTTATGTGTAGGATTATAGTCATGGGCTGGTTTGGTCAGTTTAATGCTTTGTTTCCTCTAGTAGAATGTGCACTCCACGAAGGCAACATTTTTGTCTTGTTTTCTGTTGCTTCTCTAAAAGCCATTAAACCCATGACTCATAAAATACATTTACTATACCTTTGGTGGTATGGATAAATCAGTGTTGGTGAGTTGCCAAAGCAAAAGTTTATTGATGAATTATCCTCAGATAAGAAATAGGTAGTATGCCAGGCATGGTGGCTCACATCTTTTAATCCTAGTAGTCAGGAGCTGACCTAGGAAGAACATCGAAAGGTTCAAGGACAACCTGGACTATAGCGTTGAGATGCTGTCTCAGACCAGACAAGGTGAAGGAGGAGGAAGAAGAAGGAGAAAAAGGAGGAGGAGGAGGAGGATGTGATATTGTGTTTTTGGTACTTTAAATGGGCACTTAGGACTAGGCAGAGTATCATCCAAACACACTGGCTGCCTTCAGCCCATCTATTTCATAGACAAGAATAAGACACCCCAGGTCAAGACCACATCAGTGACAGCAGCGGCTTCCACCAGGGTCAAAGGATAGGTCAACAAGCAACCTCGGAGGAGTAAGCCTCTCTGAAAGGTTCGTCCTAATCTTCCTGGAGTTTGTTGACACTCCCATGTACTGACCTTTTGAGCGCATGAGTCTCTCAGGTCAGCAGCTGGCACCTTCCCACTGGTGGGAGCCCACTTTTCAGTCTGCTCCACCCAGCCTGCTGCCATGATGGCCTTGCTAAACAGGAAGAGAAATCTAAGATCTGTTTTCCGTGCTTTGCCCTCCACTTTGAATTCTCCACTTGTAGAATTTTCTCCAGCTGGATTTATTTTTATTGTTCTTCTTTAAAAAAAAAAAAATCTTCCTGAAAGAGCTTTACTGGCAGAGTTCTGGCTCTCTACTGAGGGGTTTATGAAGGATATCAGCTTTCCAATGTTTTGTGTTCATTTTCCAACAGAGCTTTGGCTTCACACAGTGAACGAGATTGTGTTCCACTTCTGTTTCAAGTCCGTGCTGAACTATCAGCTCAACTTCCATGCAGTCTGCATTGGCAATAGCCTTTCATCCTTCTCCGGCTATTGTCAACAAAGCTTGCTTTTGTGAGACATTCATCATCAACCTCTAACTTCCAAGTCTGGTCACCTGCCAGCAACTTCAGCTGCACAGCCCTGTTGCTCAGAACTTGAATTCCATTTTCTCCGTGAGCGTACTTGCTGTGTTTTGGAAATTTCTGACAAGGCTAATTTGGCTCATTGCACTCACTTCAGTCTTCTGCTTGTTATAAATATTCAAGTCTCTCTAACACACACACACACACACACACACACACACACACACATGCATGCGTACATGCACTTGCACACAGCTGTGGCTGAAGCACAGACACAAAACATTGCCTAGCACGTATAAGGCCTTGGTCCCATCAGCAGCAAAGAATTTTGCTCTGTCTTGTTTTTAAGACAGATTCTCCTGTAGCCTCAGATTCAGTCTATAGCTAAAGACGATCTTGAACTTCTGGTCCTCCTGCCTCTCCTTCCTGAGAGCAGGAATTACAAATGTACTCCACCACAGCTAGTGCATGTGCTGTTGGTGCTTCCTGCATGAGAGGCACATACTTTGCCACCTGTATGAACTCAGCAACATCCCTAGTGCAGCACAAAGCAACTTAACACATAATTTCATTTGTGCCTATAAAGACTGTGTAGTGAGATGGTTCAACAGGCGCAGGAGTTTGCCACCTAGCCTGATAATGTGAGTTTAATTCCTGGGATCCAAATGACGAAAGAAGAGAACTGACTGACCCAAGTTGTCCTCTGTGTGTCCATATGTGTGTGCACGTGCACGCACAGTGCATATACAACTTGATCTATGTGTATTTTTGTATAATTAAATAAATTGATAACATATCCAATAGAACCATTGAAGTACACTAGGTTGCCAAAATGTATATGATTTGAGATTTCTTAATTTTTTTTTTTTTTGAGTCAGGGTGTTAACAAAGCCATGGTTGACCTCAAACTCATTATGTGGCCAAGGATAGCTTTGAACTCCTGACCTCCTGCCTCCATATCTCAAATGTTGTTGGGATTACAAGTGTCTGGTTTTGTTCATGCCTTCCAACACAGTTTGTACAATTTGAAATTTACATTCCACATGTAAGTAAGATGGTACAGGATTTATGTTTGGGGAGCCTGGTTTATCTTACGTTCCATAATGTCCTATATTAACATCAATATGGTTACATTGCATGATTTGCTTTTTTGATACTGGATAATACTCCATTGTGTGTGCTTTTTCTTCATTTCTTCACTCATTTTACTCATGCATCAACCATATACTCTTAGGTTGTTTCCACACCTTGCTGTTGTGAATAATGCTGCAATGAGCCTGGGGCACTTGTAGTTTTATAAGATTATGATAATTTGATATGAATATATACTCAAACGTGGGATTGTAGGATATTTTCTTTTTATTTTTTTTAAAAATGTGGGCACTAAGGGGGCTGGGTGTGGTGGCGCACACCTTTAATGCCAGCACACAGGAGGCAGAGGCAGGTGGATCACTGTGAGTTCGAGGCCAGCCTGGTCTACAAAGCGAGTCCAGGACAGCCAAGGCTACACAGAGAGACCCTGTCTCGAAAAAAAAAAATGTGGGCACTAAGGAGGCACAGGCAGGAAGATCTTTTGTGTGAAGCCAGCCAGGGTTATACAGTGAGATCCTGTCTTAATAAATAAATTATAGATATTTATTTATTCTACAATGCATTGTATCACATCCATCTCCTACTCCCTCCAGCTCCTTTAAGTGCCCCCTATCCATCTGCCTCCCAACTTCATCTTGGGTTTTTTTTTTCTTAATTTCTTTTAAGTTTCATACATGTATACAATGTTTCTTGGTCACTGTCCTAGGGTTCCTGTCACTGTGATAAAAACACCATGACCAAATCAGGTTGGGGGAGGAAAGGGCTTATTTGGCTTACATTTTCTCACTGTTCATCACTGAAGGAAGTCAGGACAAGAACTTAGACAGGGCAACAACCTGGAGGCAGGAGCTGACGCAGAGGCCACAGAGGATACTGCTTACCTGCGTGTTCAGCCTGCTTTCTAGAACTTAGGACAGCTAACCCAGGACTGGTACTACCCACAGTGGGCGGGGCCCTCCTCCCCACATCCATCACCAGTTAAGAAAACGCCCTAGAGGTGTATGTACAGACCAGTCTTATGCAGGGAATGTCTTAGTTGAGGCTCCCTTCTCTCTGATGACGCTAGCTTCTGTCTACCCAGCACAATTGCTCCCTTGCCAATATTACTCACAAGTGATCACTGTAAGCCACAACCTTTCCTTTCTTGTTCATCTTAAGGATCACACATTAATCTAAACACCACAACATAAAACATTGTATAAACATCAAAAGTCCCATAATCTTACAATAGTCTTACAAGTTCAAAAAATTTTAAAGTTGTCTCTTTAAAAATATGCCATCTCAAGCTGGGCGTGGTGGCGCACGCCTTTAATCCCAGCACTCGGGAGGCAGAGGCAGGTGGATCGCTGTGAGTTCAAGGCCAGCCTGGTCTACAAAGTGAGTCTGGGACAGTCAAGGCTACACAGAGAAACCCTGTCTCAAAAAAACCATTAAAAAAAATATGCCATCTCAAAAAAAAAAAAGCCATCTCTTTTAAAATCACAAAATCTTCCTTCCTTTCTTTCTTTCACTCTTTCTTCCTTCCTTTCTTTTTTTTAAAATTCCCTTTTTAATTGACTTTAATTTAAGTCAGGCATGGTGCACATGCCTTTGGTTCTAGCACTCAGGAGGCAGAGGCAGACCTGTGAGTTCACAGGCAGCCAGGGCTACCTAGTGAGACCCTGTCTCAAAAAAAAAAAAAAAAAAATTAAGTCTCTCAACTGTGGGCTCCTGTAAAATCAAATTAATTAAACACTTTCTTTCCTCAGGAGGGAAGAACCAGGGCACAGTCATAATCTAAGCCAAGCAAAACCAAACTCAGCAGTGTAAATAAATTAACGACCAGTATCTGTGACTCATTCGTGGTCTTCTGGGCTCCCCCAAGGGGCTTGGGTCATTTCTCCAGCTCTGTCCTCTGCAGCACACAGCTGGACTTCTAGGCTCCAGCTGGCTCCACTCCACTGCTGCTGCTGTTCTCATCCATGTACTAGCATCTCCGAAATACTGGGCCCTCTGCTGTAACTGGGCTGCACTTCCGTTAGTAGCCTTTCTTAGGCTCTCTTCAAGGACGCTAGGCCTCAACTTCTCGGCATGACCCCTTCAATCCTGAGCCTTCAACTGCTACTCAGGTCGCACCTACACCAGTGGTCTCTTCTGACCCCTCACAGTGCCAAGTTGCTCTCCATGACCTCTTTGTGCCTTCAAAACCAGTACCACCTAGAAGAATTACGCTACCAAGTTCTGCTGCTAGTGTGAGGTACAACCTTGGTCAACCTTGGAGCACAGCTGACCCTGAGGAAACACTTCCCCCAAGCTTCACCACAACAATGCTGGTTTCTTCTTTTCTTCTTCTTCTTCTTCTTCTTCTTCTTCTTCTTCTTCTTCTTCTTCTTCTTCTTCCTTCTTCTTCTTCTTCTTCTTCTTCTTCTTCTTCTTCTTCTTCTTCTTCCTCCTCCTCTTCTTCTTTTTCTGTACTTTCTTTGTTTTTTTTTTCAAGACAAGGTTTCTTTGTGTACCCTTTTCTGTTTTTGTATAGCCTTGGACTCACTTTGTAGACCAGGTTGGCCTCAAACTCACAGAGATCTGCCTGCCTCTGCCTCCCAAGTGCTGGATTAGTTTTTAAATTAAACACTAAAAAGAGCAATACATCAGATTGGAATGTCTAAATATTTAAAATTGAAAGTTAGAAGAACTAAAGAATTGGCAATATTAATCAGTGGGTAGATCATAAACAGAGTACTATGCAGAAATTAAAGACTTCACTACACTACAGGTTAAATGGCCATAGCAGACATGTGTGGAACACCCTATCCAAAAGGAATGAAGTATGTGTTTTTCTTAAATGCACATGGAGCATCCTCCAGGACAGACCGCAAGCTGAGCCATGAAACAAGTCCCAATGAATGTAAGGAGACTGAAGTCTGAAGTTTTCTTTCCGACCACATGAAACTGGAATAAGAACTGGTCATCATGGCATATGCCTATAATTTCAGTATTCACATTGCAGAGGCAGGAGGATTGCAAACATAAGACCAGTTTTACTACACAGCAAAAACAGGAGTTAAAAACTAGTCATGCAGCTTTAGGGCAAAGCTCCTACAAGCTGGAACAAAAGACCAACCAAGTAAAAAATAAGTAAAACTATGTGTGTGTGTGTGTGTGTGTGTGTGTGTGTGTGTGTGTGTGTGTATGTGCGCACACTCACACAGGAACACTGACCTTGCCTGGGTTTTTCACTGGGCTCAAATAAATCTTGTACAATGATTTGTGTAACTTCTTTCATTTCTAGTCTCTGAAAGAATCATTGCAGGACAAAGATTAACTGTCCTTCGAAGTTTACTAAGCAAACTTCTGAAACTGCAAGTGTGAACTTCTGCATGGACCGGATGGTGTCTAGACACCCTGACAAATTTAGCAAAACAAGCGCACATGCTTAAGTGAAGCTTTTTTAAATTATGCAAATGTTTTGCTGAGCTGGCTCAAATAAATAAATAAAGAGGCAAGCAAAATCAGAAATTCTGAAGAAGCAAGGAAATCAGATCTTCCCTCTGGGCAACTCCAAATCCTGAAGAAGTAGAGCCTTGGTTTGGCTGGCTGCGTCCATGGCAGGTGGGGAGGGAAGGCCACTGCAGAGCCCACCTGAGGAGTTGCTGCGAAGATGCTCCCAGCCTGTGGTGAAAACCAGAGAGAAATGCAGAGCAGAGGGGAAGGAACCTGGCTATGCCGACCTTCATGCCGAGCAGAAGCCCCAGGGGAAATGTCTTCCTGAAACATTTAAAACCAGTTTTTATTTGGGCCCAAAGTAAACATCCTCATCTTTGCAAATAGATGTGGTCTCAGCGACTATGTGTTTCTACAGATGGAATGTAAGTAGTTGCACTTATTACTACATTTCATTCTGGATTTTTCCAAGTGTGAACATGGAACCTCCTCTTCCCCCTGTTGCTCTTCCTCCTGAAATAGGCTTTCCTGTAGCTCAGGCTGGCGTCAAGCTCGCTCTCTACTCAGGACTGAAATCTGAACCTTCTGCTGCTATCTCACGAATAAGATTCTGTGAATAAATAATAGTTTTTAATGTTCTTTTCTGGCTTGAGCCATCTGAGAAGGAAAGGTACGGAGCAAGCAGTTGTGGTCTCTACCACAGTGGTGCAAGCAGAGAATGAAATCAAAAGGGTGTCACAGAGATACAATTATTACATAAAGGATTCTTTGTTTTTTTGTTTTTCGAGATAGGGTTTCTCTGTGTAGCCTTGGCTGTCCTGGAACTCTCTCTGTAGACCAGACAGCAATCCACTTGCCTCTGCCTCCTGAGTGCTGGGATTAAAGGTGTGCGCCACCACGCCCGGCTACATGAAGCATTCTTTAAAGAAGGTCCCAAGAAAAGTGCACTGAAAAAGGAACCATAATTAGCGATGAAATGAAGAGGACAAAAGTGTGAATTGTGCTTGTCTTCACTCCAAAGGAATCTAGAGCACCCTATGCACGTAGGGGAAGTTGAGTTGACACTCAGAAAGGAATGTATAGAACAGTTTGTGTGGCCGGGCATAGTGGCACACTCCTTTAATCCCAGCACTTGGGAGGCAGAGGCAGGCGGATTGCTGTGAGTTCGAGGCCAGCCTGCTCTACAAAATGAGTCCAGGACAGCCAAGGGCTGCAGAGAGAGACCCTGTTTCAGGGAGAGGAAAAAAAAAAAGACAGTGTGTTTGAGAGAGGTGAATGTGTATGTCTATGCATATGAGTAGGAGTACACATGTGTGTATATGTGTGAATATGAGTGTTTGTGTGCATCTCTAAGTATGTGTGTGAGTATATGCATGTATATATGTATGTTAATGTGTATGTGTGTATGTATTTTAGTATATATACATATGTATGAATGTGTATGGAAGTGTATGAGTGTGTGTGTGTGTGTGTGTGTGTGTGTGTGCGTGTGTGCATGTGTGTATGTATGTGGCGGGTGTGTTATTTAGATGTGATTTGTTTATCATAATATATTCAGATGAGGTTGGGAATAAAATGAAAATTCTAAACTGAATTTTCAAAGTGCAGTTTTGCCTACTGCAGGGACAAAAGGGTCCTCCATGCCTGGAGCCTGACAGGGTGACTTGTGCTGGCACACAGTGAGAACCCAACTCCTGATGCGTGTTGAGGTCTCACCCCAGATGCCCATCTCAGGAAGACATCTGGTGTAACAAAATTTACTGCATCAAGCTGTATTTGACCCCTATTTGAAATAAGCCCTTACGTGTGGTCTAAGAGATAAGACCAGGGGACGTCTCTGGACTGCATAAAAGGACTTGTTTTCTTGGGCACTGTTGGAGGTCGGGTAGGAAGACAGCTCTTAGAATCTTCCCACTGTGTTTCTGCCTGTGTGTCTGTTTTTTGTTTTTGTTTTTTGGTTTTTTGTTTTGTTTTGGTTTTGGTTTTTTGAGGCAGGGTCTCTCTATGTACCCTTGACTGTCCTGGACTCGCTTTGTAGACCAGGCTGGCCTCGAACTCGCAGCGATCCGCCTGCCTCTGCCTCCCAAGAGCTGGGTCTGTTGTTTATTAAAACCGGGTAAATTCTTATACCCTATACCTTGGTCTCATCGTTCCCAGCACAACACTAACATATTTTAATAAAATGCTTCTTTTTGTTAGGGAAGGTATAAGGTGAACACAATCAAAGTACATTGTACACATGTATAAAATTCTCAGAGGATTAATAGAAATATTCTATAAAATACTCATTAATTCTTGTTATTTGTTAAAATGACAGAACTAGACATTTACTCACTTATGTAAATTACCTGCTATAGAACATAGTTAGCAAAGCTGGTCTTCCCTAAGCAATCATCCAATCAGGCTTCACTTCGGCCAGAAAAAAAAAATGTGTTATGTGAATAATTGTATTATACATTCCACAGAATACTGTAAAACTCAGAGAAATAAATTACAAAGTTTATTTGAGCAAGCAGCATACTTAATCCAGACAGGGTAACATCATAATAAATATGGTAATACTTCGTCTATTTTTATAGCAATCATAAGAACAAGCTGATAAGCTTTTTTTCATTATTTAATTTATAATGTATTATTTGCAGTGAAATCCTGATATTTGGTTATTATGAATGTGTGCATTAGATTGTGTTGCTATTTAGAAGTAATTAAGTTAAAACGTGAAGTTTTCACATATAACACCATTAATTGCATTAAGTGCTAGCATCAAAACTGCTCCGTGAGTGTGTGTGTGTGTGTGTGTGTGTGTGTGTGTGTGTGTGTGTGTGTGTGTGTGTATTAAACAACTGCGTTTCCAGGTAGCATGTAGTGTCAGCTTTGGTTAAGAGGAGGTGGAAAATATTAAACATTTCCTATATGAAATGACCATTGACTATAATTGGAACAAATGTTTAAAGATAGTTTGATGAAATGCTTCAGTTATCTTACTGAATAATGCTTTCCTAGCCAAATGAAGTTACTTTTGAAAAATTCTAGGCTGAGATTTAGCCCTAGTATGAAAAACATGGTTGTGTCTGAAGACACCAAGTCAAGGCCAAGGGGCTTTACCACACCACCAAAGAATTTTTTTTCATTAAAAACAAACAAAAAGTTTGCAGGGGCAAAAAATAAACCAATCCATTTCACCTTTCACCTCTTTCTACAGCACCAGTTAAGACTCGAGACAGCAGGGTCTGTCCTCACCTCCAATATCCAAACCACAGTGTAGCTTTCTACTACACCTTCTTTTTATAATTCTGTTATTTAAAAAAAGGGAGTTATTTACTAATTTGTTTAGGGACATGGTCCCTTGTAGCCCAGGCTAGCCTTACACTTCCTATGTAACAGGTGACCTTAAACTTCTGATCCTTTGCCTCTGCCTCCCAAGTGCTAGAAGTTCAGATGTGTACACTACTTCACATTTTTTATGGCATTGTGAAAGGTCTTGCCCAACAGAGCAACTTCTAAAAAGTCCCATTAAAGAAACGACAACTTATATTTTGTGCATGGTGTCGTAAATGTGCCATGGAATGTGTGGAGGACAGATGACAATATTTGGGTATGAGCTTTTTTCTTCCACAATGTGGGGGTCTGGGATCAAACTCGCCTTACCAGGCTTGGTGACAGGCACATTTATTGCTCAGCCATCTCTCTGGTTCTCAATTTTATTTTATAGTTATTCTTTATTTTTAATTATATTTATATACATATGTATATATGTCTATATGGGACATGCCCTCAGGGGTTCAGAGGAGGCTGATGCCCTGACACTAGAGTTCTAGGGCGTTGTGAGGTGCTAGGAACCAACTGGGGCACCTGGGAAATGCAGATTATACTCTGAACCACTTAGCCATCTCTCTAGCCCTATTAACTTTCCAACTTTAATATAACATTTCATCCTTTGTTGTATGTGTGTGTGCACTCATGTTTACATGTGTGTGTGTGCACACGTGTGTGCTCATGCATGTTTGTACAAGGCCCAAAGTTGGCATTGGGTTTCTTTCTTTCTTTCTTTCTTTCTTTCTTTCTTTCTTTCTTTCTTTTCATTAGGCATCTTTCTTGATTTCTCCCTACTTTATTTACTGAGGCAAGATCTCTCAGTGGAACCTAGAGCTCACTTGTCACCTAGTCTGGCTCCCCATCTTGTCCTGGGAATCCCCTTCCCATCTTTGACTGGCTGCCTTTATGTGAGTCCTCACTCTCTAACCACTGAGCCATCTCCCTAGCCCAACCTTTCACTGTGAATAGAAACACATGTGTTCAGGCTGGAGCGATGGCCTCTCTTTAGTGATTAAGAGCGCATTGCTCTTGCAGAGATATGGGTTTGATTCCCACCACTCACACAGTGGCTCACAGCCATCCATAACCCCAGTTCTGGCGGAGCCAACAGGCATGCATATGGTGCACATACATGCATGCATGTAAATATTTCATAAACATAAAATAAGTCTTTTTTTTTAAACACACAATGTGTCTAGGGATGAAGGAGGCCTTGGGTAGGTTTATATGTATAAATTAATCATGAAGAGAGAATTTGCTGGCATCTTGAAAACTCAGCAGGACACTGAGTCATGAGGAACATCAGAAGGGCTGAGGTTCCAGAATGCCCTATATAAGATATCAGGCTGGGTGGGAGGCAGAGACCTGCGGAGCTCCATGAGTTCAAGGCCAGCCTGGTCTACAGAGTGCTTCTAGGACAACCAAAGATACATAGAGAAACCCTGTCTTAAAAAAAGAAAAAGAAAAGAAAAGAGATATCAGAAGCGCTTGTGTAGACACTGAATCTAAATCTCTGTAATTGTAGGGGCTTGTTATTTTATAGGCTCATAAGGAAGAAAGACATCACCAATTAAGCTGTGACAGTCTTTCTTACCACCTAGAAATGTCACACCATCCAAAGCGCTTTTAAAAGCACACTTACGGTTTTTTTTACAGCTTATAATAAAATAAACGGGGGAAAAAGAACTTTATATTGTCTTCCTCAGTTGGTGTGGCTCACAGAGATCACAACTCCTCTCAGTCCACACTTTCTGGTACAGCGGAGGCATACACACATGGTCACTACTAGACTGAAATTAAGCTGCTTGTCTGACCTTCCAAGAAAGATCAAGGTGACAAGAGAGAACAATAAGATGGTTCTAAAGAAGAAGATGAAGCCATCAACAACAACAAAACCAGTTTTTCGTTGTTTTAATCATTTTTTTTCCTCTTTTCTTTTCTAGACAAGGTCTCCTGTGTCCCAGTTTTGACTTGATCTTAACTTGAATTTGCTGTGTAGCTGGAGATGACTCTGAACTCACAACCTTCTTGCGTTCACTTTCCTACTTAGCATGTCCTGCCATACCAGGTTTTGCTCGGTGCTGGGAACTGAACCTATGACATGCACCTAGGTGAGCACTTCTTGAGGTGAATTACATCCCAGGCCGACATTTTTCTATCTCTTCAGCTATTTAAAATAAACACTCTGGCCTTGGCCTAGTATTGACTGTGTGGACTAGGAATTCAAAGTCATCCTTTGTTACGTAAACTTCAATCTACAGGAGACCTTGTCATCGAACACATTCTCCAGTTGAATCTATTTTAAAAAGCATTTCTAGAGAAATAGACCTAAGCCGTGCAGTGACAGCACACATCATTAATTCCAGCAGCACTCGGGAGGCAGATCTCTAAAATTTGAGGCCAGCCTGGTCTACAGAAGGAGTTCTAAGACAGCCAGGGTTACACAGAGAAACCGTGTCTCAAAAATACATACATAAATAAATAAATAAAAATAAAGGGAGAGGGTTTGGGGACAAAGGCTAAGATAGTGTGGACTGAGAGGTCCCCGCCCTTCTCTTCGGGCCCTCAAAGATAGCTCTTGCAAAACACAGGACAAAGGACACCTGGTTCCTGATTCTAAAGTGACCACTACCAGACCTAAGACCCACACACAGTTCCCTAAACTCATCTAATAAGGCTCTGCCTCAGTACCTCACCTGCATTCACCATTTCTCTCCCTTCACCTATTAAAAACCCCCAACCCAGCCCCAGCTCAGGAGAGGGACTTCCCTGAGCTCCCCCCCCCCACCCCCCACCCCGTGGGATCAGGGAACCCGGCTGAGAGCTGCCTCCATAAACCTGCCTTTATACTTCTAGTTTGGTTCAACTGGCTTATTGCATTGGTGGAGAAGTAGTAATAATAATGATGATGATGATGATGATGATGATGATGGTGGAGAAGTAATAATAATAATGATGATGATGATGATAATAATAATAATGATAATAATAATTAATATAATATAGACCTAAACTGTTCTTATGTAACCAAAAACTCACCATGAATAGTAGAATTCATGGAATTCTCTTCCTGTGCAATCCCAGGAAGGAAATTCTGCCTTTTGTCTCTCACCGTGCAAGGTAGACATCTTTCAAGAGAAATCTTCAGAGAAAGCCTTATTGATTTCCTGAAGCTGTAGGGTTCTGAAGGCTGTGGTTCTCATCCAGCCAATCACTTCCAAAGAGCTTACACTTCAAAGCCGCTCTGAGCACAGTGAGTGACTCAAAGAGACGCCAGGAGGCCTTTGTCTAAATACATACTCGGAAGACAGGCCGCAGTTCAACAGTCCTGTTTAAAGGAATGTGCTCACCTCTCTAGCGCTTCTTGTAGGAAATTAGATGAATGAGGAAAGACGAATCGGGTAGGTGGGCGGCGTGTAAGGGATGTAATTTCAAACCCATTTTGTGTGACTCAAAAGCCGTTTTGTGTACTTGGAAAATAATGTAAGGCATAGGAGATACAAGCTTGCCCCCGAGCAGCTCTGATAAGAGCTAAGCCTCAGAAGCAAGCTCCTGGCAGACCACCCAGCAGCTCAGACCTGAGCCCAGCCTGGACAGGCCCTGATATGCTAATGAGCTAACCCCAACCTGGTGTGCTAGCAACCAGCTCTATGCTGTGAGCCCTGTGAGTGGCCAAGCTACCACCCATGAAATAACACAGGAACTGGAACTCTGGGGCTCTTCCCTAGGACCTCACCGGCGGCGTGCTCCCCAGTCAGAGCCTCTTGTTGATACCCATGGCTTGTGTTGATACCCCTCGGCAGGATGACGTAAGACTATGTATTGCCCAGGCTTCAGGACTGCCCAGCTGTCGCTGGGCCCAAGAAGCAACTGCCATCCTTCAGCCTGCCACAGCTGAGGAACTTCACAGAGCATCCTCACTGGAGGTTACCCAGTGGAAGGCTTTGCAGCAGCGTTTCTGCCCAAAACAACCGGCCCTTGCATGGTGAAATGCCTGTTTAACTTTTATATTAGCACCACATCCTAAGGAATGTTCATGTGAATAAACCGAGCACATTCGAAAGACAAATCCTGTGTGGATGTCCTGGTTGCTGAGCCTCTTAGAGCCTACAGGCTGCGCTCTCCTCAAGAGGGAGGCATAAGTTAATTTTGTCTCCTCACTCTTCTGTCAACCTCAAACATAAGCTGTGCTTACTTGAAACCAGGATAGGGAACATTTTGAGGACTGGATTTTAAAATCAAAGAAAGACAGAATTAAGTCACGCCGGTATTCAGAAGAACAGAAGCAATCCCGTCTTCAGAAATGCTTTTGAACTTTCACAGAAAAAGGGTATAGCAACTGCACTATTGCTTCCCTAAGTCACAAACAAATAGGTCTTATTTTAACCAGCTTACCCAGGGCTTCGTGTTTGCTGAATAAGCAAGCACTCTACCAGTTGAGTTACATCCCTGGCCCCAAATATTTATCTTAGTGAAGTGGAAGTTTTGCCTGCCACTCAGTGGTAGGTACATAACACAAATGTCACTGTGCCTAGCATTTGAGAGGCCCTGGATTGGAGTCCTAGCGACTCCCCAATATACTGCTTGAAAACGATGACATATTTAAGAGGCAAAGGATTTTTTTTTTTTAAACAGTGCTACTGGATTCTAGCGTGGAAGCCTCACATTGAGGATCCCAGATGATTCCATCAGATGAGATTCAGCCACTCATCTCCAAAGAAACACTGAAAATTTTTACTCTCCAGGACTCAGGAAAAGCCTGAGTATACCCCAAATCCTAAAAACCTGAATGCACCCATACCAACTAAAAACCCAAGGTGTAAAAATAAAAAAAAAAATTTAAAAAAAAAATGAAACCCAGGTGTACCCAGTACATCTTAGAAACGGGGACATGTCTCCTTACTGTTGGCATCAGGTATAGGCCTAACTATAACCTGAGAGGATGAAAAATTTGAAATTAATATGCTCCCAGAAGGCTGGACAGGGCTGAAAAGCCTGTTGAGCGACTCCCTCCCCTTCATTAGTGTGGAATCTGAGTTCCTTGGAGTGTTGCCCGAGCCTTTCCCTTTGTACTGTCTATACTCGGGAGACTTGCCAAGCAAATTAATAATGTGATGGGATCAAAGCGGAGACTATTTACAACACAGAGGCCGAATTTTAAAGCACCATCTTAGAACCCCAGGACCAACAGCACCCTGTACCCACGGAACCCATGGTGACTGTACAAAGGGAGCTCTCCTTCCTTACACCTGCTGCTCTCTGAGTCGCAACCAGGCTTATACCTTAACTATAACCTGGTTATAACATAACCATAACATCTCAGTAACCTGTTGGTGGTCCTTATTTGAGCTTGAAAATTTTAGGAGAAAAATGAAAATTCCTTGCCATAGGAACTAGTGCAGTTACATTCGATTTTCTTGCTCTCTTTGTATATAAAAAGCAAACCGTGCTAAGGAGAGGCTAGTCCTCCTGTCACACATAAGCAGGAGGCTACAGAGAGTGCCGCTGGACTCAGAAGTAACTCGTGCAAGTGACTGGGAGGTGCGGAAAGCAAGCCAAGGCGTCTCTCTTTGTTTTCTAGATAGTTCAAGAGCAAAAAAAAAAAGAAAAAGCTGGGACCAACGTGAGATTTGCAGTTATTGTATAACTTAGGAAAAAAATGTAATCATGTTTATAACTTGAGATCGTTATTTTAAAATATTTTTAATTATGTGTGTGTCTCTGTGTGTGTGTGGGGGGCACTGTGCATGTTGGTCAAAGGATGCTATGGGATCCCCTGGAGCTGGACTTACGGGGGGCTGTGAGCTGCCTTGTGTGGGTGCTGAGAACTGAACCCAGGTCCTCTGCAAGAGTCATCTCCATCCCTTGAAAGTGTAGAGGAGAGCTAGAGTGCTGACTCAGGCCTGTCATCTCCATGCTTGGAGGCTGAGGGAGGTTTACTATGGGTTTGACGACAACCTGGGCTACACAGCAAGATACTGCCTCAGGGAAAACAAAACTCCCAGAAGATGGAAACCGGAAACGCCAAGAGTTACCAGAAGACGGCTGGAGAGATGGCTCAGAGGTTAAGGGCACTGACTGTTCCTCCAGAGGTCCTGAGTTCAATTCCCAGCAACCACATGGTGGCTCACAACCATCTAGAATGAGATCTGATGCCCTCTTCTGGCCTGCAGGTGTATGTACAGCCAGAGCACTGTATACAAAATAAATAAATAAATAAACATTAAAAAAAAAGAAGTTACCAGAAGACCGAGAGCACAGTAAGAAGATTTGGCAAAAGGGACATATGAATATGTTATTAATCCAGCAGCTCAAGAAAGACCAGTGCTTCCAGAGAAGGGATTCTGGAGGGAGCTGATGATATTTTTCATCAACAAACAAACAAAACCTAAGAAAGGCCATGTGACCCTTAGAAAGCCAATAAACAACACAAAGGAAGGATAGAGACAGAAGCTGATCACAGGGGATGCTAGGCAAGAAGAAAAGAAATAGGAAGGGGAATTTGTAGCCAGCTTTTCTCCACACACCATTTAGGCCATGTTTATCTATGTCAACTTCCTGTGGTATAAGTGGCCTGCCCCCTGTCCAGATAGCATCATTTCTGATGTAGACAGCAGGTTCCTCCCATGAGTTGGAAACTCATCTGGGACACAGGTGATTGATGAAATAATCGGAATGAGCTAACGGCGACGGAGCTGTAATACACAAATGCAGGTGTATTGGAGGCAGCTTGGGGGGTGGGGGGAAAGGGAGGGGAGAGCCTGTGCTGGGGGTGGAGGGGGGAGGGAAGGAGAGAGGGCAGCCTGTGCTGGGGGTGGAGGGGGAAGGGAAGGGGAGAGGGCAGCCTGTGCTGGGGGTGGAGAGGGAAGGGAAGGGCAGGGAGGTGGGAAAAGGGCAAAAGGGCCGTGGAAGCAAAAATGTCTGGTTTGTATAGTGAGTCTCTGGGAAAGGAGAAGCCCTGCCCCCTAGGTAGAGAGCAGGGCATGCCAGCCACGCCCTGCAGCCGGACCCAACAGGAATAACCTGTGCTGGCATCGTCCTCTAACCCAGATAGTGACCGGGAAGCAGCCTCTTCCCAGTGCAGTGGGTTGGTCAGTGATTGATAATTCCCTTGCCAGACAGGGAGGAGGCCTTGGGTGTTAAGGAGTTTTACTTCACAGCCTTAAAAAAAAAAAAAGGCCTGGAGCAAGACGGTAGAAAGAGACAAAATATGCTTGAAGACATGATAAGAAAACGGGAGGACCACAAGAAGAAATGTAGCTCTGTGATAAAGCACCTGCCCCCGGGACACCGCACACATAGGAGGAGGAGTATTCAGACATTCCTCAGAGCCCGCCCCTCTGGGCAGCTTCGTGCAGGGTCACTGCTAAGCCTACCCACTGTCTGAGTTGTAAATCATCCAGAAGGCCTAGGTTTCCTCTTCTTACATCTCCCAGCTAAAATCCTAAACCCCTTATCTGTTTGCCCTAATCCTTCCTTTCCTTCCACAGTTTACCTATTCTGTCTGTCTGCTTCTTTTTCTTTTCCTTTCAAATTCCAATAAAATTGTCCTCCAGGGTCCCGACAGAGTCTGTTTTTAGATTCCTTTATCAAGAGTTGGCAAAAAATGACTGTGTGTCCCGCATGATGTGGGATGGGAGCTGTGCCGCAGAAGCCGGAAGAGACCCACACCAGGGAGTGTGCAGGGCTCTGGGAGAAAGAGAGGGCTCTGGGAGAAAGTTGAATTGACATGGTGGATCATCTAGGAAATAAGAATGGCAAGTGAGGGGCTGGAGAGATGGCTTAGAGGTTAAGTACACTGGCTGCTCCTCCAAAGGTCCTGAGTTCAATTTCCAGCAACTACACAGTTGGCTCACAATCATCTATGAGATCCAGCATACAGAACACTGTATACATAGTAAATAAATATATATATATATAAAGGAATGGCAGATGAGGACCTGGGAGGTGATTTGTCATTCATCCATCATCTCAGCATTCCTAGAGGGAGTCAGAAATGGTTCTGAAGCTTGCAGGCCAGGTAACCTGAAATACGCAGTTCAGCAGCAGAAACTATAAAGAGACTGTGTTTTGCCGGGCATGGTGGCACATGCCTTTAATCCCAGCACTCGGGAGGCAGAGGCAGGCGGATTGCTGTGAGTTCGAGGCCAGCCTGGTCTACAAAGCAAGTCCAGGACACCCAAGGCTACACAGAGAAACCCTGTCTGGAAAAACAAAACAAAACAAAACAAAACAAAACAAAAAAAAAAGAGAGAGAGACTCTGCTTCAAGGAGATGGAAGGTGAGACCAGATTTCTGAAAGTTGTCCTCTGACTTCCACATGTGTGCAAGGCATGTGCAAGCCTGCACACATACATGTGTATGAACATACTCACACACACACATACACAGATAAAACAAATTTAAAAATAATGACATGAGATGCACAAGTCAAGAACGATGAAGGCTGAGTACAAGGGAAGCCATGGAACTTAAAGCAATGCCAAGCAAGCATTTATTATAGGCTAGGTACTGTTGTAAGGACTTTACCGTGTGTAAACTTCCCAATCCTTCCAGTTTTATAGAGAAGGAAACTGGGGTGCGCAGAGACAAGACGGCCAGTAATAAAATAAAAATCCATCACTTTAACAATGAGCCCCTGACTACCAGAGGCCTGCTGCCAGTGGCTTGTGACACCCAGGCAAACACTTAAAGCCTACTTCCTGAGGACCCATGGTGTCTGTTCTGGCTTCCTTTCTGTTTGCTGTGACAGGTCAGTGATCAAACAAGACAATCCCTTCACAGATAGGGAGGGCCATGGGTCAATGGGATCTGGGCAATCCAGTCTTCATTGGACTACAGGCTGTGTCCAGTAGATTGCTGAGGATACTTAGGACAGTGCCTTGGCTGAAATGGACAACCTCAGAAAAGATGACCGATGTTGTAAAATGTACTACTTAACAGGGTTGTGAAGTAACTGTATCTGTTCAAGCTCCAACCATATAGGGCAAGAGACAGGACCAAGTAACCTCCCTGCCTGCTCTAAACCTCCTGCTTTCCCTAGCTCTCGGCCTGAGAGCTCCCTATCTGTGTTTCTGTCCACTCTTTGATAACTCCTTTTTGTGTTTATACTTGCCTGGAAAACGCCCTTAGTCCCACACCTGTGCCTTGTCCACCGTGCTCCTAGCACTACAAGATCCTCAAACCCAGAGACCCAATGGGGCACCAAGCCGAGCTCGCCCCGGGTCTTGATGCACGGTTAGAATACACAGAGAGGACAGACTCCAAGAAAGGCTGAAGAGGAGAGGACTGACAAATAGGTTTATCAGGAAAAGTCAACAAGAAATCGTATCCGCATCCACTATGTGGCTGTTATAATGAGTGTTTTAACGAGTCGTAATTATGTAGGTGTTGGCTGTTAACATGATGAAAAACTATCGTCTACTTAGATTGGCAAGGGAATAGGTAGGTTGGGGCACTCCCTGTGTTGAGAGGTCATGCCACATGGACCATCAAGACACCAAACAGTAAGTACAACGAATAGCTTAGGAAAAACAGCAGATGGATATTATTTGAAAGTATGGAGGTGGCTAGGCGTGGTGGTACAAGCCTTTAATCCCAGCAGAGGCAGGTGGATCTCTAGTCAATTAATTGTTAAAATTGTTAATTAGTGGAAGGGTCTGTTTAGCCAAGCGTGGTCTAAAACTTCCTGTGCCGCCCATTTTAATGCCCAATTCATGATCTCCTGCCTCTACTTCGTAAATATTGGAATTACAGGCAAATGCTGTGCTGAGCGAGTGCATTTGTAAATAACTAGGTTTGTTTGTTTTCTTTCTCTTTCTTTCTTTCTTTCTTTTTTTTTTTTTTTTTTAAGACAAGGTCTCACTACGTAGCTCTGGCTCTCCTGGAATTTGCTGTATAGACCAGGCTGGTCTCAAACACTCAAGAGATCCTTCGGCCTTTGCTTCCTGAGTGCAGGGAGGAAAGGTGTGTGCCACCATACCTGGCTGTTGTTTGTCTTTAGCCAATATTAAACTCCAACCACTAGTTAAGTCCTTACTTAAGGTTTTTATTGCTGTGGTAAAACACCATGGCCAACAGCAACTTAGGGAAGAAGGTTTTTTGTTTTTGTTCTTTAATCCACCACACTCTTGGAGGGTCCAGGAAACAATATTAATATTGAACCAAGGTATCAATATTAAATCATTATGTGTGTCCTGTAGCTCTTTGGCCCCCTTGTAAGGTCCAGCTTGACTTAAGGCCAGCCAGGCTGTGCTGAGGGTCCAGCTTGACTCAAGGCCAGCCAGGCTGTGCTGAGGGTCCAGCTTGACTCAAGGCCAGCCAGGCTGTGCTGAGAGTCCAGCTTGACTCAAGGCCAGCCAGCCTACGCTGAGGGTCCAGCTGTATCTAAAAATATTCCACTACCCCTACCCCTGGAATGTACTTATCCCTCCCAGCTAGCCTGCTAAATTCTGCTTTTGCAAAAGATATAAAAAGCACTTACGCCTGCTTTTTGAGGTCTGCAGCTTGAAAGAGCTTGTCAGACCTCGATGTGCATCGACTCAATAAAATTCCTGTGTGTATCGCATCGACATCAGACTCAGTTTCTCTCTGGGGACTCCGGGTAGAGACTAGAGATCTCTCTGAAGGTCTCAGTCTTGCACTCCATCACTGAGGGAAGTTAGGGCAGGCACTCAAGGCAGGAAGCTGGCCATGGAGGTATGGTATTTACTGGCTTGCTCAGCCTGCTTTCTTATATAAGTCAGGACTACCTGGAGCACTCCCTCCAATGATCTGGGCCCTTCCCAGATCATCGTCAACTGAAAGAATGTTTTACTGGGTTTTCATACAGCCCAGTCTGATGAAGGTATTTCCTCAGTTGAGGTTCTTTCTTCAGAAATGACTCTGGCTTGTATCAAGGTGACGAATAACAACAACAACAGCAACAACAACAATACCAGCACACTGACCCCTTGTTAACCTGACACACAAATATGTCACTATTCAACTACAACTTTTCCTGTCTTATTTGTTCCAAGGACGTCATGTTAATATTACATTTAGAAATCCCACGGCCTTTGAGAATTCTAACACTTTAAAAGTTCAGTCTCTTTAAAATATTCAATCTCTCTGAATAGCCAAATACCCAAAGTCTCTCTAACATTTTCTTAACTGTGGGCTCCCATAAAATAAAAGTTACATATTTTGGCTGGGAGTGGTGGTGAACATCTGTAATCCTAGCACTCGGGAGGCAGAGGCAGGTGGATGTCTATGAGTTCCAGGCCAGCCTGGTCTACAGATCAAGTCCAGGACACCTGGAGCTACACAGAGAAAACCTGTCTCAAAAAAACAAAACAACAACAACAAAAAAACTCAAAACAAAACAAGACAAAAAAAACAAAAACAAAAACGAAAGAAAGAAAGAATGGCCAGGGCACTGTAGCAATTAGATCAAAGTCCAGCAGTGTAAATCTCAGTGTCAGACTTCTGTGACTCACAGTCTCCACAAGGCTGGGAACAGTGCCATCTTTCTGGCTCTGCCACCCACAGCTTTCCTGACCTGATGCTGTCCCTTGGTGGTCATTCCACGGTACTAGTACCGCTAAAGAGCTGGGGTCTCCACTCTAACTGGGCTGCACCCTTAGCTGAAGCCTCTCCTGAGGGACTCTAACCCTGCCACATGTTGCCAAAGCCTCAGTTTCCCACCATGACACCTTCAGCCCTGCGGCTTCTACTGCTACTGAGGCTGCATCTGCCCCAATGACTTCCCTCCTACGGTGCCAAAGCTCAACTGCTCCCTGTATCACTTTCATGCCTTCAAAACCTGTACCAACTGGGAGACTCTTACACATTACTAGGTCTAGCTGCCATCACCAGGTATAGCCCCTCCAGACCCCAGATTAATGATGCTGGTCTCCTAATTGTAGCTCATTCTTTGGCCCCAGCTGACTGGTATCGATTACTTCAAGTGGTTCTCTTTTGTGTGTAACAACCCTGGCTGGCCTTGAACTCACAGAGATCCAGCTGGCTCTGCCTCCCGAGTGCTGGAACTAAAAGCGTGTGCCACCACCCCGGGCTGGTTCAGGATTCTCAATTACAGTTAATTCTTCAGCCTCAGCTGACCAGAATTACAGGCTCTCAATTCAAATTACCGAATGTCCCCGATATAGTCTTAGAAGAACTCTCAAACTTCCCTCTAAAACGTCACAAGCTAGGCCTCCATCATCTGTACTGTTCTCAGCATCAGCTCCTCTTCCAAACTCCCAATAGCTCATTAAGTTTTATTTGTGGGCCCTTGTCTGCAGGCGGAGGAGACGCTCCCTTCCTCCCTCCCTCCCTCCCTCTGCTGGGATTTAGGCGAGCGGAACCCCCCTGCTGATAACAACCTACGGACCCAAATATGTTAAAAAGATAGTTCCTTGCATACCCTAACTCACACAAAAGGTGTCAAAAGCTGGCTCTTTGAAGAAAAACATATTAAAAGTGCCCTGGAGACAAGCCCCAGGAAGCCAGCCTAGAAGTATCTTCTGCTATTCAAGTACCCAGAGGTTGGAAGGTTTGGGGTGCACTCCCCATTTCTCCCCATAGCTCTCTGTCCTTGTCTTTATCACTAAGCTTAGTGAATTAAAATCTACTTCTTTGACTTTTGATTGTCTTTATTTTAATCAAGTGCGGTCTGGCCTTTCACAAGCCAGAGGTCCCCTTCCCCCTCTGGAAGGGAAGCAGATTTCTATTTATTGTCTCAACCCTGGCTGAGCTTGGCTGCCCTGTCCCCCCTCCCTGCCCAGAAGGCCTTCTTTGTGACCCTTTCTCAGGACTGAGCCTTCTTCAGCTAGCCTCCAGAAGGCTGAAGAAATCTCTGTGACCAGATTCTCAGCCCTTGTTAACCTGACACACAAATATGTCACTGTTCAACTACAGCTTTCCCTCTGGGAGAAAGGAGCCCACAACTATTCAATGTCTTTTCCAGCCCAAAGTTCCAAAGTTCTTCATAATCTTCCCAAACAACACGGCCAAGTCTGTCACTGTAGCTGCACTCTGGTACCCATTTCAGCTTTTGTTTGCTTCTCTGTTGCTGTGATAAAACACCACGACCAAAAGTGTCTTCTGGAGGAAAGGATTTATTTCATTTTACAACTCCGTCACCAAGGGAAGACCAAGGAGTAGGGACTCCAAGAAGGAACTTGGGAGGCAGGAAGTGAAGCAGAAGTCATGGCAGACAGTTCCTACTGCTTGTTCCCCATAGCGTACTCAGCCTGCTTTGTCATAGAATTCAGGACCATTTGCCCAGGGTAGCACTGCCCGCAATGAGATGGCTCCTCCTTTATCCATCACCAAAGAACTAAATATCCCTACAGATTGTCTTTCAGGCCAATTTGTTTGGTTTTTGGTTTTTTGTTTTTTTGGAGACAGGGCTTATCATCTGTTACACAGAGCTCTGGCTGTCCTGGACTCTCTTTATAGACCAGGCTGGCCTTGAACTCACAGAAACCCACCTACCTCTGCCTCCCGAGTGCTGGGATTAAAGGCATGCACCATGCCTACCTATCACAAGCCAATATGATGAAGTGTTTTTCTCAATTAAAATTCCCTCATCCTGGGGCTGGAGAGATAGCTCAGGGGTTAAGAGCACTGACTGCTCTTCCAGAGGTCCTGAGTTCAATTCCCGGCAACCACATGGTGGCTCACAACCATCTAATGAGGTCAGGTGCCCTCTTCTTGCATACAGGCACAAATGCAGGAAGAAAACACTATAAGCATAATAAATAAATAAATCTTAAAAAAAAAAAAGATTCCCTCATCCCAGATATGTCTAGGTTTATGCCAAGTTGACAAATATCAACCAACACAGGTCCTAAAAGACTTTAAACAGGAAGATCACAGAAAAAAAAATAATTGTAATATTTAAAGTTCAGAGGAGGAGATGTGACAGAGCACTCCCCGAAAATGAACCAGGCCCAGGGTTCAATCCCTCATACTGACAACAGCAAAAAACAACAAAATTTGCTTTTAATCAATTCTTGAAGTGGAAACAAAGTTCTTAATGAAAATTCCTAAGCTTAGGAAAAGTTTTTGAAAAGAGGTCATTACCTGGAGCTGAGGCAGATGACTCTAATTCCAGGACTGAGGAGATTTTGGTGGCTTTCTATGAGCTTGAGGCCAGCCTGGTCTACCTTGTGAGGCCCTGTCTCAAAAAAAGGTCTATGTTTATGATTTTACACTGTCTTTAATAAAACACACACACACACACACACACACACACACACACACACACACACAAAATCACTACTTTCAGTTTAGTATGTGGTATTTAAAAATGTTTGCCACTATCAAAAAAAAAAAAAAAAAGAGATTCAAATTCAAGACGGAGGGGGGGGACAAATTACAAACTACTTATTTATAATTTTATATTGCACATATGTAATTATATTGTATAAACTAAAGCCAGTTTAGTTAATTTAAGAACATTTTTGTGGGGAGACTTATTTTACCTGATCTGCCAAGAACTACAACCTTACTAAAATAGGTCTGTTACTGCTTGTCCCTGAAAAAGCCACATCAAAGGGGCCTGACTGTATAATGACCTTCAAGTTAGGAACACCATGTCTCCCTTCAGAAACTATGCAGACTACTTTAAAAAAAAAAATGAAGGTGCTACTGTTTCTGTTGGTCTCCTAACAGTACCTCTACTCTTGTTAGTGAACCATAAATATAAAGGTTGTGTCTAAATGGACAAGTCCTCAGAGTGAGGAGGTGAGGAAACCTCCAGGCCTGGCCACAATCATTTGGGATCTTTGACCCACTATTGAGGAAGAGTGCACGCAGATTTTCTCCCTCCCTCTCTCTCTCTCTCTCTCTCTCTCTCTCTCTCTCTCTCTCTCTCTCTCTCTCTCTCTCTCTCCTTGCTGACAAATACTGTGTAACATTTCTTTGTACAAGTAGCAAGCAAGCCAAAGGCAATCCAGGGGTCAGCCAGGTGCTTCAGCGTGGAGGTCCATACTAAGGAGACTGTAGGAGCTGGGTACCCTTGGGAGTTTGAACTGGAGTCAGAATTACGCTGGGCGTGGAGCCAGTGTTGCATCCCACCTCGGCTGGAAGATTGGCCTTGACCTTTGGCTGTCTGAGCTAGTTCTGGCAATACAGTAGTAGGTATTTTTCCTGGGCTTGGCATGGATGACAGAAACAAATGCTCTGAATGTGCAGCTGGTGCTCTGGGCTTTGGGCTCCTTGAGTTTCATGAAGGCCTTCATAAAGTCAGCAGCCACAGGGATGCTCCACTCAGGCCTTCCTGTATGCTAGGCCAGTGCTGTATGGCTCTCAGACTCCATAGGCTCTATGGAGGCGTCTTGACTAAGGGTTCTTCAGAGACTTGGACTCCAGACCACTACATGGCTCCTCTCTGTTGCTGAGAGTTTTTTGTTTTTGTTTTGTTTTTTCCTTTCTGTATTATTTGTAAAGCTGGCTATATACGGCATGGTGTTTTCACTACAGTCCACAAAGCTATTGGAGGGGCTGGGGCTAGAAGAGAAAAATCACATTTTTTTCCTCATTTCATTTAAACATGTTCGTTAATACAAGTGGTGGTGAAGTCAGAGCTCCAAAGAGGTCACATTATCCAGCCTGTTCTTAGCAAAGTTGGAATTTGCAACCTCCTGGCTCTGGAAGCTCAAGTGTCTGTTAAGGCTCTTGGGTATCTTGGGGGCGCATCTGACATGTTCACAAGCTATTTGCTATTGTTGGCATGTTGGGGAAGGGACTCGTGCATTCTGGGAAGTATCTACCATTCAGCTCCAATCTCAGCCCGGTCTCCAGGTCATGGAGATGGAAGCTCTCTTTAGGACCCTGAGGGCTCCCTGATCCTAACACAGTGGTATTTGGGGAGGATTCTCAAAGCAGTGGAGAAGTCCCAGCTCAAAGCTTTGTACATTTTGCACCCTGCCCCCCACCTGTTTGGCGGTTTCCACAAAGACTGGAAACTCTGGGTGTCCAACCGGTTTCCCCAGGGGCTGAAGTCAGGTGACCTCCCTGTGGCAGACAATTAGGCTCACTCTAAAGCCCCAAGGAGGTCCTGGCTCTGAGTCACAGGCTGCCACCCAGCAAGTTGCTGTGCTGACTTGATTTGGTTCGCCACCTCCCACGCCCTTTTCCTTCTAGTTACAGCCACTGTCTTTATAACTTTTCTTGCCTCCAAGTAGGGCCTGCTCCTTTGTGTATAGCTATAGAGATTGCATCTTTTGTATATAGTCTCCATTTTGTACTACGCTAAACTCTCAGAAACATCTTCAGGGTCAAATGTTCCAGCCGCATCTAAGGCACAATATCTCACTCTATGCCTTTGTTGGTTAGCACCCAGCCGGAACTGAGACTGAATGGATTCTGATTGGCTGGCCTCAATCCAGGCCAAGCTATCAAGAAAGCCACCTGAGATGCTTGACATAGAAACTCACCTAAGATACCAGGTGTATTTAAGATACCAGGTTTATCCAGCACTCAGGAAGGTGAGGTACCTCTATGAGCTTGAGGCAATCTTGGTCTACACAGCGAGTCCAGGACAGCCAAGGCTACACAGAGAAACCCTGTCTTGAAAAACAAAACTAAAGCAAAAAACCCAAACCCGGGGGGGAAAAAAAAAGATACCAGGTGTAACCCATTAAGATGCCAGATGTGAAATACGGTGTGGAACACATGATACAACGTGTGCGTGTACCTGATTGGATGCCCCTATCCTGCCTAATCTGTGGTTGTTTTTGCTTTATTAATTTTTGGGTGTTTTTTGTTTGTTTTGTTTTTTTTTCTGCCCTCAGTTTGTTACAGTTTGGATCCCTAACCCAGCCGTCTTCCCTGATATACCAACTTTTGAATAGAGATACTTTTTGCTGGCTCGAGCTTGGTTTTCATAGGGGATTATTTCCCAAATCCTCGGACTCTTAACATATGTTACTCTAGACTCCTGGATCAAAGACTGACGACTCAGCGCTGGTTGTAACTCAAGCACTGATAGCCAAAAAAAAAAAAAAAAAAGCTCCTTTCCTTCAGTTTCTACCTCCCAAACTTCCCAAGATACTCTGGGCTCTCTCCAGCGAAAGGTCAAGGCCATGGGTTCTGTGCTTGAGGATTCCCAGTTTTGTCTTTTCACTTCCTGAGACTTTATGGCAAGCTACTTAACCTGCTCCGGCTTTCCACTATGACTTTCCTCAAATGGGTAATGTTTATCTGAAATACTATTTCAGTAAAAAAAAAGGGGGGGGGGAGGGATTAGTGTAAAATTCACACTAACAGAAATAGCTTTACACTTGAAGTGGCTGTGAGGAGAGAGTAAAACTTGGCGCTCCCTTGGCATCCAACAAGCAATTGTTAGAATCCTTTCAGAGTGGGTCAGGTGAGAGGAAAACAGGGACCCCAACTACTGGGGCAGCGCTCTAACCAGAGGCCCCAGCATTCCGCGGAACCAGCACGTGCACCAGCCAGGCGTCTGGGAATGTGAGGATGGGTGGACCTGGCAGGTGAGGGCGATGGGAAGCCAAAGGGGCTTCCGGAACTTCTGGTAGATGCCAGTGCGGACCGAGGCGACCTCGTGGTGGGACCAGCGCGGGGCAGGTCGAGAGGGAATCTTTCACTAGGGCCCCGGGCGAAGGCAAACGGTTCTAGTTCACCGGAACCGGGCGCCGCGAAAACCCGGCGGGTCGGTACAACCCAGCGCCTCGAAAGACCTGCAATCCTACAGCTTAACCCGGGCGGAAGTGCCCGAGAGGAAGAAGCCCTCTGAGCAGCAGGGAAAGGGGTGGGGCTCTAGATGGGGGCCGACGCAGGGGGCGGGGCCTAGGACATGGGCGGGCTCTACAGGCAAGGGCGGTCCCGGGGCGGGGCCTATGGTGAGGGGCGGGGCTTGGCGGCGGTTGTTTTCAGGCCACTGTACACAGCTCTCAGCTGAGGCTTGTTGGGCTCCCAGCTTGCAGACGAGACCATCTTCGCAGGCGCGCGCTCGCGGACCGACCGAGTCGAGAGGGCCTGAGTGGCGGGCCCAGCGGGCAGCGTCCCCGAGGTCGTCGGCCGCGGCGATGTCTGCCCGGTGCTGTGCTGGCCAGGTGAGCGAGGCGGGCGGGCTGCCGCGCGGGTTGTCAGAACGGTGGACGCGGCCGCGAGCCGCACGCCGGGCTCGGGTTTAGGAAACCCCGTGGGCGGGAAGGGACGCGGGGAAGCCCGAGAGGCAACCCCGGTGACCTCGGCGTCCGGCCTCCAGGATTCCGGGCTGGCGGGGCGGGCGGGGTCTGGAGTTGAGGATCCCATCGGTTCCCGGGACGTGTCACCTCCTGCGGGAACCTCGAGTGGCGCTGAGCTCTGCTGCTGTCCTGCCACTGCACTGCCTGTGTGGGATGAACCCAGGAAAAACGTGGCGTTGGGCAAGATCTCTGTTTTCATACCCTGAACACAGCTTGTCGGACCGGGCAGGGCGCGTTTGGCATCTCCAAGTCTAGAACGTGGGCTCTGTACTCACGAGAACGTCTGGAAACCCGATTTGCAAACTCCCGGGCACAAGTCTGGGCTCAGGGAAGGGCTTGGCTCTGCTTCCTGGGTTTACCGACCAGACCCTACCCAAACCTGATTGGGTACGAGCCTTCATTCCCTTCTTTGCAACTCATCCTGGTGGAACCTGTTTTGTAATCTTGCCAGTTAAATTCACGACATCCAAGCCAAAGCCGTCTCCTAACAGGAGAGAATTATTAGGTTTTAGCCCTTTAATGCTAATTTCCCTTCTTCCCGCAGGGTTAGAAAAACAACAGCGAACTTGGGGAAGCCATCCGATTTTGTCTTTTTGTTCGGTTTTAATGGGTTATTAAAAACAAAAACTGGAATCTGATCGAGGTGGGTGGGCATTCGAGTGCCCGACCGGTCTTGTTTACTTTGAGCGTTAGGACAATGGAGGCCAGCTGTAAATGCTGTAGGGGTTAAGCTGTGTCTCTGGACCCACCGGTTTTAGTGGCCAATAATCCACCTCTTTGAGGTGGCCATGTGGAGTCATCTTGGTTTCTGAGGTCTAATACTGTGCTTGGGGTTCAGTCAAGCTGGCATTTTCAGAGATGAGGAAATTGAGGCTTTTTGATTTGAGGTGAAATGACACCCCAGCCCTCCAGTATTAGGAAAGGAAAAGGTGAAGGAATATGCCCCATCCAGGCTTTTGAGACCAAGAGGGGCCAGAAAAGATTATTTTCAAAATATTGCAAATTCTCTCTCTCTTTTTTTTTTTTTAATGCGGTGCTGGAATGGAAGGAACATTGATAGGGTCTTGTGCCTGTGTGTGCCAGGCAAGGGCTTTATCATCAAACAGCACCTCCAAATCGTTATTCTTGTTCTTTTGTTGTATTTCTCAATTTAATCCCACCCTCCTCCTTGTATAGTAATTGCATATATTTGGGGCCATCTGCCCTTCTGTTCCCTTGGAAGCCCTTTGAAGCTGGTTCAGGACAGGTGCCTGATTTCAGGCTCTGAAAATTACCGTTAGTACCTAAGTGAGGTTTACAAACAAATTTATTGGCATGAATGGTATTTTACCAGGATTTATGACTTATTTCTAAATTCCCCCTCTTAGCACGTTGGAAAGAACCAAGTCCTGGCCGTTCCCCACAGGATAATAACTTCTGCTTTCTCAGGGCTGCTGAAGGCCTTCGCGTGGTAGGTTTCAGTGTAGTGAGCAGCCACGCACACCATGATGTGTAGTTACGTGAGGGTGTGGGGTTATAGCTAAAGGTCAGAGTGCTTGCCAGGCATGCACTTGGCTGGGGTCAGCCCCTAGCACTGTACAAAACGAACCCGTCAAACCACACCATTACCAGAAGCGAAGTCTGCCAGTTGTATCCATATTGTCTTACAAGCACCTGCTAAATGCTTGGAGGAGGAGGATATATTGTAAGAAGCCCAGCTTCTCTGCTGGCCAGGACCTGCGTGTGTACATTATTAGTATAAGGGCATTCCGTAAGCGTGTAAACAACAACAATAAATCCGGTAGTCTTGTGACAAGGCTGGGTAGTAAAGCAGCCTTGGGAGAAACTTGTCTTAAGAAGATGCTTCTAGAACTGAGATGTAGTGGAGAGAGTACCAGGGCTGGACTGTCTTAGAGCAGGGGAGAGAACTCGCTGGGCCAGATATGATTGGAGATTGTCAGCCTGTAGTACCACACGGTGAGTGTAACAGTCAGTGGGCATGACCGGAGAGATCAGGAGTTAAGAAAGGAGGGGGGGGCACTTGGTTGTCATCTGCCCCCACTAGAGAGCAGGCCATTTTATTCAGGAGCCTTATGCATATTCAGTTCGGAAAGACCTGTCATCACTTGTGTAGCTGGGTGCATTCCTGAGTGAGCTCACTTTGAGGTAACATCATACCCCACAGGTTCCAGAATGGCTAATGAGAAAATCTCCAAATTGGAGCTGTTACGGTGAGCTCGCAATGAACAACTGCATCACTTCCAATATCTAGAGTTTCACTGATTCATATAGTTACTTATGAATTTTCTGGAGGGTCTTGAATGAAATAAGCAAAAACATAGTTTGAAGAGATGTTAGCAGTTCTGCAGCCCTTCCCCTCCCCCACTTCTCTACAAGCACCACGCTGGGCCCTGCTCCAGCCATGAATCTCATAGTGGTTTCTGGATGTGTCTCAGTCCTGGCTTTCCTGGAATTTGATGGGAAGACCAGGCTGGCCTAGAACTCGGAGATCCGCCTGCCTCTGCCTCCCAGTGCTGAGATTAAAGGGGTGCGCCACCATGCCTGGCCTAGGACTTGGTTTTTGTGTGCATGTGTGGGTAGTGCTGTGTAATGAGGTGAAATAGGAGGTGAACATTTGACAAGGAAACCAACAGTTTTCTTTTGGCTTTGTGACACTGAGATGCCTGGTATTAAGTTCAGTGAGATTTCAGAGTTCTGGGATTTGAGTTGATATTTAAATCAAAAGAAGGTTAAGATTACAGGCAAAAATTTTGGATTCAGGTGAGCTGGTACGCTTCTGAAAAAGTCACTTCTGTCTTCAGTTTTCTTTATCCGTAGAGTTGGTGTGGTGATAATTAGGTGATTGTGAGGATTGCATATGACATCAGAGATGAAAATGACAGGATTTGCTGTGAGCACACACACACATCTCTTTCCGTTTCCTTGAAATGAGATCTTGCTTTGTAGTGCACACTGCCTGGGAACTGAGTTTGTAGCTTTAGGCTGCTCTTGAAATCAAGATGATCCTCCTGCCTCAGCCTCCTGAGTTCTGAGATTCCAGCCAGGTGCCACCACACCCAGCTCCACACTTTTACTTGTCATTTCCTGCCCACACCAGGCCAGCCTGCCAGTCATCTTTTTTATGGTTGCTCTATCAACTCTGAGACTCAGATTTGCTTGGCTGTTGCTAGTAGGTGCCAGTGGAAGCAGAGATGCTAGGGGAGAGGCCACACAGCGCCTGCTAGGTTAGAGACCGGTGACACAGGACTCTAAGGGACAGGGTAAGCAGAGCGCTTCTTTGCTCTTCTGACACAGGGACTGGTTGAGAATGAGGGTGTCAGAGAGCTGTGACACTGTTAGAGGTGACATGAGATGCATACTTAAAAAAGAAATCTAGACAGTCTTTCCAAGACAATTTGAGAGTAAGAGTCGTCCATGTTTCCTGCAGGCAAGTGTAAGCATTCATGATGATTGCGGTGGCAGTGATGATGATGATGATGGTGGTGATGATAACCGAAATTTATTTCAGTGCCCAGCATGCTGTCTGGTTTTATAAATCGATCATTAGCCGGGTGTGGTGACGCACGCCTTTACTCCCAGCACTTGGGAGGCAGAGGCAGGAGGATCACTGTGAGTTGGAGGCCAGTCTGGTCTATAAAGCAAGTCCAGGACAGCCAAGGCTGCACAGAGAAACTCTGTCTCGAAAAACAAACAACAACAACAACAACAACAACAAAACCCCCAAAACAAACAAACAAAAAAACCAACAATAAATTGATCATCACTCTGGACAGCAGCCCCATTTTTCACAGGTGACGCAACGGAAGTGCAAAAATAATGATCAATAGACAGATGCCTCCAGCCCTTTGGCTACTGGTCGCCCAGGCTTAGTGGCTGATGTCTCTGCTTGACGGTTGTTCCTTATTAGCACAGAGCAGACGTGTGGCTACATTGAAATGAATGCTAGATGGTTTTGAGCCCACAGCAATTAGGCTGTTTTGGTAGATATTGTTGGCTGCCATAGGAAAGGGTGAGTGAGGTTTAGTTTCTTCCCTCATACCTGGTCCCAAACACTCGCATTACAGACTTTCGTTTCTGCCAAGTACACAGACTTTGCTGGTCTTGCAGCTTTTCCTGAAGCTCTGGGAAGCTGCAGCTCTTTGCTGTCTTGATGGCATGGCCTGTGTATTGTGTGAAAAGTTCACTGGTGCAGATGTGAGCATCTTTCAGTAAGGAGAGCTTGGCTCACTTCTGGATGAGCTCAGGCAACCAAGACAACTACGTTATTAGGGCTTCGTGGAAAGGTCAGTCTGTGATCGCCGCCAACAAAGTGAAGACTCAGTCCATTTCTGCAGCTGGTTCACGCAAGGGCAGAGGTGCCCAGATGTTTACAGCCAGGCCCATACACCCCTACCCATCCCTCCCTCTTTCTCTCCCTTCCCTCCCTCCTTCCTTCCTTCCTTCCCTCCTTCCTCCTTTTCTCTTGAGACAGGGTCTAACGTCACCCTCACTGGCTTCCAACTGGAGGGTGTCCCCGAGCTTCTGAGCTTTCTGCCTCTATTTCTAGGGTGATGAGATTGCAGGTGTGTGGCACAGCGCCTGGTTTATGGGTTGTTAGTTTGTTTGAGACGTTATCTATATTACTGTGTAATTCTGACTGACCTGAGCCTCAGACTCAAGGAGTTTGGCTCTTTCTTCGGAGTACTGGGATTAAAGGCTTATGTCACCATGACTGGCAAGATCATATTTCTCTTTTTTTTCCCCAGTTTTTTTTTTTTTTGAGACAGGTTTTCTCTACGTAGCCCTGGCTATCCTGGAACTTGCTCTGTAGACCAGGTTGATCTTGAACTCACTGAGATCCACCTGCCTCTGCCTCCTAAGTTGGGGTTAAAGGCGTGCGCCACCACACCCACCCAAGATCATATTTCTTGATCATTTAGGTTTTCCCTAACTAAAGGCCACCTCTGATGTCTATTATGTTAATTATCAAAAGCCTTTACTTCTACAATTGTTACACAAACAAGCCAGGCGCAATGGGCATGCCTGTAATTCCAGTGCTCAGGGAGGCAGAGGCAGACAGATCTCTGAGTTGGAGGCCAGCCTGGTCTACAAAGTGAATCCAGGACCGCCAAGGCTATACAAACAAACAAACCACAAAAAAGAAAGAAAGAAAGAAAAAGAAAAAAACCTTCCATTTTGTGCAAGGAACTGCTGCTCACTTATGGGGCCTGGCTGTGTAGCTCTGGCTGGCCCAGGATGCACTCCTGCCTCAGCCCCCCAAGTGTTGGAATTACAGATGTGGGCCGCCTGAAGAGTTGGCTTCTCAGAGAGAGGAGTAGAAACGGGGAGGATGGGGGTGGGGACTAGTGGCCCAAATGCAGTTTCGGGAGTGAACAGTTGTGAAAGGTTGGCTGTTGTAATGTGTCTGAGTCCGCTCTGCCTGCTGGCTGGCTCTGGTCAAAGGAGGTTCTGTCCTCCCACGGAGCTGGAGCCCTTGTCATGTTACTTTATCATAATAGAGTTTGCTTTCCATCTGTGGGAAAGCCACCACTGCCCCAGTGTCCCAGCCTCGTAGCACCACGGAGGATCGGTTCGTTCTATCCTAAAATCTGTAGATGCTCATTCCTCATGAAGAAGTTCTGTTTGTGGACACCAAAAGAAGAAATCCTCACGCTTTAACCTGTAGACTCTGACTCCTGATCCTAGTGACAGGTGATGTCTGATGCGAACAGTTAGAGCCTAATCCAAGTGCCCAGTCTCAAGAAGTGCAGATGGGGCTCCAGCATTCACTACTTAACAAGGTGGTGAAATGCGCTCCCAAGTCCCCACACAAATGGAGCATGAAATACGAACACAGGACTCCCCAAAACAGAATGCCAGAATGCCCATCCCCCTCAGGGCATGACTCACTCTCTCCCTCTGAGAATTTGCTTGCTACATCACTGTCTCTTATTGCAAAATGTTTTAGAATATGTTTTTAACTATTATTCATGTATGATGTGTGTCGGGGGCATGGCTGCCACAGTGATACATGTAAAATGCTGAAAAGTTTCGTGGAGCAGACGCTCAGCTTTCACCGTTATTTTGGATTGGAATATTGAACTCAGGTTGCCAGGCTTGGGTGGCAAGCACTGAGCCATCTTCTGGCCATATTTTTCTTTTATGTATTTATTTATTTAATTGGTTATATGTTTATTTATTTATTTATTGTTGCATGTGTGCACACATGCACATGCTTGAGTGTTAGTGTCTGTCTGTTAGCTCTGATAAATTTTACTTTTTTTTTTTTTTTTTTTTTTTTAATTTTTTGAGACAGGATTTCTCTGTGTAGTCCTGGCTGTCTTAGAACTCATTCTGTAGACCAGGCTGGCCTTGACCTTAGAGATCTTCCTGCCTCTGCATTCTGAGTACTGAGATGAAAGATGCTTACCCCTCTACCTGGCTTTTATAAATTTTCTTTTAACCTTTTGCATATCTGGTCTGGTAAATAAATGCTTTTAACGCCATGCCTTCAGCTCACCGTTGTCATTCTCAGTGCAGCAGCCTTTCCATGTGATCTTTGCACATCCTTCCATGTGCATTTAATTATCTCTGGATGACTCACACTAAGACTATGTTATTGTTACACTGTATGGTTTAGGGGAACAATAAGGAGAAAAGCCACTAGGGGCTGGAGAGAGGGGTCAACAGGTTCTGTTTCTGTTGTTTTGTTGTTTGTTTTCAAGACAGGGTTTCTCTGTATAGCTCTAGCTGTCCTGGAACTAGCTCTGTAGACCAGGCTGGCCTCGAACTCACAGAGATCTGCCTGCCTCTGCCTCCTGAGTGCTGGTGTTAAAGGTGTGTGCCACCACTGCCCAGCAATTGAGATTTTGAAGGCTGACTGATGCAGGACTTTGCCCATGCTGCCAAGCTATATCCCTGACTCTTGAGGCTTTTGAGACAGGATCTCAGTGTAGACTAAGCTGGCCTTAAACTACTCGTCTGCCTGCCTCAGCCTCCTCAGTGCTTGGGGTATAGACATGCCCAACTCCACCTGGCCACAGGTGTTTTTGGTTCTTAGTTGATTTAACCTGCAGCTGCAGAAACTGAGAAGGAGGTCTCCTGTACTTGTGTATTCCCAGGGGACAGGAGGCGCTTTACAAGGGCAAATCCCTTAGCAAATGTTCTAAGAAAGGGAATATGAGCTACAGTAGACACTGGGTTCTTTTGTCAGCCCTCAGCTTTTCCACACAGAAAGCTTGTTTGTATGTGGTCTGCTGCTGCTGCAGCAAGCCATGTTGAATTCAGGCCCAGTTTCCTAGTATTGGCGTTTGGATAAAGTCATAAGAGCTGAGGGTGAGTTTTTGTTATTTCTTCCTGGTGTGCTGATGGGTAGCTAGCTTCTCTGGCACCCTGAGATTCAGGTAAGTGGAACCCATGTGGGAGATGTGCTATAGGTATTAACCAGCCTTTGTGGCAAGGGATGGAGCTACCTTTGGATTGTAGCTTTCAACTCATAAAGACAGCCCATGAAGACTTACTTTTTGATGGCTGTTCTTTCTCTCTCTCTCTCTCTCCCTCCCTCCCCCTCCCCCCACCCCTCCCGTCCCAGGTACTCATGCACGCACATATACATACATACATGCATGCACATGCGTGTGCAGAGCGACATACACACAAATAAAAAATATAGATTACACGAAAATATTGACACCATGAGAGTACCCTCTACTCTTTTCTGGAAAACCTAAATCTCTCTGCTTTCAGGACACACGCAGCTGAATACATCCTTTCTCAGTGTAGGCTTCATATGTAGGGTTCTTGCAGACTGGTGCTTAGATCCGTCTCTCTCACCTGCCATCGGTTATCCAGTGCACTAGAAGTGTGTCGTGGCTAGTGCAGTGCGCTGCATCTTGTGTGCAGAGCGTGCACCATGACTAAGCTGAGAGCCCTGACAAGGGCTTTCTGTTACAAAGCCTGGGTTCTCATCGTAAAGATGCTCCACCCAAGGAAGGGGTCCAGGCACAGATTTATTCTTTCCAAGACTGATACTCTTTTGAATTATGTGACAGTATTGTGAAATATTGTGAAAGAACCATCACTTACCATTACCCAGAGAGGAATATGTTTTGATATTTAATATATCCAGTCACTTTTGTTTAATATATGTGAATTTTGCTGTGAAACTGGGTCATTTCAGTCATGTCCAGTCTTTTTGCTGAGGAAAAGCTTTTTATTTATTGTATATGATCATATAAAATATATGTGATTATATATACTACATATAATGAACCGAGTCACTGTTCTGGCTTCTCTCCTGTTTTATTGTGCCTAGTTTTGTTGAGGCTATATTAAACTTGAGTCCTGTACTTATCACTAGTATGGGGCACTTTTAGTTTTCTAGTTATTCACATATGTTTAGCGTATAAAATGCAGACAGAACACAGTGGATGCCTGGATAGGGTCTGAGCCCTGCTGTCAGGCAGGTATCCTGCTGAGAGAGCTCCCAGGGAGCTGGTCCTGGGATGGCGCCAGGCAGTATCTTAGCAGGGCTCCCCCACATTCCAGCCTCTGCCTGCCTTCTCTTTGTGCAGTGAAGGTTGTTGGGAGAGCCGCTTAGCTGCATGAAGATGGCTCCCTCACAGTTTTCCCCTTGAGAGTCAAGATAGCCAACCCGGCTAGGTGACAGATGTCTCTGGGCTGGTCTTTGTGGCAGTGCAGAGTGCCACGCATGCTGGGAGGCCACGTGTGCTGGGAGGCTGGGGAAGCCACTATTTTGAGGAAATGGAGATGAGGTTCTGACTCATCTCTGAGCTAAAGAGATAAGGTCACACCCCTGCCCTCTTTCTTCTCCCTGACCTATGTTTCTGTGTAAATATTGCCAGTACATTTCCCACCATATCTGGCAATTGTAGACTGTGAGTCTCATCAGCTTTACTCAGTAGTTGCTCAAATGTTTTAGTAAAATCACCCTTAAAAACATCAGCGATGGCAAGGCAGTGATTAGGATGGCATGGCTACTTGTATTTCTGAGCCATGCAAGTCCAGTTGATACATTTTCATACACACACACACACACACACACACACACACACACACACACACACACACACACACGCCCTTCACTAGATAGCCCTGGTTGGCCCATGGTGGTGGTTTGAGTAAGAATCCCCCCCCTGCCCCTCCACCCCACCCCCTGCCAGGCTCATCTGTTTGAATGCTTACTCACTAGGGAGTGGCGTTATTTGAGAAGATTAGAAAAATTAGGAGGTGTGGCCTTGTTGGAGGAAGTATGTCACTGGGGTTGGGCTTTGAAGTTTCAGAAGTCCAAGCCAGGCCCAGTGTCACCCTAGCCTATGGACCAGGATGTAGCTCTCAGCTGCTGCTCCAGTGCCGTCACACTCCTTGCCCCATGGTAATGCACTAAGCCTCTAAAACTGCATGCTATCCCCCAGTTAAACGCTTCTTTCATGTGAGTTGCCTTGGTTGTGATGTCCCCTCACACAGCAAGAGAACAGTGACTAAGACAGTGTGTTACTTGCAGTTGGGCCACATTGGTAATGAAGTTGTGGCAATCCTCCTGGCTCAGCTTTTTAGTGCTGAGATGGTAGTCATTTTCCCCACTTCTCCCTGACAGGTTCTTATCCCTAGCCACGGCTGCCCTGGAACTAGGCCTTTGTTGTTGTTGTTGTTGTTGTTGCTTTGTTTTGTTTTTCCAAACATGGTTTCTCTATGTAGCCTTGGATGTCCTGGACTCACTGTGTTACCAGGCTGGCCTTGAACTCACAGAGATCCACTGCCTCCCAAGTGCTTGGGATCAAAGGTGTGCGCTACCACGGCCGGCTAGAACTGTGTACTTTTAGCCTAGACTGTCCTGAACTCACTGTATGCGGTCTCCTTGCTTGAGCTACTCAAATCCTGGAGTTGCAGGTTTGCAGCCCTACTCTCAGCTGAGAAGGGTTCTTACACAAGCTGCTGGGCCTGTGGAAACAGCCTTCCATGCAGTTGCTTTTATAGCTTTTCCTTCTGGACCAAGCTGTTTACAGCATTTTGAAGAGGTGTTAAAACCGGCCTAAAGCCATGCTCCTGTACCCTGGATCTTGTCCCAGGGGCTGAGAAGGGATGTCCCACTCACCTAGTGACTAAAACTCATGCGCCCTCTTGTCACCCCAAGGCAGGAAGCTTTGCTAGTGAGCTTTCATTTCGCATTGATGTTTTGTCAGTTGAGGTTACTGTTAGGATCGAATATTGAGAGCAGAATTAGTCAAATTACCAAACCAAACCACTGTGATTGTCTTCAAATACTAGACTTCCTAAGTAGTCAAGAGTGACCCACTGGTCTAGTAAAAGAGTCTTTTAAAATGTTTCCTATATCTTCTAGTTTGTATATTAGTGATGATTTTATTTCTTATTAACGATAATTTAAAAAGATTTTTTTACAGTATAACCTGTGAGTCAGTAGTATGTATAAGAAATTCAAACAGTGGTTCAGTTTGCTTATGTAAACCATCTGTCTGGAGTTTAAGGCAAGGAGGCGTTTGCTCTCGGCCTTTCGTGAGATAAAAGTTGCTGAAGTGTTCGGAAAACAGCTGCTGTGGAAAAACTTAGCTGGATCAGAGAGTAGGTTTTGAGGCGCTGTGGGTTTGAAATCACAGTATGAAGTATTTAGATACCATTCTCCGCTCCTCACAAACAGTCTAGTCAAAAGAAAAGTAGGACGAGCTCACATCCAACCGCAAGCCTTCGTTAGGAGAAGATGAGTGGAAGGAAAAATCAAACTTCTGTTTACACAACATTTGCACAGACTTGGCTAATTGCGTTTTGAGACAAAGCTTGTGAAGTCTAGGTGGAATCTTGCCCCCAGCCCTTTGTTCTTGGACTCTGTCAGTACTTTAATGGACGGCTGGCTCCTTTGCTTCTCTCTGATCTTGGTTCATAGGAACCAAGGAGGAATTCGGGCTTTTGTTCATGCCCTGGTCTGCAGTGGTGTGCTCAGAAACAGCAGCAGTGCTTTGTAACCATAGTCAATGAAAACGTCCCTGACATAGGACCTGTGTCTGCTTTGCTAGTGTCATGCCTAGGGACTCTGGAGCACGGTTGATTCGCTGGCTATTGTTTTAGCTTTAGAGCCGACAGAACCCTTAGGGCAGTCTGTGTGCTGATCTCTCTTCACCGGGTGTCCAGGGTAATACAGACGAAGGGCTGTCACTTACCCACATGTGTGCGTCAGGCTTACTTTCTTAAAAAAAGGGTAATATCCCTGCCCCCAAGTGGCTTTCTTCCCAGTTCATTGAGGAATGCAGTTGTGTGTGTGTGTGGGGTGCTCCCCTTCTGAGTAGAGCGTCTACTAACAGGAGTATGCTGAGTGTGTAGGTCCACGTGTGTGTGGGCTGGAGGTATTCCATGTAGCGCTGCAGTTGTCCACACAGCTATGTCTACATACTCTGAGCGTGACTCCAATCAGAAGGTCCAAACTTAGCCAGGTGTGGTGGTGGACGCCTTCAGTCCCAGGACCCGGGAAGCTGAGGCAGGCTGAACTCTGAGCTTCAGGCCACCCTCAAAGAGAGTCCAGGATAGTCAAGGCTACGCAGAGAAACCCTGTCTCCAAAAACCAAAAAGCAAAAAAAAAGAAGCCTTGCACAAGAATCTTTTTAAATTTTATTTTATTAATTTATTCATATTACATCTCAATGGTTATCCCATCCCTTGTATCCTCCCATTCCTCCCTCCCTCCCATTTTCCCCTTACTCCCCTCCCCTATGACTGTGACTGAGGGGGACTTCTTCCCCCTGTATATGCTCATAGGGTATCAAGTCTCTTCTGCACAAGAATCTTTTATCCAAAAACCCAAAGCAAGCCAGGCAGATGGTGGTGGCACATGCCTTTAATCCCAGCACTTGGGAGCCAAAGGCAGGCTCTATGAGTTCCAGGCCAGCCAGAGAGAGTCCAGGACAGTCAAGGCTATATAGAGAAACCCTGTCTTGAAAAAAAAAAAAACCAAAACAACAAAAACCAAACCGACCAACCAACCAACCAAACAAAAAAAACCAAAAGCAGAAAAAATAAATAAATAAAAGCAAGTGCTGATGAGATGGCTCAGCTGGTGAAGGTGCTTGCAGCCAAGCCAGGTGACCTGAGTCCGCTCCACATGCACACTGCTCCCCCACTCCCATGCGCGTAACAGTCTGCACATGCCCTGGGCTTCTGTACAGTTACAATAGCCATTGTAAAGCTGGGGAGCTTCAATTGGATTTTACACTTTGCATGATCAAATTTATTTTATATACTTATCTACTACTCACCCCCTGCCCCAAATATCTAGAAAAACAGTCCAGCCTGGCCCAGAACTCACTCTGTAGCCCAGGTTGCCCTCAGGTTTGCAAGACTATTGCCTTAGTGTTCTGAGCCCACCATGCCAGAAAAAGTACATGCTGTCTTTTTACCATGCTAGAATTCACTAACAATAAATGCACACAGTATGTCAGTTTAGAGCCCTGGGCCTGCCCGCCCCAGGACCTTGCTGTAGAAGAGACCACAAGGGGAAGTTGATATTTGTCACTGTCTACATATGCATTGTCAAGGTTCTGATGGCAGAGTATTGGGAAATGCAGTTTGACAGATTCTTGAGCACTAGGAAACCGAACTGGATGCGGAGGCCACTGGCGCAGGCTGTGCTGCTGCTGGCGATGGCTCGGCCGCGGGGGAGGTGGCACCTGCAGCAGGCAGGTCCTGAGGGCCTGGGGTGAAGGCATGAAGGAAGTGCAGGCAAAGGCAGCATGTTTCTCCGTTGCTGAGAACAAAGCCTGCTGACTTTCCTCCTGCCTTCTTCCTGAATATTTGCCCGCACTGCCAGTAGCTCAGCCCTTCTGCCGAAGTGTCATCTCCTGCCTGGTTTCTCAACCCAGCAGGAAGTGCAAGTTCTTTGGAAACATCTCCTCTAGGGGCTGCAGAGGTGGTCTGTGGTACAGAGCGCTCGCCCAATGTCCCGAGCGTGGCTCCAGCTCCAGCTCCAGGGACATCATCAGATGCTCCGTTCTGATCTCGACAGCCACCTGCATGTGTGCGAGTGTGTGCATGTACGCACAAAGACTAACCATTTTTTTTTCTTTAAAGGAGAGAATCTCTTCAATTAGTTTATGGTTCTAAATGTCAGCTTGCTTGATATGTATAAACAGTGATGTCTTCTTTATCATTTTTGTTTGTTTTGTTTTTTGAAACAGGGTGTCTGTGTGTAGCCCTGGCTGTCCTAGGCTCGCTTTGTAGACCAGGCTGGCCTCGAACTCAGAGATCCGCCTGCCTCTGTCTTCCAAGCGCTGAGATTAAAGGTGTGCGCCACCACTGCCTGGGGTTCCTTTATCGTTCTTGATACTACTCATTTCTGTCTCTTCTCTGCTGACAAATCTATCTAGGGTGGAAACCCAGCGCTGTGCATCTTCTACCATTGAGCTACATTCTTTATCCTTGTTTATTTGAGACAGACTCTTTTTTTTTTTTTTTTTGCTATATATATCTCAAGCTGGCATGAAACATAAAATTAACAAATTTATAGATAAGATAACCCAAACTCATTAAAGCTTCAAAATTAAAGAGTTTCATTCCTTTTAACATTTATTTATTCATACGTGTGGGGGCACCTGTATGAAGGCTCGTGTGTGGCTCAGGAGACAGCCCATAGGAGTTGGTTCTCTCCTTCCAACTCAGGTCAGTCTTTGCGCATGCCCCTTTCCTTGTTGAGCTGCCCCGTTTGTTTGAGGCATCCTCCTGCCGCTGCCACCCAGGCTTAGGGTCACTGGATCACCTGCCTGGCTCAGTTCGGTACTCTTGCAGCAGATAAGGCTTTTTTGCTTTTATGGCCAGACTTCATTTCCCATTTTTTCTCTCAATTTTGAGATAAGGCTCTGCTGTGTAACCTAGGCTGCCAAGAGCCGGGGTTACAGGTGTGCACCACATCTGCTGCAGTTGGTCATGTTCTAGTGTACCAACTTCTGCTTTGTTAGTTATGTCTTTTTCTCACTTTCAGTTTAATTTGCCCCTTGACTGACTTTGTAAGGCAGATGTTTAGACCTTCATTTTCTCAAATAAGCGTTTAAAACTGTAGCATTGTAGTCCATACATTTGATGTTTTGTATTTTCATTATCATTCAGCTCAAAGTATTTTTCTAAATTTTCTCATAATTTCTTCTTTGATCTGGTGGTTATTTAGAGAGTGTTTTTATTTGTTTCTTTCTTAAACATTTTTATTTTTATTTTTTATTATTGGGAATGTGTTTTTGACTTCTGGGTATTTGGGGACTTTCCAAGGGGCAATTTTGCTACTGATTTTTAATTTAATTGCACGATGCTTATGGAATTATTCTATATGTGTGTGTATTCTTTTTATGCGTGTGTGTGTGTGTCTGTGTGTGATTCAGAGAACAACCTGCTTACTTTGTTTCTCCCCTTTCACTGTGTGGATTCCAAGGATTGAACGCAGGAATGGTAGCAGTTGCTTTGCCTGATGCGCCATCTTGCCATCCCCTTCTTGTCTTCTTTTTTAAGGAGGCAGTTGCTTGGGTATTTCCCACTGTCTTATAGTTTCGATGTTTCCTAAGAGCCACAGTATGCAGCCCCGTGAAGAATTTCACTGTTGAGATGGGAAGGCTTGCAGGCAGGTGGGGCAGTCAGCGTGCTGGAATGTCCCTGGAGGCCTGGACGCCTCGCCTCGGCAGCAGATGGACAGGGCCACCGGGTCCCTTGTTCCTGTGCTACCACAGGAAAGAATCCAAGCAATACACGGACAGTGGCAGGAATGAACATTTATTGAAAGAAAATGGAGCATGCTATCAAGTGTGGATAGTGGACCATTTATGGGGTCAGGAGGGCCCTAGGGTGGAGAGTTTTTCTCCCTTCCCAACCCCAGGGTGGACGTTGGAAGCTTGTTGATAAGTCTAAGGACTGTGTAACCTGCTGCTCACTGAGCATGCAGCTGCCTAGCAGTCACTTGAAAAGCCCACAAGGAGCTCATAGTGACAGTGTGCTTTAGGTAGTGTTGATTGGGCTCGACTGAAGCCTGTTCTCTTTAGTTGGACCAAAATACAGATTTTATATAATATATTTATTTTTTACGTGTATTGGTGTTTTGTGTGCATGTATGTCTGGATGTCAGGCCTTGGAGTTAGACAGTTGTGAGCTGCCATGTGGTTGCTGGAAGTTGAACCCAGGTCCTCTGGAAGAGCAGTCTGTGCTCTTAACCACTGAACCATCTCTCCAGCACCCTAAATACAGATTTAAAAAATTGCTTTCTTGAAATTTTGGGTTTATTCCTGCAAACACCCTGAGTAAGACGGTCAGGAGGAACAAGACAGCTCTTTCCCAGGCAGCTGGAACACAGGTGCCAAAGTGTCACATCCCCAGGCTCCTGCAGTTTAGCCTCCCTTTAGTCTGGTATCACTGCTCGTCTCTGGCTGACAATGTACATTATCACCACTAGACCAAGTTCAGCCGCTCACCCCAAAACAAAGCCAGCCAAACAGTGGTAAAGGGGGAAAGCCACACTGGGAAGGAAGCCTGTATCCTTCCTCCTTTGAGGCTCTAATAAAGAGCTCTGAGGTCCTGTAGGGAAGAAACTAAAGAGCCAGGGAGGAACAGCACAGCCTGCTTGATTATCAGCTGAGCATGGTCTGGCTGCAGCCTACGGGTAATTTCAGTTCCTGTCACTGGATGCTCATCTGTCAGACTGGTGCTCCTGAAACCCCAGGTGACGGCATGCAGGCAGACCCTGCCAGTCTGGGACAGGGCACTGTAAAGTGGGCAGTTAGCAGTCTCTTGTCTGTGATGCCCCTGCAGATCCTGAGACTATCTTAGTCATGCTTTAGTCTTGAAGGGGGAGGAGAGTCACATGTTTACCTCCAGACTCTGTGCAGAGTTTAAGGTAGCAGTGGCAGGTAGGTCTGAATCCTGTTTTCAGTCACCCTTTGGGCATCTGCAGGCCTAAGTGAGGAGGGGTCAGTGACTTTTAGTAAAAACAGCCTCTAAGTAAGTGCGTATCTGAGGGACATTTTTTCCATACTGGTATGACTACCAACGTCCAGGGCTTGGCATCATGCTAAGCAAGCCCTCTGCTACTGAGCTACATGTTAGCCGTGCCTGCCTGACTCTTAAAGTGATAAAACAATATTACAATGAAATTAATTTTAAGACAGTACTCAAATGACTTGAGAGATGGCTCAGGGCTTAAGAGTACTTGCTGTTCTTCCAGACACCTGAGTTTGATCCCACTACCCAATGCCAGGTGGCTGGCAACTACTTGTAACTACAGATCCAGGGTAGTTGATACCCTTTTCTGTATTCCAAGGATGCCCACATACCCATTCGTGGTAGATACACACACACACACACACACACACACACACACACACACACACACACAAATATGCTCCCTTCCCAAAGCAGCACACCAACAAAACCTCAGAAATGTATGCTTTAAAAATATATGGTTGGTATAAATATTTAGATAATAAGATTATAAAAAAGAAAAAAATCACTTTTAGTTGTGGAGTACAGGTGCCTGAACTCCTCCAGTCCTCCTTCTGGCCCCTCTTGCGGAAGGGCAGTCATTGCCCACTGATCTAAAAGACCAGAATTCTGTAGGATCCACCAGTTCCAGACTCTGCTTCATCCGTTTCAGCACAGTGACCGGTGGCATCAAGACACCCAGGGCGAAGAGAGATGGGGAACCACATTTAGGCCTAGGAAGAGCAAGCCTTGTTAGTACTTGTATGTCATTCCAGGGTTACAATAACTTGGATGGTACTCTGTGTTTTTCTTATAATCTCATAAGATTGAATATTTTCGCATATTGTAAGAATCCTTAAAAAGCAAACCTTTAGGAAAGGGAGATGGTCCAGGGGAGAAAATACTTGCCGTACAAACACGAGGATTAAAGTTCTGATTCCCAGAACCCATGTGAAAAGTTGGACAGGCGTGGTAGCCATCTGTAGCCCCAGCTTGGAAGGTAGAGACAGGAGATACCCAGGGAAGCTGGCTAATGAGACTAGCCAATCAGGGTGCTCTGGGTTCAATTGAGTGATCCTGCCTTGATGAATGAAGTGAAAAATGACTTTGAGGTTCCACACACATGCATATGCACCATCAAACATACCACACACACACAAAACCTTATCATATGTTAGCTTTCAATAAATAAACATCTATTTCACTATTTTCTTTTAGATGGTGTATTTAAAAAGGTCATAAGTAGTATCTCTTATTCTAGATTTAGAGCCCTGGAAATAGTGGTGCTACAGCAAACAATGTGCATTGTGCACTGTGCACTCAGAGTATGCATGCACAACTGTGCAAGAAAAACCACAGGTCTCATGGGCAAAATTTACATGGGGCCTAACATTTAACACTTTGTCACTAATACATTTTTTAAAAAAGGATGCTTGAGGTTGAAGAGATGGCTGAGCGGTTAAGAGAATTGTCTGCTTTCCCACAGGACCTGGTTTCAATACCCAAGACCAATATGGTGGCTCGCAGTCATGTGCAACCTCAGTCCCAGCGGGTCTGACACCCTCTTCTGGTGTCTGCGTGCACCAGGTATGCAGTGGTGTGCAGACATACAGCCAGGCAAAAATACATTTATATATAAAGTAATCTATACATAAAACAATATACTCATTTTTTTAAAGGAATATGGTGAAAATAGTAGATTTTACAAATCTAAGGTTGCTAAGAATACGTAAGACCATGAAAAATGTGTCACCTCAGTTTGAAAAAGACTTGGTGTGCTCATAGAAGTAGGTGCTGGACGTTATAACCTTGGCTTGTGTGGAGTTGGCGGAGGGGGGAGTCTGCAATTGGATGGACGCTGGTGCCGGGTCTGCCCTGGTGTGACTCAACACCATTCCCATTGTGTGCTCTTGAGTATCATTGTCCAGCTGGGTCCAGGTCTCTGGCTTTTCACAGAGAAATCCGCCCTTCCTGTTGAGCTCTGATAATCCCTAACATGTGAACCCTGTTGGAACGTGTGAGCTCTCAAAGTAAGTATAGGGTGAATAGCCTCGCCGCTCTGGACGTGCAGGTTCTCTTCAAGGAGGATGGCCCAGTCAGGCTCCTGTTGAGGTGTGAGGCCTGGAATAGCCAAGAAGCCCTGAATGTTCAGCTTTTTAAAGAAGGATGCTCTGAGTCACACTGGTGTTCAGCTGTGAGGTCTGGTGCTGGTCCAGCAGGCTCCTTGGAGCTACTCCCAGAAAGTTGGTGCTGGAAGGATCTGGCCCTCTGACCCATTTGTGTGCTGCTTGCTTTTACTGTGCTCAGCAAACAGCTCCAGAGGGAGGATCTTTCAGTCTGGAGTCAGCCTTTTCTCCTTGCCAGTGCCCTTAGGCTCAGTCCTCCGTGGCTGCCCAGGACTGAAAAACTTTGCTGTTCCCTAAAGAAGGACACAGTCTTTGTTGTGTAATCGAGTCATAGGGGCAGTATGGTAGGTGGTTGTGGTCTTGATCAGTGTAGAATACAGCTTTCATCTTAAAGAGAATAAGAGATAGTTTATTGCCTGATGGTGGTAGCACACGCCTTTAATCCCAGCACTCTGGGAGGCAGAGGCAGGTGGATCTCTGTGAGTTCAAGTCCAGCGTGATCTATAAAGAGTCTAGGGCAGTCAAGACTACACAGAGATACCCTGTCTCAAAAACAAAACAAAACAAAACAAAACAAAACAAAACAAAAAACCACCAAAGTAAAACAACAACAACAAAAAAGAAATGCTTATTCTGGAGTCATTCTGAGTGACCATGGCCTGGGAACACAGATTTAAGTGGGATACCATGGGGTGGTTTGGATGAGAATGTCCCCCATAGATTCATACATTTGAAAGCTTGGCCCTAGTTAGGGGAACTGTTTGGGAAGGATTAGGAGGTGTGGCCTTGTTGGAGGAGGCGTGTCACTGTGGTGGGCTTTGTGGTTTCAAAGGCTCATGTCAATACCGCCTTTCCCTCCCTGCCTACAATGAGAAAATGGTGTGAGCTCGCAACTGCTGCTTCAGTGCCGTGCTAGTCTGTCTGCCGCCAAGTTCCTTGCCAGGATCACCATAGAGTAATCCTCTGGAAATGTAAGCAAGCCCCCAATTAAACGCTTCCTTTAAAAGGTAGGTGCCTTGCTGATAGTGTCTCCTCACAGCAATAGAACAGTGACTCAGACATCCCAGTTCCATGTTGCAACATGGAAACAGTTTCGTAGTTTTACAGAACAAAGAAAAGCCATAAATTAAGAAAGTGGTCACAGAAGGTGACGGGAGCTTTTCCTTAGGCCTCAGGTGCTATCTGATGACATTTTTAGCTTTCGGGCTGGTGGAAGTTAGTGGTCTGCTAAATGAACACAGTTGATAGATTGTTATCTATTACTCACCGGATGCTCTGACACAGGTGGCTGAGCAATGGCTCTTTGGAGCTAAAACTACTGAGATGAAGTAATTGGCCTCTGGACCTGGAACATTCCAGGCTCTCCAGGCCACTGCAGTTGTAAACAGTCTTTGTAAACACAACTTCTTTCCAGGAATCTTTCTTCATAGTCTCTACCTCCTAAGTCATGAGAACTCCCAGTGTGGCCGTTTTAGTCTGTATAGCTGTATGAACGGGTTCACTGTCCACCTGACCCACAGACGAAGTCGGGACACTGGCAAAGGGACTTGTGCTGTGGCTGAGAGGCTTCTCTGTAGGCTGCCCAGGTTCCTGCTGGGAGTGCCGCCCTAGCCTCCAGGTGCTGCGTTGTCACTGTTGGTGGGAGACAGAATCTGGGAGGCCACAAGGTCTTCTGGAGCCAGAGAGATGGCCAGTAACTAAGGTCACGAGGCCTCTTGTTTGCTGCAAGGACAGCTGTCTCGCTCTGCCCGTCTCCCCCCACCCCTGCAGTGCACCAGTGTCCTGCATAAGGAAGACACGGGACATCTTGAGAGTTGGTAGCTGGGTATTGGGCTTTATTCAAAGCAATCAGCAAAGCTCATGGCTACAAAATTTAAACATAATCTTGTGGTTTAAACATCAAATTGGCTTTTTTTTTTCCATGCTGTATTTTCCTGTAATACATTCGGTTTAAGTTTTTTTTTTTTTGTCTTTTTTTGTCTCTTAAACTCTTAAGCAGTTGCTTATTTTGTTGTTACTGTTCCAGAAAAGTCTGCCCTGCATGTGGATCACAAGACTTAACAGAAAACAGTCTTTAAAAATACTTTCATACCCTGAGATGTGCTTTGGGAAAGTTGCAGGTTGCTGAGTAAGGGAAATTAGGCCACTTGAACAGCATCGAGTAGCCAATGAGGAGCTTTATGCAAATTATTTTGCCCAGCAGCAGCTTCTGGCTGGAGGCTTTGAAAAGCAGGAGGCAGTAAATTATTTCCTTATGGTGGAGTGGAGGGCAGGGTGAAGGCTGCAACACGGGGAAGGTCTTTGCAGACAAGTGGTCCGGTGGACCTGGCTCAAACCGTCCGGATCCCGCAGGGGCGACGTGGCAGAAAGTGGACTGCTGGAAAAGCATGCCGCTTCTCCTCGTATACTTCTTCATGAGTGGCTGGAGCATGTTCCTAAGTGGGAAGAGGCCTTTCTCTTCTACTCAGGGATCTTTTGTTCCCCTGCCCTTTTAATTCCCCCCCCCCCCCCCAGTCTTTGGGACAATGAAAATTAGAAACTTGCATATAAAATCTAGAGCCCCTGATGAAAAAATATGTGTATTCTGAGGCAGGTACAGAGGTTTAGTCCAGTAATCCCAGGATTTGGGAGAGAGAGAGGCAGAAACAGGAGGATTTCCGCAAGTTAAGGCAGCCTAGTTATACCAAGTAAGCTCCAGCTAGCCAGGGCTGTATAGCCAGATGGTGACCCAGTACAGCCCAAGGCAACACAGCAGGAGAATCAGTCCTCGGAACTGATATCCTTAAGGTTTCATTATTGTGTTCTTTATCCTATTGTTTGGGTTAGTCAGGTTGTAAGTGAGGTACGGTCTGTTAGTAAGTTTATAATAAAATGTAATTGTTAAGAAAATTGAGCCTACAAGGAGGAGCCTGTGTTAAGTAAGCGTAGAGTTTAGGGCTGCGTGTGCATCCCACAGCTCTGTTCAGAGCACATGAATGTCCTTAATGCTGATGAACTGCATGCATACATGTGCCTAAGGCAGTGCACTCCGTGTTTTCCCACAGCAAAAATAAATAAATAAATAAATAAAAATGAGGTGAATTTGGGTATGCAGAGAGGAAGAGATGGAGAAGATAGAGTGTTAAATAAGATCTCCTCACCCCCTCTTTTTGCGGAAGGGAGTTGAAGAACAGAACATGCTGACTCCATGTGTGTGCTTTTCATGTGCATTTCTATGTGTAGATCCATGCTTGTGCAGCCACGAACATTGCTGGGAGTTGCCTGGCAGCAGCGACCAGGACGGGAGGCTGGAGCGGAGGGGGTCTTGTGTGCACACTAGGGTTTCACTCGACACTTTGCTACTTTGTTCCGGTCCATCTTGAGTACATGTTGGTCGCTTTATAAAATTTCAGTGCTTAATTCAGCAAAACCAAATGTGTAAAATTTGGCATCTTATATAATTGCATTTCCCAGGATTGCTTCGATTTTGATAGTGATGTTGATATCCCTGCTTTTGGAGAGGCGAGGGGGTGTAGGAGGTGGTGGTGCATGAAGCATTTAGAAAGTGGGTGTGGCCGTAACAGACTTAGGCCACTTTTGGTTAGGATGGAAACAATGTCTGGTTGCACATCTGGTATGACTGTGTGGTGTTACTTATTTTTATCTTCATGCCCACAATTTACATATGTAGATGGAGTTTTTTCTGAAGTACTGAGGTGTAACTAGCACTGCAGAAAAGGAGTGTACCACCCATAGCAGTGGGTGTTAAGATCATCGCTAAGCTGTCAAACCTCTTGGTCTCCACTCCAGCTGGCCTGTGTGTTATTAGCAAGCATCATTCCCAGGGCTGTTTCAGTGAAGAAGGGAAAACAGAGCTGGGAGCTCCAGCGCTAAGATTGAGCCATTTCAAATGTGCGCTTTAAAGAAAACTAAATGTTGAAAGATCCATAAAACACTTCATGCAAACTTTATAAAGCGTTTTACAGCAGGCTTACAACTTCAGGAACACGAAGCACTTTCAGCCCCAAGGTGCCGCGGTTTGCCTTTGGGGGCAATTTGTTCCTGCTTCAACCAACAGGTGTTCAGAAACCCTGTGTGCTCTTAAAGTGGGGCTGGATGACTGCCTGACGTCTGCACGCTGGCAGAGGAGCATCCAGCCAAATAACTTATGGGGCGTTTCTTATTGTATTGTATTATATTGTGCTGTTGTTCTTAGTGTGTGTGTATGCAGTGTTGAATCCTGTGCACGTTAGCATGCAGGGGTGCGTGTGACATAGTGCACATGTGCAAGCCAGAGAGCAGCTTTTTGGAGTTGGTACTCACCTTCCACTGTGGGTTTTGGGGACTCAGAAGGCAGGCCATCAGGCTTGCAAAGCACATCCTTTTCACTGCTGAGTCATCTTGCTGGTTCCAAACCCAGTGTGTTTGAAAACAATCATTATTTATTATTTGAAAATGTAGAAGAATTTTTTATCCTACGAGGATGATAATAGACTAGGCTTTAGTTTTTAAAAATACTGCGAGGGAGGTGGCTGGAGAATTGGTTCAGTGGCTAAGAGCTTCTGGTCTTCCAGAGGACCAGAGTTCAGCTTGGTTCCCACTACCCAGTTAGGCAGCTCAGAACCGTCTCTAATTCCATCTCTGTGTTCTGACTTTCTCTGGCTTCCAAGTGTCCCTTTACCTCTGCATATGTACTGTGCCCCATCATATTTGCGCATAGAATAAAAATAAAATCAATTTAAAAAGCACCCTTTTTAAAAAGTTATATTGAGATGGAGTTTATGGATCCTGTAGCTCATCCATGTAAAGTGTGTGTTCAGTGTCCAGTGTGCACTCGAAGCTGGGCAGTCATTACCACACTCTGAACTTGTGTCATCTTGGCTATTGCCAGTTAATGCCAGTTTCCCTCCACACTCAGTCAGAGTCCCGGCAATTACTAAGCCACCTGCTGTCCTATAGCTTTGCCTGTTCTCTGCACCTTCTGTGTGAAGGGAACCATGTCACACATGGCCTGTGTAACTGTCCTCTCCCACGTGTGTTTTCAGGGTTTGGGTATGTTGTCTGCATTAGCTCATTCCTTTTTTTTTTTTTTTTTTTTGAGACAAGGTTTCTCTGTGTAGCCTTGGCTGTCCTGGAACTAACTCTGTAGACCAGGCTGGCCCCAAACTCACAGTGATCCCCCTGCCTCTGCCTCCTGAGTGCTCAGATTAAAGACGTGCACCACCACCTCCCTTCTGGCAGCTCATTGCTTTCTATGACAAATACCATGTTTGTCCATATATCTATCAGTTGGTGATCATTTCACCAACCGTTTTTTGTTTTTCTGATTATTTCCACTGTTATTGTTTGAGATAGGTTTTTATTCTGTAGCCCAGGCTGGCCTGGAACTTTCTATCTACGTAGCAGGAAGATAATCTCAAATTTGACACCAGCGTGTGTTACATAGATTACAAGTCTAGTTTTTAATATTTTTTCCTACAAGCTTTTATATGCATGTGTGTTTATTTCTTTCAAGTCTGTATTTAGGAGTCATCCAATTTAACCCTTTGGGAGCCATCAAGCTGGCCAGAGACTGCTGCTTTTCATGTCTTACCCGCAGTGTCCCAGGGCTCTAATGTCTCCATGTTCTTACTGTGTGCCATTAAATAGATAGCGCATCCTAGTGGTGTGGACTGGTTCTGATGTCTCACTCATTTAGGCTTTGCTTTTTCCTAACTATAAACCCCACTCTGGGATGAGGGCTGTGCTGGGTTAGTCCAACCTCCTAACAAGGCTGCTTTTACCTTAAAATGGCTGTTCTTAAAACAGGGGTGTGAGCCGGGCGTGGTGGCGCACGCCTTTAATCCCAGCACTCGGGAGGCAGAGGCAGGAGGATTGCTGTGAGTTTGAGGCCAGCCTGGTCTACAAAGTGAGTCCAGGACAGCCAGGGCTACACAGAGAAACCCTGTCTTAAACCCCGCCCCCCCAAAAAAACAAAAAACAAAACAGAGGTATGGGTACCAGAAATGTTGGTGCCAGGGACTGGCTGCCCAGGTCTCCAGGTTCTTCCCAGAGTAAAGAATTGAAACCGAGGGACAAAGACTCAGGAGAGGGAGGCGCTGAGGCAGAAGCGGAAGCAGGAGGCACCGAGTTGGCGAGGGCGCTGTTGCCAGAGCTGGAAGGCCATCTTGCAGACCCTGGGTTGGTCTTTTGTGGGACGCCTGGAGGCTCTACTCTCTGATCCTCCCCTTTTTCTTTCTTAGTTTTCTCTTTCGCTCTCTTACTTCATCTCCTAGCAGGTGCAAATAATCATTGGCCCAGGGAGCTAACAAAGGTGAATGACACGGTTTCCCAGCTGCAAAGTGGGGCTGTTATCTGTCTTAGCCCAGCCGCTGGGTGGGCAGGTAGTCCTGGGTGCCCTGAGCAAGCCATGAGATGAAGCTGCTAAGCAGCATTCCTCTGTGGTCTTTGCTGTAGTGACCGCTTCCCTGGTTGCCTGTTCCCTGCCATCAGCTCAGAGCAATCACTAGGCGGGACCTGAAGAGCTGACTGTAAGCAAGCCTGGCTGCAGACTGCTTAGACAACACTGCAGAGATCCCGTCTGTCATGAGCATGCTCAGACCATCAGGAGTTGGATACTGTGCTACATTGCACAGAGAGCCAGTCCTAAGAATGGAGAGCCACACTGGGGATCTTATATTTCAGCTGCTTTTGCCCTAAAACAGGCTGACGGCCGTTTTAAGATTAGATGTCTTCCTAGCCCTCCCTAGCCATCCCAATATGAGTCCTACACAGGTGTTGGGCCCATAAGACCTACCCTTTTAGCCACTGTGAAGAGCTTTCCCCGTCTCCCAGCAAAGCCATCCCTCCCCCAGAACACTCCAGCTGCAGCTTTTGCTCTAAGCCTGTGAATTCATCCACAACCTGTGTGTCAGTAGCCTGTCACTGTCACTCCCCGCACAGCACTAATGGCTAGGATAGTGTCTTTTCATGAGCTCATTGGATTCCAGGTGTATCCCTCCTGAGGTGGATGATTCTTTCTTTCTTTCTTTCTTTCTTTCTTTCTTTCTTTCTCTCTCTCTCTCTCTCTCTTTCTTTCTTTCTTTCTTTTGGTTTTTCGAGACAGAGTTTCTCTGTGTATCCTAGCTGTCCTGGACTCACTTTGTAGACCAGGCTGGCCTTGAACTCACAGTGCTTTTTGTGATTTCTATGAGCTGTCTTTTGATGCTATTGCTTGCAACAGAAAAGTTACTAATTTTGGTGAAGTGTACGTAAAATCTCTGTTTTTCCTGTTTTTGCTTGTATTGTAGATTTCTTATCTAAAATCCTTTAGATGAAAGATTAAAAACCCAAATAACACCCCAGGTTAAGTCTTGCATTTTCTTAATACTAACACCATTTTAGATCTTACGTGTCTTAGAGTGAACTTTTGTACAGTTAAGAATGTGTCCAAGCTACACAGAGAAACCCTGTCTCAAAAACAAAAACAAAAACAAACAAAAAAACAACAAAAAACTGGTTTAGAAAGAAAGTGTTCAACTTCATTCTGTGTTAGATACTCAGGTCTAGTCCCATGGGTTGAAATGAATTTCCTTTCCCTCATTTCATTGTATGGCCAAGATTAACTGGCTGCAAACGATTAGATTTATTTCTGATCACTCAGCTCTCTTACTTTAAAAATATTGTTGTTGCATTTTTTTTGTTTGTTTAAGAGAAGGTCTTACTATGTAGCCTTCACACTTGCTGTTTAGATGTGGCTAGCCTCAAAGTCACAGAGATCTGTCTGCCTTTCCCTTCCAAGTGCTAAGATTAAAGGCATGCACCACCGCACCCCAGTTTTTATTATTGTTAGTGGTGTGTGTGTGTGTGTGTGTGTGTGTGTGTGTGTGTGTGTGTATGTGTGTGTTTGCATGTGTTTGCATGTGGTAGTTGGGTTTTGTCAACTTGACACAGACATCTTGGAAAAGGGAATCTTCTCTTCAGATTGGCCTGTAGGCAGGTCTTTGAGTCATTTTCTCAGAGTGGTGGATTGGGACGGCCCCGCCCACTGCGGAAAGTGCTACCCAGGGGCAGTGGTCTTGGGTTGTCTGAGTAAGTCATGATGCTAAGCTGTGTTCATTCCTGGTCTCGGCTTTAGTTCCTGCCTCCAGGCTTTTGCTGTGAGTTCCTCCTGTCCTGACTTCCTTTAGTGAGGAAGTGACCAGAGAGTTGTGAGATAAATAAACCCTCCTCCCCCGAGGTGCTTTTGTTTGTGGTGTTTTAACCCAGCAATACAAAACTTAACTAGGATGTTATAGGTGCCCACGAAGGCCAGAGGTGTCGGATCTCCCGAGGCTGGAGTTAGAGGTGCTTATGAGCCTTCTGATGTGAGTGTTGGGAACCAAACTCAGGCGCTCTGCAGGAGCAGTAAGCACTCTTAACTGCCAGGCTACCACTTATTATTTGTAAATAATGCTAGGCTTCAGTATGGGGAAGCTGGCAGTCACCTAGCTGGGGACTGTGCTCTGGGGACTGGCAGCTGGGCTTTCTGAGATGGTTGACCCGTCTCTGAGTGGTGACAGGTTAAATGTTCATAGATATTTGGTTGTAACTGGCACAGGCCTGCAGTCGATTCTGATAGAGACCTGAGAGATGGTCCTGTGCACACACAGTCACAGCATATACTGTAGCAATAGTTACTGGGGCAATCCGTCTGTCAGTAAGTCTGTCCTGTGACAGAAGCATAATTCCCCACCATCAGGATCACGTTTAGGCTCTAGGAACTTTATTGGAAATATATTTTGATTGGATTTTAAAAAATAATTATTGATTTCTTTTGTTAAAGTGTGGGCCAAGGCCTGGAGAGAAGAGGCCAGTCAATAAAGTATTTGCTTTGTAAGCATGAGACCCAATTCCAGCCCTAGGCAGAACCCATATAAAAAAGCCAGGCATGATGGCTCAATCTTAAAACCCAGTGCTGGCCAGGCAGGTAGATGCCCGACTGGACCACTTGGCTAGTTCCAGGCCATTGTGACATCTTGTCTCAAAAAAAGGTGGGTGCTACCTGAGGAATAATATCTTCCCACACACAGACGCACACGTGTACACATAAGGGGGAAACTGGTGTTCTTGTAATTTCCACTTGGGCAATTTTGGTAGGACAGTTTCTTAGGTTGGCTTTGGTATTGCTCCTCGGTTTGGTCCTGTCCTCGCCTCTGCAGAGCTGTGGCTGTGGGCATCTTGTTTCTAAGAGTCCAAATCACAGTGGATTTACGTAATGACAGTGACTGCCTCACCAGCTGGGAGAAACTGCCCACGCATCGTAGCATCCGTCACAGGACTTGGCAGGAAATGCTGCATAAATGAGCAGCTGCCTTTGTTGATGTTTGCTATTTCTTCTGAGTGTCTCAAAAACTGCCCCTTCCCCCTGGAAAAAGATAATAAATTGGCAGGCCGAAAGGCAAAAAGGAATAGTTTGTTTTTCTTTTTTGGGGGGCCCCAGATGCCAAGTTTCAGTAATGAAGCTGCTGCAGTTTCCCTGAGAGCCTCTTGTCCCTCAGAGGAAGTGCACCTTTGTTTTCCCACCCCTGGGGTTTCCTTAAGCAGTGGAAAGAGAGCGGGCCACCAGGCAAGTCTCCCCAAGCGAGTGTCACCACTCCGGGATCTGGACGCCTTGGCTGAGATGCTCTGAAGCTTCCTTGTCAAGAGCACAGATCAGTACCAGAGCAATAGGAAAACCCTGCACTGAGTGACGTCACCGCTCACTGCGAGCTGAGTGTACGTTCTCTGCTTTCTGATTCTGTGGCGTACTGGACTCTGCATCTGTGAAGCATAGAAACCCTTCCTTTCTTAGGTTGCTTTTGTGCGGTCAGTGACGTGTGAAGTAACTACTGGCACATGTGGGCAGCTCTTGGTGGCTGCTCCGTGCTCCAGGAGGCTCCACCGCTGTGCAGGGCAGAGAGTGGGGAGTTGAGCTCATCTCTTGGGCTTCAGGAGAGCTACTGTCCCCCAGGGTGTCTGTCTGTCTGTCTGTCTGTTTATGCATGAACAGACTTGACATTGCTCCCCTGATCTTCTGCTTATTTTGTATTTCCATGACTTTTTAAAAACCATATATTCTAAATTTTTTCTTTTTTCTTTTTTTGAGACAGGTTTCTCTGTGTAGACTTGACTGTCCTGAACTTACTTTCTAGACCAGGCTGGCCTTGAACTCACAGAGATCTGTCTGCCTTTGCCTCCCAGGTGCTGGGATTGCAGACGTGCGCCACCACGCCTGATATATATCCTGATTTTTGTTATGATTTTAAAAGTAGAAGATATCCATGCAAACATTTTAAGGGAATATTTTCTCATTAGTGAGAAATACTTGTCGGACATGGTGGTGCATGCCTGTAATCCCAGCACTAGGGAGGCGAAGGCAGAGGCACGTGGATTGCTGTGAGTTCGAGGCCAGCCTGGTCTACAAAGTGAGTCCAGGACAGCCAACACTACACAGAGAAACCCTGTCTTGAAAGGTAAACAAACAAAAACAAAAACAAAAAGAGAAATACTTGAGAGAGTATTGGCATTATGGGCTGTGTTAGTCGGTTTCCTAGCTATAGCAATACCTGAGGTAACTTAAAAAGAGGGAGGGTTTCTTTTGTCCTGGATACAGAGGGTCAGTCCACATCACTTGTTCACTTGCTCTGGGTTCACAGTGACATGATGCATCGTGGAGGATTATGTATTACGTATTATGCATACACAATAAGGAGAAGGCTCCTCTCATGTGGCCACACAGTAAAGAAACACATGAAAGATGCTGGGGGCCCCAAAGTCCCCTTCAAAAGCACCACATCCCATAACATTCTTTCCACTAGACCCCCACCGCTGAAAGGTTCTGCTTCCTCTTTCTAACCCATAGTCTGGTGAGTTACACACGCCCTGAGGGACATTCAAGATCCAATGTAGAACAGTTGGAAGGATTAAAGGAATCTGTGCCAAGAACTGAGGACCCTATCCGACACAATGCAATTCCCATTGTTTAAGGACATTTTAAGAATGCTTTTCTGAACAGTATGGCAGTGCTGTGTCTGCAGAGCAAGCTTCTGCACTGGTCTTGAGGGCAGCTGAGGAAGGTTAGCGTCCATGGAGGGCAGCGGAGGAAGGCTAGCATCCACCCAAGGGCAGCTGAGGAAGGCTAGCGTCCATGGAGGGCAGCTGAGGAAGGCTAGCGTCCACCCAAGGGCAGCTGAGGAAGGCTAGCGTCCATGGAGGGCAGCTGAGGAAGGCTAGCATCCACCCAAGGGCAGCTGAGGAAGGCTAGCGTCCATGGAGGGCAGCTGAGGAAGGCTAGCGTCCACCAGGGCAGCTGAGGAAGGCTAGCGTCGATGGAGGGCAGCTGAGGAAGGCTAGCGTCCACCCAAGGGCAGCAGAAGGATGGGAGCATCCAGCAGGCTCCACCAGCCTCATATGCATGCACTGCCTGTAAGATCTCCTTGACTTTATGGTTCTTTATGGGGCAAGTGGAAGAGAGTCAAAACAGTATGTTCTAGATATCCCAGGGATCTAGTATGGAAAACTGACTTCCGAAACCAGATGGACTTTGGGGTCAGAGATCAGGATTTTGGTCATTCCTAATGTGGCTTTTGTAATAGTTGACCTTTCAGTGACTCAGGTTTTTGAAAAGTGGTGATTGTGACTCAGTATAGAGTTCCTGTTAAGATTAAGATTAAGTGAAAGCCCTTTCATGGGGGGGGGGGGAGGCTTGAAACCGGACGAATGATCTAGAATGCAGGCCACTGTCATATATAGTAGGTGCTGGGCAGGCAGTTTCTGTGGTTGTGATTATTACTTATTTCTGGCCATGTTGCCAGCTAGCTGTACCTCCTTTCAGTTCAGGCATTTGCTACATACAGATGCATTTTAGTTTTATTTCACAAGAGCATCGACTCTCCCCGAGTATTTCTCTCAGGGTCTTAGTCTTTGGAAAGCATTGCCTGCACTGTGTCCAGTGAGAGAGTTAGAGGTAAGAGTCACATATGACTAGAACAATATGATTATTTGTTTCCCCAAATCCCAAGCGTTTTTTGGTCACAAAAAAAGCAAGCTAAATACCATAGAATTCCCAATTTCCCATTAGTATCTGTGCTGTGTTCCTGCTGCTTACCATCTGCCCATATATAATTGGGAGCAGGTGGTAAAGGTTTAAGGAAAATTTATGGGATTAAGAAATAAAGTTAAGTCATTTGTGTGTGTCTGTGCGCGTGTCTCTCTCTGTGTCCATGTCTCTGCCCTCCCCCCCTACCCGGTGTGTGGGTGCGTGTTGAAACGTAAGGTCTGTTTCTGTTCATGCAGCACAGAGGATAACTACATTGCAAAAATACTTGTTGCAGATGCAGAGAGGCAGGGAACAAGGCCCATTGCCCAGCTACCTGGGAGGCCACAGAGCTAGGCTGGACTTGGTCCTTTGTGGCTTCCTTGAGAGTGGCCCAGGCCAGCGTGCATGGTAGGGGTGAGGTGGGTAATTTCAGGGGCCTCTTGTTGGTTAGTCTGGCTCAGAGCCTGGGGTAAATGATAGAGGGCGATTCCTTCTTGGAGTGTAAGAGCAGAGGGAGGAGAGGCTTTTGCTTTGGTTTGAAGTTGTGCTGTCAGGGAAAAGCTTGCTATTTCTAGCCATTAACTAGCCCTGGATGGGGGAGTCTCTGCCCCCCCACCTCCCCCCCCAACCCCGGTCAGCGAGACCTCAGATACTTGTGCATTGGAAATATAGAAAATCTGTTCTTGTAAATTAGGAGACAGTCAATTGCATATCAGCCATAGTCCTCTTGGGGTGGCATGTGACTCTTAAGTGTTCTCAGGAGTTGGGTGTGAGCGATCCCGGTTATGGATAGGAAGGCGTGCTTCTGGGATTGGGTCCAGCCTGCCTCCACTTTGCTCTCGCTGGACATGAGTACTACAGATTCTCAAGTGTTTTTGCAGACACCAAACTTGATCATGCTTACGGGAAGTACAGCAAAGCTTCACTTCCTGCTGAGAAGTCACCTTGAGACAGCTGCCAACTGGCCAGTTGGTGTGATTCTTTCTTCCTCGGGGGACAGCACAGCAGGAGGTTCCCCATGGCAAAGCAGTGTCTGTTTACAGCTGCACAGAGAGTGAAGAGTTGACTATCTTTATCAAAGCTAGTATTGAAACTCACTTTACAGCATTTTCTTCCAGTAATTATTGACTTTGCTAAAGTTATTCTTTAGTTTATGCTAATAGAATTTATTTTATAAATAAAACAAGTCTTTGTGGAATGTAACAAACTCAATTGACTTTAATGTTCTATTCTTTGATTCTTCACTAAAATTTTGCATGTTCATCTAATTGAAAAATACATGCAGGCAGACTAGGGATGTAGCTCAGTGGTAGAATGCTTCCTTAGCTTGGTAAAACTCAGGGTTCAGTACCCCAAGAAAAAAACACCCAAGCCCCAGGAAATAAAACTTATAAAATTCAAGCTTAATGTTGAGAACCTGGAAAACTAGAATATGGCAGAGAAACAAGGGTCACATGACACCTTCCAGCCCTGAATGGTGTTTTATCTTTCCCAAAGATGTGCTTCTTAGTATATTTCTGTATTATGACTTCTTAAGACTGCATCCTAGTCTGTTCTGATTATCCAGATATCCCGAAGATGTGTTTGGTCTCTCTGGAGACTTGCTTGCTGTGTTCACCATCACTGAAGGGGCCCTTTGAATAAATATCTGGGGACATTGGCTGGCTGTCAGGCATGTGACAGGCTGTAATTTAATCACAGATTGAATTTAAATCTGCACCGGCTGTTGGGCTAATATCTGTTGTCCACTGTGGGAACATGTCACAGTACAGGTTCCAGGTAGGATTCTGCAGCTTAGGATGGAGCCTGGGAACCCCCAGGGGTGCCCATGGTGCTGGTCCAGGAGCCCCAGCCCCAGTGGGTGGCTGCCCTCTACTTCACTTCTCTGTTCCTCACCAAGGCTGCTCAGGATCTCCAGCCCTTCCCAACTGTGCCAGGCATGTACCCTCACTGTCACCCAGGCTTTACCCTGCTCACTCCAGCAGGCCAACGTGCTCCCCCTGCCTGCCTAACCCCCTCCTGTCACCACCAAATCAGGAACTCAGTGTTTTGTCAGTAATTTCCTATTCTGTCGCCTTCACCCCACTGGCTTCCTGTCTGGGAGCTCAGGTCTAGGCTGCCTGATCTTCCTCCTCCATGGAGGGTAGCAGTTCCCTCTTCAGAGGCATTGTGGCTCGGCCATCTTGGACTCAACCTGACTGCCTCCCTGAAAACCAACACTTTGGGTTTTCCTTCAAGAAGGAAAGAGGAATGAAACAGGTGTAGAGTCTTCAAAAACAGCCCTTCGTGTTCAGTCCACAGTAGTTCCCTCAGATGACTGGAGAAATGCTGGGTTTGACTTTGCAAATAACAATAATTAAGATTCATTTCCTGAACTGCCTCTCCCTTGGGCCTGTGTGCCTCCCAGCCCAGTTGACAGCTCTACAATATGTGTTTCCTCCTGGCTTTGAGATCTACATATTTGACTTTGATGCTGGGGAGCTGACCCTCACAATCGAGGGCCGATTAAAGAGTTCTGCCTGTTAAAATTAGAGGGAGCACTACTTCCAATGCAAGTAATGATCTGTTTCATGGAAATGATCCAGGGAAACCTCTCTTTAGATCCCAAGATAGCTCGACGCCTAAGATAATGTTGGAGCATGGTGGGAGGCCCTGGTGAAGGCTATTTTCTTTTCTGGTGTTTGGTAGAAGTTGCTCTTTTATTTAATTCCCCCATCCCAGACCCCTACTGTTTCTGGGAACGGAATCCAGGACTCCAGGCATCTCCCCTGGGCCCTGGGTTCTTTTGCAGGTCTATTTGAAGAATGTCAGTAGGCTACTTCGCAAGTTGGTCATGCAGGGGGGTAGTATATGTGCGGTGGTTGTCCTACGAGCTGGTCAATGGTGGCAGTGTACCCTGATGGTCAGCACCCCAATACCAGCTATTTAGAGTTGGGCTCCAGCTAGCCTTGGAAAGAGGACCTGGTTCAGATGGGTGAAAGGTGCTGGGACAGTGTATGCAGGTGGCTGAACAGAGCTGCATTTGGAAAAGACAGTGCGTGTGTGGTACTTGCTTTGGGGACAAGTCCATACCGATTCCTGCATTTCACTTGTAAGTGGGAGGAGGTGGGTTTCTGTGATGAAAGGGGAGGAGCCAGGATGAGGATTCCTGACGCTTTGAGGATTGATGGATGGGAAGGTTAACCGTGAGTTCTTTCTCAGCTGTAGGGAGCTAGTGCAGCTGCAGCTCTGGCTCCAAAGGAAGACTGCCCAGTAAGCGCTCTCCTATCCCCACAGCCCTGCACCCAGAGCGCAGTCCCTGAGGGGCGAGTGTAGCCTGTGAGGTTGGTGTGGGCCTTTCCTCTGTCTTCTCACCCCTGCTGCTGCCCCTGGTGCTGTCCAGACACTGGTTGCCTGACACCTCATTTTCTTATTTACATATTTATTTACATGAAAAAAAACTTGCCTGTTTATTGGGCATTTTGTGAATCCTAAAAAGGGATATCATATGGCATCCTGACCGCCTTGAGCAGTCTGAAGTAGGTAAAGTGTGGGCAGAGCTCTCACTGTGAGACATACTTGGAAAGGACCCTTGCAAGCATGAAGCACCGAGGTCAGTCCCCACCAGCGTAGTGGAGGGGAGGCGGGAAGAGCACAAGTTTGAGGTCAGCCCTTACAACATACCGAGCTCAAGGCCCAGACTTCGTGAGATCAGCTTCAAAAACAGACTGCACTTGCCTACCAGCCTTCCTGTGGTGTGGCCAGGGGGTGTGACCGGTAGTTGGTCCCACACAGAGGATAGGTAGGCTAGGGAGGGAGGTTCCTCAAGGCTAGGCCCTGATCTGGACACAGCCATAGCTGTGAGAAGCCTCCTGCTTTTGTGGCCAGCCTGGGCTTAGGGCGTTTGTTCTCTCTCTTTTGGTTTTCGTTGGTTGTAATGAAAACCTTTCAAATGCCCCAGAGCCTCAGTGCCCGTTGGCTAGGATGAGCAGAACGCTGCTTCAGCTGTTTGCCCGCGACTTCGCATAGCAATTTTGACCGTCCAGTAGTTCATTGCACTGCTGAGGTGTGGAACCCAGAGGCCAAGTTACTGGCCGAGCCCTCTCCAGAATGCGGAATTGTTCACGTTCGAGGAGTTTTTATTTGTCCACTGATATCTGGTGTTCATTGGTAAATTTACCCTTGAGCTAAATCTCCCAGCCTTTCTGGACGCCCAGTCTCATTTCAAGAAAACAGGAGGACTGGATCACACCCAAGGCGTTACACCTACATTGTCGGACATGCCCCCGGTTGGGTTGAATTTCCAGGATGCTAAGCTTACGTGACATTTATCTACTAGAATGTGAACTTGCCAAGGGCAGAGCAGAGACTATTGTCAGATGCCGGGGCAGAGTTGGTTACTAGGTAACCATTGGTTATGTGACTGGTGTCTTGACTTTAGGGTTATACTGCATCCAAGTCCATACACCACGCCTGGGCAGCAAACCTTGCTTGAGAAGAAGTGTGTTCCCTGTGAATCCATCACACTGGCGCTTCCGAGCCTGAGCCCCTCCCGCCTCTGAGAGCACCAAAATGACCTCATCGAGGTTCCCAGGCCAGAGCATACTTCTCCATCTCCTTGGCTCTGTGACCGTGTCTCTAGCCTGGCGAGCACTCTGTGGCCTGGCAGGCTTTGGGAACTGAGCTGGCACTCAGTGGTTCTTGGAAAGGGCACCCCAGATCTCTCCATCACAGCATAGTGCCCATGACACAGGAGGCAGATTTGGGGTTTAGAGTTTCAGTAACTGCCAGTTGATAAGCTGTTGTTTATAAAGTAAGATAAGCGGATTCTCTTTCCGCCTTTGAGGAGAGTGTTTAAAACTAATTTGCAGTAGTGATTTAAACTCAACGAGTGCTTTTCCCATTTCTTCAGATTTTTCCGTTTTGAATTCCATGGATTCATTTCCAGGCAACTTGAGCCCAGCCCCTGCCCCTGCTTTCTGTTCTACTGTAGATCTCTCTCTCTCTCTCTCTCTCTCTCTCTCTCTCTCTCTCTCTCTCTCTCCCTTCCTTCTTTCTTTCTCTCTCCTTCTTTCTTTCTTTTCCTTCAACCAGGCTGGCTTTGAACTCACAGAGATCCGCCTGCCTCTGCCTTTGCCTCCTCCCCTGAGTGCTAGGATATACTCCACTGTGCCCAGAGGCATTTTTTTCCTTAATGGGTACATGATGTTCTTGCTTCCTTACCCTCTCCTCACTTATAATAAAGGAATAACGACAGCTTTAGTTGGATCCTGTGTTTTTATGTCCACAGAGCCACATTCCCCATGTTGGTGGGATATTCTTCAGGGTTCAGACTATAGCGTGTGAACATGTTGCTCTTGCTCTTGCCTCTAAATCAGTGGCTTTCAGCCCAGGGGTCTGGTGGTCCTGAGGATTGTATGAGTTCGGTGGGAGAGGAAGGGATGCTACTACCTCTAGCTGCGGAGGCCCAGAAGAAGGCTAGGGACCCTGCTGAACGTGCCACAGAGCACAGGCCATCTTCTACAACAGTGACCCCGCGCCACTCCCCCCGCAACCTCAGCATCAATAAGGAAGCTTATTCACAATGCTCTGCCTGTCAGGCCTGCCTGCTTTCTATTGAACTCAGAGAAATGTAGAATTCACTCACCTTTAACCTTAAGCCTTGTCAGATCCCTTTACCAACTGACTGGAATGTACAGCCATCCCACTTATCCATGGGGCATATGGTCAAAACCCATAGCAGACACCTGCAACCATGGATAAGTAAGTAGTACCAGTTTTGCATATACCTTATGCTTTTCTCTATGTAAATTTTGTTTTAATTTATGTTAGGCACAGTAAAAGATTAACAGTACTAAATTAGAATAAAATCAAACTACTCTAACAATACACTGGAGTACAGCTTACTTCAGACTTATGAATTACATGTTCCTGGACTTTTCTACTCAGGGCTTTTAGACTTGGGTGAAATCACAGGGGAGGAACCACCACTGTTTTGTGTGGTGTTTTTGGTAAGATATAGAAACAGAGATGGTGGTGTGATGGAATGATTGAAAGACTCCATCTGCTGTCTGAGAGCAGAAAAAAATCCATAAACATTCTTTCCTGTGGAAAGTAACCCTAACCTCGTGAGAAAAAAGCTTCCAAAAGAACAGCTCTGTCCAGGGCCCCAATGTAACTCTATCACAGGTGCTGGCTTCATGTGTTCACAGCCCGGCCATGGCTTTCTCAGGCTTGACCTGGTGGCAAGGGCACCGAATTGATCTTTGACTGTACTTTCTGCAGAAACCAGAGCGTTCTAGGGTATTGAATGGAACTTCACTCTGGTGGTCCCCAGTGCCCTGCTGTCTGGCATGGGAACCACTGAGGAGCCTGGTAGCCCGAGGGCGGTCTTGAACCATGGTGGGCTGTGGGGGAGGAAGTCAGGGAGCAGAGAAAGTATCCTTTCGAGGCTCTGTGCTTCACAGAGCTCTCTTTGCCGGCCTGACCTTTTAGGTAGCTATTTGATATTTTCATTTAATTTATAATTGTTTTAGCTCCTACCAAGTAGAGGTTTACTTACCCTATTTATACACAGAAAATATTAGCAGGGTAACAAATTTATTTGTTATTTTTGCTAAGGAATCAGTCATGATCTTAAACCTACTAGGTAAATATTCAACAATGGGGCCACATCCCCAGTCGTAACTGCTTTGTTTTTTTCCATCTTTTACCATCTTCACCATTTTAAAGGGTAAAGTAGACCCTTTTTTATGTGCCTCAGTTACCTCATGGTCTTCCATTAATCTCCTGGGTGAGGTAGAGTTCTTTTATTAGCTTGCTGATTCATTTAGCAAATGTTTGAGTGCACCACTTACAAGATGGAGCAGGAATGCTGTTTGTTTTCTTCCCAAACAGAAACTTGAGGCTGTGGCTTTCTAATTATAAGATAGGCACTTGTTACAGAGTGCAAAGAATACAGAGCAGTACAATCACTCCTAACCCTGTGGCTCTTCAGTGCTGTCGCCGACACATTAATACATCTTCTGGGTTGTGTGTGTTACTGTTGTTCTGTGTCTTGATTTGATCTCAAGTGCTGCAATACTCTGTGCTCTTGTGTTGTTAGCTGCTTTCTGTGGCCTTACCAAGTCTTCCTGTATAACTGGAATAATCAGTGGGTGTGTTCTAAATGTTAGTGTACCGAAACATAAGCCATCAGCTCTCAATATGCTATTCATTGAACATTCAAATTCCCTTCCCTCTCCCCTTTTCCCTTATTTTTTCTTTCATTCATTCAATCTATCTATCTATCATCTATCTATGTATGTATCTATGTATGTATGTATGTATGTATGTATGTATGTATGTATGTATGACATCTATCTATCTATCTATCTATCACAGGTTCGAGCTCTGTAGCCAAGATTGGCTTAAAACTCAGTGCAGTTCTCATGTCTCAGCCGTCCAACTCTAGACAGGAGCCACCATGTACATCTCTTCTTTAACATGTCGCTCTTACACATATCTTTCTTTCTGTGCTCACTGGTGGAAATGAAGTTCTGGGTTCACTGCTCCATTTTCAGGAGCAAATGCTGCTCTTAGTACACATGCATACAGTAAATCCTGGCTGAGTGCGTGAATGGCCTGGTTATTTCTGTTGAGCTGGGCGGGAACTGGGATTTTAGTACAGGGCCGGGTTTGATGATGTATAGAGGGTTTGGTGCCTGGGGAATTAACTAATCTGCTTGGTGGAAGGCTTGGAGAAGACTTCCAGGTCCCCTGCAGGTAAAGTCGTAGAAGCCACATATGCCTGAGAAGACGGGGCAGAGAAGGGATGTGACTTGTTGGCCCCTTACTCTGTAGAGCAGGGGAGGAGAATTGCTTCTTCCCTTGCTTATCTTTTTCTACTCAGCCAGTGTCCCTTCTAGAGGAAGCTAAAGTGTGGCCAATGTGATCTGTCCTGTTAATTCTTATGGATGAAATCCTGCCCATTCCCTCACCAGCTCCGTCACCCTAAGTTAGATCACTTCCCTGAGCCCCAGTCTCGGCTCTTACACAGGATGACAGCAGGAGCAGCAGAGGGTAAGATATTGGTAGGTGTTAGCTAATAGTATAGATTACATAGGCTTTGTGTGTATGGCAGAAATCCACTGAAAGCTGGTAAAGCAGTCAGTTTCCTTTGTGCGGATTTGTGTTGCGTTTGCTTTGGCAATCATTCTGAGGCGAGCCACAGCTGTGACTGGAGGGCCAGCTACAGTTGCGACTGTTAGACCCGAGCCTGGGTGGGTTGTGTACTTATCAGTGAGCAGAAACGGATAATACATCTGTAAACTGTGCTTTAGTCAGATGACTGGCAGTCTGAGAAGGTTAACACCCTAATGAAGCCACCGTACCATCTCCTCTTTAGCTCACAAGCTCTGCCAAGACTATTGATTATCTTAGAGCTTAATCATGCCCTCTTGGGTCACGTGACCACCACATCCTGAGATTCATGGTGCCTGCCATTCACACTTCTCCCTAATCTCTCTGGCTCTCTGGTGGTGTGTGCTGGCATCCGCTTTGCAGCTCTCCAGGTGATCCTGGCCTGGGAAGCCAACCCAGAACCATCAATAGTGTGCAAGTGCAGTCCTCCCTACAGTGTGGAACACAAGGTGACTGTTCTCTGTCCCCGGCCACTATCTCAGCAGAAGGACTGCTTCTTTAATCTCATTTCAGGATTCCAAAGGCGTTTGTCAAGAGCAGTGCTGGGCATGCACTACCCGGCACCCCGCTGCCACCTGGGCTCCCTCTCTCTCCCTGTCCTTGCAGTGGGATGAGCCCTGTATAAGCTCAGTTGGAAGCTGTTTTTGAACCGAGGGTGGGGGAAAACCAGCTGCAAAGTCCTGATTGAACAGTCTAGAATTTCAGGACTGCCCACTTAAGAACACTGGCCTTCTGGGTTTCAGATCTGGGCTAATATGGTAAACAAAACACAGACAAACAGAAAACCAAAGGTTAGTATTAAAAGGAGTGTGAGAGTTGAAATGCTGAGATCCAGGAATGAGAAATGAAAGAGCTTGCAGCTGGGTATGAGATAACCAAGCGGATAAGAAGAAAGACCAGGCTCGGAGCCAGCGTTGACGGGAGTCTCCCGGGAAAAAACACAACGCGCTGTTGTTTTCTCATGCTTCTTTTTTTGGTAGTTATAATAGACTAAATTATAAGCAAGGACAGTTTAAAAAAACAATTCCATTCTTTTCCTACTCTATTCTGCATATTCCAAAAAGGTGAGCACCTCAGATGAACCTTAGACGAGGAGTTAGTTAAACATGTGGTAGCTTCAGCTACATCTTGGTAAACTATGACATGAATTAACTATCCACAGACAGTTAACGGAAAAGGCTGTTGGTAAAGTAGTAGCTGGTTATGTGAATTTAGGAACAAAGGCTGTATAGTCTAACTAGCAGCTGGCAGACCTCACAAAGTCAGAGAGTAGCTAGGGCTAATGGCCAGTAGACAGCAAGGTCAACAGCCAGCAACAAGTCAGAGATGCAGAGAAGAGGGCATCAAAGCACGACCGCTTCTCTGAGGAGCAAAGGTGTGAGCACGCATGGTCATCTCCCTGCTAGGAGGAGTCGAGGTGTGTGGAGCCTGTGGGCCTCTATTGCCTCAACTTCACCATGTGCAGACAATTAACCAGACTTAGTAAAAATGGCCCCGGCCTCTGCCCAGTCAGACCACGAGCCCATCAACAAACAGTCCAGCACACACCATCTCATTACAGGAGCAAAGAGAACAACCTCGCTGCCTGTCCCCTGTCAAGTCCCTTTTGCTTGTATTCCAGAGCTCTGTGTTCTACAGTGGAGCTTTGGTCATTCATTCTTCCTCCTCTTTCTCTGTGTAATAAAAAGTTTTAAAGCCCAACCTTTCGGTTGCTCGTGAATTTCATTCCATGAGTTCGTGAGAAAAGGACCCAATATTTAAATTTTGTGTGATCATGGTTGCAAGCCCGTCTGGATCTGAACTCCTGAGTTAAGCTTTACACTCAGGAATCCTCACCACCCCCGATTGCCCTCACCCACTCCAGTCCTGTTTCCCAGCTGCCTGCTGTGAGCTTCGGACCCGGCAGTTAGAGCTTGGGAACTGTGAAAGATTTGAAGAGAAGAGAGAAGATCTCGTGTATGTGTTAGGTACCTCTGTATGTTTGTGCTTCCTGGGTGACACTTGCAGGCTTCTTGTTGTTTTGCTGTTGTCAGTTTGTACTGCCGCCATGGACTTCCAGGTAATGAGGATATTCTGTGTTGACTTAATGAAGTCCCGAAGCCACTCCCAGCCCTAGCTTCCTGGCACGTTTCCTCATAGGCCTCCTCCATTAGTCCTTGGGAAGATGATTTCCCAGGGCTGGTGGCAAGGCCAGGGAGGGAGAACTGGGACTGGTATTCACTTTTTGTGGTATGCGTTTTGGATTCTCCTCAAATAAAAGGGAAAAAAAGCAGTGAGAGCCCCTGCCTATCTTCTCATTTGACCCCTTTCCCAGGCGAGGACAAAGTGCCTCTGACTTACGGAGGCCTGTGTTGTGCACTCATCAGACGTGAGGTGGGCCAGTGAGAAGGACTCTAGGAGCGAAAGATTCTCCCTTGTGTTTTGATTGAGAGAGAGAAAGGTTCTTCAGAGGGAAGAGAATGGTGTGAGTCCATACTTTGCTTTTAAATTTGTTTATAGAAACATCTTCAATTTTGTTTTTTGTTTTTGTTTTTGTTTTTTTTTCAAGACAGGGTTTTTCTGTGTAGCCTTGACTGTCCTGGACTCACTTTGTAGACCGGACTGGCCTCAAACTCACAGTAATCACCTCCCTCTGCCTCTTAAGTGCTGGGATTAAAGGCATGCGCCATCACGTCTGGCACATCTTTAAATCTTATCACTTTTCTAAACTACTTAGATTTTCCTTCCCGCTTCCTTCCCAGGGTACATGTATTACTCTTTAAAAAGAAATCTGACAAGGCTGGAGAGATGGCTCACAGGTTAAGAGCACTGCCTGCTCTTCCAAAGGTCCTGAGTTCAATTCCCAGTAACCACATGGAGGCCCACAACCATCTGTAATGAGATCTGTAATGAGTGCCCTCTTCTGGCCTGCAGATGTACATTCAGGCAAAAACACTGTATACATAAATAAATCTTTAAAAGCATTATTAAAAAAAAAAAAGAAAAGAAAAGAAAGAAATCTGACTACCTGCCAAGTATGGTGCCACTTGCCTGTGATCCCAGAGCCTGGAGGAAGAATCAGGAGCACAAGACCTGTCTCCTATACACAGTGAATAAGATCCTGTCCCCAAAGCAAAAGCAATACACACACAAAGTGTTAACTTTAACACACACACACAGCGCGAGTGTTCAGAAGTAGAGATGTTTCTCTTCCCTCCCCATATCTAGGTCCATCCCCTTGTAGTTACTGTTAATAGTCTCAGATCTTCCCACGAGGCTCTGTGTACCTCTGTGCAAAGTTAGTCTGTGCCAGCACGTGCACCTGTGCTCGTCGGGGCTGCCACACTTAAGATCACCAGCCACGTGGCTTAAACAGACATTCAGTTTCTCCTCTCTAGAGGCTGAGAGCTCCAGAACAAGGGCTTTGGCAGGTGGTCTTGTCATGAGTGGCCCCTAGAGTCGCCTCACATGGCAGTCCTGTGGTGCCTTTGTATTCTCATCTTCCTCCTGAAAGGACACAAGCTCCTGGCTCAGGGTTATCAGTGACCCTGTTCTAAAGGCCGAATAAAAAAGCACAGTTTCGGGCGCGCATGGGAGGGTAGTTGCTTCAACACGGGAATTGTGAAGGAGGCACCTGCGCAGTAGTACCAACCCCTCACTGCACACCAGTGTCCCATGTGTAGATGGCCCATAGTTACTTTAACACTAGGCCTTGTGGAGATGGATCGTAGGGCCTCTCCCAGTGTTTGTAACTGAGTCTCTGAATACTTGTAGGTGTGTGTCTGCCCGGATGAACTTGGAAGAAATGTAAGCATTGGCCTCTGAAGAGTTTAAAAAGTATAAGAAGGAGAGCCCATGAGACCTCAGCCCTACACAGAAGCTACAGGTGCTAAGGGGTGCCCAGAGCAGGAGAAACAGTCTTCCCGAGGGAAGAGCACATCAAACGATCAGCCCTGAAAATGCACACGCTAGTACCATCATACAGACTGAGCAGGTTGTGTGTGTATTCAGGAATAGATGTGTATACACGTATACACGTGCAGCAACAATAATGAAAACAGAGGCCATGAACTTGAAGGAGTAAGGAGGAGCATGTGGGAAGGTTTGGAGGGACGGAAGGGAAGGGCAAAATGATGTAATGATAATCTGAAAAAATAAAAGGAGTGAAGTGAAAATTATAGGCCTTAGTCCTCTGTGATATGATGCTGGCAGGAAATTCAGAGTTTAGCATGGGGTTTGTGATGGTGGCCCCGGGGACTGGGGTTGCTTGTGCTTTTGTTTGAGGCGTTTGCCACTCACATGACTTCATCGTACATTACTCACCCGGCATCCGTTTACTGAGGCAAGGATGAACAGCACTGCTTTGTTCATCTTTTATTTTTATTTTAGACAAAAAGGCTTTTAAAAAGAGTAATTTTAAGCTCACAGCAAACTTGATTAGAAAACAGAAGTGTTTTATATGTTCTTCATCACCACAGAGGTGCATCTTCCTCAGTGATGCTCAGCATCCTCCCATGGTGATCCTCCTCCTCCTCTTCCAGGATGATCAGCAGCATCCTCCCAGGATCAGCATTTTCCCATCATCACCACCCCCTCTTGGCCAGCATCCTTCCAGCACGTTTGTTAACATCACATGAGTCTGTATCTTCCCTCCCCCCCCCCCCCCCCATAGATCATCTTACAGCTCAGCCTTGGTGCCACAAGCCTGACTTGTTTCGCCTTGCTTATGCCCCGATGAGCCAGGAATGAGCCAGTGGCGTTTGTCTTCAGGCTTGTGACAGTCTGGAGTTGTCTGAGGTGAAGAACAGGATGAGTGATATGCCCGGGTAATAAAACTCTGGAGGCAGAGGCTGGATGAAAGTTATTTTATTCTACGTTATGTGCTCCCCCAAATGTGGCCAGTCAGCACAGGTGGGATAAGAGTTTCCTGGAATGCTAGTGTTCCTTTTACAGACACTGTTTTCAGTTTCCACCTGGAGCATTTGTTAGAATTTAGCTTAAGGTAATGTGTGCCTTCCTTGTTTATTGGTATAGTTTGCTTTGAAGGGTGACTCTTGGTATGGCAGAATTGAATATAGAATTGTTGAATTGCAATCTTTTTTAGGATTTTTATACAATATGTGCATACATATAAATGTACATATGTCTGGTTTTTGGCAGTACTGTGTTTAGACCCATGGTATTGCACATGCTAGGCGAATTCTCTACCACTATAGCACTATAAGTAAGACTAAAGTTTGACAAATACAGTGTACACGTTGGCATGTGGCTTTAATGAGAGAGTAAGATTAAACCACTTGCTCCATTTAAGTGCTTTCCATAATCACATTCTTTCTGTCACTGTTTAGACAAATTTAAAGGTCTGTGTGTATTCGTTTTTCCCTTTTGTGGAGATAATAAGCTTAACCACTGATCCTGCTATGGTAGTCCCATCATTAACATGAAGCATTCCAACTAGTTCTAAAATACAGAGATGATCAACCTATAAAGGGGAGGGGCTTAGTGACCTCAGTTTTAGAGTGTGGTTGGGTGTCCCTGTTGCTTCGGGCCTGTGACAAGCAGCGTGTCACTAGGGGAGCATATAGCAAACAGAGAGAGCCAGGGCCCCCCCCCCCCCAGTCCCCTTCTGTGACCTGATCTTGCTTAAACCCTGCTCTTAGTCAGAGGTTCTTCACCTTTGGGTCACAAGCCCTTTGAGGGTCAAGTGACCCTCTTACACAGGTCGCCTGAGGCCATCAGGAAAAGCAGCTGTGTATGATTCATAGCAATAGCAAAATTATAGTTATGAAGTAGCAACAAAAGTAATTTTATTGTTGGGGGTCACCACAGCATGAAGAACTGTATTAAAGGTTACAGCATTAGGAATGTTGAAAACCACTGGTGCTGGGCCAGTCTTTTACTACATGGTCACTTGGGCAGTGCTTAAGGTTCAAACTATAGCAAACTGCTCCTAAGGTAGTTTTTTTTTCAAACAGGCTAAGGATTTTGTCACATCTGAACTTGGAATGCAGCAGATCTGGTTATCTGTGACATGCGACAACATAGCTTGAAGGAAAGCTGGGAAAGAGGAGGGAGAGCCTGGAGAACCAACCTGTTTTGGGGGGGGTGGAGAAGAGAGAATAGAAAGAGAGGAAGATCTATCCTCATGTATAGAAAGAAGTAAAATCAGGGATTGGCCACAGGACCAAGTGGCCTGGGCATGTAGCTCAGCTGGTAGGATGCTTTGCCTGATGTGTGTACAGCCTCGGGCTCAAGCCGAGCGCTTACAGTGGTGGTGGTGCTGGTGGTGCATGCTACAGTCCCAGCGCCTGGGAGGAGCTTGAGGCCAAAACAAAACCCAAGCCACAGGATAGTGAGTTGTAAAGAAAATGGCAGCTGTAGCTGATAAACCACATGTAGCGCACAGTGTGAGCTGCTAGCTTAGCAAGGAGAATTGCTTCTTTATAAAGTGATGGCCTCACTTAGCATTTTCAGTAAGATGGCTTGGAAAGCGGACTACAAGACGCAGAGAAGATGTTAGCAAGACTCTGAAGCGCTGTTACAGTGCAGGACAGAGGCTCCGACCCTGGCACTTTCGTGAAGTGAGTGAGGTAGCTTGTGAGGTGACCAGACTTCTGAGATCTACGACAGCATTATAACTTGCAGCGTTAACTCCATACCTGTCATTTAGTCGCCTTGTACATGGTGATTACAATGTGGTCTTGTAACTGGTACTTGTTTTAAAGCTTTGCAAAGTCCCAAACTTCCTGATAATTTGCAAGAAATTGAACTGTTAGGGCTTAGGTTCGCTTTCATATAATTTGCACTTTATGGTATGTGCTTTTGTAGAAGCCCTGCTGCCAGGTGGGTTCTAAACCACCCCAGCAGTGTATAAGGGGCATGCAGCTTAAGTCCTGTTACCATTGTTATTCGTTAGTGAGGACACTGAGTCTTTTTTATTATTTATTTATTTATTTATTTATCGTGTATACAGTTCTGTCTGCATGTACACCTGCAGGCCAGAAGAGGGCACCAGATCTCACTATAGATAGTCGTGAGCCACCTTGTGGTTGCTGGGAATTGAACTCAGGACCTTTCAAAGAGCAAGCAGTGCTCTTAACCTCTGAGCCATCTCTCCATTCCCTGAGGGGACAGAGTCTTAAGAGCGTAAATGTCTTTATCTCTAGGTGGCAGAGTCTAACTCCCAGTCCACAAAGGCTTCCAGCCTGAGCTGCTAGCCACTACCCTGCTGCCTTGTGTTTTATCAAAGACCTAGTTTTTCCAAATAAAGGGGGGTGGGGTGGGGACAGAGAGAATGTTGAACTGGTAAAGTTCATGCTGTATGAGCATAAGGAACTGATTTGATTTCTAGGACCGACATAAAAACTGGGTGTGGCAGCCCACCTCTAGTTCCAGCACCGTGGAGGCAGGGACAGGAGGACACCTCAGCTCTTCTAGGTGAATTGATGAGGTCCATGTTTAGCAGGAGACTCTGTCTTAAAAACTGAAATGGGGGTGAGACTCAGGAGCAGCAGCCGCTGTAGACCTCTCTGGCTTCCGCACGCATGTGCAGCACACGTGGTCATGGGACAGTGACCCGTTTTCCCAAGTGAAAGCCTTGCATACTCTTAGTGGTCCAGCAGGAGTTCTGTGCCCTCTGATCCTGGGGCCCACTCATTAGCCTAGAAGGATTGTCCCGAGAAACATCGCGTGTGTAAGAGGTACCTGTCTTTGGAGTTTCCGGTGCAGGCTCCCTTCCTCAAGCACCGCCTTCCCCCTCCCAGCATGCTCCTAGGTGGCACAGTTCGTGTGTAGACTCTGGATCTTGACATTTGTGTTGTTGGGCCCAGCTTCTTGTTTTTCATGTTCTTCCTCTCTCCTGTAGTCCCTTTTCTAGTTCTGAGCTACTGCTTTTGCTCTCAGCCAAACCCAGAAACCTTTGTTTTCTTGTAAGTATAATGACCGTACTTCGGAGGAAGTCCCTTTCCTGTTTACTCCTGGCCGCCTCCCAAGCTATTAGCGCTCATCCTTTGAGACAGTATCTGACTAGCCCTAGCGAAAGCTCTGCCACGCACCAGACTCTTCTCGTGTCCTGTGGTTGGTCACGATGACCAAAACAACAGTCATCTGTACCCTGGAAGGTCCAGCAGCTGAAAGCTGGGGCAAGTGTGCGTCTGTACATGATGCCAACTGGGTCTCCTGTAACTTAGTTCAAATCTGACACTACCCAGATTCGGTACAGTTACCTCTGAACCTCCCATAGCCTATCTGCTTGGTTATAAACCTGAGTTCCTACCGTTTCCACCTAGGGTTCAGTAATTTTCTGAAATTGCTCACAGAAGTTAGGGAAAGTGCTTATGTACTTATATTTCCCAGCTCATCACAAAGGTTACAAACACACAGCCAAATGTACAGGCTAAGGAGCCCCAGAGGGGGCTGGCCCTGTATCTGCTTACACAGTGATGGGAAACATCTTGTCAGTGTACCTGGATATGTCTACTGACACTGAAGTTCTGGATCCCACTGCTGAGGGGTTTTGTAGAGATGCCACTGGGTCTCATAACTGATTCAGTCATCAGCCATTGGCCATTTAACTCAATCACCTGTTCTCTCCCTGAGAGGAGAGAGTGGGGAGCTAAAATTCCCAGTCCTCAATCTCATGTGGCTGGCTCTTTTCCTGACAGACCCCATCCTACAATGACTGGGATGAGGGGCTCACCAGAAGTCAAGCTTTAGTTGTAGACTCGGGTCTGGTTTGAAGGGGGCTTAGGAGTAACACGGTGCTCCTCACCCACCCTTGACATTCCTGTGGTTTCAGAGGCTCCTGTTCCGTGACCTGAAGAGCGGGTCCATGTTTCTTGCTAAGTCACAGTATCACCCTGAGAGCATGTTTGTGTCTTTCCTAGTTGGCCTGCTGTTGCGGATCAGCTGGCTGTTCCCTCTGCTGTGGCTGCTTCCCTAAGGTCCGACAGTCTCGCACCACCCGCTTCATGTATCTGCTCTACTTCCTCCTGGTCATCGGCCTCTGCTGTGTGATGATGTCACCTTCGGTGACGAAGCAGGTGAAAGAGCATGTAAGTTTGTGCATTTTGGTAAGTTGTATGAGCGACTCGATTCAGAGGACTGGGTTCAACACCACTGCGATTTGAGGTTTGTTATTTGTCTGATGCTGTGATAAAACACTATAACCAAGGCAACCTATAGAAGGAAGAGTTGATTCTGCATATGGTCCCAGAGGGTTAAGAGTCCATCCTGGTGGGTTGGCATGACAGCACGTGGTAGGCAGGGCAGTGGGGGGTTCAAAGCTCATACCTTGAACCATAGCACAAAGCAGAGAGAACAGTCGAAGTAGGCAAGGCATTTTAACTAGCCTGCCTCTCTTCCCCCGCTAGTGTACTTCCCCCACAAGGCCACACCACCTAAACCTCCCCAAACAACACGGCCAATCAACTGGGGCCAAGTGTCCAAGTGTCCGAGGCTCTGGGGGCCATCTCTCATGCTAACTACTACTCTTGGTCTCTGAACTGTCTCAAAGCTTGTCCACTGCTTCCAGGCCAAGCAGGCAAGCCACTCAACAGCTCGATCTTTAATTGATCGGTTAAAAATGCTAGGCATGATGTACAGGTGTGTCTGCGAATGTGATGTATTTGTATGATCCATGTGCACATGTGTGTCTCAGTGCTCGTGGAGGCCGGAGGAGAACAGGAGGTGCTTGTCTCCTCACTCTCTGCCTTGTTCCTTTGAGACCAGGTCTCTCAGGAAACCTTGAGCTAGGCTGGTGATTGGAGGTCAGCAAGCCTCAGCGCTGCTCTTATCCATCACCTCAATGCTGAGGTGATAAGCCTGTGTGGGCATGCTCAGCTTTTCTTCGCCCCCAGTGTTTTGAGACAGTTTCTCTGTATAGCCTTAGCTGTCCTGGACTCACTTTGTAGATCAGACTGGTCTCGAACTCACAGCGACATGCCTCTGCCTCCCTGAGTACTGGGATTAAAGGCGTGTGCCACCACCACACCTGGCAATGCTCAGCTTTTTATACAGGTGCTGGGATCCAAAAATCAAAATTTCATGCTTAGACAGTAATTAAAACAGCATGGTACTGGCAAAGCAATAGGCTGGTGGATCAATGGAATCGAATTGAAGACCCAGAGATGAATCCACACACATTTGCTCATTTGATTTTTGACAAAGAAGCCAAATCTATTCAATGGAAAAATGATAGCATCCTCAGCAAATGGTGCTGGTCTAACTGTATGTCTGCATGTAGAAAAATGCAATTAGACCCTTATTTGTCACCATGCACAAAACTCAAGTCCAAGTGGATTAAAGACCTCAACGTAAAACCAGAGACATTAATTCAGTTAGAGGAAAAAGTGGGGAAGAGCCTGGGACACATAGGCACAGGAAACAACTTCCTGAACAGTACACCAACAGCCCAGGCCTTAATGTCAACAATTAATAAATGGGACCTCATGAGACTGAGAAGCTTCTGTAAGGCAGGAGACACTGTCAGTAGAACAAAGTGACAGCCTACAGACTGGGAAAAGATCTTTACCAACCCTTCATCTGACAAAGGTTTAATATCCAAAATATATAAAGAACTCAAGAAATTAAACACCACAAAACCAAACAACCCAATTGCGAAATGGGGCTTGGAACTTAACAGAGAATTCTCAACAGAGGAATATCAAATGGCGGAGAAACACTTAAAGAAATGCTCGTCCTCGTTAGTCATCAGAGAAATGCAAATCAAAACGACACTGAGTTTCCATCTTACACCCATCAGAATGGCTAAGATCAAAAACTCAAATGACACCACATGTTGGCGAGGATGTGGAGAGAGAGGAACACTCCTTCATTGCTGGTGGGAATGCAAACTAGTACAACCACTTTGGAAAGCTATCTGGCGTTTTCTCAGAAAAATGGGAATAGGGCTTCCTCAAGACCCAGCTATCCCACTTCTTGGAATATACCCAGAAAATGCCCTAACACACAACAGGGACATATGCTCAACCATGTTCATAGCTGCTTTATACATAATAGCCAGAACATGGAAACAGCCTAAGTGTCCCTCAGTAGAAGAATGGACTAAGAAACTGTGGTACATTTACACTATGGAGTACTACTCAACTATTAAAAACAAGGAATTCCCGAAATTTGTGGACAAATGGATTGACCTAGAAATTATCATAATGAGTGAGTTCACCCAGAAGCAAAAAGAGATAAACAGTATATACTCACTTATATCAAAACACTAGTCCAAGGGATACGTCCCATGAAAAACTTTACTTACCAAGAAAGTGGGTCAGAGGAGAGGACATCCTATTGAGACTTTAGGTGAGAGTAGCATGGAAGAATGGGGAAATAGTAGGACCCACAGGGTCCTGGAAACCTACAAGAAGAACTTAATGACAGGCAGATCTGGGTCCTGGGGGCCTCCTCTAACTAAGGCACCAGCCAAGGAGAAATAGGCAGTAAACTTCGAACCCCTACCAAGACCTAGCCGACGAACATGATATTCTCCACCGTTGAGTGGAGAGTGAGATTTGACTCTTACACGAACTCTGGTGCCCCTTTTCTGACCACGTCCCCTGGATGGGGAGGCCTGGCGGCACTCAGAGGAAGGATAGCAAGTTACCAAGAAGAGACTCGATATTCTAAGAGCATATATAGGGGGAGGAGGTCTCCCTCAATCACAGACATAGGGGAGGGGAGAAGGGGGGAAGTGAGAGGAATGGGAGGAAACAGGGGAAGGGCTAACAGTCGAGATGTAATATGAATAAATTAATTTTAAAAAATTTCATGCTCAGGCAGCAAGCCCGAGCCACTGCACTTAGCCACTGGGCCATCTTTCCAGCTCCAGTGGCTTTATCCTTAGTAGTGGGGCAGCCATGGTTGGATACTGTTGGGGAGAATGTGGCTCTCAGGTCTCTGCTTTGTTTATAGCTGTTTCAGATGAAAACACAATCTCTGCTTGTGGAACTCTGCACATCTCTTAGTCATAAGGATGACTGCCAGTATTTCAAGACTCAGCTTGCCAGAAACACTTAATCTGGCCTTTGTGGAAAGGATGATGCAGCTTAGACCATACCACAGATACTAGGAAGTCGTTTGGGTTGATTTTAGCCATACAGATCATGTGTTCATCTGGGAGCTAGGGGAAGTCCCACCCATTTCTTGGGCAATGTGTACTCAGGGATGCCTGGAGTGTGATGCCTACAGAGATGTGTGTGTGGTCCTTTCCTGTTCCCCCATAATAGGCCTCTTGATGAGCTGTATTAGGCTGCCGTGCGTTGAAGTCTCAGGGAAGCCCAGTAAACAGCATGATTCTTCTATCCTAGGTTTTGAAAGCAGAGACTAACATGCCATCAAGTGGAGGCCAGATGTCATGTTTATTACTTAACAAGTCATGTGAACCCGTTCCGTTTGCACTGCAGTGAGGTGGGCTTCCTTCCTCCTAAGCTCCTAAGCTGACCAGCCTTGCTCACTGGTGTTCCGCGGGCATAGCTCAGGGCACATTTTCTCCACTAGGGCACAGCTGCATGTGCTGAGGGCAGCTCTCATCCCCTCTACCCCTACCCCCAGGCACACAGTGAGGTGGCAGAGAAGCCAGGCCTCTAGTTGGTGCCACATCCTTTCACGATGACGATGGCCTCAACTGGAGTAGCTCCTGAGCAAACTGTCCCAGGCCAGTGCTGCACTGTGGCCATTTTAAACACTCTGCTTTAAAAACAGCCATTTTCTTTCCCCTTTTCTTCATGCTGGGAATGGAACCCGGGGTCTGGCGTGTACTAGGCAATCCTTCCACTGTCGACCTACATCCCAGCCCAGCAGCCACTTCCTCCCAGGCTCTTGGTCTGTTTTTATCCTGTTTATCCTTTAGTTAGAATAGGCCCGTCGAGCTTCCTGTTGGGCATGCATTTCTAGTTGTGCGTGTGTGTTTTTTATTAGAGAGTAAACTACTGTAAACGATTAAGTGTGCCTTCCGATTAAGGCCCCACAGTGGGAGACATGGTATGTTTAGATGAGAAGTGAAGTTTGCCACTCAGAAGAAAAGATGGGAAATCTTCTGAGGCCTAAGACAAAGTAGAAAGCAGTAGGTTCCACATGGAAAGATACCTTGAAGGTTTGGAGCGAAGAGACTAAGGCCTTGGCTGCCTTAAGGTGTCCATGCCTCACTCTCTTTGTGCTGATGCGTATATTTACCACCCAGTCCCTATTGGCATCAGGGTTTAACTTAGTGTATTTGGGGGAAGAAGGTTGAACGGACGGGGCTGGAAATCTGGCTCAGCAGTTAAGAGCACTTACTGTACTTGCAGAAGATAGTTCTCAGCACCTGCTTCATGTATCTCTCAACCGCCTGTAGCTCCAGCTCCAGGGGATCTAGTGCCCCCTTCTGGCCTCTGCAGGCACCTGCATTCACATATGCTGCCTCCCATGTAAAGATTAAAAATTAAAATTTTTTAAATTAAAAAAAAAAAAAACGTTTAAGAGCTAGAAGGACAGATGCCTTAGCACCTCTTCGCAGTTCCCTCTCACTGAGATACACAGGCAGCATTCTGAAACCAGAAAGAGGCCCCCTGTTCGCAACCCACACACCACAGGCCATGTGACCCTGACAGGGCCCTAGCTGAGAGGCAGGAATGAATGCAGGGTGGGGGGCAGTGACACACCCTGCCCAGGCCACAAGCCTGCAGTTCTTTTTCCTCTGTCACTGTCACCTCTGGCATCCCACAGGCCAACAAAGTGCAGGCAAGGACCAGTAGAATGCCAGCCTGTGCGCTACAAGGAGACCTTTCAGGACCCACCCTCAAGCACCGCCTGAGTGTGAGGTCAGCCTGATTCTAGCACCACAAAACAAGCTGACTTTGTGGCCGGATAGCGGAACCCCTGTGAAGGCAAAAGGATTTGTTTCACCCAGAGTGACCTCACTCTCTGTGCAGGAAGCCTGGCCAAACCATTTTTAAATAGGTACATTCAGAGGCAGGCATGAAACATTTACAACCGCCCTGTAGGCACCAGGGTTCCCCCTTCCCTCCCCTGGCCCCTCCCCCTGATCTCTGGTGCCAGGTCACCCCAGTGAGCTCACTTCCCTCAGTCTCTCCCTGTCCCATAATGATCACACCTCTGCTTGGGAATCTAGAAAGGCTCATCCTTTCTCCATGGACCGAACACCTTACCTTAAAACGGAAATTCCTGTGGGATCTGGTCATGTGACCCACTGTCTTTTTCCTATGCCTTGGTCCATGCCCTGTCTGTCCTTGCTTTCTCTGCCTTTTTTGCTACACAGCCCAGTAGCTAAGCACACATATCCTGTCCAGTTCAAACCCCAACTCTACCTCTTAGGTATCTGTGAGATCTGGGATACACTGTTAAGTGACTAATTGCTTCCTCCTCATTTGAGTGGAATAATGACATCACCTACTGTATACACAAGAACGGTGGTGATGAAGAATGAAGATACAGGTAAAGCGCTCAATCTAAAATAAAATCTAGCATGTGATATTACCTCATTAAAAAAAATACAGCTCTTAAAATACTTATGCATGCCACCTCCTCCCGGAAGCCTTCCTGGGCAACACCAGTCAACATCTTCCTTTTGAAGGTTCTGTCAGCAGTCAGGAAACAGATCCGGAAGGCATGGTTAGAGGCTATTGCATGGAGCAAGAGGAGCAGTGTCTGTAAATTCTTACAAAATGTATGTTTCAAACACATGCTGTGGCTTCTAGATCACCTCCAACCGCAATGGCACCGCTTCGCTCCAGATGTTACATAGCGGCACAGTTACAGATTTTGTCTCTTGAACCTGAGGCTCTCATCCTCCTTATACTGCAAACTTTAGAGCAGAGCTCCTACCACGGACAGCTGAGACAGAGTTCTCACCACAGGACCACAGTGGGTCATCAAGCAGCTGCTCGTGAAATTTAAAGAGAGAGTACTACACTATTAGAAAAAGAAAAGTAGTAAGTGGAGGCCTGAGTGTGGCTCAGGGGTTGAGGTCTCGCTGAGCCTGTCTGAGGCGCTAGTCAAATGATTGAATGTAAAAGGGAGACTAAACAGGTGACACATGTTTCCCCGAGGAGGACCTGGTCAGCTCCCGTGTCCCACCTCCAGCCCATGAGTGAGGACAGAAGCAGAGCCAAACGGTCTATAAAGTCCAGAAAGCCAAATGTATCAGAGATCACGGTGATGTCTCAAGTTCCTAGACAGACATACTGCAGGCTACAGTAGACAAGCGACAGACAAGCTGTAAGCAAGAAGGGGTCTTGTTTCTCGGCCCAGGACCATGCAAGTTAGTCTGTAAAGCTCACTCCAGCATGCTTGCTAGCTGAGCTCCCTGCTCTGCAGCCTGAACAGCCACATAAAGGAGCCCAGGTGCCCAGAACTATTCCTGCCCTTTTGTTCAGCTCTGTCTTCTTTTCACTTTGGGCGTTGAATGTACACTGACCACAAGTTTTGCATTTTTCTTAAGAGGCAAAGCTACTTTGAGGCTGATAACTGTGGATTTTGAATGTGGTTAGTGGGGTAAATTTAAAGGATTTCTCTCTGTAGCCAAAAAATTCATTCCTACAAAACACATAGAGGTGGCCAGGAATGGTGGTGCACGCCTGTAATTCCAGCACTTGGGAGGCAGAGGCAGGTAGATCGTTGTGAGTTCGAAGACAGCCTTGTCTACAAAGTGAATCCAGGACAGCCAAGGCTACACAGAGAAACCCTGTCTCAAAAAACTAAAACCTAAACCAAAACAAAACAAAACAAAGCACATAGGGGTGAGCTCAATGTACTAAGTATTCCTCACACATTTTCACTTGCTCTTGACCTTTTTGGGGAAAAAGAAAGGTATCTGTCTTTATTAACATATGGTGGCATTGGTAGATGATATAGGAAAAGGGAAAAGTGAACCAATGCTTACTTGTCATTAGTTTGAGTCCAAAGGCTACCTACTGTCATACCCAGAACAGTCAATTCAGATTCCTTCAGCATTAAGCCTGTGGTTTCCGGCTGTGACCTCCTGCCCCCCTCACCTTGTTTTGGGACCTTTGCAGCACCTGCTGTAGGAAGTGTTGAACTTTCTTCCACCTGTGAGAACCTTTATTATCCTCTCTGTCTCCCCATTCTGGTATGCCTGTGGTGTCATGGTCTCTCAGCCCATGTTTCAAATGCTACCCTGACCACGTGTTCCCTGCTTCCCCTGAGGCAGCCCATTCATCTCTGCCTTAGGCTGTCTTCAACGAAGGACTGTGGGTAGGGATCCCTTTACTCGGAGCAGGACTGGGGACATCGGCAGGGTCGTCTTTCCCCCTCCCTCCCATTTGTGCATCCAGTACTGACCACAGACAAGACACAGTTTGTGCTGTGAGTAGGCCATGCTGGGCCCCCCCAACTCCCCACCCCTCTTCCCCTCCCCCTCACCCCCTGGTCCTCAGCCTTCCTTCCCAAGATAACTGATGGCAGGGGTGAGCTGAGGGCGCTCCTGCGACTTCTGTTTCTCCCACATCAGCCCTGTTCTAGATTCTTAGAGTCTAGATAATTTGACTGTCAGCCACAGAAGCTACTTTGCTTGGATTTTGAAAGACTTGCAAAGTGCAACATCTCGCTGGCCAGCTGGTTTGGATGACGTGCTGCACTCCTCTGGTGGTTTCTGGAGTGGACACTGCCATGCAGTCTGTTTTAAGACTGTAGGTTGACAGATGCGCTACTCTTCTCTTTTCATTTCACCCTGAACTGAGAAGGCCGTGATGACATGATTGCCAGTGTTGTTTGTGGCTCACCCTCCTGGGCTAGTGGCAGGGCTCCTAAGACCTACAGCTCAAGTGTCTAATCAAAGAAATGAACAAAAATAGAAGGTAGCTCACGTCTATGACAGGTGACGGTAAATAGCAGGGCTTATTAAGTGTTACACGGAGAGAACAGTGTTGCTTTTTAAAGGATATGGTTGGAATCAATTGGTAGATGAATAAAGGAGAGTGGAAGAATGGAAGAGCCCTAAGTGGCCATGACAGATGACATGGGCCATGAAGTGAAGTGGCTTGTCCAAGGCTGAAAGCAGTAGCTACAGCCGACACTGAAACCCAGGCTCCCTGGTTGTTTGGCCAGTGTATTCCTGCTCCTGTCACTAGGTTGCTTGTTGGCTAGATAACTCCAAGAAATTTCGGTCCTAGCCTAAAGCAATCATGGCTTCCCCTGTCTCCTAAACACTATGGGTACAGCTGTAGGGAGAAGGAGCCTGTCTAGGAACTGCCGTCTAGCAGTGACCTCCCTTTAGTAAGCAGAGCTTTCCTTGACCCCTGAGTGTTCTCTGGACATAGTGGCAGCAAGTATTCCTTCTGGAAAGGTCACTGTCCCACCTGCCTCCTTCCTGGCATTGTATAGCTAGAAGCTGGGCTCAAAGGAGTCGAGAAAGCATGAAGTCACTAGACCAGAAGCAAACAGTCCCTGCAAGTTCCAGCCTTGGTCTGAAGTGGAAAACACAGTAACCATGAAAGAACTACTTATTTGTTTTTACATGGAAACTGAAACTTGTTTCATGTATCTGTCTTTTTTTTTTTTAAGATTTATTTATTATTATGTATACAGTGTTCTGCCTGCACGCTAGAAGAGGGCATCATCAGATCACATTTAGATGGTTGTGAGCCACCATGTGCTTGCTGGGAATTGAACTCAGGACCTTTGGAAGAGCAGTCAGTGCTCTTAACCTCTGAGCCATCTCTCCAGCGCGCCCCCCCCCCCTCCCTCCGTATCTGTCTTTTAAAAGCAGGATCAACATCATTGGTGAAAAATACTTCACCATGATGCAGAACACCATACAGTTTGTCCTGGTTCACTGTGGCAGGGATTGTCACTGAAGCGCACAAGCCTGCCTCTGACTGAGCTTGGTTTCTGTTGGTTGAATGATCAGCGTGCTGGGACCTAGGCTCAGGGGTTGTTTTAGCCGAAGTCAAGCCCCAGGCAGAATTGTCAGCAGCTGCCTGTTATGCTTCTTTTGGGAGAATGCTGTCGAATAAAGAGAAGTACTGCTAGCTCGGTTCATTGATTCTGGAGAATTTTTAAGTTTATTATTTTAACCTAGCGGAGATGAAATGACTTAAAAGTTCTGAAAAGAGCTGAATTCCATGTCAGTGTGCCTTACTGGGGGAGCTGTGTTGACCCTTAGGTCATGGGGATCAGTAGGAGCCTGGCAGAGCTGCCCAGCACTGAGGGTTCCGGGAGCTGGCCTCCACTTCTCAGGCACCCTCCTTGGTTCCTTCCCTTCCCAGCGTGGGTCTGTAGCAAAACGGCTTTGAAAACATTGTTACTTTTCGCATGAGGTCACTAGGCCAGAGACAAGCCCTCCCTCCAAGGCCCAGCCTCCGCCTCTCTCTGCTAGGTTCTGACCTCTACACAGTGAGTGATGCTGGGAAATTGTTCTGAACTTGATGCAGCTCTTTGTGCTATGCTGAGAGGCTTTTGTTAGACTCCGAATCAAGGACTGGAATCGACTCATGTCCAGTAACCGTCGTCAGGAACCAAAAAGCAATAGACCTTTCTCACTGTCCTTGCCTGTCAGATCCTTTGCACAGAACTCTTTGGAAGGCCCCAGATTTTAGCAGGATCATCATCATCATCATCATCATCATCATCATCATCATCATCATCATTATTATTTTGTTTTTCATTTTTTTTTTGAGACAGGGTTCTTTGTGTAGCCTTGGCTGTCCTGGAACTCACTCTGTCTGGTCTCGAACTCACAGAGAACCACCTGCCTCTACCTCCCAAGTGCTGGGATTAAAGGCGTGCACCAGCAAGCCGGCTCTTTATAAAGGTTGTCCTTGCTCTAAGAGAATTAACGAGGCGAGAATGTGAGTTTTTGCCAGCCCTTTCACTGTAACCATCAAACACATCTATTAAGTGACTGTAGCCAGGTGCTTACAGTTAGAACGGACACCTTCGCTTGTTATAAAGGAGCTGGGATGAAGCCGCATGGCCATGGCGGGGATAGGAAGAAGCCCATGGATGGGGTGAACGCAGTCACACCCTCACCCTAGTTTTGTTTTCTGTGCTTTTGATTATCTGGCTTCAACCAAAGTCCAAAAACATTGCATGGAAAATTCCAGAAATAAATAATTCAAAGCTTTAAATTATGCAGTACTGTCCCACTCTATCTTGCTTAGGATATGAATTATTCCTTTGTATCACCAACCACCACAACTCTTGGTTGTGAGATCTGGTATTGTGGTATCAGTGCTTTTGTTCAAGCAGTCCTTATCTTGTTTGTTTGCTCAGTTGTTTATTGGTACTGGGGACTGACCTGAGGGTCTCATACATGCTGGGCGGTTACTGTACCAATAAGCTGTAACTAGCCCCTCCTCCTCTCTTGTCTTCTTCCGCCCATCCTTCTCTTTTAAGATAAGGTCTCCATAAGTGTCCTAGGCTGTCCTCAAACCTGTGATCCTTTGCCTTAGCTTCCCAAATGCTGGGACTTTAGGAATGTGCCACTACACCCGACTCAGGTAACTCTTATTTTATATGGCTCCCAAGTGCAAGAGTAGTGACGTTGGCTGCTTTATTACAATGTATTGCTATACTATTTCATTTTATCATAGGGATTTTATATGTATTACTCAACCTAACTGCCCATAGTTTTAGGCATCCGTTGTTTTTGTTTCTGCTTTTAGAGACAGGATCTCACGTACCTCATTCTGGCCTTAAACTCACTACGTAGCTGAGGATTAGATTACCTTGAATTTCCTTCTGCTTCTGCCTCTGCCTCCCAAATGCTTGACTTTGCTGACATTACAGGTGTGCACTGCTGTACCTGCAGGTAAAGTGAGGTGAATGCGCTCTAATGATGATGTTTTCCACAAATCATGATAAGGGATATTACCTTTGTCACTGTAATCTCAGTACATTGTTTTTGGGATGTGGGGTTTTGAAATGGGGCCTAACTGTGTACAGAACAGCAGAACCTTCTATGTAGCTCAGCGTGGGCTAGAACTTGTAAGCATCTGCCGTAGCCGCTCTAGTGCTGGGTGGGCACTGCCACGATAGGCGGGCACCGCCAGCTACTGAGTACGTTCTGTGTTCTGTTTTGTCTTGTTTAGATTGAGAGCTACACAGACAGACAACCAGACAGAGACAAAGAGTATGTGTGTGTGTTTGAAATAGGGTCTTGTTTTGTAGTGCAGACTAGCCTAGCCTAGGACTTAGTGTGTAGCCCAGGTTAGCTTTGAACTCAAATGATCCTTCTGCCTCTTAGCCCCTGGAGTGTTTGGATTACAAATACCATAGTGCCAAACTTCTGAGTGCATTATTTAAAAACTTCCCAAAATCTGCTGCTTTCATTGCCTTATCTGTGCATGAAAGTATAGGTACCAAAAACTGAAGTGTGCCAGGGAGAAAGTCTCACCAACATATGGTTGTCATAGAGCTCTGTACCCCTTAGGTGAAGAGAGCAGTGGCTTGGCAGCTGGCCTCTGTGGTGTGTGCTGGTAATCTCAGCACTTGAGGGGCTGAGGCAAGTGTGTATGGAAGGAGACCCTGAGAATGAGCTGGTTGGCGCACATATGTGAACTCCAGTGACCTCCACCTGGGGATGTCTGGTAGACAGCTGAGGTGAAGGAGAGCCTTAGCACAGGACCTTAGGAGCTCCCCCGCACCCCGCCCAAAACCAGAACCACAGCAGGCACAGTTCAGTGAGGCAGTTCTCTATAGTCAACATGCCAGTCTAAAATTAACGTGGCGACATGCCGGCTCTCATCAGTGTGGGTTTTATTTTTGGTTGTGCGGGCTGTGGCTCTGGGGTAGATGGAACAGATGTGAGGGTTTCTGTTAATGCCTCTTAAGGCTTCTGAGCACTGGACACCCCTACCCGCTTTGACTCTGTATCGAAAAATAAATAGAAATCCTCTCTACTCGCTAAGAACTGCATGCGGGAGGTTCTGTAGTTTGATTCACTTTAAACCAGCTTCTGTGTGAAGCAGATCTGGTGAGGGAGAAGGTGGAAAGGAAGAGGCCATGGCCAGATGTTGCGTGGGATAACCCAGATGTGCCCCTCTCGGCTCCTGCCCCTTTGGATTTGGATGGATAGAGTAAGTTGTCACAATTGCCCCTTGGCCTTTGCAGTAAACATGCATATGTCAGCAATTAACTGTGGTGTGCAAAGCTTGCTGGTAGGAAGACTTTGCCCATATACGTCTGCTAGTAAACACTGCGAGCTCTGGGCTTCCATTGCACTACAAGAGCGGCCCAAACAATGCCAACAAGTGAACACAGCCCCATTCCACTAAGACTTTATTTACATAAGTGGGAGACTGGCTAGATCTGACCTATGGGCTGTCGTGTTTCTGGCTCCTATTTCAGACCCCAATAGTTCCATACAGGTCACATATAGCTATTTTCCTTTTCTCCGAGAGACAAACTTTAGTAGCCTGAACTTTATCCTTAGGCAACCAGAGCCTCTAGCTTCTGTTGCAGGTAAGGGCTGTGTGAACCCATCCCTAGCTAGACACGCACAGGTTAGTGTCTGCTATTCTATAGAGCATCAGGAATGTATGCTATCCGTTTCAAACACGTTAGGGACAAAAGGGCAGTGAAGAATGTAAGAATGAGCAGGTGGGGGTCCCAGGCTCAGGGGAGAAGTGAGGAGTGCTGGAGCCGGACCCTGAGTGTCTGCTGGCCATGGCTCTCAGGCACGAGATGAGGAAGCAAGTGGTCTGGGCTCTCAAAATCGCCAGTTGTTTAAATATGTTGCTGTCCCATCTTTGTTGTTGTTGTTGTTGTTGTTTTTCAAGCCAGGGTTTCTCTGTGTAACAGGCCTGGCTGTCCTGGACTCACTCTGTAGACCAGGCTGGCCTCAAACTCACAGAGATCCACTTGCCTCTGCTTCCCAAGTGCCGGGACTAAAGGCATGCACTGCCACCGCCCATCTGCTGTCCTGTCTTATGGAAAACAGATGATTCTCATGTCCTACCAAAGTTTAAAAGAAATCATAAATAGTTCAAACTAACAGATGAGCATGCTTGAAATATATATACATGCATGGCTAATGTATGGTACTGCTATGGTTATCTGTACATTTCACTAGAATTTTAGTTCCTTATTAGCATGGATTTAAATTGATTAATTTGCCAATGGATTCTATAGCACTGGGAACAGACCTAAGACCCCTAAGGCAAGTAGCCTACTAGTTGAGCTACACTTCCGCCTTGTAATATGGATAATACCTGTGTGTCATGTAGTGTGCAGTAGGGGGCAGAGTACCCATACAAACCCTAATTTGACTGAACTTTTCAAATTTCCCCAGAAAACAGCCATGCGTGCAGCTGCGTCTGTTATGATGGGCCACACCTTTAAGAGGAGCTTAGCTGATTTGGCTCTGAGATTTGTCACTGTGGCTTTTAGCACTCTTGGGTTGTTCATGTCTCTGGGCTCAGGGCTGACCTTCCTCCACTTCTTCACCCTCCATCCTCCCAGGAGCATCAGCTCCCACGGTCGCCTCCTTTGCCGTGTGCATTCTGGCTACCCTGAAATCCTCACCCCTTTCTTGGCTGCCCTGGAACTTGCTATGTAGACCAAGCTGGTCTTGAACTTGAGGCATTCCCCCCGTTTCTGCCTCCTGACTGCTGGAATTACAGGCATGTACCAACATGCCCATTGTCTCTGGCCTAGCTGTCTTTCTGGAGCAGCCTTGTGCAGCCGTTCTCCCACAGTTCCCCCGGGACAGGCTGTCATTAAATGAAGCCCCACCCTATTGTTGCTGTGATTCACTTCTGTGATGGCCTAGTCAACTTCACAACTGGGAGTCCTCCTCCCAGGAGCCTGTGTTTTCATTCACAGACAGTGTCGCGTAGAACAGGACAGCCTCTGTCATGGCCCATTTGCACTGCTCTTCACTGTGATGGACTCCTGCTTTCTCCTTCATGTGGTTGTGCCTCATGTGCCCTGCTTCACTTTAACCTAATTCTCTGTCAGGGGAGGGTGGATGTCAGTGACTCCTCTGTGTCTGCAGGAGCCCCTCTTCCGGTCCTGCACCGTCTCCTGTGAGTTCTCTGCTTTGGACTGATGGTGTATCTATTTAACACTTCAGTTAGAGCCTTTGCTAGTGATTTGGTCACACTAGCCGCAAACAGGGGACTATATTGTCAGTCAGCCTATATGTTCTCCATCCAGAAGACTTGCTTGGGGGTGGGGTGGGGCGGGGTGTGTGATGCTCCTGATTTGAGAGGTGGTAGGGGCAGGTACAACCAGACCATGACTATGCCCTCCCCCACTTTTGGCCTTTAATAAGGACATAATATATAGAGACTTTTCTTTAAAAAAAAAAAAAAAGGCCATGTACCTCACCCAAAGAGAGGCAAGTCTTTTTTTTTTTAAATAATTAAATGAGTTTAATTTAACATAGGTAAAATAACTTCATGAACTTTTTTCAGTCCAACTTAAAATCTTCTAATCACCAACTGTCAGAGAGATGGACTTCCTGTTTAACAGAGCCCTGGCTGCCCTGGACTTAATTGGTGTTACTGTTTTACTACTCCTAGGTTCCCCAGAGAGCTGCAGGATGCTAACATACTGAAGAAAGAACCCTGGTTGTACACTCTGTCCTGGAGAGGGTGGAGGCGGGCTCAGTACTCCTTTTTCACAGCTGTTGTGCCCTGTGGTAACAGGCTAATACCGTGCTGTCAGAAGTACTTCTGGGGGAAGAATCTAAGGGAGCCTGAAGTGGAGATGAGGGGAGAAAGACACCCCCGCCCATTCCAACATTCTTTCCAAGTGAGGGATGATGCAAAAGGATTCTTAGGTCTTGTTCCTCTAGTTGCTGCGAGTTCATTTATCACTCACGCTCCGCTGCCCAGCGCTTCCTCAGCAATATGATTTCATCTGACGCTCCAGAAACGTGATAGAATGAAGTGTGAGACTAATTAGCTTGGCCAGCATCACAGCCTCATCTCTGAAGTCAAACTGTCATTGAGCCATGTCCCGCCCGCTTCCCTTCCATGTGTGTGTGGCATATGTGCATGTATGCATGTTCATGTGTGTGTCCATGTTGTGTGTAGGCGCTTGTGCCTATGTTCGAATGTACAAATACATATGGAGGCCAGCTTGATGTTAGCTGTCCTCCTCTGGTTCCCAGCTTGACTGAATAGGATCTCTCACTGAACCTTCAGCTTATACTCAGCCAGACTACCCGCCCAGCAAGCCTCGGTGATTCCTCTGTCTCAGCCTCCCCTGTGCTGGGATTAAAGGCATGTACCTCAGCACCTGGCTTTTTATATGGGTGTTGGGGACCCAGCCTTGGATGGATCCTAAAGTTGCCATATATAGCAAGCACTTTAGCAACCGAGCCATGGCCTCAGTTCCTCTTGCCTTCACTTTGGCTAGTAACTTAGCCACACTTACGGATGTCACCGCACTGCTGGCGTCCCACCATTTGTAGGCAGGATCACAGGGCCGCTGCTTCCAATTCCTTTACCCGAGGTTGGAACTTCCACTCACACCTTGGAATCATTTCTTGTAGGAGGTGACCATGTCTCAGAGTTCTGTTTATGTTTTTGGAACTCTTGTTTCATTTTCGTAAGTTCTGCAGGTCAAATCTAGGACCCTACGTGTGTGTGGTAAGTGTGCTACTTCAGAGCCACATCCCTAGCCTGTCGTGTTTTGAGACATAGTCTTGTAGCTTAGCCTATCCGTAAGATTGCTATGTGTCCTTGGCTGGCTTCTAGCCTGTGGGACCCCTGCATCAGCCTCTTAAGTCCTAGGACTAGAATCGGGGCCACTGTGCCTTGCTGGAACTCAGGTCTTGCAGAGTAGGACCGGGAACCATTCATCTTATTGTATGGATCTGCTAAATCCTTCGATATGGTGAACGGAGCCGCCAGATACTCACCTCACCCTGTTTAGATCAGATGAGCCCATCAGTGGTCCTTGCAGTGTGCCTGACTCCCTCTCCGGGAAGCTCTTTTTGTATCTTTATATAGTGCCTGAGTTTGTATAATGGCTACTGTGTGCAAGGAACTGTAGTTGGCCCTTCACACACATTATCAAGATGAGTCTTCTGGCCAACATTATGAGATCATTTCATTTTAAAGATAGGGGAACTGAGAATGGGAAAGATGAAACTAGCCCACGTGAGCAGTGGAGTAAGCATTCTAAGTCCCTCTCAGCTATTATGCTTAGTTTAGCTCTCGCTTTGATTTCTCTGTGGGATGGGAGGAAAGCCCTGGCTCCCAGAGGCCAGCACAGAACAACACAGACTCTGTGTGTGATGTCCTCAGATGCCCAGAACAGACTTAAGAGGTAACACCCTCAAGTACGGGATCTGTGTGTGATGTATGTTTTCTTTTCCCAAAACTGGAATAGAGTTTGGAACAGCAAATATTTAATCAGAGCAAATTCCTCTTGTTAAAAATCTTGTTGGTTTGTTCATCCTGGAGGTTGCTGCCTAAAAATACTCACCGCTTATTGAAGGCTAAGTGTGCTAAGTCACCCACAGAGCATAAAGGAGGCTTGGAGCAGGGGTTATTTGCCTACTTTTAGTTTGGATCACATTTGCAATGCCACATACTCAACTCTTTGATAGTCCTCGGCGCCTCAGCCACAGTGAAGCCTGAGGTAAGGAAACAAGGGAGGGGCTTACTGGGAGTGGTGGCCAAGAAGTCTGTACCTGCCAGCGTTCCAAAGGAGACTAAAAGGAGGGAAAGGGATAGGACGTGGGGGGAGGGTAGACAGGAAAGGTGGCCTGGTGTAGTTAGGGACCATGCCAGTGTGCGTGTATTACAGTGTGTACAGGAGTTCATGAAGGTGTATGCTTAAAGTAGGAACAGACACGTTTTGTAATCCAGCACCTGGGAGGCTGAGGCAGGTGGATTACTGTTAGACCAAGGTCACCCCGGGCTACAGGGTGAGGTCCTGTTTTTTAAAAATAAAAAAATACATAATAAAAAAAAAAGAGGAAGGAAGAGAAAGAGGAAACAGAGACAGACAACAATGTGTTCTGGATAAGTCAGTCACAGGGGCAAAAACCTTGGGTTAGTGTTAATAGCACCTGTTGCTCTCACGGAGACTAGTGTTCAGTTCCTAACACCCACATGGTTGCTGACAATCATGTAGTTTCTGATACCTCTTTTGCACTCTGTTGGCACTACACACATGTGGTATACAGACATGCATGCAGACAAAACACCCATACACTTAAAAAAAAAAACACATCTCCCCCCCTCCCCAAGACAGAATTTCACTATGTAGCCCTAGCTTGCCTGGAATTCACTTTGTAGGCCAGGCTGCCCTTGAACTCACAGAGATCCTCCTGCTTCTGCCTCCCGAGCACTGAGATTCAAGGCCTGTGCCACCACCTCCTGGTTAAATAAACACATCTTCAAAAAAAGTTATATAATAAGTAAAATGGTCTAAGCGAGGTTGTCAAGTTTCTTCTTTATAAATATAGCGTTTGCTGATTTAAAACAGCTGATTTGTCATCAGCACTATTCACACAGATGCGACTTCTGTTTGGGGTTAGAGCTCTGAAGCAGCCATTTTGTCTGTGGTCCCTACTTACATTGATGAGCCTCTCTTGTTGCTCGACTAAGATTCCAGAAGATACAACGTACAGGAGGAATTAATCATTTTGGCTCCTGGTTTCTGAGGATTTGTGGTCACTTGGCTCATTATCTTTGGGCCCTGTTATGGCACAGGAAGTAGAGAAAAGGAACATGCCGGAGGAAGCCAGGGGAAGCTCTAGCCCAGGAGAGGTGGTGGTGGATGGCTCCAAGGAAATGGGTTTTCCAGATACAGCAGAGCTGGTGTCTATATGGACTCACAGACTGTGGCAGCGTGGGCAAGATCTGCACAAGCCTAATTCAGACAGAGCCCCAGCATGGAGAGGGGAACGCCGTGGGCAACGGACAGGGCTGGGAGAGGGGGCGTCACTGGGCATCTCCACCAGACTCCGAGGCAGGCTTAGTGCTCAGAAGTAGCTGGCCAGCACAAATTGTACTCGGTGGCTTTTGGTTTTTTATTTTGAGAAAAGAGATAATGTGTAGTTGAGTGGGTGGAGTGGGGCCAAGGATCTGGGAGGAATTGAAGGAATGAAAGAATATGATTAAAATCTCTGAAATCCTCAAAAATAAAACAAAAACCATATAATCCATAGAGATACTCCCAGGCACCTGCTTTCTCCAATTATGCTCCACTTACTTTTCAGGCCCTCCCAATAATGCCATTGTATTAGGAATCCACCAAGGGAGCTGGCGCGGGGGTGGGGGGTGGGGGGGGTGGCAGCGCATGCCTGTAATCCCAGCACTCAACTCAGGGAGGCAGTGGCAGGCGGATCTCTGTGAGTTTGAGGCCAACCTGGTCTACAAAGTGAGTCCAGGACAGCCAGGGCTACACAGAGAAACCGTCTTGAAAAAACAAAACAAACAAAAAAGAATCCATTACATCAGTCTTCAGGATGTAGACTGATACTCCCTGGAAACCCCGCCCCCCCCCCCCACACACACACGTTTCTCAGTCTGATCAAGTTGAGAGTCAAGATTCACCATCACATCATTGCTTCACCATCTGAAGATTTGAACCTGGACGGATGCCCACTCATATTAGAAAACACTCCCGTGGCTTCTCTCATCTCCTCCCTGTGGCGCTCCCTGTACCTCTGTGTCCACTCTTCACTGCTACTCCAAAGCGCTGACTAGGCGTTGGCATTGGGGTGGCTCAGGGTAATGTTTGTAAAGGAAAGCAAACTTGGGCTGTCTCTTCCTCTGTACTCTGACCTTGGCTGGCTGAACTTCCCTTCCCCCCCAAACTGTAGCAGGTTCGAAAAAGATTCTTCCTCTTTCCCTCCCTCCCTCCCTTCCTCTCTCCCTCCTTCCCTTCTTCCTCAGAGACTGAGAGACTGGAGAGATCTGAGTGCTGGGATTAGAGGTGTGTATCACCTTACTTAACTTTTTTATTTTATGTTTAGGCTTGAGCCCAGACCTTCTTGCATGCTAGATAAATACTCTACCAGGTGAGCCAAGTACACAGCCCTAAATCTTGAAGGAAGGAAGGAAGGAAGGAAGGAATGAAGAAAGACTGTGTGTATATGTGTATAGTACCGCATGAGTATGTAAATGTGTTGTATAGATGTGTATACACACCGCTCTATTTGTGAATGAATAAAAATCCCCCACCATCTAAGCCATTGACCCTTCAGTAGAAATGAGTGACATTCGGGGTGATTATGTAGGCAGTCTCTCCCCTTTGATGTTATATATAGTGTGTCTCAAGAAGTACACACCTACAACCTACAAATGCAATGGAAATTCTGATGTGGAAAGTCACTGGAGTAAATAAAGATCTAGCAGTGCTTTTATGGTGACTGTGTCTTTGAAAGGGGGCTCAAAAGAAAACTTAGAAAGTCGTTATACTTTAAAAATATTATGTGTATGGGTGTTGTGCCTGTGTGTGTATGTCTGTGCACCGCGTGTGCGCCTGGTGCCTCTGGAGCTCAGAATAAAGCACTGGATCCGCTGGAGCTGGAATTACAGAGCCCTGTGAGCCACCATTGGGTGCTGGGAACTGAACCATGGTCCTGTGGAAAAACAGGAAGTGCTCTTCACCACTGAGCCATCTTTCCAGCTAGACCGTGTTTAGCGGAGAGGGAGTTTGTTGTTCTTGTTCTTGGTTTTCTTGTGCACATGGCTACTTTAACCTTAGGTTTTGACTTAAGACTAAGCAAACACTCACAGACAGTTCCTCTCTTAGCGCAGCTCTGACGGGCGGATTTTGCATCTTCTCCCTCAGATTCCATTTTTTGAAGAATTCTGTAAAGGCATTAAAGCTGGCGACACCTGTGAGAGCCTGATGGGGTACTCTGCGGTGTACAGAGTGTGCTTCGGAATGGCCTGTTTCTTCTTTGTGTTTTGCCTGCTGACGCTGAAAATCAACAACAGCACAAGCTGCCGGGCCTACATTCACAATGGGTAAGTCTCCTGTCCTCGCAGAGGTGTTCTAAGAGCAGCTCGCCAGCACTGGCTAACATTCTGCTAGTGAAAATTTTGACAGTGATTTGGGCTGCATCTTAGAAATAGCACAGCCTAAGAGCAAATGTGCTATTTGTAATACCTGGTGCCATGATAAGAAATTCAGTTACACAGAGAATTTATTGTTTCTACTAAGGTCTTCTCTCAGGTCATTACCACCCTGCCCTGAAATAGAGTTTTGTATAATCAGAGGCCATGCCAAGTGTGCCTAATTATAAGGAAAGGCATTCTACAGTCACTCATCACGTCCCTTGATTTGGAGAGAGCACTCCTAGTGACAGAAACACGGGCTGGCATGCTACCTTCCAAGAGATCGTTTGTCCGTCTTTGAATATCATTTAAATATATTTCCTTTTCTTCTCTCCCCAGCTTTTGGTTCTTTAAACTGCTGCTGCTGGGGGCCATGTGCTCAGGAGCCTTCTTCATTCCGGATCAGGAGAGCTTTCTGAATGGTACAGTTGGGGTATCCTGGGCCTTCCAGTTATTTTGTTTTCACACATTTTGTAAAACTCTTCAAACATGTGATCCTGGTGTCTTTGATAATTTGCCTGGGTGTTGGAATTAGCTGAGTAGTAGTATGCTTGCCTAGCAAGTGTGATGCCCTGGGTTTGGCTGTAGCAGTTCCTGGGAGCTTTGTAAAGGCAGCTTTACCTGCCTACAAGTCCCCCTCCCCTTCCTCCTCCTCGACTTACAGGAAGCCCGTGAGAGGCTCTGTTGTTCCTCTGTTGGCTAAGCAATGGGAATGATGAACTTACTGGCTCGGAGAGTAAGGAGGTCTTTAATATTTGTTGAAAGCAGATCTGGCACATGAGAATGCCCTTGCCATGGGGGGACTTTGTTATCTGAGTACCACACAGGCCCGGCAGCATGAAACAGTTGTGGGCTGGGAAAGCTGGCAAGGGAGGCATCTTTCAGCCTGTTTCTAAACTCATTGTGATATATATAACATGAGTTATAATCCTAATTGATAGTTAATATGGAGCCACCAATCATAACTGAAACAGGGCAGGATGCCCTATTCTGAGCTCAGGTAAAAATGGGGATGAAATCTAAATTAAGGTAGATAAAAACCAGTCTGCTCAACCAAACACATCCACTTTTTTAGAGGAGATGGCAGTTCATCGGTACCAGCCATGCTTACTAAGGTCCAGCTACAACTCCAGGATGTGTCAGTTTTTCATATGCTTTAAAAAATGGTGTATCTAAGTCTTCCTTTTATCTCTAACACTGTTAACTAGATTTTATTCTCCATGAAGATACTTTCATGTATATCTTAGCATGTTTGAGATACCATATCTAGCGAGAGAGGTGGCCTAAGAGTCCTTAGATCAGCTCCAGCTCTCTTTAGAGCGACCTGCAACCTACATGGTGTGGTTTCTTCTCGTAGTTAGGGTTTCTGTTGCTGTGAAGAGACACCATGGCTGTGACAGCTCTTATAAAGGACACATTTAACTGGGGCTGGCTTACAGTCTGGAAGTTAGTCCATTATCATCATGGCGGGAAGCATGGCAGCGTACAGGCAGACATGGTGCTGGAGAAGGAGGCAGGCAGCAGAAGGAGACTGTGTGCCACACTGGGTGGAGCTTGAGCGAAGGAGACCTCAAAGCCCGCCCCCACAGTGACGCACTTCCTCCAACCAGGCCACACCTCCTCATAGTGCCTCTCTCTGTAGGCCAAGCATTTATACACACGAGTTTATAGGGGCCATCCCTAATCAAACCACCACACTCATCTAGCATTATAGTTGCCTAATGGCAGAGCCGAAACTAGGCCTGAGCTTTTGACACTTCATTTCCATACTAGATAGTCAAGACTCATTGCCCATTAAAATTTAAACTCTTGACCTTTTTTTCTAGCAATATTTCTATTAGTGTGTGAATCCGGGGCCACTGTGGATTGTGTGAAGTCCTGCATGTACTGAGACAGCTGTTTGCATGAGGTTCAGCTTGGATGCTCCAGAGCCAGACTCTGATGTCCACGTCCCAGCTCTGCCCTTCATGGGTGTGAGAGGCTTTGCCAACTGTCTGAGTACTACCCTTTCTGTTGCCATGATAAAATACGAAGACAAAAGCAGCTCAAGGGAGAAAGGGCTTACACTAGAGCCTCATTCATGGTAGGGAAGTCAAGGCAGCAGGAGTTTGGAGCAGCTGACCACTTGCCTCGGAAAAAGAGCAATGAATGTCCGCTTGCTGCTCAGATCACTCTCCGGGTTATACAGTCTAGACTCCTCTGCCCAAGAAGGGGTTCTGACAATTAGGATGGATCGTCCAAACTCAATCAACATCATCAAGACAGTCCCCTACAAGCATGCCCAGTGGCCGGTTTCCTCTAGCGAGTCTGGATTCTGTCAAAGAGACAGTAAGCATCACAGACTTCCAGGCCTATCTGGTGTTTAGCAATGAGACCGAGATTAGCATCTACTTGTGTGGTTGTGTGGGAATGGACACACGCTAGAGCTATAATAAACATGAATGAACTGCGTGCCGTGCTCACCTCATTTCCCTTCGGGTGGTGGTCTTTTGCAGCCTGGCGCTATGTGGGAGTCACGGGGAGCTTCCTCTTCATTGCTATCCAGCTCCTCCTGATTGTGGAGTTTGCACATAAATGGAACAAGAACTGGTAGGTGACTTTTGTGGAAAGCTCTCACTCACTGAGAAGGGACCTACTCTGGAGTCAATTCTGTGTGGCCTTTCCATTGTCTCCCCTCTGATAATGTGTCCTCTCTGCCCTCCTTTCTTGCTTATGCCTGGCTGTGTGGACTGTTTGTGATTGACTAGCTGTGTGGACTGTGTGTGCCTGGCTGGCTATGTGGATGGTGTGTGATTGGCTGGCTGTGTGGATCATGTGTGACTGGCTGGCTGTGTGGATTGTGTATGGCTGGCTGGCTGTGTGGACTCTGTGTGGCTGGCTATGTGGACTCTGTGTGGCTGGCTGGCTGTGGACTGTGTTGGCTGGCTGGCTGTGTGGACTCTGTGTGGCTGGCTATGTGGACACTGTGTGGCTGGCTGGCTGTGTGGACCATGTGTTCCTGGCTGGCTGTGTGGATCGTGTGTTCCTGACTGGCTGTGTGGACTGTGTGTGGCTGGCTGGCTGTGTGGACCATGTCTGACTTCTTGGGGGCAGGGGAAATTGTCTCTACTTTTCAAGAGACACAGGATCCCTTCCTTGGGAAAACTTGCTATCCTGTCCTAGGAAGCTGTCTTGCCTGTAAAATGATAAGACTCTGAGTGCCTTGAAAACAGTTCGTATCCCAGGCCAAGGGGAAGTGCCTGTTAATAGCAAGTTCTTTGTTGTTGAGATAGCTAGACAAGCACCCAGTCCTTCTGCTCAGGCCAGGTGGACTCCACAATTCTGCGTTTGTTCTGTGCTGTTCGTTTGTTTGGGGGTGCTGGTGATCTGTTTGTTGGTGGATGCTGGTGATTATCTGCATCTCTTGGATACTAGGCAAGTGCTTACCACTGACCTGACTTTCTTATTTTTAAAGTAATTCTCTTTTATACCCGATAAAACTATTGTTTTATGTCTGTCTGTCTGTCTATCTGTCTGTCTGTCTGTCTTTAGAGCTTAGACTGGTTGTGAGTTCATGATCCTCCTTCCTTTGCCTTCTGAGTACTAGGATTCTAGGTATATATGAACTATGACTGGTATTTTATAGATTTTTCTAGGCATCATTTTATTTTATACTTTATTTTGGCAAAACAAAACAACAACAACAAAAAAACCCATAACAGTGTCATAGGAGTGTGCATTTTATTTTTATGTTGAATAAGACAAAACACGTTGTCCACCCTTTCTCAGTCCTATTTTGAACATATTCTTCAGCTTGCACATTGTTCTGCTTTTGTTCCTCGAACCTGGTAATGAGATGACGTGGCAGCCATAGGGACACATCAATGACATCATGGGGTAGTCCAGCCGTTTTATTACTTTGTGAATATCAGATTAGGTGCTTCTGAGTAGGCATATTGGGGGGCTGGGGAGAATGCCCAGTGGTTAGAGCACTTGGTGCTCTTCTGGAGGACCCAAGTTTGGTTCCCAGCACCTGGTTCAGGCAGCTCACACCGTCAGCTCTGGACGTTTGGACTCCCTTCTAGAGCTGCCTCAGAGTTCTGCAGTGTATTCTTGTTGTGTGCTTTATGTACGATATTAGTGTTGTGGACACAGAATCCTGGTTTGTGCATCACACAGCATGTTCCCCAGGGCATGTTTGTGCTTCTCCCCCTCCTTGAGTGCTTTGACTAATTCTTGAACCATTTTTTTCTGGAACTGATTATTAATGCCAATGGTTAATGGGTCCTTTGAAAGAGTTTGGTCACTTTGAAAACTTTGTAGAAACTAGTCAGTAAGAACAGCTTAGGAGCTTTGCGGCCAGGCTTAAGAGATGCTGGTGCAGTGGTGACAAACACTTCCTGCCCTTCCAGAGCCGCCAGCTCAGTTCCCAGTCCTCATGCAGAGCAGCTTGCAACTGTGGGTACCACCTGCATCTCCAGCCTCCGGGGATGCTGCACCGTCTTCTGGACTCCATGGCACCTGCACACATATGACATACGTTCATACATGCATGTACATACACAAAAACAAATCCTTAAAAAGATTTTTGCAGCCAGTAACATTGCCTTGAGGCTAGAATCCCTGCAGAAACTTTTTGCTATCATAGTTAGCTTGTCAGCCTAAAATCCATACTAAGCTGAGCTCTCATTAGCATTGTTTTCTCTTTTAGATTTCATGCCTCCTCCGCCTGCTTCTCTTCCTCTTCCTCCTCCTTCTCCTTGTTCTTCTCCTCCCCTTCTTCTTCCTCCTCCTCTTCCTCCTCCTCCCCCCTCCTCCCTCTTCTCCTCCTCCTCCTTTCCCTCCTCTTCCTCCTACTTTTTTGATGAGTTTTAAATAGAATTGATACAAGACTGACCCAGAAAACACAATTACTGGTCTCAGTGGGACAACTAGATGATATTTCTTTTCTTTACTTTTCTTTCATTTCAAAAAAGAGATCCCAAAAGCCACAAGACAAACATGCCATGGACCTGCAAACCAGCTGAACAACAGTTCTGTTGCCCCTCCCCACTCTGCAGTGTCACTCGGAGAAATGTTTCCTGGCCTCTCTGACCCTAGATTTTCCAGATCTAGTACCATAAAACGGTGTGATTGGTTGAATTAGATGTTTAATAGTTGTGGTTTGTTTTGTTGTTTGCTTTCTATGTTACATGCACAATTTGACCTGCCAGTTCTATGATACAACTGAAATAATGGAAGGTACAGGTGCTGGCCAGATGGCTCGCTTGGTAAAGACACTTGCCACCAAGCCAGATGACCTGAGCTTAATCCCCGGGACCCATGTGGTGAAAGGAAAGAACTTCTATAAATTATCCTCTGCCCTCCACACATGTGCTGAGGCACACACATGCCTTCCACCCCGCGTGCCCCTCCATAAATAAATAACTGTGATGAAATCACAGTGGTAGATAGTCTATTCAGGCGTTGCTAGTGAGAACCGATGCTGAAAGCATGTCTGATTTTAAATTCCCCTTAGTTTGGTCCCGCCTCTCCCTGAGCCTGGGCCTCCGCCAGCCTGCCCATCACCTGGTCCTCTCTGCTCCCTGTCCTGGGCGCTTCTCATTCAGCATTGTGTGCCAGACAGCACTGTGGCGGGCGTGGCGGCTGGGAAGATGAGGAGTCGAGGTGCTGACTGGGACAGCCTCCAGCAGGATGCCCTCAGGAGCCGGAGCAGCGGAACGGCAGCTGTGGTGCTGCCCTTACTGTCCTGTGCTGTTTCCTTATAGCATTCTCTGAGCAGCTCTCTTCCCAGGCACCATCCTATGCAGTGGCAGTAAGGCGGGACAGGCCCTAGCCTGCTCTGCAAGGCTGATGGTGTCATAGTAGGGAAGCAGGCGAGCAGGCTGTCCTGTGGGAGGACCTCGCTCAGACTGGAGCTTGCTGGGCTTGTTTAAGGAACAGAGAGAGAGACATCTGTGTCTGGGGCCCAGTGTCGTGGGAAGAGTGGGAAAGATGATATCAGAGGTGGCCCTGGGCCAGAACATGATGCCTCTGAGGGCTAGTGTAGAGCCCCCACCCCCAGCATTGCACCTGCCGGGGCAGTATTTTACCACAGTGCAACACTTTCAGACTTAAAATTTTGGTTTTTAAAAGAAAGGTTGAAAGAGTAGAAGAGCTTTGAAGAAAATAATGTAACTGCACTTTTCTTACTTTAAAAACTGAAAACTCAGAGAGGGCCCTGGGTGCATGCGAGGAGGCTGCTGTAGATGAGCTGATAGTGAGGGGTGGAGCTTGGAGCCAGCTTGGCAAGGTGGTCGGATTCTGGTACAATCTGAACATGGTTCAGGTCTGGGTCAGGAGGTGAGGGGAAGATGTGGAGGTGGAGAGCGCATCTATGGTTCTCATGTTCTTCCCCCCACTTTGTTCTCACAGTAGCAAGAGTGCTGAGGTTAGAGGAGAGGGGTGTGACCGTGGAGTCACATGGATGTGCCGAGGTTAACGCGCCAGTCTGACTTCTCAAGTGGAGACGAGTGAGGAAGATGAGTCTGGAGCTCAGGGGAGAGGCTAGGGCCAAACACTTAAATGGACTATCTTGTCAGAAATCCTCACTTACTAATAACAAGTCAGAGACCAGACCCTGTCCCTCCCCCCAGCCCAGCGTTCACACTGTGGTGTGTACTTCACGTTGTCTTCTTGTTACTGATTTTATTTTGCCTCTCAAAGTCTTTCTTTTTCCCTCTCCTTTCCCTTGTGTGATGGGGTGATTCTGCGGTCATCAGAGTGCCTGGCGTGGTGTCAGGAATACAACCGTCACTATCATCTCTTGGCCTTTCCTTCTTATTTTCTCTGCCTCTGGTGAGAGTAGCCTTTCATTGTGAAAGCATTTTGGCTGTGTTGCTTGAACCCCTTTCAGCTCTCAGAAAACGTTAAGCATGCTGCTTTCTCTGAAGGCTGAGGGAGCGTGGGTGCAGGAGCGTGGTCGCAGGAGTGTGGGTGTAGGAGCGTGGTCACTGACACTGAGAGCAGCTGAATCACAAGGCAGCTGACACCCAACCAGCCAGTGCTCCTTTGCTCTGCCCTCCATGCTTAGCATTTATAAACACCCTCCTCTTTGTTCTGAAGCATTTTTGAAGAATTATATCACCACGAATCTTATTCATTCCTTTATTAATATTTATAAAAATTGTCAAGCAGATTCTTCTCTTATTTTTTTTAAATTTTATTTATTTAATATATGTGAATGCTCTATCTGCATGTACACCTACATGCCAGAAGAGGGCACCAGATCCCATTATAGATGGTCGTGAGCCATCATGTGGTTGCTGGGAATTGAACTCAGGACCTCTGGAAGAGCAGGCGGCCCCCTTAACCACTGAGCCATCTCTCCAGCCCCTGTCTTATTTTCTTTATGGTACATCCTCCTATAGCTTCTCTCCCCTCCTTTCCCCTCCCCTCCCCTCCCCATTCTTGTATGTGCATGAGTGTGCATATTCATGTTTATCGGAGTGAACACATTTGTGCATGCACATGGAAGCCAGAGGACAGCTTTAGTTGCCATTCTTCAGATGCTGGCCGCCTTTGGGCGGGAACTCTCCAAGTAGGCTAGACTAGATGGCCAGGGCGCACCAGGAATCCACCTGTGCTTCCACCCCCACCCACCCGCAGTACTAGTGTTACAAGCAATGCCACTATGCCCAGCTTTTAAAAATCAAGCTTGGGTTCTCATGCTCGTAAGGCACATTCTTTCTGACTGAGCTACCTGCCCAGACCCCCCTCCCCCCGTACAGCTATTCTTTCCTCAATTTTAAATATTTATTGAACTATGTGCATGTGAGCATGTCAACATGAGCGTATGTACACGTGAGTGCAGGTTCCCCTGGAGGCATTGGATTCCCTGGAGCTGGAGTTGTAAGCAGTTGTGAGCTCACTGATGTGGGTGCTGGGAATTGAACTCAGGTCCTCTGCAAGAGCAGCAAGTGCTCTTAACCACAGAGCCATCTCTTCAACCCTTCTTTCCCCGATTTTGTTCAGTGTAACGTTTCTCCCTTAGTATTTCCTGATCGTGGTGTGGAGAGGTGGCCCTGTTGCAGGCTCTCTTTTCAGTACAGAGAGAAAAGAACTGGGGCCACCCAGGCTTCTGTGAGGGATCTATTTGCTTCTTCTCTAAGAGAAGATGGCAGTAGAGGAGCTGCTGGCGGCATTTGGAGTGAGAGGCCATGGCAACCCCAGGCTCAAAGCCAGCGCCGCTCAATTCCCATCTTCACCTCAGTGCTACTACTGTGTCCCCCGGGCTGTCAGCATTCCGAGCGGACGCTAGGGTAAAGCTGGTGCAGGTTCATTTTAGTTGATGAACACACTTGGGTCAGGAGAGGGAACTCATACTGAGGGATAATTCTAAGCCAAAGAGTCTGTAAAACTGCGAGAACTTTCCAGCTGAGGTGGAGTGGAATCCCTCGCAGAGTGTCTTCTGGTCTGTGCTTCCCATGTTCCTGCTGGGGCCTGATCCTGTCAGACAGTATCTGAGGGACGCAAAGCAGCAGGGAACGGAGGCCTTTGCTGACTTGTTTTCTCTCTCTTCCACCTCACCTCCTTCCTTCCCGGAGAAACAGGACTGCGGGCACTGCCACCAATAAGCTGTGGTACGCCTCCCTGTCCCTGGCGACACTCATCATGTACTCCATAGCGGCCGGAGGCTTGATTCTGATGGCAGTGTTTTACACACAGTGGGACGACTGCACCGACAACAAGATCCTCCTGGGAGTGCATGGGGGCCTGTGCGTGCTCATCTCTCTGGCAGCCATCTCGCCCTGTGTCCAGAATCGTAAGCATGTTTTGTCTTCTTCTATATGTATTTTTCCTTTCTGATTTTGGACAAACCCAGTGGGGTTTTTTTGGTTGGTTTTGTTTTTTGTTTGTTTGTTTCGTTTTTGGTTTTTGTTTTTTAATCCTGTGGCTGGAACTCAAACCTCTGCTTCCTTTCCCATGTTCATTTGGAGGGAAGGGTTTACTTTGTGTCCAGAAAGTTCTCAATTTAAGCAAGATAGACAGTATGCTGCAGGGAGCCTTTAAATGGGAAATGTGCTTACTTCTGTTAAGCAAGAGATTTATCATTGTGCCTTGTTGTGTCCTGCTGAAATTTGAATGCCAGACCCTAGGAGGAGCTGTTTAGGGGATTGTCTGGGGTAGGTAACTAGCAACCAAGGACAACCTGGCCCATGAGCCAGGAAATAGGAAAATTTGTCCTGGTCGCTTCCAGTCTCATGACTGTATGAGCTTGGCCTGGCTCAGGCTGTTTCACACAAAGGGGGAGACAGTGGGGGTTGAAAGCACCTTAGAGAGTAGAGGAGTGAATTGTCATTAATAAACGACCTCTGATGTCTTACGTGTCATGCTGTCTTCAGAGTTATGAAGATGTCCCCAGTCTGGGGTATAAGAGTAAGTATAGATCTTACTCTATAGGTGATTAATCTGTACGTGCCATTCAGAGTCCTGATAGGAAAAAGAAATATGGGTAGTGAATGTATAGCCCGTTTGAATCCTTTCCAAAGTAGTGGACTTGAAAAGCGGGCATGGCTTGGCGTGCCTGTCGCTGGAAGCTGAGAGGTTGAAAGCCAGCCTGGATGGCAGAGGGTGTTGGCGGCCAGCTTGGGCTCCCTAGGACTCATCTTTATCAAGGAGAAAGGAAGTTGCTAGTAGCTGCTATAGGAAGATGACTAAAATCTCCTTTGGGGCAGTGTTACCTTCTGCAACTGGCAGAACATTTTGATCATGTAACATATTTTGCTTAATGCCATTAGTTCTAAAGGTGTCTTGTATACATTCCAAAGATCAAAATTATGAAAGCCTATAATAATACTTCTACTGATAATTAGAGTTGAATAATGACAATTTAAGAAGGAATTTTAACCAGAAAGAAGCTTGAATGAATCCTTGTGGTTGAAAATTTCACGATTCTGAAGTTACTCCAAATGATTCCAACACTAAGTTGTAACTTAAATATTATAACTTTAAAAGTCCCTCTCCCAGTGACTGTCATGTCCCATAGCTTTTGTTTTTAGTCTGGACCAGGTCTTGTACTTTGTGTGGCCAAAGTTGTTTGTTTTTTGGTGTTGTTCTGTTGTGTTCTGTTCTGTTTTTGTCTCGACGGCTAAGTGCTTGAGCTTCCTGGATTGTCTAATGACCTTGTACACTTCACAACAGATGTTTCTGTCTATCCCACTAAGCTAAATAATGATGGCGTGTCTTTTTCTTTTTCTCATCCTGTGATTTATGAACTAATGTTATAAACATCACGGAGAGAGGGCTTGAGATATGGCTCAGCAAGTGAAGGCGCTTGTTGCTAAGCCTGATGACCTGAGTTCAATCCCTGGGACCACAAGGTAGAAGCCGAGAACTGACTCCTGCAAGTTGTTCTCTGACCTTCACACACACACACACACACACACACACACACACACACACACACACAGTGGCACTTGTGCAACTGCATGCATTCACTCATATACATACATACATACATGTGTGTGTATGTATTTTACATACAATTTTTAAAAGCCCATAGGGGTCTGGGCATTGTGTTGCATAAAGCTTTAAGTTTTGAAGAATTGTTTATGGAAAGTTGAACAGAATTTGGCAACTTTAAAATAACAGTATTAGGGAGCCATATCCCCACCCAATTTTATTTCATTTTATTCTATTCTATTGTTTTTCTTTTTCTGGGACAAACACTTCATTAGATTCACCTTTTCTCTGGTAAAGGAGGGTGCCCAAGTTTAAGAAGCTTCGTCCACTGTGGGAGGAATCTGTTTAGGGTGCAGTGCCTTGCTGCCAGGACTTGAAGCCTTCTGTCTCCCATTCTAGGGCAGCCGCACTCTGGGGTGCTGCAGTCAGGACTCATAAGCTGCTATGTCACCTACCTCACTTTCTCAGCATTGACCAGCAAGCCTGGAAAAGTAGGTAAGCAGCCCTGTTGAGGAGTGTGTGCTGGCGGCACGCGGGTGCTCGTTCTCCAGAAATGAACCTTTTCTCAGCTATTGAGGATTCAATAAAGCTGAGCAGCAAGAGGATCTACGCTTTGTCATTAAATAGTCTGTAACAGCAAAAATGTAACTTTTTTCTCTTAAAATATTTTATTTTTTAATTGTGCGTGCATGCATGCGCGCACGTGTCCACTGCAGGCGCCCCAGGAGTCCAGAAGAGGGCAACATGACCCTCTGGAGCTAATGTACAGGCCACTGTGAGCTGCATACCATGAGTACAAGAGCAGCAAGGATGGTTAATCACTGAGCCCTCTTTCCAGCCCCAGTGTTTTTTGAGTCTTCCTGCTATACACAATGACATGGACAGACATCAGCTTTTGTGGCTGCATTTAGGCCTTCTCTGCACTTGGCTGTTCTGCTTTGTTAAGAGCCACTTTATTTTAGTCTGTTTTATTGGCTTCCTTTTGTTTTGATTTTTGTTGTTGTTGTTACCAATTTTTCCTACATCAGGAGGTTATTCTCTGACAGCGAGAGGTGGGAAGAGCATGAAGGTAAGGGAAGCAGAGCCACAGTTTGAGCCCAGCTCTGTCACTGGCTGGCAGGCAGTCTCAGAGTGCTTGTCTTAGATGACAGAGAAAGGAGCATGACCCATGAAGCCAGACTGTCCGAGCTCTGTGAAAACGTTCATGATGTGCATACCTGCCAGTCAGAACAGTGGCAGACACAGAGCAAGTGCTGTGGGGCGTCACCTGGTACTAGTGTAAAACTGTTACCATGATTATTTGGATGGTTTTTACAGGCAGGGTTCTATAGTCCTGGCTGACCTAGAACTCCCTATGTTGACCAAGATGGACTCAAAAGCACAGAAATCCACCTGTCACTGCCTCCCAACTGCTGGGACTAAAGGCATGTGCTACCACACCAGTAAGATTTTAATCTACTAAAGTAGTGTTATATTCTAACTTGGTCTTATGAGTGCCAAACCTTAAAAGCAGATGGCCAAATTTTCATGTTGATTTTCTAGATATTTATATTTTAGCATTATCACTTGTGATACATAAGGTATGCATATACACATTTATACATAAACATATATGAATGTGAGTGTTCAGATATATTTGATTTTGTATAAATCAAGTAAATGTAGTCTTAATTGAATAGAAAATAGAAGATGCTAATTTAGAAAACAAATGCCATGAATATTTAGATACAGGTACTTCTTACGGGTCTTACTATATAGTCAAGTTGGCCTGGAACTCACAGGCTGGCCTTGAACTTGCCATTCTTCTGATTTGGCCTCCTAAGTGTCGGGAATATAGGCACATAATGCCATGGTCAGGGTCTTCACACTTGTGGTGGGAAGCAGGAACTGGAGATTTTATATTAAGTATGGCTTATCATGAGTTTAATTACACACATAAAAGCTTAATCCTGACCCAGTTTATCCAGGGTCTTAAAACTTTCTTTTACAGTCGCTTATGTATTAATCTCTGGTTTTAACTTAATAGAGGTTTTGTTCACAGTATGTTTTTTTAAATAGCAAGTATTGCTCAAAAACAGTAAACCATTTTTATTTTTAATTTTAAGTAGTACTGCCTAAATATAAATATTTTATATTCTGTTTACATCTTACAAAGATCATCCCCCCCTCCCCCCACTGGCCTGAAAAGTAAATGTTTTTAAACCACAGCTGGCATGGCTATACTTACTCTCAGAAGTGAACACCAGTGATGATTCCAGGTTACCCTCCAAACAGAATGTGTGTTTGTAGAAGGATTTCCATACTTTCCTGTTTGGGGGTCAAGTTGGTGATCAGATCTAGCTAGATGATCACAGTTGAAACACCATGGGTTTTTTGTTTTGTTTTGTTTTGTTTGTTTTTAAAAAGCAAATTACTAATGAGAAAGAGATTATAAAAAACATTTATATCTAGCTTCTTATTTCTTAAAATTTTCGACTACCTCAAGAAGTTTCCAGGTCACAGGCTGAAAGAAGCTGTGTCCTTTATGCCATCTGTGGTAACCTGTCTCCTCTGGTTTACACTGTATCTAAGTGGGTTGTTCACACAGGGTACCTGTGCTCTACCCTTCTCTTTAGAGGCTGTAAGTCCAGTTTAAAAGAAAACATTAAAGATAATATTTTTAAATGGCTCTAACAGCTTTTACTGCATTCTGTTTAATATAGGAAAAGAGCACGGGTGACTAAGCCCTGAGACATCACATCTTTGAACGCTTAGCTGGAACACAGAGGGGGTGCTTGCTCCTCATGTGTCTGATGTGTGGGAGCAGTGTTTTGAACTAGTGAAAGTGCTGTCTGTACAGAATCAGACTTGAGAGTAGAAGTTCACAGTGTGAAGGGCACAGTGTGTGGGGGAGCCATGCCCGAGCTACCCGAATCTTCTCAGATGGATGCTGCGAGGTACAAGAAGTAGACTGTCCTAACATGACTGTGTTTGCTCTGTGTTACCTACAAGTCGTAGATGAACATGGGAAGAATACCACCATATGTGTGCCTGACTTCGGTCATAACCTGCGTAAAGACGAGAACTTGGTGACCTGTCTGGGCACCCTTCTCCTGATTGTGTGCATCTCATATTCATGGTAAGTCCTGGGAGTTAATTGCAGTTCATCTTGCAGGCTTCCAAAGTAAAGGGGAAAAGTTATTGAAGTTTCCAACCCTGTCCATAGGAGAAAGTAGTCAGAAGTGACCGAGTGGCATTGCTGCTTGGCCAATGTGAAATCTGTGTATTCATTACTCCATTATGTAGGGAAAACGGAATAGATACATGTTTTCTTTAGAAGACAGGTTTGAAGAGTAGTTGCTGTGGCATCTTTGAAGAATAAGGGAGCACACGGTGAGGAAGGTGAAATGCAGACTGTGCAGTGTGCTCTGGCAAAACTCGAATCCAAGGGCAACAGCATGCACTTTGTTATCCATGGAGGGAGAGCCTTGTTGTATGCATGGTCCAGTAAAGACAGAAAGTGCCTCTCTTCTCTCCTGTGCTGAAACACACAGAACTGTGAGGTAGGCCAGGTGACATCTCCTGGGTCTGCGGGACATGTGGAATGTAAGCAGGCTGTTTCACATGCCTGTGCCCCACTTCAAAAACACTTCAAAGGTTGCTGGAGAGTAAAGTCAAGGCTAGAAATGGTTGTTACCTATCCTGGGTACATATTTTACTGGTAATGAAGTTTCCTTTTGACAGGAGCCTTTCTAGAGTTGGGTTTTACTTCAGTGTGTTTTATATTTTGTTTCTGTGTGTAAGAAATTCAACTTGTCATGGGCACGTTATAATTTTCCTCTTGCCAAAACTAAACAACCCTGGTGGTGACAGCCTGTATAAATAAAATGTCTGAGTACACTGACACACTCTCTTAACAAGTCCTGCTGAGAGGAAGGGGCCAGCCAGGACCTACACGTTGCCGAGGGTGTTTGCTCAGAACTGTGACCCAGACAGGAAACACTTGCTAGTGTGCCATGTGGTGAAAGTGATGGTTCTCTAATACTGATCCTCAGTCTGACTGTCACGTGACAGTCTTTCCGTTCCGTCAAAAGGGATCTTGGTGGTGGTCTCCTGAAATGTAATTCAGTCTGTTGCCTACTGAGTGCCTGCCCTACTGAAATGGAGAGAGGTGAGGCTGGGGAGATGGCCCAGTCAGTAAAGGGTCTGCCATTCAGGCATGAAGACCTGAGGTCAGATCTCAAGCGCCTGTGTAAAAACTGAGCTTTGTCACCCTCACTGCTAACCCTAGTGACTGGGGACGTGGACAGGTGGATCTCAACTTGATGGCCAGCCAGTCTAGCCAGGGAGTTCCAGGTTCAGTGAGGGAAAAAAAGGTAGGAAGAGATTGAGGAAGATACCTAGTACGTGCTGACCTCACATACACACACTTGGATGCACACACACAGACAAATACAAATTTTTTTATTTTTTAATGAGGGGGATTTAAGTCAATGGCCATGTCCAGTGACCCCATAGCTCATGGGACCAGTTTCCTTACTGGCTGTGTGCTTGCTCCTTGTTTGTCAGCTTGAAAGAATCTAGGATAATCTGGGGGAGGGGAGAAGAACTTTAGCTGAGAAAATGACCCTATCAGATTGGCCTGTGGACAAGCCTTTGTGCATTCTCTTGATTAATGACTGCTGCGGGAGGGCCCAGCTCACTGGGGTCAGTACCATCCCTGTGCAGGTAGTTGTAATAGAAAGCAGGCTGAGCAAGCCATGAGGAGCAAGCCAGTAAGCAGCACTCCTCCATGGCCTCTGTGTCAGCTCCTGCCTCCAGGTCCTGCCCTGACTTCCCTCAGTGATGGGCTGTGATGTGCAAGTGTAACATGAAATTAGCCCTTTCCACCCCAGGTTGCTTTGCGTTGTGTTTTATCACAGCAACAGGAAGAAACTAGCATATGAGAATGTTAGTGAGTGGGGCTGGAGGCATGGTCAGCAGTTACAAGCACTGACTGTTCTTCCAGAGTTCCTTGATTCAATACCTTGCCAGCTAACAGCTTTCATAGCTCCAGCTCCATGGGATCTGACGCCCTCTTCTGGACTCTAGCACACTGCACATAAATGCCATATAGACATACATGCAAGCAAAACATTCGTACACATAAAATAAAAATAAATAAATAAAAATCTCAAGAATATTGGCCAGTCAAGAGAGAAGTAGGTTATCACTAAGCTGCATATAGCTCATTCCCTTTAAAAAAAAAAAAATCAAATAAAGTTGTGTTTATAAAAATGTCCAGGAGGAGGGCATCAAGAGCTGGCTTAGTGGTTAAGATCACTCAGTGCTCTTGCAGAGGATCCAGGTTCTGTTCCCAGCACCTACATGGCAGCTCACACTCAGCTCACACTCAGCTCACACTCAGCTCTCACTCCAGCTATAGTTCAGATGCTCTTTTCTCTGTGGCCTCCAGCCACATGTGTGTTACACAGATATAAATATGCACAGGTAAAACACTCATACTCATAAAATAACTCTTTAAAAAAACAAACAAAAAAGCCAGAAACTCGCAGGAAAAGACAAAGCAATCGTGTGGTAGTAATGGCATTAATTAGGGGATAAGTAATATTTTCCTTCATGTTTGTCTTTTGGTGTTTTGGTTGTGTGTCCATTTGCTGTGAATCACTTTTGGTATAGTTATCAGAAGAAACTATAAGGGTTTTTGACAGAATAAAATACTGGTTTTTGAAAATTAATCAGTGTCCAATAAAACTGGGTTGAGGGAAAGTGGTTGTTCTTGGCTAGCCTGGAGGTTTAGATTTACCGCCACCATCAGTGGGAAAGAAAGCAGAATCCTACTGGGACAGTTGTGGGGTGTCTCACAGCATGGAATTGTTACCCACTCGGGTAAAGATTCCTTTTTAGAGCAAGAGGTATTGGTGAGTGTCTGTAATCCAGCTAATATAGAAGGCTAGCCTCAGCAACTTAGCAAAACCCAGTTTTGTTTTCAGTCACTTTTAGGACTGGGAATGTGGCTCAGTAGCAGAGCCATGCACACACATGTACACATGTACGCACACAGACATACACACACAGACATAACACAGAATTAAAAAGTACTAAGAAGAGGGACTCAAGTCAAGGCCATTCCCAGTGAGGCCTAAGAGCCACCACGACTTAGCACAGTGATCCTCTGTTCTTAGCCTTTTTGAGGATCTGGGTTTAAACACACACACACACACACACACACACACACACACACACACACACACACACACACACACACACACACACACACACACACACACACCCCGCCCCTGCCAAATCACTTTTAATCTTGGGCTTACCTTAGTGGAAGTGAGCTGGCTTGCTATTCTGTATCTATAAACCTTAGCACTAGAACAACAAAACAATAACAAAAGCCAAACAAAGAAAGCAGAAAGCTCACTTTTGTTGTTGTTTTTGAGACAGGGTTTCTCTGTGGAGTCCTGGTTGTCCTGGACTAGCTTTGTAGACCAGGCTGGCCTCAAACCATCAGCCTGCCTCTGCCTCCCTGAGTGCTGTGATTACCACACGTGCGTGTCCTACCACACCTGCTCAGGAAGATCACTTTTGAGAGAGATAGTCTCTTTGAGAATTGAGGCATCGCAGTGGAGGTTGGCAAAGAGTAGTCTGCTATTTCACAAATTCCTCAGTTTTCAAAGCCAGCAGCTGCTCTTTAGAAATCTGTCTAAATGCCAACAGCAAACATTGCTATTGAATGCTGCAGAAGTGGAGTGGCCAGTGGGATGAAGGACAGAGCCCTAGCCTGCACAGAGTGTAGCCTGCGGGTGCTTCTGTAGCACACTGGCTCAGCATCGGGTGGGATTCTGGAGAGTGGCGCTTGCTGGAATTGCCCTCTGGAGCACCAGGAGGCGGCAGCTTGTAGAATGTTATAAACACATGGCTTGGCTTCAAGACCACAGGGACCTGGATTCAGACTTCATAGGGCCTTCAAGAAAGGACACGCTGCTGAGAGAAGGCACCATATCACTAAGGGTTTCTCAACTGTTTCCAGAGTTTACACTGAAGAAGCTTGGGAGGTTAGGGGACGTTCTCAAACGAGGCCACGCTTTCTGGACAGAAGCTGTAATTTGAACATGGTGATAGGAATGGTTAAATTCTTGGTGGAAACTCTACAGGGTAGAACACCAGGTATTGAGCAGATTAAAAGAGGGAAAAATCGCCTGTGTTCTGTGCGAGACCCAGGGTTGTCTGGCCCACTTGGCTTCTTTCTCTTTTCTGGGGGCTCCTTGTCTCACTCCCAAATACTTGCTTAGATACTGTGTCTGCCCCGGATCCTCAGGGCACTTCCTGAGGACATACTTTTCTCTCTCTTGTTCAAACCTTGCTTCCTGGGCCACGTTCTGTGTGGAGCCCCCACCTGGTGCTGAGGAGTTACCTCTGTGAAGAAGGAGTTTCCCAACCAGGACCCCAAGATGGCCCTCACCTTGGCCTACCCACTAGGGTTCCCCAACAGTTTGCTCTGTTGGTCCAGTCTTCCCACCTTCTTGTGAATCGTTTGACAAAGACCAGCTTCCCGTGGGCATAACAGACATAGCAAAGGCTTCTTGAGTCCCCGGTTCCTGTTGCTGTTTCACTGTTTCCAGCTGAAGCTGTCAGGCTGCCTTGGACCCTGGAGTCCTTTGTACCTGTGGAAAGTGGAGTGGGTTCCTGCAGTTCTCCTACCTTGGCTTCAGGACACTTGAGCCGAGCCTCCTTCACTACATGGTGGAGAGACAGTAGTGACGTAGTTACTGACGTGTTCTAGTTTGCTTTCTAGATCAGGCTGTGCTGGGTGTGGTGGCGCATGCCTTTAATCCCAGCACCCGGGAGGCAGAGGCAGGCAGATGGATACTGTAAGTTCGAGGCCAGCCTGGTCTATAGAGTTGAATCCAGGACAGCCAAGGCTGTCTCGAAAAACCAAAAAAACAAACAAACAAAACAAAAAAACCCAAAAAACTAAAAACAATAAACAAAAATAAAAAAAAGAACAAGGCTGTACTGGCTAGACACAAGATAGTCATCTGGGAAGGGGGCCACTTCAACTGAGACAATGTCCCTTAGCAGATTGGCCCGTGCATTGTCTTGATTTATGATGCTATGGGAGGGTCCAGCTCTCTGTGGGTGGTACCACCCCTGGGCAGGTGGTCCTGGGTGCTCTAAGAAGTCAGGAAGAACAAGGCAGTAAGCAGCACCCCTCCCTCGGCATATGCTCTCGTCTCCACGTTCCTGCCTTGTTTTTGAGTGAGCAACCCCCCTACCCTGCCCCGACTTCCCTCAGTGGTGGACCATGATGAGGAAGTTGAAGTAAACCTTCATCTTCAAGTTGCTGATGGTGGTATTTTCTCCCAGCAATGGAACCCTTACCTAAGACAGTGACCATGGAGAAAGGGCTTTATTTCACCTTACAGCTTTGCCATCCATCGTAAATGGAGGGCAGGGCAAGAACTGAAGCAAAACCACAGATGAATGCTGCTTACTGGCTTGCTCTTCTTGCTTGCTCAGCCTGCTTTCTTGTACTACGCAGACCCACCTGCCCACGGGTAGCACTACCCACAATGGGTTGGGCCTCTTATATTAATCAATTAAGCTTTGAGCACTAACTGCCTTTCCAGCCCAAAGTTTCAAATACTTCACAACCAGAAAAACATGGTCAGGTCTGTCACAGCAATAGCCAACTCTTTGGTACGAATTTCTGTTCTAGTTGCTTTCTATTGCTGTGACAAAGGCCACCCAGACTTGGCAGGATGCTAAGCTGGGTGGCCCGCACGATTAGATTATTAGGAAGTATTTGTGTTATAAAGTATCCCTTGGTTATTTTCATTTCAGTTATGCTTAAGAGAAAAGAAATAGCCTTTAGGATTTAAGCCATCTAGGAAAATGCCCACTGAATATAAAAGTGGGAAAGCTAAGAATCTATATTCAATCCTAAGCAACTTCCTAGTTCAACGTTGGATGTTCAGAGCAATACAGCATGCCGTGTGGAGCAAGGTTGGTATGGCGTTCTGGCAAAGAAGGTTGGCTTATGCTGAGAAAATGGCGAACTGAGGAGGAATGGTCTTTTGGAATATTCTGGGTCTGCTATTCTTACTTAAGAAAGGAATGGTGGTGGTTTGCTTTTTTATTTTAGAAATCCTGCCACCGCCTCAGCAGCTAGTCCGAACTCTTCACAGCTGTGCACCAGGAGCATGGGGTGGCCTCCCCTGGCTCCCGCAGGAGTCTGGCCTCCTTTGATAGGCACGAGTTACTGAGTATGCAGCACTGTGGGAACACAGTGCTTTTGTCACACAAAGGCTGGACAGAGGCGTGACATGTCCTGGGCCCGCACTGTCGATTTTCTTGGCTGAGTAGAGGTCCCTGGTCTCCAATAGCAAAACCTGGGATTTTCTTGGGATTCTCTGGGACTCATGGGACTTTGGCTGGCTCCGCTGTGAACTGAAACAGGTGCTCAGGAGGCGCCTGCGCTGTTCGCTGATCTGGTATATGGCCGAGGTTGGGGTTATTGCAGTGACTTGTGGAGAGGAAGGAAGGCAGGCAGTGTTTGGTGAATATGTAAGTGATTACAAAGAACTCGGGTATTTGTGGGTGGGATCTTTTCTCCTTGGGCAAGAGACTGAGAGGGAACAGACAGGACCCTGCTGCTTCCTGGGGTGGATTCGGTGGACTTGAGTCTTAGTTTCTTCCTGTCCACTGGGAGCTCAGCTTCCTGAGCAACAGCAGTCGCCCTCTGTGTCCTTGTAAGGTCGGTTGCGTGAAGCAGGGTGGCTGCATTTTCACAGAAGAGCCCCAGCTCAGAACAGGCGTGTTGCACACCGCACTCACAGCTTTGGGGACTGTCTGTCAAGTGAGTGTATAAAGCTGGATATGGCTCGAATGTATCTCAGTTTGTTTAAAATGCTTCCATGTTTTTATTTAAAGGAGAAATAAATACGTTTGCCTTTGTAAGTCAATGTTATAGAGAGAGAGTCTGCCTCTCTAGATGTGGAGGAGAGGCGGGAACATTTTTGAGCAGGATCTCCTGAAGACCAGGCCAGCCTCAGATTCACCATGCAGTCACGGGTGACCTTGAGTGTCTGATCCTCTTGCTCTCCAGTCTGGGATTCCAGGGCTGCACAGCTACACCTACTTCATGTGGTGCTGGGCACTGAGCCCAGCCTCGAGCATGCCGTGCAGGCACTTTGCCAGCTGAGCTACATCACCTAGATTTTAAAAAACAAAAACAAAAACAAAAAACAAACAACAACAACAACAACAAAAACAGGCTAGCGGCTTTCCCAACAACTTTCAAAGGGTCTTTCATTTCTCTCTCTCTCTCTCTCTCTCTCTCTCTCTCTCTCTCTCTCTCTCTCTCTCTCTGGGTTCTCATAGCTTTTGATCTCTAAGTGAGACCAGAGAACAAGAAAAAGGGAGAGACAGACAGACAGACATGCACGCATGCACGCGCAGAGAGAGTGAGTGAGAGGGGGGCGGAATTATAAAGTGACTGTAACACGAGCAGCAAGTGCTAGAGTGTAAATAACATAAGACACCATTACTTAGGAAGTAAGAGCAAAGGAGAAAGGTGTCCCCCTGCCCACCTAGATACCTTTATGTAAGGTTAAATAAACTCACAGATGGAGACATGGAGGGCAAATGCACTTTCACAAAAGTGCTGGAGCGGTGGGCCCTGGTGAGCCAGGCAGCCTTTGCCCTCACTCAGATGGCAACTTCTCACTGTGCTCCTGGTCCTTGCTTTTTTCCTAGTTTGACATCAACGACAAGGTCGAGCTCGGATGCACTGCAGAGGCGATACGGAGCCCCCGAACTGGAAGTGAGTGCCTTTCCCCTTCTCCCCTTGCTTCACTCAGGACCTGTTTCTCAGGAGAGCCTCTTGTGCTGGTGTCTTTTTTTAATTAGTTAAAAATAAGTTTTTTTTTATACAGTATATGCTAATTGATCATGGTGTTTCCTCCCTTCTCTCTTCCAGACCCCACCTCCATCCCTCCAACTTAATGCTTCTTTCTCTCTTTAGAAAACAGGCCAAATAAAATAAAACAAAACAAACAGAGGAAAAAGAAAACAAGAAAAGGCACAAGAAACACCTAAATGCATGACACACACGTGCAGACGCACAAAACCCATACAAACACAAAATCAGAAACCATAATACGTAGGCAAAAGACAGTAAGGTAGAAAATGTCGGAACAAAGCATTATGAGACGTGCTCCAAAGCCACATGGAGTTTGTTTTGTGTTGGCCATCTTCTGCTGGTCACGGGACCTGCCCTTAGGCCTGGCCTGTATACCTAGTGAGGAAACTAATTTTTCCTTTACATTGGGCAGATAGCCCTTCTTTTGGGGGGCAGGGGGAGAAGGCTCATGGTTCTGTTTCTTGTCTGAGAAAGAATACTTTTTTTTTTTAATAGAAAAAGAACTATTGTCCTGTGTATTAAAATGAAAGACTTCTTGATTTGCCATCAAAGACACTGGCTGTTTGCCTGGCACCCTGGCACCCACCCCGGCCCAAGGCTTAGGGACCCTTACAGCTCCCCCCCTTGTTTACTCTCCCTTTGCTTGTAATAGAGTGCAGATGTTCCTTTTGTTCTTAAGCAGGCACCTGCTTGTCAGCCATCTGTATCACCATGTGCAGCATAGCTCTGGGCTTATGTAACGGTGCTCTGGAGGCCTGAAGGAAGGAAGACAGGCAAGGGAGGGAACCGTGCGTGCTCTGCACACCCCGCAGAGCACAGTGGGCACACTCACACCTCAATTAATGCCTAGCTTCCATCTCACAGTTGTGTCATTCCGTAAAGAATTCACATTGCTGAAGCCATTCACCTGCATGTCAAGGTTGGAGAAACTATTTAGCTGACTGTCCAAAATATCTTGTTATTTCCTTTCCTATACAGAATTTTTTTTTTCTGGAGCTCCTGATGAAACATAAACCATAGCCAGAAAACTCAAATGCACAGGGCAGTTGAGACAAGACTCAGTCCAGACCTAAGGCTGACAAGGACCTCTGGCCTCCGGTGATGGCTGAGTCGAGTAGTACTTTCCAGGTACCAGGCCACTGTTCTGAGCCTCCCTGTGTCATTTCACTTAGTCCTCACAAAAGCCCAGTGAGGGGATGTTCTTTGCCTTTTACAGAGGGAACAAACACTTCCACTTACCAGGATGTAGCCCCAGAGTACACGGTCTTGACTGCACGTTGCCTAGGAGCCCAGCTGTGTCCCTGGTTCCTGCTGCTGGCTTTGCCTGGCATCTGGCCAGTGGCTCCACTTGAATAGCATCTACTGGATGGACAAGCCCTGGGCTCTTTCCAGATGTGGATAGGCACTTTGCTCTGCAGCTGGCCGTCTAGGATGCCCTTCCCAGAGCCTGACCTAGAGACAGCGAACCGCTATGGAGGTTGCTACAGCCCCTGGAAGCAGCCTTTGTGCCTTTGTTCTCACCACAGACTGGGTGGCCACCCGCCGAGGGTTGAGCCTTATGGTTTCAATGTCCCTATTGTGTACAGAGTTGAAGGCTCAAACAGCAGCAAGTCCCCAGGTTAGATTTAAGAGGGAACATTGCTGTTCTCCTTTGAGAGGAAAGCCGCCCACTGCTTGCCGCCCGAGCAAGTGGGTTCCCGCCCCGCATTGAGTTGCCGGGGATATACCTTTGAAAGGCCAAGCTGAGATTTTCTGTGGTAATTTAGGCTTCAAAAGAAATGACCTTAGTATGAGTAAAGTGGGCCCACTGTGTTTGTGAATGTGGACGGCCTCACGTGATCCAAGGCTTGTGGAGCAGGAAGGAAGCAAGGGCTTGGCCTTGAGTGGGTGTGTGGGAAAGGCTGCTGCTGTGCTCTTGTGGCCTCCGCCCTGCCTCTCTGCTGTCTTCCGCTACACATAGCAAGAGCCGTTGCCTCCCGGCCGGTCTCGTCATGTGCAAGCCTTCTTACTCCGTTTATCAGTCTTCCTGCAATCATATAATAAAATGTTCATAATTTCATTTCCTTTTTTCTTGAGTTTATTGTTTTGAACAAGTAAGAAAGATGATAAAATTCAAGCTGTACTAAAGAAGCAAGTATTCCAGCCGTCTGTGTCCACAGCCAGATCCTAAGCCTGATTTATTTGTTTTGTTTGATAAGGAAAGGATCTCAGTACATAACCCAGGCTGGCCTAGAGCTTGCTGTGCAGCCCAATCTGCTCTGAACACACCTTGTCACACAGGCTAGCCTTGAGTTCGCTGTGTTGCTCGGGTCAACGTGAACTTGGGATTCTTGTGCCTCTGCCTCTCACGTGCCGGGGCAGGAGTGCAGCACCATCCTTGCAGCAGCAGCCTGCGCTCTGTCCTTCAGGGTTCCCCCATTTCACACTCTTCTCCCTGAACACCACGCGCCACTTACTCCTGTGACCTATGAATCCCGTCTCGTTCCGCATGCGTCCCAGCTCTGTCATGGAGCTAGTTTGGTGGCTCCTTGCCAGCTGACTAACCTGCCTGACTTCACTGTCCTCAGCTGTGGGATGATCCTGGCCTCAGCCTGTGAGGCAGAAGGACTGGGAGGTTAGCATGTAGAACAGGTCACTGGAAAGTGTGAGGCAAGGATGGTCGTCCTGTTGGCTGCATGTCTCAGGCCGAGTCATCCGGAAGTAGGAACTGAGGCAGGGTGTCTCGGTTGGGTAATGTGTTAAGGACCAGCACATGTAGAAGGGAGGAAGGGGAGAGAAAGGAGACAGAATTAGGCTGAGTATAAATAAAGGACAATATAGGCTGCACTAACCCCAGGGCATGCTCCCAAACATATGTGGTGCCTCAGAGTGTCCTGTGTGGCCTGTTAGCTGGCCCTTTCTATGCCTTCCGTGATCAGTCATTTGATGGAGGGTACCCAGAAAGGTCTTGCTACAGGACAAGGCAGCTCTGCAGCTGCAGCAGTGCCTAAGGGAGCTAGGACACAAGGCTCAGCTCCCACAAGTCACAGGAGCTAGAGTGGCCACTAGGGCATCGCCCGTTGCTGTACCCAGTATATCTGAGGCCAGATACTTAGCCAAGCCATTTGCACTAGAAGAAGCCTTGCCACTTGGGCAGCCTGCAGTGCTAGGGATGTGGAAAACAGGCCTCTGACTCCATTGCCTCTGCTCTCACAGGTAGCCCGGTGCTGTTTTTGCTTCGGCCAAGATGGAGAAGGTAAGTGTAGTATTTTGTTCTGGGCTTGACTATAGATAGCCTTGCAGGCTGAGATTTCTCTCTGTAGGCATTTATAGTTCTAGAGCTGGTTGACTGTTTATGTACTTCTCCCGTCTTCCTTGAGGGGTGGTAGATTTCGTTGGCATTCTGGCAGGGAAAAATCACTGCACGTTTTGATTCATATCTAAGTTAGAAAAAAAAGTGTGTGTGTGTGTGTGTGTGTGTGTGTGTGTGTGTGTGTGTGTGTGTGTATTTAAGGCATGCTATGAAAAATGCCAAGAGGTTGCTACACCTCATTTGGATGCCATAATTTTTCTTCAGCTTGCTTTTCATAGAAGGGGAAGTCCCAGGGGGTATAGGTGGCTTTGGTTGCCTTGTCCCCTTGGCAGCAGCACACTAGGACTGAAATGTGCAAGGCAGGGCTGCTGTAGTGCCGAGTACACGTGGGCTCAGCCCCGCCCTCGGGCACCGTTTGTCATCCCCAGACGCCGAGGAGCAGCAGAATGTCAAGGAGGGACCCCGCGTCATTTATGACGAGAAGAAAGGCACCGTGTACAGCTACTCCTATTTCCATTTCGTCTTCTTCCTGGCGTCCCTCTACATGATGATGACATTGACCAGCTGGTTCCAGTGAGTGGCCTGTTCGAATGTTTCAAACCTGCCTCAGTGTAAATATTTCTACACAGGAAAGTAGTTGTCTGTGAAGCACTGAAACAGAACACCTAGAACACCCGGCTCAGGGTGGTTCTCGAAGCTGTGGCCTCCTCTGAGCTCTCCTCTAAGGTCTCACCACACCCAGGGCCTTAGTAGTGACAGCTTGCGCTTCTTTCTGGTAGATCAGTGTCTGTCCTCAGACATTGAGGGTGCTCTCTGCACTTAAGAAACAGAAGCTAAGCCAGGCGTGGTGGTGCACACCTGTAATCCCAGCACTCGGGAGACAGAGGCAGACTGTGAATTCAAAGCCAGCCTGGTCTACAAATCAAGTCCAGGACAGTCAAGGCTACACAGAGAAACCCTGTCTCGGGATGTGGGGGGGGGGGGTGGAGAGGGGAGAGAAGGAAAAGAAAAGAAAGAAAAAGAAAAAGAAAAAGAAAAATAATGTGGCAATTCCTTGCATGGTTCAACACAAGATCATAGTATAATCCAGGAATTTCCCTCCTAAGTATATAGATCTGAGACAAAAAGGAAAAAATAACAAAAACTGTAGATAAATGGTCATGTTGTAGTAACATGGCATGGTACTTCATATAGCAGAGTAATTCATAATAAGCCAGAAGCCAGGGATAGCTCAAATGCCCATAGCTGAGGAGAGAGCAAAGAGTGCTGCTTCCTCACAGTGAAGTACGATTTCTCAATAAGAGGAGTAGCGCACAGGTGAGTGCCCCCAACCCAGAAACCCAGAATGTTCTCAAATCTCACATGACATGGGGAGGTTCCTGTTTCCATTTTTGGGCTTGCTCAACTGGTAGCATCTGCGTAAATATTCCAGAGTGGAAAACTCGAAAATCTGGTCTTAGGCATCTCGCGTGAGGGACACCAATCACATCAGGGAGGATACGTGTGTATATACCCAAAGAGCTCCGGAAACAATATGCTACATTTAAAAAGCCAATCAAAAGAGACCTCGTGGCCGGGCAGTGGTGGCGCACGCCTTTAATCCCAGCACTTGGGAGGCAGAGGCTGGTGGATCGCTGTGAGTTTGAGGCCAGCCTGGTCTACAAAACGAGTCCAGGACAACCAGGGCTACACAGAGAAACCCTGTCTTGAAAGCCCGTGACCGCATTTACATGAATTGGTCTTAAAAAGGTAAATCACACAGACAGGAAATAGGTTAACCAGTGTGGGGTAATAGAGGACAGTGGGAATGGGAGGGCAGCTAAGGGATGCAGGACGTCTGGGGAGATGACGGTGTTCTAAAACTGATTGTGGTCCTGATTCTAAAAGTCGATAAGAGTTTGAGAAGTCGCCAAATGATACGTTTCTAACATATATGAGTTATAACTCCATTAGTTGTTAAGAAAGAAGCTGAAGTCTGTCAGAGGCAGGACATTATCCTTACGTGCGCTCACCACTACCGTGTCCATTTCTCACCAGCTACGAAAATGCCACCATTGAGACCTTCGTCATCGGGAGCTTCTGGGTCAAGATGGCTTCCTGCTGGATGTGTGTGGTCTTGTACCTGTGGACCCTGGTGGCCCCTCTCTGCTGTCCCTCGAGGCAGTTCTCTGTGTGAGGACGTCCAAGAGCCCCTTGGTCAGCAGGCCTGTGCCTGCTCTGGAGGGCCGTCCTTGGAGCATGTGCAGCAACAGGAGGGGTTTGAGCAGCAACTGGTGCCCTGTAAAAAGCTGACATCCCCTGCTGTCTTAAGTGGGTCTGACAAAGCTGTCAGGAAACAAGGAAAACCTCCCGATTAGCTTCTTACTGTAAAGTCCAAAAGGAAAACTACCAGTTTGACCCACAGGAATTGGAATCTTTAGGCAAGCTGATAGGTGCCACCGTGTCTTTCTGCCTTACCCTACATGGTAGCCAAAGTGTGTTTTAGTCAGAGTAGAAGTTGAGGCACCGCGTCCATCACAGGGATGAAAATGGCCCTGGTGCAGCCAGTCATTCTCATCACTGGGATAAAGGAGCAGCAACAGAAGCATCCCTAAGGTGGGCTCCACCCCTGTCTCTCCCTCTTGCCTCCGGGGCCCTCACAACTCCCTGTCTGTACAGAGAGGGCAGGAGGAAGCCCCTCCCGGGAGGCCATGTCCCTGCCCTCAGCGGTTTCCTTCCGGGCCATGATGCTGGGAGTCACGGCCTTCCGTTCCCTCTGCCCTTGGCAGCGGTCCTTCATTTTTGCCTAGGGTCATCTTTGTAATAATGTGAAAAGCACAATTTGCTCTCAGCTCCACAGATTCTCCACCATGTTTTCCCTCCCCAGCGCTAGTCACACTATGGTGCGTCTCTATCTTCTTTGTGGTGTCGTTCACGTGCTGAGACAGCAATGCTCACGCTGTTTCCTTTCCCCCAGCAAGCAGGGAACGGGTGGGGGTGCGTGGGGGGAGGGCGGGGCAGAGGGGTGTATAGCTCTTACTTTTTGTGTCATTAACAGTAATGCTTCAAGGATCTTAATGAAAAAGTTGCTTCTTGGCTGCAGCCTGCCACCCCCCCCCCCACACACACACCTCAGAGTTTTCAGGTCAGCCGCCCCCCCAGTCTCCTGCACCATGAGGCCTTCCTCCTCACAGTGTGTCCCCATGGTGTCCTTGAAGTAGAAGGGCTGGGGTGAGGACCCCAGGCAGCTTCAACACAGCTGACCAGACGGAACTGCTAGACCAGCTGTGGAAGTGCAGAGTTAGACTTAGGTGCAGTAGTAGGTGGCCGAGGGCACCGCACAAAGCTGAGATTACAGCCACAAGTTTCCCAGCCGCACCTTTGGATAATGACGTGCTTAGGTGTGTGTTAGGTGCTGATGTTGTCAGTCTGGGAGGAGGCTCCCCCAGTGCCACGTCTCAAGATGCTGGTGGACAGATGCTCTGCTTCACGTGGACAGAAGTCTCTCAGCATCCCACAAGGACTTGGTCTAGCTATTTTTTTCCCCTTTTTTGTGCCTATCTGAACAAGTCATGCAGATTCGTGACCCAACTAAGCCTGGTTCCCATGTGCCAAAATGTCAGCTTCTCCATTTTTGCTCCCTCCTAGGCCCTCCTGCTCCAAGTACACAGGGGGAAGAAATAGGAGTGAGTTCTTTGAAGAGCTCACCTGATTTACAGTGTTCGAGATCCAGTCTTAAAAGGTATTCAACTGACTGAACATGCCTCCTCTGTGAGCATTGTATAGAGCAGGGCTCTCAGCAGTTCTAAGACACATGAGCGTTACAAAAAGCATAGCTACCCACTGACTGACTATACAAGACTATATTAATCCAGCAGGGACAGGAGCCCCATCAGTGGCCTGTGTGAGCCAGCTCCATGGCGGTGGCCACTGCTGTGAGAAGATGCAAGGGGAACTCAGGGAGCAGTGGTGTTTTGCCAAGGTCTAGTCAAGTCCTTTATCTGTCTTCTCTGCTGGGTCTGGCAGCCAGCTGTGGTGACCTTTGAACTGGTTTGGTCTTCATGTCGTGTCAAGGTCAGGCTGACTAGGCCACACATTCCTGGGCTGGCCTTTGTTGGCCCCTTTTCCTCTCTGGAAAGCAGCTAGGGAAACCCAGGACCCTGCCAGTGGCAGCACCCCCACCCCCAACCCCCCACGACTTCCCTCTCTACCAGCCAAGCACCTACTTTTCAGAAGCTAAGGCTCACGCAAGAGGAAGAATGGGCCACTCTCACCTTTACTCTCAGTGTTAGATTGACATTCAGAAGGGAGCAGTTCGTGCCCTGAGAAACTGGAAGGTGTGCCTGTTGTTGTGAGGTAGCTTGCTGGGTCCGCCAGTAGCTCTCAGAGACAACAGACCTTTGCCTGCTGGCGCAGGACTAGAAACTGCGGCCTTAGGCTGCTGCTCTGACCCCTGTACTCATGGCAGCCATGGCAGCCCTGCTAGCAGAGGGTCAGAACCTGTATGTGTTCCCAGCCCTCCCGGGTTTTTGTTTTGTTTTGTTTTGTTTTTTTAATGAATAAAACATTATGCGGGATTCCCCTGGGAGTCTTGCTTAGATGTGATACCCAGGTGGAGCCTGGAGACTGTCCCAGCGTTCACCATTGGAAAGTGGCCAATGTGACCATTGTGGTGCTGGGTAGCTGATCTGGGTTTCTTGGGAAGTCAGCAATGAGTTGTTTTCCAGAAGATGGGAAAGTTTGATACAGGGGGTGAATTGAGGCTTGGAAGGAGTTGGGGGGAGTGTGGGGTATTGAGACTGGGGTTCTGATTCCCATAAGGAATGGGCGGCAGGAGTCCCCTCATGGTGACAAAGTCTACAGCTCCTCAGTGACTTAACCTCTAGTGTTAATTGGCCCCTTCCCAAATTGTCACCCTCTGCCTTTTTCTGATGATGTACTCATTAAAATTTTGCCAGATGTCATTGGTGCTTCATGTTGCCCTGGAGAGGGAGCGCCACAGCCTATCTGTAAACTCCTCGGGCTTTTCTTCTTTACTGCCTTTCTTTCTACACAGTGTCACTTCGCTGTGCCGAAATGTATGCCACTGCACATCCTATGTACTGCCAAGAAGTGAAAGGGGCTTCATAAGTGAGACAGGACACCCAGAAAGGACCCTGGGCTCCCCTCCCTCAGAGATGAGGTTGACACCCGGGTCACAGACTCCTTCAAGGTTTTTCTGTAACTTCCTAGTTACAGATGGGCTCTCCAGTGCTGGGGTGACTTCAGTAGACAGGACAGCTGATCACAAGGACTTTAGCTCGCTCTCGGCTTTTGTTTTCCACCAGTGAGTCATTTACAGAAACAGTTCTTTTGAAAGGCCAAAATACTTGGCTTTTACCAAAGAGACGTATTTGATTTTGTTTTTGTTTGGGAAAGGCACGCCAGGGGTTCATTTGCCCAGTTGACTTCAAGAGAAGTTTAACCAATTCATGTGAGGAAAATGATGGACGAACTCTGTAAGGTAATCCTTTGGGGAAAAGGATCCTGGGAAATTCTCTCAGGTAAAGAAAGATTACAGCAGATGAGTAATATATGTCTTGAGAACTATTTATAAAATTTTTAAGAGGATCATTTTCTTTCATTTATTAAAAATTTAAACTTTTTTACTTTGCAAAGAAAACCACAAACATTTTTATAGTCATAACTGTTAAGTTTTTAAAAAATATTTTTTGGAAATAATTAGCTGTAGCCAAATTTTGTGGTTACGTTTTTGCTATAGTGGAGTTTGAGTGCAATTTGTGTGTTAAGTCTACTGTTGTTTATAAAGGTCTCTGACATGGTTAGATTTTTGCTATCTTTAAAAATAGTTATTTTTCCCCATTAGACACAAACCCAATTATGACTTTGCATTTGTTTTTTTGAATGCTAATTTTTCTATGAAGCATCTGAGATTGACTGGCCTTTTCCTATGTAGAAAACTCAAACTTGTTAACTCTGAACTTTAATAAAATGTAAACTTAAGCCATGTTGTCTGTTTTCATTTTATTTGACACCTGACTAAAGCCTCTGATTAGCCTTTGCTCGGGTCGGTGCCTTCACATGTCAGCCAAAGATCAAATATCCTGGCAACCATGCTGATGGGTTTATAATTGACAAATAAAAAATGGGTGATTTGGGGCTGGAAAGATGGCTCAGTGGTTAAGAGCACTGACTGTTCTTGCAGAGGTCCTGAGTTCAATTCCCAGCAACCACATGGTGGCTCACAACCATCTATAATGTGACTGGATGCATACTGTATACATAATAAATAAAGTTTTCAAAAAAATGGGTGATTTATGGTATCCTTTGAAGGTCTTGAACTACGAATAGAGTGGCTAAATCAAACATTAACATGTATCACATCATTTTTTATGGCGAGCACACATACATTTCAAGTACACTGTTAAATGCAGTCACCATGTCTTCTTACACAGCACTTCTCATGAACTTAATTCTTCTTAGCTTAGTTGAAATCATCCTTAGTTCTCTACTATGACCCCAAAGTCCCTGATAGGGAAGTAAGGACAGTGGGAGCTTTAAGCAGCCTGTCACATGGCATCCACAATCAGGAAGAAGAGATGACAGATGCCTGTGCTCAACTCTCTTTGTCGTTTTTTGTATGGTCCAGGATCCCAGCCCAGGGAACGGTCTCCCCCACCTCACTTAATAAAGATAATCCTACACAGACTTGCGAAGATGCCCATCTCCCAGGTGATTCTAAGCCTCAAGTTACACACTGACGTTACCCATCATATCCTGCCCCTCCCCCCCAAAGAAGAGCCTACAACGTTTACAGAAATAAAATGATAGAAATAAAATTCATCTAGCCTATATATGCAAATGATAGGCGGCTAATAAAATGGAGGTATTGAAAAATAACTGTGTTCTGGATTTGTTACGTGAAAATTTAGAAAAATGCTGTGGTAGAAGCTGCACGTGAGTATGTATGTACATGCACACTTACACCTGGAAGAAAGAGCCCAAGTAGCTGGATGTGGTAGCACACACCTGGAGTCTCAGATGTCAGGAAGATGGAGTTCAAGGCTGACCTGAATCACATAGTGAGGCGTAGACACGGCTAGTGATCAATTAAGACACAGACACTTGTTATATTTTAAAATAGCCATAGTTAACCTGGGGCAGGGCAGATAACAATCCTCTAAATCACCTCCCATAGTGGGGCAGGCATGGGATCCCTGCCTCAATCCCATGCCATCTGTTTTCAATAACCTCTATCAAGCTACCTCCCATCCATAATCCCACATACTTGCTCATGTTCTTCATCTGGGCCGGATTCTCTATCCATGGCAGACTTGTGCTTCTCCACCAGCTAACTCATGGCAGCCTTCCTTTCTTCACTTCAGGTTCTTTCTCCTTTCTCCTTATGGCCAACCTTCTTCTTCCCAGAATTCCTTCCTCTCTAAGCCCCACCTATCTCCTGCCCTGCCCAGGTGGGGTGGCTTTTTACTAAACAAAAGTTGCGTCAGAACAACAAGCAGTAATTAGCATCAAAATACATCAGATTATCCCCCAATAGTGAGGTTCTCTCAAAAAGCAAAATATTTCAAGTGTTCACCTGTCATGGCACTGCCCCGCCCTGCCTTCCAGCCTTCGTCCTTTAGAGACTGTTTATACGGCTCTGGTAGGAACAGCCATGTCTTTGCAGGCATTCCTTTGTCAGCTGCAGCTCAGTGAGGCAGGATTGGACTTTCCCTCCGTGCTGGGCAATGAGCCTCTCTGTGGAAACTGCGTTATTAAGGTAGCTGCTGCCTTCATCAATTGGAGGGGCAGGGACTTGGTTCCACATGGCCACTTAGTAGCCGGAGGGCTTCCTGTAATCTTTAGGGACATCAGTTTAGGTAAACCCAGGATTCCTGGCTTTGATTTCAGGATTAGCCAGTATGAAGCAGGTTTGGTGTTTATTAAGAATAGAAATGTGCTCATGGGAAGAATTAAACACACCAGCGAGCAGGAGTGTGCACATGTCGGGGGGTGGGGTGGGTGGGTAGCAGCTTATTAGATGCCATTTAATACTTTTTCAGCATAGGATTTAAGAGATACTTGAGGAAGAGATACTTGGGTGTAGGTACAGACTTCTCAAGGGAGAGTCATAGTAAATGACTTAGCTTTAGCTAAATACTCCATTTTGATGCTATTCTCTTGTATAGCAGTTTCCTCTACACTTAAACATTGCTCTTTGGAGAAAGTTCTAGAGGGGACCTTTAAAATACATCTATTTATTCATTGTGTGTGTGTGTGTGTGTGTGTGTGTGTGTGTGTGTGTGTGTGTGTGTGTGTGTATGGGTGCCCTGTCTTCATGCCTATCAGAAGAGAGAATCAGATCCCATTATGGGTAGTTCTGAGCCACCATGTGGTTTCTGCCAATTGAACTCAGGACCTCTGGAAGAGCAGCCAGTGCCCTTAGCCACTGAGCCATCTCTCCAGCCCTAGAGGAGACTTCTTAAGACTCAGGAAGTAAACAACTCAAAGGTCTCTGGAACTCCCTGAAACTGACCAAATTCACAAGGCCCCTCTGTCTGTCAAGTTTTATAAGCAGTAAGTACTATTAGGGAGAGAAGTCTCTGGCCTGCTCGACTGCCTTAAAGTCCTGTGGTGAGGTCTGTGGGCCATCTTCTGTGAGTTGTCATCTATGCTGGGATAATCCTCCACTGGGAATAGATAACACTCCAATAAGGTAAAACCAAGAGCCCTGGGGCATATGCTTTCACTGTAAGGCATATGGTTTCTGGTGAGATTCCTAGGAAAAAAAAATTGCATTTCTAATTTCAAAGGGGCAAGGCCCTTAAGTGAATATTGTTAATTATGGCTAAATTCTCAATTTTTAGATAATGAATATAGGAGATGTGCTGGCTACTTTTACGTCAACTTGACACAGGCTAGAAGCAATCGAGAAAGTGTTTCCGTAAGGCAAGTCTGTACTGCATTTTCTTGATAAATGATTGGAGTGGGAGGGCCCAGCTCGATTGGAGTGGGAGGGCCCAGCTCGATTGGAGTGGGAGGGCCCAGCTCGATTGGAGTGGGAGGGCCTAGCTCGCTGGGGCAGTTCAGGGTTGTGGAAGAAAGCAAACTGAGCAAGCCGTGAGGAAACGTCAGTAAGCAGTGCTCCATGACTTCTTCAGCGCTTTCCTTCGGGTTCCTGCCTTGCTTGAGTTCCTGTCCTGACTCCCTTCAGTGATGGATGCTTACTGGTAAGAATAAGAGGAAAGAAATCCTTTCTTTCCAAGTTGCTTTAAGGCACGGTGTTTTATCACAGCAATGTAAACCCTAAATAAGATAGAAGGTAAAAACTTGTCTGGGTAATATAGGGTGAAAAGGCCCCAAAGAGAAAGAACCATCTGTCTTAGCTAAAGGCCAGGAAAGTCTTTGGGCTCTTCGGTAGCCTCATCTCTGCCAGAGGTCAGAGATGCCAAAAGTGTTTGGGGCTATGGTCCCTGCTCTGGCAGCTAAATGAAGGTTTTGATTACCTCTTCAGAGGGGAGAAAGTTAGCGTGGCGATAAAGAAATCTTAAGGGGAAGTGCCTCCTGGTCAAGAGAACAGAGCGCCATTCTGAGTGGACACCTAACATTCTGGTCAGATGGTGTCAGTGACCTGGTTAAGGCACCATCTCTAGGAAGGTGGGTTCACTGTAAGCCGTGTGAAAGGGATGGGCGGAATAATTAGTGAGATACTGTACTTCCCTTCCCAGAACTCAGGCCCTCCTGTGCAAGCCAAGCCATCACAGGGTCATTTGCGTCTTGCATCCTTCTGAGTCCCGACTCAGGCACAGCCTGCTTCTTTTTCCTTTTTCTCTTGATTCCTTAGGATGGCCAGGGCTAAAGTGTGCTCTTTCTGGTACTTTGGGGTTCCTCACTCTTTCTCTAGAGTTCCCGTCCCCACCATATGACTTTCACGTCACCTTAACGCAAACAACATACTTTCCCCTTCTCTACTTCCCTTCTCCTGGTAACTGACAAGATTTGCCTTCCCTGGGGTTTTTCTTGCACATGTTAATGGAATTGCCCACGAACTTCTGTTTGGGCCCTTTCTTTGATTATTTCATTAAGGAGATAGAAGAACCTGGAGGGAGGAAGGGGGCTGACTTCCCTGGTAATGGCGAAAGAGGCTTTAATTAAATCCTGGCCAAGTCCCTTGGCTTTCCATCCGGCCCTCTCATTGAGCCACTGAGTTCAGGAAGCTGAAGGCCTCAGTGACTGAGGCATCATGGGCCCCCACAGGAAAGGCCACTTGCAAAAGACAGAAGATTGGAACCAGTGTGTGGAGGAGCAACTGTAGAAAAGGTGGAGCGGGAAGGAATGAGTGGGTGCTCTGGACCCCATCAGTTCTAACCCACACGGGAGGCCCAGCTCGATCAAGTCATGCCAGCGGCTAACATCTGTGCAACACTTCCGTGTCTCTTGTCAATTCTCCCAACCACTCTACGGCTGTCGGTGTTCCAACCCCTTCAATTAGGGGAAAGGCAGATTTTCTAAAATCCTTACCAAGCACATTTGGTTTTATGAACACTGCCAAATGGCCCCATATTCCAGCCCTGTCCCCCGCCTCTCTCTCTCTCTCTCCATCCTACCCCTTAGGGTACCCCCAGACGCTCCCCTGGGTCTTCCTTTTCCTTCTCTTATTCAGTGCTTTCCCTTGGCTTTTTTGTTGTTTAATGCTGTGTTGGGAAAGAACTGGGCTTTAAGGCTCTGGGAACTTGGCTCAGCGGCTCTTGAATGTCCGACCATAGATTACAGTGAGTTTCTGGCTCTCTCCCCTTCCGCAGCCCCCAAGCGCTGCCCTGCAGATGTGTCTTATTTGCATTCCAGCCACAAGCCCATCACAGTCAGGGTTGGAGGCTTGGTGCGTGTTTTAGGAAAGGAAATATCAAGATGAGTCTGGAATACCACGTTACTGCCAGAACCCAAACATTCTTCCAGCAACTTTTTGACAAGCTAAGTTATGTCTAGTTAGGAATTTTATCGAGAACTGAATTTTGTTATATGCTGTGGAATTTTTTTTATCTTTTTTTTTTTTTTAGGTTAGCAGAGACTCATGTTTTAGATTTAAAATATTAATCAAAGCCTCATAAGATATAGGTAGTTAAGTTTAAGGTCTGTCCAAATGTGTAAATTATAATTGTTTATTAAATTTAGGTTTAGTGTTTTAACTGCTTAGGAGGATTTTTGTCTATAGACTGGAAACAAAATGTCGTTTTGATGGTGCTCTCTGTGTGTGTGTGTGTGTGTGTGTGTGTGTGTACCCACGTGTTCATCTGCATATGTATGTGGAGGTCAGAGGTCAGAGGTCAGCCTCAGGTATCATTCTTGTGATGCTATCTGCCTTGCTTTTGAGGCAGGAACTCTCACTGGCCTGGAACTTGCCAGGTAGGTTAGGCTGGCTGTCCAGAAAGCCCAGGGATCTGCCTGTCCCTGCCTATCCACACCTGGCATTTTATGGAGGCTCTAGGGACTGAACTCTGGTCCCCATGCTTTCAAGGTAGGTATTTTCTCTCTAGTCCACTTTGTTGGCTTGTAGAAATCAATTAAACGGCATTGTGGCTGGTGATGGTGGTTCTCTGGAGGCGAATGTAGGAAGGCTGCCTCAAGGTTGAGGGGAGACTGGACTACAGACAAAGCAAGCAAAACAAAAACTACACTTGTAGCTCGAAATCACTAACAGCCTTATTTTATAAATTTGACAAATTGTTAGGTCTACTTTATCAAGTTCATAAGCCAACTTAAACAAAAAGATAACATTTGGTGATAAAATATTAACATAAAATCAATGGAGTTGTAACTAACATAAGGCTTCAAAATTAAGTTTTAAGTGATAAGACTTAGGGCTGGGTATAGTTTCTCATTCAAGAGGCTTAGGTGAGAGAAATGCCATGATTTCCAGGAGCGTGTGCATATGTGTGTGTGTGTGTGGGTGTGTGTGGGTGTTGTATGATTTAAATATAAAAGGTATAAGTTAAAACACCAAGAAAATATTTCACTATGCAAAGGCTCTCCAAACAAGAATTTGGCAGGTGGATGTGTCAGTCAGTGTAGGCTGAGTTAATCTGTGGTAACAAGCAGCTCTAAACGTCTCAGTGATTTGCCAAAGTTATTTCTTGTTCACATTCTCATCTACTGTGGTTGTCTGCAGCTCTGCCCCACATCCTCTTGGCTCTGCGACTGAAGCTAACAGCGCCAGCTCCCTCTAGAAGGGAGGAAGACTATGGTCTAGTCATGTGATGACTCTTAATGTTTTCATTTAGAATTAACACTTCTGTTGTCTCTTGCCTTTGGCCAAGGCAAGTGACATAGGTGCTCTCGAGGGCAAGAGGGAAGGACATGGACCCCTCCCACAAGGAGAGGATCTGCAGCTCAATGGAGGAAGGCGGTGTGTACAAAACAGTGCTTTATGGTGGTGGCGCACACCTTTAATCCCAGCACTTGGGAGGCAGAGGCAGGCGGATCACTGTGAGTTCGAGGCCAGCCTGGTCTACAAAGTGAGTCCAGGACAGCCAAGGCTATACAGCCAAGGCTACACAGAGAGACCCTGTCTCCAAAAAACAAAAAAGCAAAAAGAACGACAGTGCTCGACCCTCTGTTGCTTCTTTCTTTTTCATCCCTTATTTCAGATAATGACCACTTCATTTCCGTGTCTTCCCTCCCCACCTGTCCTTTTCTCAACCAGGATGATGAACCCGTTTGTCTTTTCCACATCTCAGGCTGCTATCCTCAGACACCCGTTTGACACCTAGTCACTGCAGCTACTGCCCACTGGGTCCCCCATCTGCCACAGCCAGGAGCCAGCTCTACTGTTTATAAGCCCTCAGTCTCTGGTATTTTTATAGATGTCTAAACAGGTGAAATCAGGTAGCTTCCAAAAGTGTATATCCACATCCGAGGACTGTAGGTGTTCAGGAGGGTGGAGAGCATCTTCCTACATTGGCTGGTGATAGCATGTATCCTTATATGAGAGACAGTGGGGAAAAGCGGACACAGAGCACTTCGGTGGGCAGGCAGCACTTAGGGATCGAAGAACAAGCCAAGGAATGCCGATGGCCGCTAGAAGTGTGGGGAGGGAGGAAATAGGTGAACAACTTTATTTCAGACTTCAGCCTCAAGAACAAATCTCTATTGTAAGCCGCTAGTCGGTGTTAGTGATTTTGTTTTTTTACACCAGTATCAGGAAAACTAATACCTCCTGGACTTTATAAATGCAAAATCATCACCAGGACTGTAAACAAAACAAACAAACAAACCAACAAACCAACAAAAACACTCAAAGTAGGGCTAGAAATTGATCTCAGTAGCAGAGATCTTGCCTAGGGTGGGCTGGGCCCTGGCTTCAGTGCTCAATACTGTAAAATCAACAAAGGTATGGAGGGTCCTGCAAGGCACATTACAGGAAAAACTGGAAATGAGAAGACAGGGTGGTTGAAATTGGGAAGTCAGCTGGCCTTAGGTAATTCCCAGTTAGGCTCTGTCCTTTTCCTTCAGTGTGTGAGACTGGGCACGACCCTCATGCCCATCCATCTGCATGGCCCTAGTCTGGGCTTAGCTACCAGACGATCGCTTACCCGAACCCACTCTGAGGTAGACTCCAGCACCAGCCTCTTCTATAAATGAACTGGGCTCACTCGGGGAGGATGTGTCTGCATCCGTGCTCACACACATCAGTGACAGAGCAGACCCTCTGTGCCTCTGCCTGTTGCAGCCCACTCTTAGCCTACAAAATTCCCTCACCAAGTTTTCTCTTTTTTTGAGATTTCAGTAGCACATGAAATCTCATTGTGCCGAAGCATTCCACAATTCCATGAGACCAGAGCTGGGAGTGGGCCAGTCACCTCTAGGATACAGCATCCCCTCCCCCGAGGCCAGAGCCAATCTGGTGTCTGGAGGTGTGGTATGGGCTGCCAGCTAGTTCTGACCATCTGGGGGCCGGGGCGAGGACCACTGGAGTGATTTGTCAGACTCAGGGCAAGTAAGGGGCCTGTCGATGGGCCCGTCACTGAGCCTTGTCCCACCATGAGAAGAAAGGTAGGCACTGGCTCCCAACCCCTGCCTTCCCCACGGAGGATCCTGGGGCATGGGGTTACAGATGCAGATCCCAGAGACGGGAGTGGACCATTCATAATGGAGGCTCTGGTTTGGTTCTTAGTGCTCTGGACCAATGAATGGCTCTGTCCCACTCTTTCCAGTAATAGGAGGGGGACACATGGGCTTCATTTTCATTTCTGTTCCTTCCCCAGAAGCTGTCAACGTTCCAGACATCCATAGGTGTAGGTAAACTTCTCAAGGGCAGGAGGGAATGGAATGTCTGGCTGTAAGTCTGACAGGAGAACCTGGTTTTAGAGTTTAGAAAGGTGCACTGAGGCTACACAGAGAAACCCTGTCTCGGAAAACCAAAAAAAGAAAAAAAAAAAAAAAGAAAAAGAAAAAGAAAAAGGAAAGAAAAGAAAGAAAGAAAGGTTCACTGAGCTTGCTTTTCCCCAAGGAAGACAGAGGAAGGGCTCATGTCTTCCTGTCTTCCCTGTTGCAGCCAAGTAGAGGCTTCTAGCCCTGCCCCCACGTTCTTCCATCCTCCCTTGCCTGGTTTTCCCAGTTGAAGCCTTGTTGATTTCTTTCACCTGTGTGTGAAACTGATCCCTTCTAGCCCTTTCAACAACTTTGTAACCAATTCTGTAAGACTCGCCAGAGGCTTCTCCTTTCTGTAATTCCCCTTGCTGTCAGCAGCAGTGGAAATCTCAAGGAGGCTGGCATCCGTGTCGTCTTCTGCCAGTCAATCTTTATTTCCTGAGGTGAGTTTTCTCTGATACTCAGGACTTGTCAAAGACGGTTATCCTACCTAGCCAGCTTGTCCCAAGAGAATCGCCTGCCTCCCCCTCCTGAAGGCTAGGATTACAAGTGAGCCACCATGCCTGAATCCCAGCTGCTATCTTTATGCTTCCATGGTGAGGACTTTATCCACTGAGCCACCGCCCCTGCCCCTCTTGGGACTTTTTCATTCATCCTTTCCTTCAACAGAGTTACTCTGTGCACCATCTAAATGTCAAATTCGAGCACCACGAGAAAGGGCCTTTATGCAGCTCAGTCTACTTGAAATAGGCAACAAAGCAAATCATTACCATGCGACGTAACATGTACCACAGCCTGCACAGGTATATACAGAGAGTTGAAGTCCGAAAGAGATTTCATTGGCAGACGATGGTTTCATAATACATATTAAAATAAGGCTACAGAGGACACTCCTAATCCCCCCCCCCCAGAGTACTGAAAGGACCATGGAGTTTCTTTCACAACACCGTTCAGTGCTTGGCTGGAGACTGAGCTAGTCCTGGGTTGTAGTATTGTGATGGTGTGTGTTAACTTGTTCACCACTGTGACAGAACACCTGGCAGCAATTACAAGGAGGAAAGGTTTATTTCAGCCCATGGTTTCAGAGGTGCGTCACGGTTGGCTCTGTCCATTCTGGTCCTGCGGTGAGATAAACTATCAATGCGGGCAGGAGCAGGTCGCAAAGACCGTTCTCTGTACGGAGGACAGGGAGGAGGACAGGCAGGTAGAGATTGTGCAAGAAAGTACAGGCACCAGGTATAACTTTCCAAGGCAGGCTTCCGCGGCTTCCCCCAGCTGTGGCTCACTTCCTGAAGGTTCCAGAACCTCCCAAAATAATACCGATCATCAGTTGGAGACACATGGGCCCACAGGAGATGTCTCCTATTTAAACCATAGTATCGTGCACACCAGCTTCACCCTGGCAGTGACGAGATCCTGCATAAAGCTTTATCCTTCCTGCTTACTTCCTCCTAACCCCATTGAATTAATTAATTATTATTAATATATATTAATATAATTAATCATTTCACTGGTGCTGAGAGCTATTTTTTTTTTAAAGGATACTGGATATGTAGTAACTCAACAGGGGGAGGTGGTGACAGTATACTTCCTAATTATTAAGAAGGGAGCCTTGCCATCAAGCACAGCGGAAAGCTTGCCTCTAAGCAAAACAGCTGCCCTTATCGTCAGATCAGCTGGGCCTGCTTGAAAAATAATCATCGCAGCTGGGACTATTGACTGGTGGCAGGTGGCATTGTCCTTGTGGAAGGAGGGATTGGGGGGGGGATGGGGGGGCTCATTTGATGTTACCTGTGTGTCTGGCTACTGCTTCCAGCCACATGGACGCAGTTTGGCCCTCATTACACTGGCCATGCGCGGTGTGAGGAGGTGGGTGGGAAGCTGGTGAGGTGTGAGAGGTTGGGAAGGCTAGTAGGAGAAGCTCTATCTGCGCAGCCACATGGAGCTGCCGTCCATGCTTGGCACAGACCTAGTGTGGCTGGCTTGATGTCACCCATGCCCTGTGCATAACCCTAATAAGCTCATTGGTTCCCCAGGGTGAACTTTGGCAGAATCACCTTTTGATTTGTCATTGGGAACCTGGGTTGCCACTGTTTGCTCTGTCTCTCAAAGGAAGGGATTCTCACACAGATGGAGACCCGGATAGCTCCGCCCCTGTGTTCCCTCTGTCCTATGGAGGGCCACAAGCTTTCCCGAGACACTCTCCTGCTCAACAAAATGGAATTTTGTGTCTACCTCTTGACAACCAGCTTCCGTGGACAGCTAACATTTTGATCAGGTGTAGCTAGTGAGCTCTGGTGGCTTTGTGTATCTGAATTCACACTTTGTGGCAGCACAGGGAAGGTAGCCGAAGGACCCGGGACAGGGTGTGCTAATCCAGGATGGATCCTGGGAACACTGGGACAAAAGTGGATGGAAGCACACAGTCCAGTACCAAAGCCAATGAGCTTGGGCCAACAGGCAAGGCTGGCTGCAGAACTAACTCCTAGGAGTGGTGGAAGCAACGTAGGCTTGTATACAAGTCACAACTATACATAGAACAGATTGGAAAGATCTTTCCCAAATTGCAGACACTGATCCAGTTCTAGGAGCTAGGATTATAGGATCCTTCCTTCAGCATATATATATATATATATATATATATATATATATATATATATATATATATATATATATATTTTTTTTTTTTTTTTTTTTTTACAGCTTCTCTAAACATTCTAAAATGAGTTGTAAGGTTGTAATAGTTACGGAGGAAAAAGGAAAGCTGCCAATGAAAAAGGAGTGCCTGTGATTAGCCGCAGCCTGTGCTTAACGGTCAGCTAATGCTTTGCCTTTGACAGGAGGCAGATTCCATGAGCTTAGAGGCCTTGCCAGGAAAAAAAAAAAAAAGCAATTAACTAGGAGGAATCCACCCCGAGGCTTGGCTGGACTCTGTTGCAGGGAGAAGAGGTCTGGAGAAGCCACAGGGAGAGGACAGTGGTCTTTTCCAGGTGTATTTCCAGACTGAGCCGTGCTCACCCACAGATCCCAGAACCCCAACTAAAAATGGACTGCTGAGTCTGGCTTGACTACCCAGCCAAATGCCACCTCGCCTCTGAGGCTGTGTGCCAGTGCTGCCATGAAGGATGACGGGTCGGTCAAGTGACCTGGCTTCCTGGCCCATTTCTGAGCAGTCCTGAGCAGCTAGGGACAATGTTACACTTGGCCCTAAGCTAGCAGCTAGGCCACAAGCCCAGGTTTCTATGTGGATGCGTTTGAGGCTGAAATATCCTCCTGCTGTCTTGTCTGGCACTTCCACTTGGACCAGTGACATCTGCAGGACTGGGAAGCATCCTGAGCATGTAGAAGCTCTGCCGCCCCGCCCCGGGGGTTGGGGGTGGGGGCGTTCCTCCCCCATTACCTCCTCCCCCATCTCCAGTCACAGCAGGCATGCTAAAGCAGCCTGGCTGAGAACCAGTTGACACCACAGAGCAAGGAGAGACATCCACACTAATGGGCACCCAGTCCCAGTCAAGAACCACTGGAGAGGTGACTCAGAGGTTAAGAGCACTGACTGCTTGCTCTTCCAGAGGTCCTGAGTTCAATTCCCAGCAACCACAGGTTGGCTCACAGCCAACTATCCTGTGATCTGATGCCCTCTGCTGGCCTGCAGGTGTACATGCAGATAGAGCACTATATATGATATTTTTAAAAAATAAAATAAAATAAAAAGCCACTGGATTTGAAGTTTGACCCTCTGCTTCAGAGATCAGGCTGGCCCAGGCCAGCAGAGGCTGGGAGCTTACAGAAAATGTCCCTTCTATTGGGGATAAGGATCAGAAATGACATGTAAGGACCCTCACAGCTGCTGGAAAAAGCACTGATTCATGGATCACTTTCGCTGTTTAGGGCGAAAGGGGCTGGGCAATGGTTTGAACCAGGGCAGCCTCCTCTAGGGATGTGGGCCTTCCAGAGCAAGTCCCCTGGATCTTGGTAGCAAGCAGAGGTCTTATTTTCATTTTCCAGATGGTTGAGGGGTAGGGCTGGGATGCTGCCAGCTGACTGAACAAACTCAGGACCCTGTCTTTGCTCTGCTGGTGCCAGCTGGTTCTTGGACCAGCAATGAAAGCTGCGCCCAGGCACACCACTTTCCAGGTCCCTGGAGACACGCCAGGAATCTGGCTGTTGGTCTTTCTCCATCACAGCCAAGGCCCAGCCTTGGGGCTTTTCTCAGCGGCACAGATGACCCGAGCCTCTTTCTCTCTTCTCCAATCTTAATGACTGATATTGCTTCTCAGACCGCACATTACACCTCGCACAATGCCACAGATAGATGCTGGCTACAGAGAGGCTAAGACCGGGAGGGATAAAGCGGCTGCAGTGTTCGGGGCGGGGGCGGGGGGGGGCTGTATATACTCCAGGCATACAGACCTGCTGTACTCGGGAGTCTCCGTCTGGCAGTAATGAATGCTGAGCACAGAGCTGTCAAGCGCAGCTGGGCACGTTGGAATTGCCGATTTGAAGCGGGCTTTGTGTCACCAGTAGGAGAAATTGCACCTGAGTCAGAGCCAAGGTCCTAGGCTGAGGTCCTTCCTCCACTGTGGCATTTCTCCAGAGTAAGGCTCACGATGAGTGTGGTCCAATGTGTCTGTCACACATCAGTCTTGAGGTGCTGCTCCCTTTAGGCTGAGCAAGGAGACAATACACAGTGTCACTGGTAAGCATGCGTCTCTCCTCTTTCTGCTATGATTGGTAGATTTACAGGCGTGATCGGTGGCATTAATAGATAATTGGAGACCATTGGGGAGCTGGCAGATGGTGGTTTTTCCCTTGTATAAACTAAGCATCAAACCATCCATTCGCTTACACTCAAAGTGGGGTACTCAGTCCAAAGATGTGGCCGAATCACTCATAGCACCTGGTTACTGTCATTTTGGAAGCCAGGGTAGTCAGGAGAGGGAGGAGGTTTCTCTCTTCCTATGGAGTTCAAGGAGATCCTGTCTAGCCACGGTCGGACACATGACTTTTCCTGGCCCAGGTGAACTGTGTTCTGGAGACTGTGCCCCGTGTGGACCCCCATCGGGATGATATCGAGCCTGCTATAGCTGTGCCTGTTGAGGGGTCTTCCTTGGCTCTTGTCTTCTTGGAGGAAAGAATTCTGCCAAGGGACAGTATAAGCAGAATTTTATTTAGCAAAGCAAAGGATGATATACTCCAGATTGGAGGTGATGAACCAAAGGGACTTTAGCAGCCCGCTGTGTTTAGCATCATGGATTTTAAGGAAATCACTCTGAATATTTATAAGATGGGGTGGCAAGGTGACCCTTTTTCCCTTTCCAAACGGGTTGGGCCGGATTTATCTTTTTAAAGTCCCTGATCCTCTTAAAAAGCCCCTGAGGTGGGACTTAAAACTATAACACAAACCATAGTATAATTAGCTTGCGGTCCTTTGAGGGCCTGGGCCCTTTGTTAGCATGCAGGCAATTAGGGAAATGCCCTGGTGATTAGTTTCTGAGACGGAAGAAGGACCTGACTGCAGCTTCCAGGCTGTTTAACCACCAAAGGGGCATGGTGGCCCTCCGGAGACAGCTTCCTGGTTTCCCCCGACACTCAGCTGCAGTTTCCCTCGGTTTTCTCTCTGAGTGCATTGTTTTTGGCTACCGTGATTCTCCTTCCACTTCTTTGATATGCGCGCGCACATCTTCACGTTTCCCAGAGTGCATTGCGTTACACTTCTCTCTCCCTGTCTGCATCTGTCCATTTCTTCGTCTCCTCTGAGCCACTTTACTCTGATCATTTGATCTATGGTCCTTTAGAGAGAGGGGCGGAAAAGGGAATAGAAAGACCCAAGGCAGTCTTACTCTGTCCCCTCATGATTGACTGCAACTGTGATGTGCTCTTTGTCCTTCCTGTCCACCTCCCAAATTCATTTGAACCCTTTCGGTTACTTAAGATACTTCATTACGTTAGCTGGTTGATGAATATACTGAATTACATTCACCCTATTTTTTTTTTCTGGACTTTCAATTCCCCCCTTCTCTTGGCTTTTTCTTTTCACTCAGAGAGAAGCTTGCTATAAATTTTTTATTTGTAGCTTTTATTTTCATGTAAATAATTTTAAAAAAAATCCTGACAGTGAGTTATCAGGTCAAAGTCTGTCTGTGTTTTCAGCACTGTCTTTAATGATGGCAGCAACAGGAACCAGTGAAGACTGCTGCTCGGCACTTGGTGTTGGAGTCTTGATAGTTGTTCAGATGTTTGCGGTTTTAATTACTTGTCACTGATTGCTGAGAGATTGGGCAGTCAATCCTATGGAACCCGAGAAACAGAGACTGGAGGAACACCAGGAAATCTCCCAGACATAGAAAAGTGTGGGTGACCAGCTTTGACACCACAGAGTAAACTGAGTCAGGATGTAGACTGACAGCTGGCTGGTCACCCAACAACAGACTTTCTCTGAGGGCAACTTTCCAGGCTGAAACTGATTGTTGCCAACAGGGGCGTCTACTGATAGGGGCAGCTGAAGAGCCAGAAGGTAATTGTCCTTGGCAGCGGGCCAGTGTTGATAGCTCCCTGCGGGGGGGGGGGGGGGCTACGCCTATTATGGTTAGCTGGGGCTAGGGCTCTTGGCTCCTGGCGAGGGCTTCCAATGATTGTGGCAGTCATGCATGCACTTAAGGATGGCAAGCATCTAAAAAGAAAAGGAAAGAAGGAGAGAAAAATATCACACACACACACACAGACACCACACTTGAAGTAGGACAGACTCCACCATGTAGGTTCCAACAAGCTTCTTCTACAAGCTTCTTCTCTAACGTTACTCACACACACACACATACATGCATACATACATACATACATGCATATGTACATACATATGCATTCACACATTAGGTGGATGGAAATGGATTCCAACAATCTTACACACATACATGTACACATAAACATATCTTGGTGGATGGAACAAACTCCAAAGAGCGAGTTCCAACAGCCTGCTTTGTACATATACACACATGTACATATATACATACATATATTTGATGGATGGGACAAACTCCAAGGAGCGAGTTCCAACAACTTTATTATTTCTCCCACAGCTTATATATCCCAGCGAAAAATCTTTCAAACAGTACAAAACTCACAATATGGTTACATTCTATTTTTCTTTAAGTGAAAGATTACAATGAATACACATAAGAAAAACATGTTCCTCCATATCTTCACATGATCAAATGTTTTACATTTTATAGGTGAGGAGTAAACATGAAAAAACAAGTTATTCCCAAGAACCTGTATGCATCTGTAACCAGGCACCTTGTTACATATATATTAACAAAGTATGAGCAAGCAAGGTAATTTCTCAGCCAGTTTTTCTTTACCGGAAGGATGCAACTTACAGTTACAAAGAATCAATTATCCTAAAAAGTAATCTTATAAAAATATTAAAAGAATCACAAACCTAAACTTTTATATAAAAAAGAATCAGCCGTTTCTACTTTAAATTTACTCATTAATTTTTTTTTAATTAAATCATATCAGGAAGCTGAGGGGGAAAATAGATTAAGGAAATCAATTGTCGTTTCAGTCACCGGTCCAGCTTGAAAGAGTCACATCAGCCATTGCAGTCTGGGCTGTTGTTCTTGCTTGACACCCTCAAAAAGTCCCCGCCTTTACTGTTAGGAGTGTGCTTTTTCTTAACTTTGAATTGTTCCCTAAGATTTTCTGCATCAGAACCAATGGCAAAACATCTTTACCTAACCTTGCTAGACAATCTATTTTCCCAGATCCTTGCTAAGGGTGGTGGTCACCGCTAGCAACCTCCATCTGCAGCTTCTTTCCAAGGGTGGTGGTTGAATCACTAATCTACTTCAGCGGCAATGCCTGAGAGAGATCAAGCCTTGTTACTGTGAGTGCCAGTGAGACTACCTTATAGGACTCACACGATTCATATATTAGGAGGATCATGAGGACCCCAAGGCTAACAAACAGAGCTGTGCTCCATAGCAGCAGGAAGTCCTCAGGACACTTAGTCCTCCGGCATTTGGCCTCACTGAGCCACGCCCATCGTGTGTATGCTAACCAGTGGGGCCACATTCCGTGAGTTCTAGGGCCCTTTGCTGTTCCACCACAGAAAGGGTTCTTAATGGCCTTTTGTGCGTAGGCAAGACCGTCCTGTGTTAGCTGGGGCCCACAGCTGGAAATGGCTGAAAGGGCTGACTCCCTAAAGTTATGCAAAGTGTTGTGCTCTACGTTAGCTAGGAGGGGGGCCTTGGCTTTCATTACAGTCTCAGAAAGACTGGACCCCAAGAAGGCTAAGAGATATGAGAGGCCATCCTGCCTCCAAGTAGGGAAGGCGACAGCATAGTAAGACTCTGGTGGGAAACAGTCTCGCTTTGAAATCTCACTCCCCCATCACTTCTTCACCCGCTGTGTGAGCTGGACAAAGTCATCGGATCCTCTGTGCTGCCTGTCAAATGGGGACGGACATGACTGTCGCCCCTTCACAGAGGTCTTGCTTTAACTAAATGAGCTAACACAGGCCAAGTGCTTTAACAGTGCCTGGCACCTAGCGAGTGTTCAGTGAAAATTGCCTCCTGACTGAGATGCCTAAGGCTGCTAGAGGAGAGCTCCCTGTCGCTTTAGGTGTCCACAAAGCAGGTGACAATGGTTGGGAAGTGGGGAGGCTCTTGCAACGGGGTGGGGGGTGGGGGGCGGGGCTTGGGGAGGGAGACCCCTAAGCTGGGAAGGGATTGGATTTGGCAAGCTGAGCGCCTGGGCAGGTGGCACATGGTGAGCCTAGCAGACCTCAGTCAGCCAGCAGGCATGACAGCTGTGCTCGCTGAAATGGAAATGCACTTCTGCGCAGGCAGGCTGCTTGCAGAGCGTGTTTGTGGCAGCCTTCCACAGAGTGCGGAAGACTAAGGCGAACACCCGAGTGTGGCTTCACCGGGGAGAGCAGGAGTGGGTAAGTCACCTTTGCCACCCATCAAGTCATGCAGGGTGTGCAGAACCCACTCTGGCTGCCCACTGTCTCTTGCTGCACCAAAGTACCAGAGAAGACAGAAAAAGGAAAGATGCTGGTCACAGGCCGGGGCTGTGTGGTGACGGTGGGAACTTATTGGGCTTCTAGACTCATGACCGTAAGTTTTAACTGTCAATTTATGAGGGGCTGCCTAGCTCAAAGCGGCCCGTGGAGCATGTCTGTGGGGCACTGATTTTGACTTGCCAATGTTAATTATTTGGGAGGACACAGCCCACTGTGGGCAGTACAGTCCCCTAGGCAGGGGATCCTAGACTGTAGAGCACAATTAAGCTTGTATGCCTTCATTCTTTCTCTGCTTTCGCCTGTGGAAGTGTCTGCTTCAAGTTCCTGCCTTGACTTCCCCTCACTGACAAGCTGTAGCCTGCAATCTTGAACTAAAACAAACCTACTCTTTACTAAGTTGCTTTCCGGTCAAGAAGTTTCATCACAGCACCAGAAGCAGAATGGAGAGCAGCTATTCTTACTGATTTATTTGCCCGAACCCCCCCTCTCTTTGAATGTTGTTTTGCCATTTTTGTTTTGTTTGAGACAGGCCATTGCCTGGAACTTGGTCTTTTCTGCCTCATGCTCTTGTGTCCTGGAGAAGGCATACATCACTATATCTGGCTTATGGAATTTTTTTTTGGTTGGGACCGTAAAGCCCGTGTTAAGAATAAGGATGTCTTTGTTTCAGAGAGATGCTGGAAATTGTGTGTGTATGTGTGCATGTGTGTGTGTGTGTGTGTGTGTGTGAGAGAGAGAGAGAGAGAGAGAGAGAGAGAGAGAGAGAGAGAGAGAAAGAGAGAGACAGAGACACAGAGACAGAGAGAGACAGAGACAGAGACAGAGGGAGAGGGAGAGGGAGAGAGAGTGAAAGAGGGACAGACAGACTGACTGACCAACTGACTGCCTGAATTAATCAAAATCTGAATGATTACTTTACTTGTGACCAACTCCTCCTCGAAGCAGACCTTGAAGTAAGGATTTGAGTGTGACTTCTTCAGGCTCAGGTGGCAGAATAATTGCCCAGGATGCACCAGGCCTTAGGTTTGATCCCCGGTGCTGCATAAATCAGATACATCCGCTGTGTATTTTTTATCTTCAGCTACTGCTGAGTTCAAGGCCAGCTTGGGACACATGGACTCATGTCTCAGAATACAAGTATCTCCGTTTCTTGAGATATGGAGGGTCCTTACATAGGGGATGAGGAGGAAAGCGATTCTCCTGAGAGCAACTGGAGGTTAACCATGCTGAGGGCATAGAACACTTACCACAAAGTAGTCCCCTCAATAGACCGTCTCTCATTAATCTTGTAGGAGACCATGTCAGGGTTCATAATTCTCCAGCATCATACCTGTACTGGCTAGGTCTTTGGTTTTTGGTTTTTGGTGTGTGTGTGTGTGTGTGTGTGTGTGTGTGTGTGTGTGTGTGTGTGTGTGTGAACTTGACCCAAGCTAGAATCATCAGAGTTTAGGGAGCCTCAATTGAGAAAAATGCCTCCATGTGATTGGGCTGTAGGCAAGTCTATAGGGCATAGTGATTGATATGGGAGGACCCAGTCCATTGTAGGTGGTGCCACCCCCACGCTAGTGGTCTCAGACCCTGTATAAGAAAGCAGGATGAGCAGGCCATGAAGAACAGCATCTCTCCATGGCCTCTGCTCCTGCCTCCAGGTTCCTGCCCTGCTTGAGTTCCTGTCCTGACTTCCTTCAGTGATCAACTGTGATGTGGAATCATAAGGCAAATAAACTCTTTCCTTTCCAAGATGCTTTGGTCATGGCACTTCATCCCAGCAATAGAAACCGTAGCTAGGATACTAGCTGGGCAGACAGTAGGCTCTGCTCCAGGAAAGCCTAGAGAGAGACAGCTGCAGGTGCCTGTGGCTGGGCACCAGTAAGTGGATAGGCAGGCCACCAAAGCATCTGGGCTTTTGGAGGGTTGGGGTGTGCACTGTGGAGTGGCACGGGTCCCAGTGAGGCCACCTGCAGCCTGATGGCTCTCCGGTGCCAGATGTGGAGGGCTGTTGTGGCTGTTATGACAAACAGATAAAGGAAACAATTTGTGAGAGGAAGACAGTGTCTTATGGCTGGTGTGGGGATGGGGTGGGGGTGTATGAGGGGGCGCCCAGAAGCTGCAGGCCGAGAACAGCTGGCTCTGCTGTTCCTGACGTGTGGGGTGAGGTGGGGGGGGGGGGAGCAGAGAGGGGCTTGTGCTAGTGGACTTCTCACTCCTTTTCCGCCTGCAGGGGTCCCAGCCAGTTAGCTGCCCAGCATTCAGGGGTGTCTTGCTCCTTAGTCCTCTCTCGAAACACCCTTGCAGACATTTTCAGAGGCACGTTTCATTAATCCAGAAGATTCTCGTCACCTTAATAATGCAGATTAACCCTTGAAACCAGCCAGGCCCAGCAAAGTGTTGGCAGAACAAACTGGGCTCCTCGGACCTGCTGCGTCAACTCATCTTTTTTTGCACACCTAGTAGATGTCTTTTGTAACCGGAGAATGATTTTAGACTTTGAAGGTGTGGGTGCTGCATCTGAATCTGCCTCAGCCTTTCAGGGTAGGATCTCTACAAAGCCTTTTGTTCTCACTGACCATCTCCAGGAAGTGGGGACATTCCTTTCCTCTTGTCATGAATGTGGGAAGGACCAGGGGCACAGATGTTTTCTTTCTTTCTTTCTTTCTTTCTTTTTTTTTTTTTTTTTGAGACAGGGTTTCTCTGTGTAGCCTTTGCTGTTCTGGACTCTGTAGACCAGGCTGGCCTCGAACTCACATCGATCCGCCTGCCAACGGATGTTTTCTTTTGCTTCCTAGAACCTGCTCACCTCTTTTCTTTGTCAAGACAGAGACTCTGGGGCTGGAGAGAGAGAGATTGGCTCAGTGTTTAAGAGCACTGTCTGTTCTTCCAAAGGACCGGGGTTCAATTCCCAGCACCCACATGGCAGCTCACAACTGTCTGTAACTCCAGTTCCAAGGGATCTGACACCTTCACACCAATACACATGAATAATAATAATAATAATAATAATAATAATAATAATAATAATAATAATAATAATAATAATAGACACTCATGTCCCTCAAGCTGGTCTTGAGATGGCTGTGGAGCTCAGGATGGTCCTCTTACCTTCACCTCAGCAGTTCTAGGAGAGCGAATGACTACCCTGCCTTTCCTGCTTATATGTGGTGTCAGGAATTGAACCCAGGGCTTCCTGCATTCCAGGCAGGAGCTCTACCAGCTGAGCTACATCTCCAGGCCCTAACTTTCTTCAACGGCCTCTTTATCCAAGTCTCCTCAGTTACCCAGTTTGTGGGAACCCTCTCTGTGTTAGGGGACCTTGCTGATACATGCAGGGTGAACACCTGGACTGGAGTCCAGGCTTTGACAACACTCACTGTGGACTAGGAAAAAGAGGCACAGGGAGGGGTTGAGGCATCCCCAGGGCTCACAGTGCACCTTGACATCACAAGCAGAAGGTTTTAGCTTTGCTCACTGGAATGGAGGAACGTAAGCGGGTGGCAAAAGGTTTAATGGAGACCGGGACACAGGAGGACACAGGCCCTCCCCACAGGAGCGCACATAGTGTGGCTACGACATCCCCATTACATTTTTATAATTCAGTTTAGTTTGTGGAGGTGCCTAAGAATCCCTCAGGCTCACGCGGGCCAGGCAAGAGCTGCACCCTGAATGAGTCCCCAACTGACTTTGAGTTTTCTTAAGAGACACTGTGAGTTCTCCCAAGTTTCTGATGCTTGCTGAGGTTAACAGTAAGCCCTCCCCTCCCCTTTCTGGACTGCCCTACTCCACTCGGCCCCTGATTTTTGTTTTTTGTTTTTGTTTTTTTCTCCCTGCATTAGTGTCAAGCAATCTGTTCTGGACTAGAAGGCTACCTTGGTTTCCCAATCCTTGGAAACCCATTGTTTGGGGCAGGGAGCTTTAGGCTGAGGTCCCATTTGGAGCCAGCTAAAAACTCGTGGCTAAGTGAATATAGGTTCGTCCAAGACATAAACACATGTCTAACTTCCAAAAAAAAAAAAGATTTATTTTATTTTATGTGCATGGGTATTTTAACTGTGTGCATGTCTATACACCATGTACAGACAGTGACCAGAGGCCAGAAGAGGGTGTTGGGTCCCCTGAAACTTGAGTTACAGATGGCTGTGGATGCTGAACCCGGGGCCTTTGCAAGATCAGCATATGCTCTTACCCACTGAGCCATCTGTCCGGTTTGCAGATGTGTCACAACATCAAAAAAGTGAGTTTTGCTCTTGAGAACCTCACACCTGAATTATGCATGCACATACATAAACCAACACACACACACACACACACACACACACACTTCAAGCAAAAACAAAGCAAAGAACCTTCAGTGTTTTGAACTGACAGTTTTCTGTTGGACCACACGAGACAACGAAGGCTTTCTTTGCACTGAGGTGTTGCACACACTGTTCTGGCCATCACGGTCCCTAGTGTGGCACCACACACACAGCATTGCTCAGCAGGACTTAAACGAACAAATGAGTGAATAATGTGTGGATAAATGAATGGCTCTGCGCTCATGGCCATAAGTCATCTGTGGCTCTGTGCTGAGGATAAAGAATTTTCTCCTTAAAGACATGAGAGCCGGTGTTCTCTGAGACACTAATTCATACTGGCACGGTTCACTTGTGGTAGTTGCTGTTGTTTTTTTAGGTAAAGGAAGTTGCTAAGCACTGGACCACCAGGACTGACCATCGATCGTGTTCTGAACAGAGGAATAATTTCATAAACTACATCCTTCTTAATCTCGGTGCAAGGACCTCTCAAGGATGCCTGTGGTATAGACAGGGCATACTGGGAGTAAAGGGAACAAGCTAGGGAGAAGGGCAGGCAGGTGGGGGAGAAGGAAAGATCAAAGGAAGGCTCACTCCAAAATCAACACGTGTGAAAACGACCAAAAGGAAGAGCCGTGGGTTGAGAACAAGGCTATATTTAGAGCATTGCTGCCCTCTAGTGGACCATATGCAAAGAGCCATGCACTAGCAGCCTCTTGCTGAGCTTGATGCTGTTTGTCTTTACAAGCCCACAAATATATCTATTTATCTGTCATCCATCCATCCATCTGTCCATGCATACACCCATTTATCCACCCATCCATGCATGCCTTGTGGCAAGGCCCTTGGAGCTTTTCTTCCACTTGGTGAGATCCAGTGGGATCGATGCCCAGAATACTTATGTCAACCCTTAAGAGACGGAACCATGATTCCTGCTTATGACCCCTGCTTGTTTATTAAGGTCAAGTAAAGATGTGATTGGCCAAGAACTTTATAATAAAGATTCCTTAGTAGATGGTCTTGAAATATTGATAAAATATTGGAGGAAGAAAAAGGGCTTGGAAAGGTCAACTGCTTCTGAGGACCTAAGTATGCTAATGCATCAGAGCGAGAGAAAGGTCAACACCAAGAGAAGATGGAGTCTGAAGAGACAGGACCAACTGAGATGGGGCCCTGAAGGTCAATAGTGAGAGTTCATTCTTAGGTCAAGTTAACTCAACTTCAGGACAAGCTAGTAAGTAAAAATTTGTTATGATCTTAAAAGAAATTGGATAGATTCATTCCTACCTTGGACAAAGAAGAAAATAGTATTGGATAATGAAAAATGATAATTGTTTCTGCTTAATGAGAAAGTTGTAATAGAGTAGGACCATACTGTATAATTATATAAAATTGGCTTATAAGATAGCTTAATATATATATTATGAGTATATTGGTTCAGATTATAATAAGATGTAAAAGTTATTTTGCTGTTAGAGACTTATTCTTGGATTTTAATTGTTTTTACTTTGAAACTGCATGTCTTCCCCCAGCCTGCGCACAAACCAAACTGCTTGTGCCTGGCTAGATATAATCATTTGGCTTGCAATACTTAGATGTATTTAGCTATGATGTAATCATTTGGATGGTAATACTATATTGCTTAGATATGGATAGAGGTTAATCACTAGGAGGGAACAAGAGAAACTTAATACATGTTGAGATTTTTGGTTAATAATTAAAGGTTAATCTGATATTGTATATGTGTAATGCTTTAAAATACTGTATAAACAAAGATGGCTCGAGCTATTTGGGGGCCACTTGCTCAAACTGCAACCAGTGGTCAGAGTTTTCCATTTTGCTGACTCCACCTCTCTGTCACCAGATACAGACCCCAGCACTGGGCCATGTCACCAGCCTGTTCACGGGTACTTTATTGAGGTGGGGGTGGGGGTGGGGAGCATGTGGACCTGGACATGTCCCAGTTCTCATCCTCCAGGGACTTTGAGGAAAATCCAGGACTGAGGGGCTTTGGGGAGCTCTGCTCCTATGCAGCGACCCACTGAATCTGCTGCAGAGGGTGAGGGCGGGAATGTTGACGGCAACATGGAAAATAATCTGACCACCACCTAGACGTGGTTTTACACACCAAGCACTGAGAGATAGAGGCGAGGGATTGGGAGTTCAAGGCTAGCCTGGGCTACAAAGCAAGACCGTGTCCTCAAACAAACAAACAATAAAAACAAGCAGCGTGAGAGCTTTCTCAGTTAAAGTCCTCCTTCCATACACTTTCCTAGACACTAGATAGCTGCTCCTTTCTACTCTAGTGAGCACTGTAAAATAAGCAACGAATGAGCATCTGTCTAGGAAAAAAAAAAACAACCAACCAACCAAAACCCTCCAAATGTGGTGACAGATGTTTCCACTTAGCTAGAAAACTCCTTCTTTGTGGACATAGTCGCTCTCAACAGTGGGTGCCTGCTGTGTTTTACGGTATGAATGTGAACTGTCCTGATGATGGAGGGGGCCTCTGACGGCTCTGCAGGTCTCATTGTTTTTTCCTAATCAATCAATCGATCAATCAATCAATCAATCCTTGAGATTGGGTCTCTTGTATTGCAGACTGGCTTCCACCTTACCGTATAGAAGATGACCTTGGAGCCGGGCATGGTAGTGCACGCCTTTAATCCGAGCACTCGGGAGGCAGAGGCAGGAGGATCTCTGGTATACAAAGTGAGTCCAGGAAAGCCAGGGCTATTACAGAGAGAAACCCTGTCTCGAAAAACAAAAAAACAAACAAAAACCCAAACAAAAAGATGACCTTGGATTTCATATCCTCTCCGTCTGGAATGGTGCGGTTGCAGGGGTGTGCCGCCTTGCCCAGTTGATGTTACACAAGAGATCAAACCCAGAGCCCTGAGCATGTTGGGTAAACACTCTACAACCTGAACTAAACCCCAGCCTCCTGTACTTCCTTGATTTTTGTGCTCATCAGTTTTTTTTTTCTTGTAACAATAACATAAGTGCAAGGGGGTCCATCTGGAGTGGTAGGTGTGCTTTGAAGGCTCCTCTCTCTGTACCTAAATCTGAGACTGTCTTGCTTCCGCCTGTAGTGACTGAGGTTGGACAGGCAGGGCCCTAGAGACACCTTTGGAGCTAAGAGTGTCTGTGGGGGCATCCCTGGCAGCCCCTGAGGACCACCATGCTTGGGTACAGGCTGCTTCGATGTTGCCCGTCTGCCCGTTCCCCCCTGTAAGTACTGAGAGGAGCCCAGCTCTCAGCATGCCTTCTGTCCTCTCCCAGATGGCCTCTGATGCCAGTCCTAACTGTGGCTTCTTCCTCAACTCCATCTTCCCCTCAGGAATCCTGGGGTTTGAGTGCTTTCAGAGGATTAAGCCTTATCTCCTGGTACCCACTGTGGCCACTGTAGTTAGAGCGTGTTCTTATGGGGGATCTGCTGTTCACTGTTGCCCTCTCGTGATGCTCAGTGGAGCCATTGGATAGATTTGTGGGCATGCCCTCAACTCTGCTCCAGCCCACAGTCACATGGCTGCCCCAGCAGAGGCTTCTGTCACCTTCTCATGCTGCACAGGCATGGGAGCAACCGACTGCTCTAGACTCCCACCTTCTGTTCCCCTGCCCTTTCTCTGCTTCCTGTGCCGTCCCCCTGCCTCTTGAGCAACTCCAGTTTTTTTCCTTGATGAGCCTGATTTTTTACACAGTATTTCCTGGGGTAGCTATTTTACTTTTTTCAGGAGGCTCTAGATGGCCAAAGATAAGCTTATTCTTGTTATTTTGTCTTCCCCCCCCCAACCCCTCTCCCCAGAGCTGAGGACTGAACTCAGAGCCTTGTGCTTGCTAGGCAAGCATTCTACCACTGAGCTAAATCCTCAACCCCGATAAGCTTATTCTTTAGATCATTAATGTGGTGGTTTGAATGACAATGGCCTCCATAAGCTCATCTATTTGAATGCTTGATCCTTATCTGGTGGAACTGTTTGGGAAGGATTAGGAGGCGTGGCCTCATTGATGGTGGCAAGCTTTTAGGTTTCAAAAGCACATGCCATTAACAGTTAGCTCTCTCTGCCTCGTGTTTAGTTAGTTCTCTCTGCTTACACCCATCAGGATGTGAGCTCTCAGCTACCTCTCTAGTGCCATGCCTGCCTGATGCCATGCTCCGTGCCATGACGGTTGTGAGCTCTAATCTTACGAACCTGTGAGTCCCCAAATTCAATGTTTTCTTTCATAAATTTCCCTGGTTGTGATGTTTTGCCATTAGCAATAGTTGACCTCTGAGGTCGTCCAGATGTCAGATCCATGCCCTGGAGACAGTGACCACCCTCCCCATTCCTTCTTGTGTTTCCCTGAGTTCAACCATTCCATTTGGGTGGGGAGTAGGCCCAGACTTCTCATTCCAGTGAGGCTGTGGTGGATGAGTCAGTGACCTAGAACCTCTTCTGACCTCTGTGTACCCCCAAAATAAGCCCATAAAGGGAAGTTTGGGGTTTGAGGAAGTAAATAAAAGATTACACAGGTTCAAACAGACTTGAGGCCCCTACGTGGTCAACTAGCTTAAAATTATGGGGCTAGGCATGGCCATGGTCACTTGAAGAGGGATCTGTGGGCCTATGGTTCCCTCATCTCTGCCTTCTCCTGTGCTGCTCAACATTCCTTTATTATAACAACATTTATGATACGATCTGTTTGCAAAGAGGAAAGGCTTATTTTGGTTGTGGTTTCAGATGGCCTTAGGATAAGCATCCTGCCCAATAAAGAGCTTAGCCCTGAGAGAAAAGCGTTATGAAGCGTCCATCATTACCAAGGCAGGCCAGACAGGCAGAGGAGACAGGGGCAACCACATATCTGGAGGCTAATACAACCACAGGCCATGTTACGTGGGGCACAGGTGACTAAGATGACCACTAATTGACCTTTGCTTTATTATAATGGGCTCTCCGTATCATTAGCCTGACACATCGGATGACACACACAAGGGAAGGTAAAAGAAGTAAAACCTATTCCAGAAAAAGCCAATGTTGCTAGGACCCCACAGGTGGCTCCAAATGGCACATCACCTCCTCTCAATTCATGTTATCAGCCACCTGGTGTTCAAGGTCATTTTTTATGAAACTGTTTTTTTCTCGTAGTTTATTTCTTATCCTGGCTATCACACAAATAACTGAGACTTTAATATTTGCTTATAAAGCTTTACAACACAATCTTGAGCAGTTTTAGTCTGTTCTTAACCCTCTACGTTATCCTGACTCCATTTTTGCTTAAACCCCTCAAGTTACCTGCTTTTTTGGTTCTTTCTTTGCTCCACCTGAATCTTCGTCATCTCTCCTGCACCTCTTCCCCTGGCTCAGTCCCCTGCTTCTTCTTCTAACTCCTCCTTCCTGTGGTTGGCAGGAAGTCCAGCCCTATTCTCCCCCCTGCTCATTGATTGGCTATAAGCAGCTTTATTGGCATACAAAAGGACAATTGGGGAGCAGAGTTTATACAACATCGAGACAGGAGATTCTCAGAACAAGACTTGCAACCAGATTATGAGGATGGGATACAGAAATCAGCCCTTGAATTATACAGTAACCTTATGCCAACACCTTGGTTCTGAAGATGCCTTACTTCTGGGTCAGATCTTATTTATTTACTTATGTAAATTAATTAGCTACTTCCTTTTCTGTTAGCTTCCTGATTTGGACCATAAAATAAGGAGGAGTGACTACCTTCTGCACCCCTATCACCCTCCTTGACTCTATAGGCCACATGAAAAGGAAGATGTAGGCATTCACTTCTGTTTGTGAAACACAGGCTAGTGCCCCCGGTGGGAGAAGGAAGTGTCTCCTGTCTTCCCAAGGCAGAGGCAGAATGTCTTATGAATCCATTTCTTTGCTTGATCCTATGTCCCGGGCCTCTACTCCTGATACCCTGGGTGTCCTTCTCTGTCCAAGGGCTCTCCCCTACATCCTGTATGCATGGGCTCTCCCTCAAAGTGATATCTCTTATACCCTAAGTTTCAGAAGCAATCAGGAGAGGATCTGAGGCCTGCTCCATGGGAAGGGGACACTCACACCCAGTACTGTAAGTCTGCTCCAAAGCCTGTGGCTTGGGAGATCATAGGCTCTAAGGGGGAAGGGGTCCTATTGCTGTTCTACTGAGTTGACTTGTTGACAAACTGCCTTCTGAGTGTTTATGTTTATACCCACAGACTGGTGCTGCTGGTGCCCTGACGAGGGAAGCTTCAGCTGAAGTGGGCAGCAGTTAGAGCAAAGACTCAAGGGTCCAAAGTGCTGTGGTTAAGTGAGTAGTGTTGAGTGCTTAGCCCTAAGCGAGACATCTATACTAATCCTACCAAGGCTCAGGGAACATCACAGATGAGGGGGTGGGAAGAAGGTAAGGGCTGGAGGATGCTGCAAAGATTAAACCTAGGCTCCCCAGATCTGATCAGCCAACACACTTGCCTAGTAGATGACCGTATTTCGTGCATATGATTTGATAGGCTTCAGTGATCAGAAACATTTCTCCAGAAGAGGATCTGTAACCTTCCTCACCGTGCCTAATAAAACACCAAGAGGTCTAGAGGAAAAGCATCCAAATAGCTATACAAGTATAATCACCTTATACCACAGAGCAGAAGAAAGAGAGAGCCTCAGGGCTTTAAAAAAAGACCCAAGGGCTCAGAAAGTACCTTTGTGTGAGCTGTAAAAGAGGGATACTTGAAAGGTGGCTATCCCCACTATCTCCAGCCGTTGGCCTGCCTGCCTTCCCCACACAGGGGCTTCCAAATTGGGAAAGGTCTGTAGCTGTGTTTCACCCAGAGATTGAGAAGAGTCGCTGGCAGCCATGTGGCTGCTCCACCAGCCGACTGGGTTGCCAGCGGCCATGAGGATGAGCTGGCTTAAGTTCCCCATTCATTGAGACTTGGTGCCTACCACCTCCTTCTAGGCTTTACAGCTAAAGAAGGTGACACCAAATCCAGCATGGCTCATACTGTTAGCCAGTATTAGACACGCTGAGTGCTGGGGCTGTGGTAACACTGGAGTGAGTGTTTATAGTGTGTGATTGATGGATGGTATTCTAGGGAGTTACAGGAATGAAAAATGTACTGTTGAGCTAGCGTTGGGGTGGGGTGGGGCTCAAATGGTGGAATGGCTACCTAGAATTCAGTACCTAGAATTCAGTACCTAGAATTCAGTACCTCATGAAGCCAGATGAGATGACATATGCCTGTAAGCCTAGCATTGAGGAAGGGGGACAAGAGGGCTGGAAGCACATGGCTATCTTTGGTTACACAGAAAGTTGGAAGCCAGTCTGGTTTACATGAGACCCCATCTAAAACCATAAGATGATGATGATGATGATGGTGGTGGTGGTGGTGATGGTGGTGGTGGTGATGATGATGGTGATGGTGATGGTGGTGGTGATGGTGATGATGATGGTGGTGGTGATGGTGATGGTGATGATGATGGTGATGGTGGTGGTGATGACGGTGATAAAAACAAGTCACCAAACGTATTGGAATTAACTTTCAAGGGGATTTATAACATTTCTGTGTATCTTGACTGACAACTGGAAAGTGACGGCTAGTGCATGGATGAGGCAAGCCTCTGCCCTGTGCCCACAGCAACTGGCCCTACTGTCCATCTGAGCATGGATTTCAGGCAGCTTCAGGGGTTATAAGAGGGCTCACCTGACCCATCTACATCCCATTGTTCTGGTCATCTAAGAGGCCACTAGTCTTTATTCATTCGCCCAGCAAATGTGTGTTGCCTGTTTACTCCATGCCTGGCACTATGGGGTCCGGAATTCAATGACAAGATCCCATTTTTTTTCCATTGGACTCACATGACACTAGGGGGAGCCAAATATGTAAGTAAGTGTCTGTGGAAGGTGGTGACAGAAAGGGTGAGGGGAGAGGGTCAGAAAGGATGGGGCCATATCTCCTTCAGGTTTCTCAGAATGTGGCCTCTGGGAGCCTAGGGAGGGTGCCCTAGAGACTCCGTTCCAAGAATGAGGAGGCCACTATGTGAGCAGAAAAGAGGTTTTAGTGTGGCACCAAGTAGGGTCACCCCAGAAAAGACCTTTTGTCTGGTTGTCCAGTTCACACACACGCTCAGGGGCACACACTAGACACTCAAGAGGAAAAAGAAACAATTCCTTACGTTTACCAAAGAGCCTTCAGAAAACAACACACACCGTCAAAGCCCAAGTTCACACTAGAAACGACTGAGTCTCGCGGTAATTAGAAATAGTCTCTCCTTTATTTCCACATTCGTATAAAAAGTTTTGACGTATTAGGGCTGGTAAAAGAAAAGAAGCCACAGTTATATAAAGAGAATTATGGGAAGTTTAAAAAAAAAAGATGACGTTTTTAGCGTTGGAGAAAGCAGCTGTAAGATTGCTTCTTTGGCTTAATTATCCAAGCGATCGAAACTCTGGGTCTGGAACTCCTGGAAGTCCTCTGGTATGGTGTCTGCAATAACAGTCAGGATTGATGGTTACTGAGATGTCCCTCCACCCTGGAATCACGGCCCACCGCATGCTGCCCAGGCCTCCTGTAGGGGGCGCTGTCAGCTCACCCAAAACTCCCACAGGCTTGTAGCCATTTTCTACCTCAGGCTGCTTTGTTGTGCGCTGTTGGCTTACAGCCCAGCAGTGCTTATTCATAGGCCTAAGGAAAATTAGCAGGCAGAGTGCCTTTTCAGTCCGTGATTATGTGTGAGCCTTATGAAAAGAAAGGCGGCCTGTAAATTAAACCAGCTGAATTTCTCACTGAACCCCCAGCTCTAAACCATGCAGTTAAATTCTATGGTTTCCAATTTTCATATTTGGGGAAACAGGAAAGCCCCGTTCTGCCTTTCACTAGAGTTACTGCAGGGAACATCAGGTTTTAATGAGCACGTGGTGTGTGCTCTGGGCTTTGGGGGGATGGATGGATGGATGCTACAGCAATAAGCTACCGTTTCTCTCTTGGTCACTCCCTGTCATGTTGTGGGATGATAACACAGAGGTTACCGTTGCAGCGGTACTTGAGGTTGGACCAGATGATGTTTTCTTGAGAGAAGCAGAACACGCCAAGTCGGCCTCCGCGCATGGTGGTGTCTATGGTGACCCCCGAGTCAGCCACCAACTCCGAGCCTTCATAGAACCGCACCCTGCAGACAGCACAGGTGTCCGCGGTGAGCACGGGGTCCCACTGCCAACTTACAATTCAGACAAGATGTTCCTCACTGACTCTGGCTGGTCCCTCCCCAGTGAGATTAGCAGTTCCCTAGGACAGGAAGCAACTGTCCATGTCTCCCCAAACTATCTAAAACAGGCCTAGCATGGTGTCAGGCACACAGTTCCTGAATAGGTACTTAGTGGCGAGTTAAAACGAAATAGCCTGACCACCGTGGACAAGAGTTTTGTGTCGCCACCGCCTTGAGAGTTCTGCTGTCTGGATACTGTAGTTAGAAACCCTGCTGGTGCGTCCTTAGCTCTAGCTGACTTCACTGGGGGGCTCTCAGGGCCTCGATTCCCACTAAGAGAATAAGTGGCTTTAGGCAGTTGTGAGGGCAGTTTCAGTTGTCACAGGCGCACTGAATGACAGGAGCCCCCAGAGTGAACAGCCAAAGCTTACCCTGCATGCTGTACCCTTGTGGAGTGTCCTCTGGGAAGGTGAGGGGCTTGGGAGAGGGAACTGTTTTACCCTGAGCACCGTTCTCTTCTGCACTGATTTTTTTTTTTTTTTTTTTTTGGCAGGGTGGGGGGTTTCAAGACAGGGTTTCTCTGTGTAACAGTTCTAGCTGTCCTGAAACTCACTCTGTAGACCAGGCTGGCCTCGAACTCACAGAGAGCCGCCTGCCTCTGCCCCCTAAGTGCTGAGATTATAGGCGTGTGCCACCACCGCCAGGCCTTCTACACCCATTTTAAGTTAAACTCAGCTCCCTCAGGGTAAACTGAGGAGTGCCTGAGCATGATGTTTTGTTTGTTCGGAAATTAAGAATTGGTTCACAAGTCAGCACTGGCAACGCCGCTGTAATCCTTAATTTTCCTACACATTGCTCCGTGTTTAAATGCCACCTTCGTGTGATTCTAGGCATGGTTCCAAGTGGCTGCTCCCTTTGTCTTCTGGTGGAGCTGTGCCCAAGCATTTCCTGTTTGGTTGTGCAGTAACCAATTCTTATTTCTCCGCAGTTTTGGGGTTCAGATTGACCTTTCTAAAATTATATACATAGGTCATATTTTAGTGGTTTCATTTTAGGATGCGGAGGGCTCAATCAGGTAAGAACACGACCACACCTGGTCTTCCTGTGGAGCGAATGGAGGCATGTGACATGAGACCACAAGGACCAGAACGTGAGTTAGCTCTCACCACTTTGTTCTTAACAGGTACATCAGAGCACCAGGTACCTTTCTGCCCTGCCTAGGAAGAGGCAATCCATGTACCGCCCCCGCCCCCTTACCCCCCACCAAAATCACCACACAAGCATTGCAAGTCCAGGGCACGAACACTGACTACATTGCAAAATGCAGCCCCAAGCCACTGTAACTCCCAAGACCAGTTAGACAAACAAACAAAACAAAACAACAACAACAAAAAAAAAATAAAACAGCCCTATAGAGAAACAGAGGCCATCACAGTAGTCATGTGATGCACAGTTCACACTGTGTTACAGCACATGCCCAGCACTGTGCTGAGCACAACGGAGACCTGAACCACAGATGCTGCCATTTTGGGACTTAGGACCAAGTAGAAAGGACAAGACTGCAAGGGACTCTGTAGTCAGTGTGGACTACCCATGAAGAGGGATCCTATGGGGTGCTGGAGGAGTGTAGGGAACGTCTGGGTACCATCCCAGCTGCATGTCTTTTCTCCTCTGGTCCACTATCACACTTTCCTAAGAGCACATCCAAGCCATGGCCTCCCCATGACGTACTTTAGCTCTGCAGCTTGGCCCTACTATCCAGGGATGCGTTAAGCTCTGTGTCTTCACCCCACCTTTCTTCTGGAAGCCCTGCCCTGAGGATGATCAGAGGTTGGGACTGCTCGGGGAAGTGGAGGCTCTGGTTTGTAGAGTGTACTGTGCGCCCACCCCTCCATGCCCTCCATGGGGGCAGAAGGACCCCCAGCCTACCTGATGTAGCCCACCTGGGGCCTGTGCTGAAGGAACCAGCGGTAGGACACCTTGTCCTTCCAGCCCACGTTCCTGGAGTCCTTCCACAGCAGCCTGACCTGGTCACTGGTGTCCCCTGTGTGCCACAGGGAGTTTCGGAGATGTTCCCCTGGGCCAGTTTTAGACTTCACAGCCTGGACAAAGACGTGAGCAAAATGTTAGCGCAGGGCATGATGGTCCTTTCTGCTTCAGGCATCTGAGGCCAACATGGAGGTGGACTCATGCTTACTGTCAGCTGCAGAGGCAAAAACTGCAAATGTCATTTTTCCTGAGCTGGCTCCAGCCCTGTGGAGCTTAGCAGTGGATAGTACTATGCCTTTCATGCTACTTTTTTTCCTGATACAAGTCTGTTGGTCTACCCATTTGCCCACTGAAAGCTCCCAACAACTGTCTGACTGTGGAAGTGTGCTTTCTGTCCTATCAGGAGTAACAGAAGTAGCCCACTGTTCCTGTGCAGTTCATCCCTTTGATGAAAGACATTGGCTAGCTTTTGACATGGTCAGCCTGAAGTACGCATGCCTTAAACCTTCTCCACTTTTTTTTTTCAAGACAGGGTTTCTCTGTGTAGCCTTGACTGTCCTGGTCTTGCTTTGTAGACCAGGCTGGCCTCGAACTCACAGCGATCTGCCTGCCTCTGCCTCCCGAGTGCTGGGATTAAAGGCGTGAGCTACCCTCTCCACCTCTTTGACCCCTGACATTTGCAGGATTGAGTCCCACAGGTTGGAAAGTGCTGGCTCAACCGAAGGAAGGCAAGGCCGTCACTCTAGGCTCCCTGGGACAAGCATCACCATGGCTGCATCCATTTATCAAGATTAACTCAGTGCCTTTCGGGAAGGTAAAAGGCCTAGAAGAAAGGACGGACGGCCTTCAACTGGGGATTCAAACTGCCGATACCTTGAGCTGAATGCCAGGCTCTGCCACAGCGCGGAACGGTGTGGCCTGCCAGTATGTTTGCTCTGTCTGTTTCCACATGACCACATAGAAGCTGGAGCTGTCTTGGTAGCCAAAGATAAAGCCGGCATAGTCGTCGTCTGTCTGGGTATTAACATGGAAGGTCCCTTCAAAGTCAACTCCGTTAAATGCCGTGTACCCTGTGGAGATGAGTGCAATTAGGAAAAGGCCACATTAACAGCTGGTGGAACTCCACACACACACACACACACACACAGACACACACAGTCAAGAGGCCCAGGACGTACCCACGGCTAGGCCAGGGTCGCTGTTCATGGTCTGCACAATCTCCATGCCCTGTGGAGAGAGGGGAGGGAGTTCAGAACAACCTTGAGGGGCTGAGAGAACTTGGGGTAGCCCAGAACCTCAGGCGCTGTGACTGTGTGCAGGAGAATCACCTGGGAAGAGACACCCCATGATGGACTGTCGAGCCTAGGATGTCCTGTGTGTCCATCTGTGGGGGAATTGTCTTGATTATGTCAGTTGATGTTGGAAGGCTCTGCCCACTGTGGGCGGTACCACTTGCTAGGTTTGGTCTAGGACCATGTGGGTGGAGAAAGGGAGCAGAGTACTAGACATGCACACGTGCATTTCTCTCAGCTCTTGACCACGGATGTGACTAGCTGTTTCAAGTCCCTGCCTTGACTTCCCCCAAGCAATAAGCTGGAATTGTGGGTGCAAATAAACTCTTCCTTCTCTAAGATTCTTTGGTCAGAGTATTTTGTCAGAGCCACAGCAATGAAATGAGGACCAATGCGATGTGCTTTGTGACTCTGGAACCTCTACTAGCCCTTGTGTCCTCCTCTTTCAGTGGCATAATTAGGAGAACATGCAGGGGGAAGTCTATTGAAAAGATGGGGAGCATGGCTCATAGATTACATTGCCAGGGCTTGAATCTCACCCATCTCAGCCACTTTCTGAAAGGCCACCACGAGCAACCACAGAAGTCTTGGGGAGAGTCAATTTCAGCACTACGAAAAGTACAGTACCTCAAGGCCAAGAGGGGGTAGCATATGCCAAGAGATTAGAGACATGCGGCGGCCAGTGCCCTCTGCATGCTGCCCACCACTCTCAGGATGTCCTAGGTAGAGGGGCCGAGTGGGACCGCAGGCAACATGTAATACATACCTGGTTCAGGACTACCCAGTTAGGGTCAATCTGAGCATCCCCTTCAGGGTCCAGGACCACAGTCTGGTAGGCCCTGAAGTCAGTTAGGGTGATCTCGGCATTCTCGGGGCAGACGTCAATGCGATCGATGACCTGGTCCTGGTCGAAGTCAGCTTCACAGATGTCCCCCACGCCATCATCTAGGAGGGTGAAGGGAGGAGGCAGGAATGCAAAGATGCTGAGGCTCACCTCCTCAGCAGAAAGATGCTGAGGCTCACCTCCTCAGCAGAGAAGGGGCCCAAACTCCCACCTCCAAGACAGAGTTTTCAGGGTCAGGAGGGGAACACCATGTTTGCTGAGCTATCTGGGCCATGCCTTGGAGCCCTCGTGGCAGCCAATCAGGCCACTCAGAAACTGCCTGAAGTTTCTTGTAACACCAGTCTAAAAGGCTGCCCCAACTCCTTCCCAGAAGGTTCTTGTGTACAGCTTACCTCCTGGTAGATCTTAAGCCTTGCCTTATATGGGGCAAATGTCTAATGTATGCACAAAACCATGAATTATTATCGCCAGAATACTGCTAAGGCTAACTCTGGTGTCCATTAAGCTGAATGTGGCCTGCAGGTGCATTCCGCGTGGCTGACCTGGCAGCTTTGCTAGGATGAGCCCTCTCCACCTGTGTCACACGGTTCCTTACCTGCCTAGTCCCCACGGGGCGTGCGAGTGTGTGCATTTCTCTCTGTACGGCTCCTTTTCTCACTCCTGCTGCCAAGAGCAAGTGAGACTGGGAGCTGTGCTGAGGGCCTTGGGGACCGAGCTCTATGTAACATGTGGCTCTGTCATGTTCTACGTGACCTCATCCCAGGACAGCTCAGGAAGCGGCAAGGCTAATCAGCTCTGACCCAGTTGTGGACTGCTGTCTACCAGATGTCTACTGTGTACCCAAGCTGGGTTTGAAGCAGAGGCTGGTGCGGAAGGAGAAAGGACACCCTGGGAGATTGTGCATCCCTTCATGTGGCTGCAGGGAATCTGGAGGGGTGTGTGTGTGTGTGTGTGTGTGTGTGTGTGTGTGTGTGTGTGTGTCCGTCCCAGGCAGCCCTGGGCTGAGCAATGCTTACTGTTGCTATCTTCCTGCGCTGGGTTGGGGACCAGTCTGCAGTTGTCTGGGCCAGGGGGCACCAGGTCTGGGATGCCATCGTTGTCATCATCGTCATCACACTCATCGCCAATCCCGTCCTTATCAGTGTCCAGCTGAGCGCTATTGATGACGGTGGGGCAGTTGTCTGTGCTGTCCTGGTGGCCGTCCCCGTCACTACAGGGGAGAGATTAGTTTAGTAGGAGACGGAAGGCTCTGCTCTCAGGCAGGAGTCTGGGTGGGCTGTCAGCAGCTTGGGTTTTATCAGACGCTATCAGAACTTTCTTGGAAAAAACGGCCCCAGACACAACTCCCTCACCCTCAGTGTCCTGAAGGAAGCCAGCCATTTCCTGTTTGAGAAGATAAGAGCCTATTTCTGTGATCTGTGACTCAGGGCTGCTGTCATCTCTCAGGACAGCTAGATGACACCTCAACTCCAAGGAAGTGTGAGTGTATAAGGCAGGAGACGGGGAGACGGTGTGTGAGTCCTGGCTCCGGCACTGGTGAGCAGTGACCTCAGGCATGATGCTGGACCAGAGAGGTGCATGATCCTCATCTATAAGATGGTGATTAAAACAAAACAAAACAAAACAGGGCCTACCTAATAGGGCAGCATGGAGATTGATTCAACTTTAATGCCTGTAAAAGCATATCCTAAACACCTGGTTCTAGGAACTAAGGCCCCTGGTGTTTTCTGTTACATTGTTTTTTCAACAATTCCCCATTTTGTAACCCCATGAGGACTCAGACCTGAATGCCAGTGGAGGGTGGTGGTGAGGAGGGCAATTCTTTTCCCTGAAGAGGGTGCACTGCTTGTATCCCAGGGCTGGTCTAAAGCCCTCACAGGAAGCTTGATCTCTGTCCACTTGACTTTCTTCTTTCTAGGATGAAGGGCCAGTGTGTGTGTGTGTGTGTGTGTGTGTGTGTGTGTGTGTGTGTGCGTGTGTGTGCGTGCGCGCGCGCGCGCGTGCATGCGCATGGCGGGCAGGGTACAACTGCTCTGTCTTAGGAGGATCATCTGAGGCTTCTGGGACCTTCCATGGCTACTAGAGATCAAAGTGGATTCTCTCTCACAATGCCTCACTCCAGGCCTTTCCTGGCCTAGAAACTGCTTGTATGCCCTCTAGGACAGGACAGAGGGAAGCCTTCCTTTTCATACAGGAGGCAGAAGAGCCCCTGAGAGAGTGAGTGGACATCTGAGTACTGTGGCTGAGAAAGCTGAATTCCAGCCCTTCTAGCACAGTGGTGAGCTCGCTGGATCAGAACCATCCATAGAGGCCTGCCCCCTCTGAGGAGAAACAAACAGTGCCTACCCGCCTCCTGGTGAGGCCCAAGTTCATGGAATGAAAGTGCGGCAGCATGAGTCATTTGTTTCAGGCAAACGTCTAGAGGCTGGTGGGAGAGGCTATTCTAGAAAATTCTATAGATGGTAATCGGAGTACATGATGACCCGTGGCTGGGGACAATTCTTGATGCACAGCACATATCACTTAGGGCAGCTGTCAGGGCACCAGTCCTACCTTCTGCTCTGAGAGAGAGAGAGAGAGAGAGAGAGCGACAAGCAGTGTCAGACTGCGTCACTGATAGCCTCTCCTGTGCTGTGGTACCAACGACACAGCCACCATCTCTCTTCTGCAGGTTGCCCAAGGGAGGGCCCTGTGCTGGAGCTTGCCCTAAATCATTCTGAGTTTGCACTTAACCTATGAGGTGTGGCGACTGTCTCTACTGTTCTGACGAAACAAGGAGCTTCTAAAGGATTGAGGAGACCTTTGAGTTTACCTTACTGGGGTGCTCACGGCCGTAAGGAGAGAATGTGAAGAGAGGGGACCTCGAAGGAGCTGTTCTGAGCAATGCTGGCTGAACTGACCCTGTAAGGCAATGGAGTCTGTGGTCCCGTTACTAGAAGAGCCATGTGTTGTCCTGCTTTGCCTGTAGGGATCTTTAACCTTTCGGACCTGCCCTGGCCACCTTTCCAAGAAGGACCCAAGGGGGGATGGGAATAAAACGGAGCTCGGTATTAGAGTGTTTGGCTAACAGGTGCAAGACGTGGGTGAAATCCCTAGTAACTGGGTGAAAATTCCGCAAGGAAGGGCCCAGATGAAGGAGTGCAGACTCCTGAGGCTGAGTAGCCTAACTATGGTTTTCTTGTGGCCTTCCTCCTGCACCCGCTCAGCTCCTCATCCTTTTCCGTTTTCTTTGTGGTGATGCTGGCGACTGCATTCTTGGCCTTGCGTGTGCTCTGTCCCGAGCCCTCCTCCGTCTTCATGTAGGACTCCATGTTGCGCTAGGAGGATTGGCAGAACGCTCTCACATAGAATAAATCCTCTCAGTGAGACAGAAGAACACCAAGGACAACGAAAGAACAGTGATTCCTCAGCAAGCCCCTCTTTTGGGGGGTGGTGGTGATGAACTTTTCCTGATGATGATTATAAAAGGGCTAATATCTATCGAGTGTTGGCAATATAGCAGAAACCACAAAAGGCACTTTTCCTGGGTTAACTCAATTTGATAACAGCCTATTGGCTTCCTATATCCACAGCCGCTCCCATTTTACAGGTGAGGAAATTGAGACACAGAGAGAGATTAGGCTAAGAACGGCATCTGGCTGCCTCACTCCAAATCTCTCCGGCAAGGCTCCATGATGTTTCATGCCTTTTGCAGAAGAGCTCAAGTGCTGGGTGGAGCTGACACTGCCACTCCCTACACAGCACTTTGAGGGAGGTACAGTGACCGGGAGCAGAGATGGAGCCATTGTCTCCCAGGAACCTGATTGGTCCACACAGATCCTGGAGCAAGTTGCCAGCAAAAAAGTTCCGCTATCTCCCTGTCTCCCCAGACGCCCCGCCTGCTTCCCTGTGCACGCCATACCTGTCCTGGTTAGTGTCGCAGGAGTCCCCAACCAGATCGTTATCCACATCCGACTGCAAGGAAAGCAGAACGTGTCATTTACCGCTGGGCCTGCATGTATGGACTGTCCCCCAAGAAGGCAAGCCTGGCCTATCATCACTGGGCATCAGGGATTGCTTCCTGGGAACTAGGCTGCTATAAAACTGCAAAAAGACAACACTATATTGGTGTAGGCACAATGCTGGGTTAAAAAAAAAAGCCCTTTAAAATATCAAGCTTCGTGGAGGGGCCGCCCACACACACCAGATGAGCTGACTGGGAAGGGTTCTGGTGGCACTGTGGTGGCACTGTGGTGGCAGGCAGGGAATGGTTGCTCTGGCCAGGTTGGAAGGGAGCCAGCTGCAGGCATGGGTCAAAGTGTACTGACTCCATGTTACTTCTGTACTTTGGAGTTGGGACCGGATGGGGAGCGAGGCTGAGTGGGTAACGAGGCCTCTCATCGTCTTCAGGGCTTCAGAAATAGGCTGCTCACCACGCCCCGGGGATGCAGGCAGCAGGTGTGTGGGAAGGGAACCGACACATCCCTGACTGAACTCAGTCTGCAAATGCCCGTTCACAGACTTAGGAACCAAAGTGGGGCACGAGGTCCAATTCCTGTCCATGCTTTTATTTCCTTTGACGGTAGAAAATTGTTTGGGTATACGTAAGCTCATGCCACTGACGTCACCAGTGTTGGGTGGCTGGGAGATGATTCCCAGGGCTCCCACAAGGGGTCCCATCCTGATCCATCAGTGTGGCTGTCCATAACTATCTCACATGGACCATTTTAGTCCCATCATGTCATCTCTCCACTTGAGCCTTGATACAACAGCAAGCAACTGGCCACCAGCCTGGCTGGGTTTTCCTGCGTCCTGATCTTTAGTGAATCTGTGCCTGAGGGAGTGCAGTCTACAGTGTGAACCCTGCCTTACTAACCTGGTTAGGGTTGCTGACATCAGGACAGCTGTCACAAGCATCTCCGACGCCATCACCATCCCGATCCTGCTGGTCGCGGTTGGGGACTCTGGGGCAGTTGTCCAAAATGTTTTTTATTCCTGCAAGAAAAGAGTGCTACCTTGGGTCAGGAGAAAGTCATTGAAAACGGTGATCATAGAGACTTCTAGCTGCCAAGAGGTCAGGTCTTACCTCTGCTGTGCCACTGTTACATTGTCATCTTTAGTGTCTGGAGGCAAATGAAGGATTCTGGGAGGCTCAAACACCAACAACTCTTGATCTAATTTGTCTAAGGTGTTAAGGGTTGCAGCAGCACCCACAGAAGGAGGCCATGATGACTGGGTGAGCTGACCCAGAGGACCTTGTAGGTGACAAAGTTTTAATGGAGACATAAAGCCTTTGGGGTGTGGTGTGCAGGAGCTGGGCCTGGCCCTATTGAATCCCCATTTCCCACTTTCGTGTTCAGTGATACTTGAGATTAGCAACAGTGAGAGGAGCGATATTGGGTATACTTAAGCTCATGCAGTGAGAGGAGGAAACAGACACATGCTACAAGTTAGGATATTTTGTCGGACTGGTTTATCAGCAAACCAGTGGAGTGAGGCTGTCACCTTAGCTCACCCAAGCCTATGCTTTAGGGGTGGCTGGAGGAGTGAACGGGGGAGTTTGAGGGGGTAGCGCCTTTAAAAGGAAGTTCTGCTGGTGTGGTATGTTTTCAGAAACTCGGATCTTAGGCCGCCTAGGACTTGGACGCCATATTGAATGAAATGTCCATCCTCAAGCTTGATGAGACTTCAGAGCTGCCCATGGCATGGAGCTCACACAAAGTCCCTGGGGGCAGAGTCCCAAAGCTGGGCAGTACAGCCACCATGACATCCCAGCCCTGCCCAGAGCAGGCAGGGGCCGGCCACATCTTCTTGGCTTGTTTTCAAGACAAGCCTGTCCCCGGGGTGTGCTCTTTCACCCTACTGAGATCTCAGTTCTCCGTTCCCAGGTCTCTCCATGTTGAGGGGTAGGGGAGAAGGCAGGAAGGCAGATGCCCTACAGACACAGCCCTGACTCTTACAGAATCCCTGCCAATGGTATAAAGCATCAGAAACAGCGAGGGTTACTGGACCACCAGACATAGGTCAGAGTGAATCTTAGAGAGGGGAGTTCCCAAATCCGCGTGTCTATTCCTACCCTTGAGGTGGCCAGAAGGACAAAGGAATTCCAAATACAAGACTGAGCAAAACAAACCAACCGTCTCCATCCATGTCATCGTCACACGCATCTCCTCTTCCATCCCCGTCAGTGTCCCTCTGGTCATTGTTCAGGACGGTCCGGCAGTTGTCACAGGCGTCCCCAAAGATATCTTTATCGCTGTTCCTTTGGTCTACGTTGTGAGTCAGGACACAGTTGTCCTAAATGGTGGGGCAGTAGGGCACTTACTTAGACTCACTTATACCTGCCTCACTGGTGTGGCTGCCCCAAGTCTGTCCGTTTTATATTTTAAACTTTCATGACTCTTACAGGACAAAAAGCCACAATGCTATGGGAACGTGGGCTTAGGAGCCTGAGGTTTGGGGTACTGATGCCAGTGACTGGCTTCCCCGGCTCGCTTCCACCACCCCTGGTACTGCTGCTGAGAATGTGCGCTGGGCTGGCAAAGCCGGTACCTGTTCGTTCAGGATCCCGTCTCCATCAGCATCCTCGTCACACGCATCTCCAATGCCGTCTCTATCTGCGTCCTCCTGGCCTGAGTTTGGCACATACTTGCAGTTATCCTGATTGGGGGTGGGGGACACAGCTGAGAGTCATGTCCTATCCATCCGGCTCCTGCCAAGAAGTATTTCTGACCTCAAGACTGAGTGTGGCTGCCCAGCTTGGTTAATGGCTGTTTCGTTCGCTCCATTTGAGATGCAGCTACTTTAAAAATTTTTTTCGATAGGACCAGGAGAACCTTCCCCAAAAAGCCAGATAAGGCATGGCTTTGGAAGTCCACAGGGTATTTCTTCACCTCCTTACCTTCTTGCAGTTCCTGGCAGAGCACGGGAGCTCTTCGTCGGGGTAACTGTCAATGTCCACGTCCTTCCCACAGATATAGCCGTCACCGGCCCAACCAACACCACACTGTGAAGGGAGAGGCCGTTAGAGGCTTGAAAAAACAGCCCCCAAGGAGGCAGGTGACGGGCTCGGCCTCTGCTCCCATGTGAGGGTCCCCAGGGGAAGACCCGGGAGCCCCACATCCTGGGTGGGGTGGGATTTAACAACTGAGAGGTGCTAAGCATGGTGAACCATGCTTGTAATCTCAGGACTAGGAGACACACGCAGGTGTATCGAGGTTATCCTTAGCTACATAGTGAGTTAAAAGCCAGCCTGGGCTACATGAGATTCTGTCTCCCTGAAACCATGCCTCAGTCTTAGTAAGATGCTTGCTGCACAAGGGTCCCCCAGCACCCACGGAAAAGGCTAGGTGCCGCAGCCCATGTCTGTAATTTCAATGCTGTAGAGGGGGCATCTGGGACCTCGCTAGGGCCTGCTGGCCAGAGAGTCAAACAATCAGTGTTTGTGTACCATGTAGGAGCAGGTGCCCTTGGGGGCCGGAAGGAGGCATCGCGTGTCCTCCGGGACTATAGTTGCAGGTTGTGAGCCACACAAGGGTGCTGAAAAATTTAACTCAGGACTGCTGAGCCATCTTTCCAGTTCTGAAGATACTTGGGGTGCGTGTGTGTTAATTTCCACCCAAGGAGAGAAACTTTAAGGTGCTTTGTCTCTATTTATAACCCTTTTCTTTGTACAGAGGTGGTTCCCACCTGTGCAGTCAGTGCTGTGCCTGTGTGCCTTCCCCTCCTCCATATCTCCCCTTGAGCATCCTGCTGCCCAGAAAGCCAACTGTAAGCACCATTGCCAGTAGTTCAAGAGGGAAGTAACACTTTTGTTCAGTGTTTAAAATTATAATGTTGGACAGAAGGTTAAGGGGGAGAGAGAGAGAGAGAGAGAGAGAGAGAGAGAGAGAGAGAGAGAGAGAGAGAGAGAGAGAGAGTGTGTGTGTGTTTAAAGTTGGTAGCGGGTACCTTTACCTGCTGAGTCACTTCTCTGGCTTATCTGCCAACAGTTTCTCTAAAGTGGATTTCCCCAGCCATTTTCTCCAGTCCTTAAGAAGACAAGGCAAGGTCATCACTGTCCCTTTTATGTAAGAGGCACATGAGCTCAGCCTGGGTCAGCACCTTGCTCAGGCTCTCAGAGTGGGAGCACTAACCTCGACTGTCCCCTTCCGACTTTTTACAGCTTACATTTTAGCTAATGTGCACTTTTGAGTTCTCCATTGCATAAAACCCATATCCAAAGGTGCCCCCCCCCCAGCTAGGATGTCTAACTCACCAAGGAAAGAGGAACCCCTTCCTAATAGCTGCTGTGTGTGAGGTGGGGCCTAAGAATCAACTCCAGTGAAGGGGGGGGAGGTGAGGGATGGTTGTAGGGTTGGGAGGAAGAGGGTAGGAAGAGGAAGAGAGGAGACAGAGTCAGGCACCAAGGAAGTCAGGGAGGCGCCAGTGCGGGAGAGGAAAAGCAGGCCTGCAACCAGAGCTAAAAGAAGAGAAGAGGGTTCAGAGGCAGAGGAGAGCCAGGACCCGCAGCGGAGAAATTTCCTGGTATCTCTGTAGCAATAAGGTGTTTTCTGGCTAGTAACACCCCTGTCGTCCTCCTTCCGCTCTCTTTGTGCAGCCTGAGTCAGGCCCCGCCCCTCACGTCAGAGGCCCCTCCCCCAAAGCCCCCCCTCCCCCCCTCAGCCCCAAAGTCCCACTCAAGGAATTCTGCAGCGCCTTGGCAAGGCCTGGAAAGTTCAGCTGTGGGTCCGGTCCTCCACTCATTTTAATGAGGAAAAAATTTCCTCCAGGAACAAATACATTTTTAATGAGCCATTTTCTGGCAGATTAAATTATTTTAGTAGTCACACCGAGTTTATTAATCCTTTACCATCTGTCGTTGTGCCTTATTACAAATTCAAAAACATATTAAGAGCCCCATCACCCACCATCCCGGAGGAGCCATCAATTTGCTCATGAGAATTTAAGAAAATGAGAATTTAAGCGGAGATATATACTTGCTTTTCAAGGACTTTTTAATAAAATGTATGTGTGTGTGTCTACAATAACATGTGCAACCCTTAGGAATGGGGGAAAACTGTGTTCTTTTTTTCTCTCTGACAGAAGGCACTCCTTTCTCTGGACCTTCTCTGATATGGAGGGTTGACTTTATTATACTTTTATTATTATTAATTATTATTACTATAGTTTTCAGTCTTCTTTTCTGATTTGAAAAATGATAAGATGACTTGGGGGAAATTTCCAGCCAGAATGATAAAGAAGTGTAAGTTTGAGGTGGAATGTGGAGATTTTTTTTTTTTAAAGCAGGATCTCACTGCACAGCTCTGGCTAGCCTGGAACTAACTGTTGACGTAGAACAGGCTGGCTCTAAACTCACAGAGGTGGGATCACAGGTGTGTGCTGCCACACCTAGCCTGCTGTTCAGAGGGGCTCCCCGTGGTCATGGGAACACAGGTGAAGCTCTCCTACTGTCCCCCCCTGGAGCCCCATAACAGAGAAAGAAGCAACTGAAGCCAGCTGAGACGCTAGCCCCGTGAGTGCCTAAGACCCCTGAGGACTATGGTCCCGGGATTCCAGAATGGGTCCTGGGAAGAAGGCTTCTTTATAAAAAGGGCGGAGCTAAGAGCCAGGGCCCCAGGACTAGGGATGGATAGAAGACTGACCATTCACCGAGCTATGCCTGCATCGGGGTCAGGAGGGAAATAGGAGAAGGTGCCACTCCTTCGTGGGAGTCTGATTTCTAAGTTTCTACCCTTGCCCCTATTCACCTATGCCCTCCCACCCAGCATAACAATGGATGTCTAAAAAGTGAGGACAATTATGAACGACAATTGGTATGCCACGAAGTATACAACCGCAGGACAGAGCCGTGGGAGAGGGCAGGAGGCTCTCCCATCTCTCTGCTGTTGGCATTTTAGGCAAAATGTCCACAGATGGTCACAGTGCATTGGTGTCCCTCAGGGACTCCACCACTCAGGTGCCCAAGTGGCTGGTTGCTCCTCAGCCAAGACAGACAAGGGGAGATTATGGTCAGCTGGGCCTCGGATTGTGGCTCAGAAACTTAACTGAGCCATTTATAGTCTATTCTGTGATGGTCTTGGCTACAACTTTGAATTTTCAGCACACTTTCACCCCGAAGCAAGTAGAAACTGGGGAAGGGTTGCGCTTCAAAAGGAAGGGGAAGAAACCATGAAGCAAACCAAGGGCTTACCACACACGTCACATCCCCCTGCCTCTCTTCAATGCACTGTGCGTTCACGCTGCACGGGTTCAGCGCTGGGTTCCTGCAGTTCCTTTCAGCCTTGCATCCCCTCGTCTGATCCCCAGTGTACCCTGGCTTGCAGGGCCCACAGCGATAAGATCCCTAGAGGGGACAAAGCTGGAGTTGAGCAAAGATCTTTTGTCTCCACTCGGCTGTACCAGGATTGAGCGTAAGGATTCGTAGCTTGCAACCTCCTGCGCATGTTGGTGGACCCTACCACCCACCAGGCTGGAAGCTGCGAGTGGCCACGCAGCCATTAGACAACCGGGCCTGGAGGTGGAGAAGGCTGGATGGTGACCAGCTCCCCAGTAGAGGGAAAGGGGGAACATGCTGAAGGGTCCAGTGAGGTCCTGGGAGGCAGAAGGACAGAGTTCACTCTGGCGATAGGAAAATTGCTTGATTAAAAAGCTAGATTAAAGATAATAGTTCCTTTGGCTTTTATACACACACAGACATGGTGATGGCTTGCACTGACACGTCCTGATGAGGTGGGTTACCTGGGAAGAGTCAAAGAAGCTGTTGGCTCCACAGGGCACTTCACAGGCTAGGGACGACTTCTAACTTTTTTTTTTTAAATTAAAATATATTAATATGGATAGTTTTCAGAGTTCTTTCTAAATATTCATTTATTTATATTTCATGTATATGGATATTTTGCCTGTATGTTTGTATGAGCACCAAATGTATGCCTGGTGCCTCCAGAGGCCAGAAGAGGGTGTCAGATCCTCTGGAACTGAAATTATAGATAGTTGTGAGCCTCGGTGTGGATGTTGGGACCCAAACCCTGGTTCTCTGTGGAAGCAGTGAATGCCATTAACCCCAGAACCATTTTCAGTACCTCAAACTATTTTTACTCATTATTTCAGCTCTATTAAAATGCAATTAGTAAATTATATATATGCACACACACACACACACACATATATATATATATATATATATATATATATACACATACACACATTTATATATGTGTATATGAAGTGGGAGACATGTAGGGTGTGTGGAGGTCAGAAAACAGCTTGTGGGAGTCAGTTCTCTCCTTCCATCAGATGGGTCCCAGGAATTGAACATAGGATGCTAAGCTTGGCAGCAAGCACTTTAACCTGCCAAGCCATCTCGCTGGCCCAGAAATTGCATATCCTTGAACGATTCAATGATATGACTTGTGTCTGCATTGTGAATAATTGCCACAGTTAATTTTCATGGCACAGCTATCACCTCATTGTAGTGACCGTTTTGTTTGTTTTGTTTTTAGATAAAGTATCACTTTATAGTTCAAGCTGACCTGGAACTCACTAGGCAGCACAGAGCAGCCTTGGATTTAGAGTGATCTTGTTGCCTCAGCCCCCTGTGTGCTGGTATTACAGGTGTGACCTTCCCTCTTTTGGTTCAAATGTTCATTTTACATATATAATAATATAGCACTGTAAAATATGCCCACCATACTTTTATGACAGTACCTCAGAATGTATTCATCCACAAAGCTTAACTGATAGAATAATTTACAGTTGGAAGGTTTTAGTAAATTTGGACCTCTTGACTGGCAATGCCAAGTGTTGTATGCCAGCAGTTTTAAAAATAATCTATCAGCTTGGTTGGACATGCTGTCAACTCGTTCCTTTTCATGGCTTTTGGTTTTGTTTGTTTGTTGGTTGGTTGGTTGGTTTTTTTTTTGTTTGTTTGTTTCCCAAGTCTATTTCTGCAGACAAGCTTTATCCTGGAAAGGGCTAAAAAGCCTAAGTACCGTTATGTTCCCAAGCGATCACAGCATCATGGAGAACGCCTCAGGCTCTGCAGCAAGACTGGGAGCCCGTGGAGTTGTGTGGCCTCAGCCTAATTACGCCGCATCCCTGTGGGGCAGTCTTTTAACAGATAAACTGGGCACCACACACTCCTGCTTACTCATAGGGCTCTCACGAGAGTTAAAGGCTATCATGGTATTCCTAAAGGAAGGAGGGAATTAGGAAAGGGACCATTTTCCCAGAGAATTGTGAGGAGTTAGAAACAAGCCTTTCTGTAAAAGTTGTGACGATTGAGAAGAATCAGAACTTGGTTTGCTGATATTCCTCCTGTCCTGTCTTCCATCTTCACACAGTTAGTAGGAATGTCCAGAAATAAAACCTATGCTGGATTATTGAAATTATAGGCTTCCCTAAGCTCTAAGCATCCAAATTTAATTCAAATGGCTATTGAAAAGTTGATTTAAAAAAAAAAGAAAGAAAGAAAACTGTTTGATGACTCTGTCGTCACTAGTAAACTACTGAACCATTAATACAACCTAACAGGCCTTTCATGTTGAGGATGCTTTTGATCGTCACCATCAATTTACCTGGATTTGGAATCCCCTCAGAGACCCAGCTCTTGGTGTACAGTGAGAGACGTTTCCAGAAAGATTTAACTAAGGAAGAAACACCCAGTGCAAGCCTCAGTGGTCCCATACATTAAGGTGGCAAGAGGAGAGAGCTATTTGAAGACCAGAAGTCCCCTGTCTTGGCTTCCTGCCTGTGGGCACAGAGAGACCAGCTGCCCCACACTCACTACCGCACCTTCCCAGCCACAGCGGACTGTGAGCCTAAGAGAGCCGTGCCTTCCTAAGTTGTTTTTGTCCAGTGACTATTTTCACAGCGACGAGATGGAAAAATAACCATTAAAAACCAGACAATTTTGACACAGGATTAAAAAAAAACTTGGCTTATTAATATAAAAAAGGAACTACAAGATGGTTCCACCCGTGAACATGCCTTCAGCACAGACTCTTGTCCTCATTCTCCCAATCAAATGCTGTATGTGCATGTGCTGTGCGTGTCTGGAGCTGTGATGTGCACACACCCACCTGCCTCCGAGCCTGAGAAATACTTACCAGAGTGTTAATGCAGATCGAATTCAGAACGCACGCTCCATTTTGGCACTCGTCAATGTCAGTGCACACCTAGGCGTAAAAGTTCAAAGACATCTCACCCTCTGCTTAAATAGAGAAGCAAATGAATAGTCCTATCTCACCACATGTGGGGAAAGGCACACAAGAGTTTTAGGGAGAATGGTGAATGGGGATTGTTTTAGCTCTCTGGGCGTTGGTGCACTTAATCTAATTGCAGGCGCTAACTGTCTTCATGCAGGTCACAGACAGAGGAGATATTTGCATAACTTATCTATTCAGTAACCTTTAGTCAGGAGAACCTTTTCTTTTCCACTTGGTCCCCAACACATGTCTGAGGATTCCTGTCTTCCTTCAGTTCTAAAAAATTCTCAGCTTCTCTCCAGTTTCGTTATTTCTAGTCCTTCTTCGGATCCACCATCAGAGGAATCATGAGAGTCTCATAAGACCTCTCACTTGTTTTGTGTGTCTTAGCTAAGTTCCAAGAAGTGGTCTCAGACTCGCCCTTCAGCTGGTGAATCTCCAGTTAGTTGTGTCTAATTTGTTTCACCCATCCACTGAGTTTTGAAAAACTGGTTTTGTTACCATATATGAACTATACATAACACTGTGCTCCGTTGTGACATTTTCATAGATGTGTCATCTATTGAGTGATTAAATTCAGGGCTTATACTTTCAATTGATAATACCCTTTTCCCTTACTTTAAAAATAATTTTTATTGAGCTTTTAATTTCATTTTTAAATGTTTCTAATAAGAATGGAATTACATCACTTCTCTTCCCCTTCCCTCCTCTAGACTCTCTAAGGTCACCTCCCTAGGCCCCTTCCTATGCACCACGACTCTCAAGTTAAGAGCCTCTTTTTCTTTGATTATATTTGTTACATGCATATATATATGCATACATATACACAAAAAACCTTCTGCATCTATGACTCACAGAACATTAAAGAAGAGGAGATGGAAATATTATAAGAGCCAGAGTACTCGGAAGTCTTCTGTGCAAACAGTCTCTTCTAGAAATGGCTGTATAAACAAGACCAGAGCATTAGCGATATCAGCAGCTATATTAACATGGCAGGGGGAGTGTCATGGGGTCCCATCCCTAGTCAAAGAACTACAGGCCACTATTGACTGCTCAGAGAGGTATGAGCCCACTGTTGGTTGTCCAATGCAGAGTGGTCAGCCTTGAAACCATCTACACACAGTGATGATAGCTTCGTGTGGATACTTTTCACACGTGTCTAGTTTTTCCTAACAGTACCTTTTCTTTAGCCACAGCACAGATCCTCTTATATTCAGCTGACGTTTATCAAGTTTCCTCATTGCAGTTCCTTCACAGCAGCCCTGGGTTTGGGCACTCCCTGGCCCCGGTGCTCACATCTGCACACACATCTGTTATGTCTTAGGTTGGCTGCAGCTCTGGGGTGTAACTGCCTCAGGGAGGTTTTATGTGAATAGCTATGCTTTACCGATAACACAGACTCGGAGTTTATAACTGTAAACGGTGGAAACCTGGTGCTGTGGGGCACGGCAGGCGGTTTTTCACCTTTGCCAACCATGTCCCAAAGGCGAAGTCAATCTCTTGTGCTCCTTTGAGCTACTGATGTTTTTTCCATCTCTGTGTCATGGGGAGGGAAGTTCCCCGAGGACCCTGGCTTTAGATAGGATAGATACATGCATACTAGGTCTCCTACACTTATGACCACCGTACTCTCGTTCATACTGACAGCCCTCGCTCCTCAGGTCCATGAGCTGGTGTGGCACTGACATCCCTTACAGGCCTGGAAACACTGCTACTAAAGTGGCAATTCATTAAAACTCATCATAAAGTTTTATCAAAGTGATTCCTTCACTTTCTCATACACACAGAGAGAGAAAGACAGAGAGACAGACAGAGAGACAGAGAGACAGAGACAGAAAGGCAGACAGACAGACATGCATAATTAGGCTTAGGAATTCCTATATATGTATATATATATATTAACTATTAATATATATGGATTCATATGTCCACTAGGAACGGCCCCTTACGAGCTTATCAAGTGTTTTATATGGCATTTTGCCTCTTCTCCTTGATTTAGTCTGAGAGATTTTATCCTTAGAAGAAAACCTTGGCTCATTATCCCAGTGGCTCCTTGTCATTCCTGTGTCTGGTTTGCTTTTTTTTTTTTTTTCTCTTCCTAGCCTGAAAAGTGATGCCCTCCAGAATCCTCTGACAAGCAGCAAGGAAATAATGACCCCCTTGCCCTTCTTCAAAGCTAATAATTTCCCCAAGGTAGTAAAATATATTTATAGACCAGCCATTTTTAAGGGCCAAAAAAACATCAAAAAGCATTTCACAGTCAGTTGGTTAAATAACGGCCAGATAGCACAGAGCTTTCGGAGATAAATGGACACTGGCATGCGGTACTGAGGTGCTTTCTGGCAATTTATAGCTTATATAAGAAGAAGGCTAGGCTTCCTGGGGGGGGGGGGAGGGTTATCTCAGCTCTTCAAATCCTCTCATCTTAAAGCGCCTTCTGATTGGCAACAACGGCTCTATAAAGTGATCTAATTTCCCCAAGCTTTTTATTTGCCTCTCAGATTCACAATTTCTTCTGCAGGACAAGATGTCTGAAGGCTGTCAAGAGAGTGAGTCTGAAATCAGTCTGCGCGGCCCCTATTCCGCATTTACTGCTTTACTAGCAATACTCCATTACCCCAGCTTTAACAGCGTCCTCTTCTAGACTTTACGGGCATATATGCCTCTCGGCAATGAGTCAAGATAACTTTCCCTCACCACACTGTGCCATACTCCACAGGGCACTGGCTGCTCACGGTGGTAAGGGTTAGGCTGATAAGCTGGGGAAATTGCCTGATAATGAAAAGTGAATGGAAAAAAACCCCACCATTTCTGCTCACCTGCTTGTTGGTCTTAGCGAAGTTGATCCCAACACCCTGCACCATGGGCCCAGTGAAGCCTACTGGGCATGCGCCACAGCTGAAACCCGGAGCCAAGTTCACGCAGCGCACACCTGGGTAGCAGGGATGGTATTTGCACTGGGGAAAGAAATTGTTCAGTCTTTAGTTCCGTGGGGGAAAATAACCTGGAGCTCCCCACCGTCTGTTTACATACACTTATTTATTCCTTTATATCCTGTGGAGATTAAATTTTCCACTAACATAGTTAGCTGTTGAATGCCCGATTCCCCCAATTTGGGTTGCCCTGTGGTTGTTTATTACATTGCAGATGAGGCTCCGCCAACTTTAAGTTGTGCTTTAACATTAGCCAGGCTGTGTCCAGGTGTGGCAAGCTCCCCGGTGTTTTAAGGATTCCCTGGGAAAGGCTGGTCCTCAGGGGGCTTTTAGAGCATCTGGGAGCCTTAAGTGGAAATTTCTACAGCTAGACAGGGTTCTTTAGGGAGGGTCCGCCTCTCTGCCCTGTCCAGGCCATGACTATTCCAAAGGCCACCTAAAAGAGCCTACAAGATGGTTCTGATATCTATTAAAAACCAAAAACCCTTTAGCTAATGTAAAAAACATGAGCAGTTCCTGCCCTTTCACAAAGGAGGAAAATTCCAGCTCACAGATAAAAACCAGATACAGTTCTGTGGAACACGTGCCGTATCAGCTCTCCAAGTGAGGGATTCTTAAGAGACCAGCCTCGCTTTACACTATGGGGCGAGCATGGGGGTGCGGGTGCTGGTGCGGATGCGGGGGGTGCAGGTTTGGGTGCGGGTGCGGGAGACCAGACCTGCAGTCAGCTGAGCAGCTGTTAGTCTTCAGGGCCCATTTGAGAGGCGCTCCCTTACTCTTACTGCTGCTGGAAAGGCACATTTTGGAGGCAGCTTTGCCACCAGCTATGGGTCCTGTTATGTGAGCAGCCTTGGCATTGGATGAAAGTTCTGCCAAGGCTCTGCCTGCTTGCTGTACAGTACAAGCATGCTCTCGCCGGCTTCCCTGTTGGGCACTTCGGCTACTCTCAGGCCTTCCTAATGGATCCGCTTGCTGTGAAATTCCCTCTGTTCCTTTATTTTATTTATTTATTTTTTTGTTTTTTTTTTTGTTTTTCAAGACAGGGTCTCTCTGTGTAGCCTTGGCTGTCCTGGACTCGCTTTGTAGACCAGGCTGGCCTCGAACTCACAGCGATCCGCATGCCTCTGCCTCCCGAGTGCTGGGATTAAAGGCGTGCGCCACCACGCCCGGCTTGTTCCTTTATTTTAAGCCCAAAGAAAGATACAACAATTTCTGGAGCAAGGACCCTTACTCCAACCCTTAGTTCCCACACATGCGCACTTCAACGATAGATTGCTTTAGAGAAATAGTCAACAGATGTTGGAGTAGAAAGTAGAAACTACAGCAACGTAGCAATGTGGCCAAGTTAAAAAAAATCTGGGAACCCAGAGCAACGTGACAATCATGGCTACGGCTGTGTGTTATGCTTTCCTGCTGCCACTCATTGTGTCTCAGGGACTCCAGGCATCCATAAGGAAGTCCCCTGGAGCCCCGAGGACACAACCCAGGTGGCCCCTGATACACAGTATGGCTTCATGTTCCACAGTGACCAGAAAGAAACCGGGAGAGGAGGTCCCACTCTGCCCGGCTGAGCATTACCTCGTCCACGTCGGAACAGGTGATCCCGTTGCCCGTGTAACCGTCTGGGCACGGTCCACACTGGAAGCCATCCCTGGTGTCCGTACATCGGACACCTCGGAAACAGGGGCTAGAGTCACAGCGACGCGTTGGGCGAGTTGGGGGCGCTGGAGGAGCTACGGGCACCAGTGTGTTCGGGGTTGGGGACTGAAAACTCAGAGGACCTAGAAAACAAGAGCCGTTCAATCCAGAGACGTATTAACTCATGTGGAATACATAGGACGCAAAATGAAATTTGGCTTCCCCATATTTTTTCCCCCTTCCCATTAACCCCTGTGCAGAGCTCCCAGAAGCTGCAGTCACGTGACCTCGCTTCAGATCCCCCCCCCCCCCCCCCCGTCTGTACCGCCACCCTCAGAATGAGCAAGTCACCACAGAAGCACTTACCACAAGCCTGGCATTCGGCAATAGTGTTTCGTAAAAACGATGTTTCCTTGACCTTTAGAAATAGAAAGAAAAGTTTGCCCAGAATGACAGTGTCCTTGTAGAGCTGCCCAAGAAAGGGTCCTATAGTACTCAAGGAGCCTGCGATGGCTTCCCCACAGCCTTGGCCATGGAGGCTCCCGGCAAGCAGGCTCCCCCTCTTTCCTTCCGACCGAGCCTTGGGCTGGAGGGCTGTGTAGGGTTTTGTGAGGCGTCCCCAGTCTAAGCTCCCTGCCTGTGCTGACCTGCCGCTCCACCCACCAGCACGGAAGCTGCTATTCTAATGCTCGGGACTTGCCTCATGATGGCTTTATTGCTCACCTGCTGCCTCAGGAGATCCTTCACTTCTCCAAGGAGCTGGTTTAATTGTGTCATTTGACCCAAGAACTGTCGATTAAAGTCTCCTGAGGGAAGAGCCAAAGGTAAGGAACATTCAGCCAGTGTTGCATGGTTCAGCAGATTAGGGACCAAGGGCCTTCCTTGTACATGCTCTGCGAAGCACTCTAGTTACAGGCCTAGCCCTTGGGGTTTTCTGAGATAGGGTCTTACTCTATAGTGCAGACTGATATCAAACTGGCAATCCTCCTGCCTCAGCCTCCTGAGTGCTGGGAACATAGGTATGCGCCTCCATGTCTGGTCGGGGGGATGGCATTTCTAAGTGATTCAAAGTCAAAACACTCTCCAGATAATCACTAGGACAAGAGGATTCAAAATCTCGGGCATCTGAATTTAATTTAGGGGAATGTATCTAGTTTCAGCTAACAAAATGATGCTGCTAATGTTGTTGGCTAGTTGGTCCAAATTTGTGAGTTATAAAAATGAAAGGTCAGTGAGGCGATTCCTTGGCCTGGATTTTGTCCAGGAACCTCATTTGTCCAGATGTGCAATCTGGGGCTACTGTGCTCTCAGCACATAGGTGGGTTAGGGGGCCTCATCTTCCTTAGGAGCCTTGACACCTGAGACCTGTGTTGCTGAGCGTGTGCACACTGCCCAGGAGCCCACACCTGTGCTTGTGGCAACCAGCGGCTCACTCTGCTGCAGGAAACAGTCTTGTAGGCTGGCCACCTGGAACAGCGAGCCCCGCACCACCAGCTTCAGCTCTTCCAAGAAGTCCTGGGAGAGAGGGGGGGGGGATGGGGGTGGGGGTGGGGAGAGTGCACATGTACCACAGATCACTGCCACCATTCAAAAGCAGACAGGCTTTAACAGAGTAGCCCTGTGTGCTTGGAACAAGGCGTTTACATAATTTCCTGTAGGTTCACATTTTCCCTTAAGCCTGTGTGGCCCACCTTTCTGACCGAAGCAAATGCGGAAGTTGCCAGCTGCCTAGGAGAATCCTGGCATCGGAAAGGGGGGTTTTCTGTCACAGTAATAAACATGCTAATCTGTGGCAGGAACCTCTCAAGGGCTGCTGGGGGTTTACTTATAGTGTTTAGATTACAATAAAACAACGGTTCAGCTCAAAACCGTGCTGTTCTTAGGGTGTCTTGGCTCCAGGCTGTCCCAACAAGCTCCTGACTTATTTGGGCCACAGGAATGAGTAACTATATTCTGTGATCGCTAGGTACTTATCACCACCATGTTCTTGCTTTTTTTTCCCTCCAGTCTCCCCTTGGTCACAAACTCAGTCTCCTGACTGTTTTCACCTTGTACTCATTTGTTTGATGTGACTATGGCAGAAAAAGTTTATGTCAGCTGCTTATGTGAAGTGAACGTTGGTATTTTTGATTAAGTAAGCATTTGCCGAGGAATTCTGTTTTTTTTTTTTTTTTTTTTTTTTTAAGTTCATAAGGTTTATTCAACCTAGTAACGAGCACCGTGTTGGTTGTCAGATTGTGTGGCCCAGGGAGGCAGGATTTTGGGTAGGTCTGGTCTCTATGTCTAAAGCGAGTCCCTTTGTTGACTACCTGACTCCATGTGGCCGTGGAGACCAAGGTCCTAAGGATAGTCTAAGATGGCAGAACTTTTGAGAAGAATCTGAGTATAGTTTGTGAGATCTTGTCATACTGAGAACTGACTTTCAGCAACTGGTTTATTTGACTGTGGACACCATTATTTTCTAAAATAATCAGTGGCCATACTTTTGATTGCTGTTCCCTTTTGGGTGACTTGGGGTCTGAGAAATAAAACCCCTCATATCTTTTTTAGTCATTAGTTGCCTTCTCTATAAAATAAAAATTTGTCTTTATGAATGATTAAAAACCAGAATGAAAACCAAGTGTCCTGTAGAGTTCAGCTTTCTTGGAATTTCTACTTAACAATGTTTCTACTTAACAATACTTAATGATACACATGAACAGAGTTCTAGGATCAACTTTAGGGTTTTCACACCATGATCTAAAACATCACTGCGGTCCTACTAGCAATGGAAACCACTGCTTATCCCCTGCATCTTTGTAGGGTGGGCCCAGCCAGCCTATGGCTAAAGCACATATAATAAAACAGAAAAATAGATATGGAAAATGAACATGGAGTTGCAGGGCACCACAGCACTGTGGCCCAACAGATCGTCTTAGCTACTGATGATGATGGTGCTGTTGCTTTCTGTACTAGACAGAGCTCAAGAGCTGTGACTGGATATAACCGATTCAGAGGATGAAGACGTCCAGTTCTTTATAGAAGTCAAAGAACCTCACAGCAAAAACAATAACAAAACCAAAAACAAACCCTCTAAAAAATGTGACAATTACTATAGCAGGGTTGCTGATAGGGCAATTAAGAAAAAAATCCCACCAACATGGCATGAAACAGAAGACAGACTTGATGGGAGGTTTTTTTTTTTTTGAGAGTACATTGAACAAAGCCATCATCGGGCATACCTTTGTTACTGAATGTTTTTCCAGTATCAGTGAAATAAAATGTTGTTTCTTGTGCTTCTCAACCAATGGCACTTATCAATCATTCTTTGTCATTGGCATTAAAATAATAAATAACAACATTATAGAAGGAGTGAAAATACATGGTCCTGGGCTGGAGAGATGACGGCTCAGCTGTTAAGAGCACCGTCTGCTCTTCTAGAGGTCTGAGTTCAATTCCCAGCAACCTCATGGTGGCCCACAACCTTCTAACATGAGATCTGGTGCCCTCTTCTGGTGTGCAAGTAGGTGTACATGCAGGTAGAACACTATATGTAATAAATAAATAAATCTTTAAAAAAAAAAAAAAAGAAAATACATGGTCCTATCAGACAAAGGTGATTTACTTATTTTAGCTACCTTTTCTGAATTTTACAATTGTTTGAAAAGCCAACTCCAGGGAATCTATTTATTTCACCAGGAATAGAAGTTCTCAATTTTGAATTCCTATTAAATATGAATTTAAAAACACTGATGCCTAGATCCTTAGATTCCAATTTACTCTGTATTAAGGGGGGCTATCTAACAAATGCTTTGCAAGTCCCCAAGTGACTCTAATACAGAGCACTGGAAAACAGGGATGATCTGACACATTCTCCTTAGCATAGGCCTTTGTGCCTTGGGCCACGGAAGCCCATTTTCCACCTTGGAGAACTGTTTGTGGGTTCCTACCTGTGGCTTCCTCTGGAACGTCCTCAATTCAATGGACTCTGGGTTCTGGGTGAGGCCAGAAAAGGCTCTGGGGAGGTTGTGCATCGAATCCACCTGGGTGCAGTCCAGGTAGAGTTCTACGGAGGCGGCCCCTCTCTGTAAGTTGCTCAGTCTCAGGAGAATCCTGTGGCGCCTCCCATCAGCCAGCTGCAAGTTGTTGAAAACCACCAAATGGATCTTCCCATCGTCCTTCAGGTAACGGAGGATGGCTGGAACCAAATCCAGAGCAGAGACGTTATGAGAAGAAGGAAGACGGCTCTCGGCTGAGTGACCTTCTGTCACAAGGCTGGGCCACCACAAATAACGGAGGTTGTAACCACAAATATTGATTTACCAGTTTTTGTGGCCAGGTACTATTCTTGGCTTGGAGCAGTACTATCTGGCGACCTATCTCTATCCTGGGCATATTTTGTGAGGATGGAGGAACAAAGAACTTGAGCCGGGCATGGTGGCTCATGTCTTTAATCCCAGCACTTGGGAGGCAGAGGCAGGCAGATCTCTGTGAGTTTGAGGTCAGCCTGGTCTACAAAGCGAGTCCAGGACAGCCAAGGCTGCACAGAGCAACCCTGTCTCAAAAATATAAAACAAGACAAAACAAAACAAAACAGAACAAAGAACTCTAGCAAATCCACAAATAAACACCCCAACTTTAAGAAAGAGCTGCCCCCCACCAGAAAGTCAGATAACATTCATGTTCATTCCTAAAGGCATGTATTCATTAGAGCACCAAGCACAAGTACCCCTGAGCACTTCAGTGAGTGCTGTTCTTAGTTGCTTTAGTTTCTTAGGCCAGCCCTGTGAAACTAGGATAAGCAGTGGGGCAGCAAGTGAAACTTAGACAAGGAGCGCACTCATGTCATCACGAGGGTAGGACTAAAATCAGAGCCCCAGTGCGATGTGTTCCGGGGTATGGCCAGGTCTTTGTAAGCATAGCTCACATCACTTTAGATGTAGTGTTATCGTCCTTCAGCAAGCCGTCCCTAACGTGACCCTGCCTTCTGCTCTTCCCAATGCAAAGCTATCTATCTTATATGCACTAACTAAAACTTGATGGGAATTTAAATATCCTTGCTTCCGGACTTGCTTTTTTCCCCCGCCCTCCATTAGGGCCAGAGCTGAAACCTGGTCCTGCAAACTAACATTTTGTGAGTGGAACTCTTTGACTGAGTTTTGCTAGAAAGACTGAAAGGATTTGTTTCCAAGGGTTTCACACACACACACACACACACACACACACACACACACACGAGAGAGAGAGAGAGAGAGACAGAGAGAGAGAGAGAGAGACAGAGACACAGAGATGGAGACAGAGACACAGAGACACAGAGACAGAGAGACAGACAGAGAGCTAAAATTAAACTAAAACCAATCTTTTTTAAAAGAAAAGAATGCTCATCTCAGGGCTGTAGAGATGGCTCAGTGAATATGCATACTTCTCATTATTAATTCATTCTCTCATATATTACATCCTGACCGCGGAGTCCCCTCCCTCCTCTTCCCCCAGTCCTCCGTCTCTTCCTCCCTTCCCCATCCACTCCTCCATTTCCCTTCAGAAAAGAACAGGCCTCCCAGGGACATCAACCAAACACGGCATAACAAGTTGCAATAAGACTAGGCACCTCCCCTCATACTAAGGCTGGGTGAGGCAACTCAGTAGGAGGAAAAGAGTCCCCCCAAACAGGCAAAAGAGTCAGGGAAAGCCCCTGCTCCCACTGTTAGGAGTCCCACAAAACCAAGCTACATAATAGTAACATAGGATGCACATTCTTGCTGCCAAGATGATCCACGCGGTCAAAGACAAGAAGCGACTGCTGGAACTATCTCTAGCTCTGATGAGCTCAGCTGATGTGCACATGCGCACGTCGAGTGATGAAATGTAGTAAACACATTAGATAATGTTCACTTGATGTTTTTGTTAATAAACACACTGCACAGCGTGTAAGACTGAGAACGATGAGTTTTTTTTTTTTACATTAAAGCACAATCATAGAGCAAGTCCCCAGGATAGCAAGACCCTGTTCCAGGGTGGACCAGATGGCCCAGCAGTCAGGAGCACCCGGCTTAGGTTCCCAGAACCCACATGATGGTTCACAACTCTGTAACTCCAGCTCAGGGATTTAGTGCCCTCTTCTGGACTTTATGGTCACCAGGCATGCATATAGTGTACATATATACATGCCGATAAACACCCACACAAAATAAAAATAAATCTTTATAAAAAATAAAATAGATTCATATAAAAAGAGATTCGTGAGTGTTTGTTTCGAGACAGAGTTTCTCTATGTAACAGAGCTCTGGCTGTCCTGGACAGATCAGACTGGCCTTGAACTCACAGAGCTCTCTCTACCTGTCTCTGCCTCATGAGTGCTGGGATTAAAGGGATATGCCAGCATACTCAGCTGGCATTCTTGGTGTTTTATTGAATAAACAGCAAAAAGAAGTTGTAAGTATATCTTCATTCAGAAAATTTGTATATGTATATGTGAGTATATACATAAGTATATATAAATATATATACACAAGTATATATGTATTACATAGATATATGCACTGTAGAGAAAATTGCCAATCTTAGTTGGGTAATTTTTGAGTGTTTCATGAATATTATTTCTCTTTTTGCCTCATCTTTAATGCCTAAGTTTTCTACGTGAAATATCTATTACTTATATATAGAATAGTGAACATGGGGCCAGCAGGATGATTCAGCTGGTAAGGGCACACACTGTCAAGCCTGACAACTTGAGTTCAACCTGCAGGACCCATGCTGTGGTGTGCACACGTGTACGTGTGTGTGCGTGCACGTACACATTCACGCATGCATGTGCACACGTATGTGAACTCACACAAATCAACACATTTATATTTAAAAAACCCCAAAATTAAAAGCTAGTATACATATTTGAGTCTCTGATGCTGTTGATCTGTGTGATTTGTGACAAGTAACCTGACGTGTCTTTCCTTGAGTGCCTTTTCAGCTGACTGGAAGTGCCAAGCCAGAGCTGACGCAGGGGCCAGCTAGCCAACAAACCATTAAGTTTCAGTGTTGCCAAAGAAAACGGTAAATTTAAAGCTTTGCCCATATCACACTTTCTAGGTTCACTTTCCCACTAGCTTTGCTTCTCCATTTGACAACTGTGTGGGGACAGGATTGGCACCGTGTTCTGTGACACACACATGCCCGGAGGGGTCTGACAGAGCGTTTCATATTGTCTGTGTGGTTGCCACTGTGTGCTCCTGTCAGAGAAGAACTTTAAAAGCCGGGCCTTCTGTTGGTAGCTCAGTGCTCACTTTCCCGAGTATTGGTTAGACTTAATACAAATGATAGCCATGGTATGGTAAGACAGGAGATGCTGACTGTGGGATACACACGAGAAGAAATCCTCCCCTTTCCGCCTGAGTTTGGCGAGTGTAGGTGTTGAGTCGCTTCCCCTGAGAAGAAGACCAAGATTTATTTCTAATCCTGGATGTATCAGAATCTTTACCCTTTTATTTACTACTAACTGTATCACAAATTAATTAAAAATAATGGCTACATGGCTTGGAATTGGAGACATGTACAGTAATTAAGAGGAGGAGAAATTGAAAGCAAACATAAGCGCCACTTCACTTTTTAAAACTTCAGTTCCTCCGCTACTCAGAACAGTTTGCAAATACCTGGCTCTTTACAAGCTAATAAAAATACCACTTGTGTATTAAACTTGAATTAGGTCATGCGTGTGGTTAGCCAAACCACCGCCATCCCCGTTAGAGCCACTGCTTATCCTCTCTGTATTAACAGTTTAAGAAGACAGGCACGCACTTAAGACACACAGTTAAAACAAATACTCTTGATTTTCCTCCCCCCAAACTAACACTTCTGTGGATTTCAACGGAAACATCTTTCAGGCGCATTGCCACTTTCAGCAAACCTTTGCAGAGCACATGGGTCATGGTTTATTTTCATAGCTGAATAGCTGAGAGGAGTTTTATAAACAGGACCCAGTGGAGTAAATGCTGTGAAAATGAACTTTCAAAGAACAATTAAATGATTGCGTTTAAAGCTTTCCACATAAATAAAAGCCGATAGAGCGGCACTTCTCCATCCGAGCCCACGCAGAAAACTCTGCCCGTGTGCTCAGACTCTCCTGGAGGAGTGTTGTATTTCTGCTTTTGTGTGTGTGTGTGTGTGTGCATATGCAACACCAGCTCCCAAATGACACATTCCCTCATGCGCCTAGGACTTGTGACAAGGGGAGGATGCATACGGAAACTTTTACAGTGTCTGCTAGAAAAATTATCAAGTGCTATGACATTTACCGTTCTTCATTCTTGATCCAATAATTTTCATTTCTCTTATGGCTTTCATTTTTCATTTTTCTCTTTTATGGCACATTCCTCACTTCACTGCTTCCATACTTTTATATTACATCCTCTGAGCCCTTAGCCCACCCCAGAAGGCAGTCAGGGAAGTCAACTTGTCCTTATTGGTCACAGAGACCCTCAAGCAGCCCTGAGTTCCGTCTCTGGAGACCCTGCAGCCTGCTGGGTGGGTGCCTCCCGACCTCCCCAGAAGCAGAGAACACACATGTTCCTTCTTTTCAGAGCTGCCAGGATCCGGAAGCCAGCCCCTGACCCTGGAACCCCACACCTCTGCCAGGTCAGCTCTCTGGGGAAAGTTCCTGGGTACAGTTCTGTTTCTCCAGCTGCAGCCGGTCTGTTCCCATGAGCAGCTTGGCATTCCACTAAACTTGCAGGCTGATGCTGGTTGATGCCCTTGTGGCAATTGCTTCTACCTCTGTCTGCCGTGCCCCTGGGTTCCTCTGCTAGACCCCTGGCTTTACCTTCCTATCATTGGTCATTTTTGTATTTTAGGACTGAAAGACTGAGTTTCCCATAGGATCGTTCTGATTCAATTCTTGCCTGTTTATTGATTTAGTAGCTTGTGTTTACTTATATTTGTATGAATGTTTCACTCGGATATATGCTTCTGTATGGCTGTTTGTGGTTGTCACCCACACTCGTGCCTTTAAAAAAATGTGATGGGCTGGGCATGGTGACACACGCCTTTAGTCCCAGCACTCGGGAAGCAGAGGTAGGTGGATCACTGTGAGTTCAAGACCAGCCTGGTCTACAAAGTGAGTCTAGGACAGCCAAGGCTACACAGAGAAACCCTGTCTCCAAACAAACAAATAAACAAACAAACAAAAATGTGATGGACTTTTCTCTCTACGCCTAGCCTGTTTGTGTCCTTGACAGTCTGGGGCCTGATCTGATGGCACAGAGCTACATTTGCTTGCCTGTGAACCAGATGACACAGGACCCAAACCGCTGTGCCTGATTACATGCCTTCTCAGGGGCTGATAGGAAAACAAAGCCACCAAAGCAAACCCAAGCAAGGAGGATTTGAAGTTCTGCCATATTGGGAAGGCATTTTCAAAAGAGTGCTTTTGAAGGAATGGACCTTGTAGTAAACATGCTATATAGCATACTGACTTTTAAAGTGATAAGGTAGGGTGACAGCTTTAAAAACCTGGAAAATGATAATATTTTGTCTGCTCGGCTAGAGGAGTTGAGAGTGACTTGGCCTCCAGGCGTTCAGGGAGGCTGCATAACGGCAAGTGACTTTATTCTTTAATCCTTGAAAGTCTCGGATGGAAACCATCATTGCCAACGTGGGTCATCTTTTAAAGCCGTTACACAATATTTTAAGAATGCCTTCTTGCTCTCACTGTCCTCTGTGGTAGAGCCTGGGTTTGTCTTTGCTGGTTTATTGGTATGTGCTATGTACCGGGTCATGGTAACTTCTATCCTTTGGAGCTCCGTACAGAAGTAAATCAGCAAACATCTTTTTCTAATAATACTCCGGGTGACTGTGGTGAATGCTGCCTGTTTCCGAATGCTCTTCTAACAGCTTTTGCACATTTACACACACAGAGGATGGTGGGGGGAGAAGACAGAGAAGCACCTGGTGAAATGGATGCATAGAAAACACATGCAAGCAAAACACTTGTATGCCTAAAATAATAAAGAAAACCGAAAACGCGTTTCATTCAGCAAGTAGTTTTGCATCTCTGCCATGCACCCAGCATGGGGCTCAACACTGATTGGTTCTCAAGGCCATCAGCTAGGACTCCTCGATCAGCTCTCCCATGTCCTGCACTCTGCATCTCACTTTTCCCTCCTAAAGAACGGATTTACGTTTGTACGTATTCAGTTTTAATCTGATTGACTGTGGCCCGCTGTGCCGCCTGCTCTCAAATGTTGATGGTGCCCAATGTGTTGAACTCTGCTTCCTTGCTTTGTGCTAACCATAAACACAGTAAAAGACCACTGTCACTTAAGGTACCACGTTGATTCTCGGCTGGAAGGTGGCTTATCCAATCCTACTTGTTTTCTAGCATATTCATCCTTACACCGTTTGGAAAGATAAATGAGAGACCTTATGAACTTTCTATGAACTCAAGAAACGTCATTCCCACAGCGCCTATTTGGGGTTTCAGTTTGAAAGTTGTTGTTAAAAAAAAAAGAAAAAGAAAAAGAAAGCTCGTTGTGCCTTGTCTTAGTCTTTGGTTTTGGGGTGGGTTTTGTTTTGTTTTGTTTTTTTGAGACAGAGTTTCTCTGTGTAGTGTTGGCTGTCCTGGGCTCGCTTTGTAGATCAGGCTGGCCTTGAACTCACAGAGATTCGTCTGCATCTACCTCCCTGAGTGCTGGGATTAAGGTGTGTGTCACTGCATCCAGCTGCTGTGTCTTATTCTTTTTAGTCCTAGTTTGTGTTTAAAAGTCCTAGATTTCTTTTCCAGGTAATCCTATAATACATGAATATTAATATAATAATAATAATTATAATGATAATAATAATAGTATAAAACTTCATGCATTTGTTCTAAAGTCCATCATTCTGAGGCTTTCAGTATCTGCTTTTCGTCTCTATGGAAAACAAAACCAAAACAAAAAACAAAAACAAGTGGCGCTCTCTTTCCTGTGACTTCTAAAGGCTACCAACAGTGGCTATGCTATGACTTTCTTTACTGAATACGCCAACCTGTAGTCCACCTGGGCACGACAGACAACTAAGTTCACTGAGGGAGCTGTTACTCTGGTTTGGATTAAGAGCACACACATATTCTGACTACACCTCCCACCCCCTTTACCTCCCTCTCATCCCCATCAACACCCCTCATCACTTCCAGTCCCTTTTCCAGACTCATGAATATTGGTTTTGGTTTTGCAACTCATTTAGTTTAAATAGGACCATCTGTGTGACCATCGGGCTAGAACTATGCACTGGACACTGGTGGGGCCACCAGCGGGTGGGGCCACCAGCGGGTACCCAACTGGGGCAACAGTTCCCCCTTTCCCTGCATCTTTTGTTGGTTGGATTGGTTGGTTGGTGGTGCTGCGGACTAAGCCCAGGCTGCTGAACAGGCTAGGAAAGCACTCACCACTGAGCTTCATCTCCAGCCTTCTTTTTTTTTTTTTTTTACTTTTTATTTTGAGACAGAGTTTCACTAAATCGCCCAGGCTAGCCTTGGGCTCACGCTGTGGCCCATGCTGGCTTTGAACATTTGGTCCTTCTCACTCAGCTTATAGAACAGCTGGTGTTGTTGGCATGCACCAGCACGTCTAGGTTTGATGATGTTGTTGTGTAGCTTGTTTGTTTGTCTTTAAACCTTCTTGACTGTTTGAAGAATAATTCTTTTGCTGGATAACACAGCAGCAGTAAAGCCAACCTCAGCTAACCTGAGACATCTGTTAGTCCTGTGTCATGTGCCAACCTCAGCTAACCTGAGACATCTGTTAGTCCTGTGTCATGTGCCAACCTCAGCTAACCTGAGACATCTGTTAGTCCTGTGTCATGTGTGCCTGCCAGTGGGCTTATTCCTTCCTTGCTCTTCTTTGTTTCCAACAGAGCACAAATATTCCCTTTATTATCCAAGGTGCAAATCAACTACAACCATCAAATAGATTTTAGCTCTTTCTATTCTAATTATTATAGTTTTGTAAAGGTTTTTAAAGATCGTTCACCTTTTGCATGCGGCCATGTTAAAACTGAGCTCAGGCATGCTTTGAAGTGTAGAAAAGAACACGAGTGCTAGGGCTTTTCCAGCCTTGGCATAGTATGATGAGTCCACGGCAATTGCCATTAGTGTTTAAGACCCCCCACTTCCCCCTATTCATTACTGGGTCTAGAACGCTGGTTTCTAAAGCTCTCCTACCTCCCTCAAGCTGTACTTGCCTTTAGCCCACAGCTTTCAAAACTACTGCCCTGAGCCACTGCCACTTCCTATCCTTAGGCCGAGGAGTCATGGTAGCAACTTCCCGGAGTCCCCGTCATTTCAACACCATCAAGTTGTTCTTGGTGCCAACCAAATGAAGACCAAGGGAACAATTCTTCACATTGTCTTTCATTCACAGGCAAAGTTACCGGCAGTGTAAAGGCATTGTCTTTGGAAGATAGTTGGATAAATGGCAGACATCTGCCCCACCCACCCACTCACCCACCCATCCATCCATCCATCCATCCATCCATCCATCCTATACTATTTAAGAACCTGAGGGTGTTGTACTGACCCTCATAGGCTAACGGAGTGCCGTACACACTTCCATTCTTGGGATCGCTCTCAGATGACTAGTATCACCCTCATTGTAGAGATGATAACTGTGCTGACAGATTCACGGATGCACTCATGGTGACCAGTGGGCAGGGTGTTTCACTGGGACTCAAATCTGGGATGCTAGCAAGAAAGCTGTCTCCATGCCCAGTGCTAGAATGTCTCCAAACATATCCAACCATATGGTTTCCGCAAAGTGCTCACGTGTATCAAGATCTTACCACCTGTGTTACTACGAACTTGACAGGCCATTTGCACCAGAAACACCACCTGTATCCGCTTGTATGCAAAAGTCCTCCAATGTGCAGTCATTAAAAATCTCTTCTTAAACAACTCACTTGCACCAGACACCATCATTTCGCAACTCCCACAAAATGATGGGTCACCATTTATTGTGTTCGACTTGCACCTATGGAATCAGTTACCTTTGGGGCCCTGCTGTAGTGCCTGCAAAGTGCTGTGGCAGAACAAAATCAGGGTAAGGGGAGTCTTATCTCTGTTGAGAAAGCTCATCACCTATTGGAGAGTGCTGTAAGCAATGGAAGTACTAAGCAAAGTATAATTAGTACCTCTCTTGGCTAGAAAGCATAACGTCATATAAAGAAAACTAAGCCATGGTGTTTGGGTGGATCTTTAAGGTGCAGGATTTTGTTATTTGGCGGTGGTGTGGAGCATGTAACGGGGAGAGCAGAGGGGAGGTGCAAAAGGGCAGAGAAAGAAAGATGGCATGAGCGGGCCCAGAGAGCGATGGCTACTCTTTCTAGCTGAAGCAGTGAAGGCCATACTTAGGTACAGATTGGGAAGCACAGTTGAAGGTTTTGCTGTGGACCCTGGAAAGGTAAGGCAATGCACCTTATTCATTTTGAAAGGGGGGGACACGACAGGTCTTTGTGGTTGGGTGTACCTTGACCCAAACTGTTTTGTGAGCAGTAATGGAATGGCAGTGGGCGGGATGACTTGGAGAGGCGGGGAGGAGCTGGAGAGGCAGAGGGCTCCCTGGCAAGCTCTTCCGAAGTCACCCTTCAGTGGATTCCAGGAGTTCATCTAAGACGAGAGGGCCCAGTCCTGTTCTTCATCTGTGCGGTATCTTCCAGTCTCCAGGTCCATTAAAGGGAGAGGTGGGCTTTATTTCCTACTCGGGTTCTTTGAGTCGGTAGAAATACATTTGGATTTCTTCTGAGCATGGTATTGTCTTCTTTGCAACCTGGCTGAGGGGAGACCAGCTGAGCCTCGGCCAGTTGAGGGATGCTTGGAGACCACTACCCAGGGAGACCACTCTCTCATGCCTCTACAAACTATGTCAGCAGGCTACCATTAAACAGTTTGGTGAGCAGTCATACCGCATGCTACCCCTTTCTCCTTGGACCAAGGAACTCACTGGTTTTTTTTTTTTTTTTTAAGATTTATTTATTTATTATGTATACAGTGTTCTGCCTGCTTGTACCCCTGGAGGCCAGAAGAGGGCACCAGATCTCATTCTAGATGGTTGTGAGCCACCATGTGGTTGCTGGGAATTGAACTCAGGACCTCTGGAAGAGCAGTCAGTGCTCTTAACCACTGAGCCATCTCTCCAGCCCCCTCACTGGTTTTTTTTTTTTTTTTTTAACCACGCACTTCATCATGGCTATTGGTCCTTTCTAGAACTTTGGATTTGGCAGTGATGGCAAATATATGTACTTCCCCTGTCTTTCTAGGGAAACAACTCTGTCTATGCATTATTCGACTCTCTAAGTTTTACTGCTCATGTCATTTCTCTTTAGTCTCTGAGAATTCTCATTTCTGGATTCTCCCAGAACCCCCCCCCTTTTTTTTTGCTCATCCTTTTCTAAGAATTATATCTTTTCTAACAGGCTGGAGGGTGCAGAGGTGTGTTGGTTAGCTTTCCATCGCTGTGAAAATACCTGAGACTAAAAACCTTAAAGGAAGGAAGTGTGCTTTGGTTCACATCTGCAGAGGTCCATCAGCAGAGCCTCATGACAGGGAGCTCGAGGCCAGCAAAACACTCCCCAAGCTCTAAGTTCTATCAGCCTAGCTATGGCATCTAAGGGAACATAGGAAATCTGAGGTCGTCTCACATTTACCCACTGAAGCCTTAATCTCCAGTGTGATGGCATTTGGAGGCCAGACTTTTGGAGTTAATGAGTTGAGATTGGTCCTGAGGGTAGACTCTCTTCACAGGACTCTTGCAGTTATAAGAGGGGGCACAAGAGAGCTTGCACTGTCTCCACCTTGTGAGGCGACCTTGGAAAGGTGACTACGAAAGATGAGTACCACACCTGCCTGGAACCTGGCCTTCGACTTGCCAGTCTCTAGAACTATGAGAAATAAACATCTGTTGTCTAAGCTGCCTACCCTACACAGTGATTACGGCCAAGGACAACAGAGGCAATATGTAACTATCCTGGTCTCATGCCTTTCTGAACTGGTTTCAGAATAGCATCAGGGTGGAACCATGTCAGAAGGCATCCTGGTAGTGAAAGAGAGGACAGAAATAAAGTAAGAGTCAACAGAAGGGATGGAGAGTTGTGGAATGCTATCTCCCAGGCATGGAAGGGTCACTGTATTTTTGCACTCTCGGTAGCTGTGACTAATCGAATAAGATCTGTATAAGACAGGCCTGCCACTATTCTGCCACAGCTTGGAGAAGGGTTCGCTAGGATTCATCACTTCCCAAAGACCTATGGGTGGCCAGACCTAATGGTGGCTGGGGAGAAAGAGACAGCTGCTTCAGTGGTATACCCACTGGCACTTTCACGCTCCTCTGAATAACCCCATTTAATTCTAATCAAATGCACTGCCTTACACCAAGCCAACCGACCAACCAACCAACAAACAAAGCACTCAAAACATGGCCGCAGAAAGAGGACTCGTTGAGAAGAAGACGGGAAAGTATGGGACAAGAGAGAGCAATGCGGTGGTGACTACAGTGAGAACACATTCCATGCATGTATAGTCATGCCTTAATGAAACCTATTGCTCATATAATATGGTAATACAAGATATGTATTAGCATTAAGCAATTCTTCATTTCTCTCCCATAACTACCTTCTTACAGGTAAGTGTCCAGAAAGAAGAATATGGCATCGGAAAGGAACCGAGCAATGGGAAGTAGACCCCAAATCCTAGACTAGGAGGAGCATTTCACCGCAATCCTGCCAGTTGGCTCACCTTTGTTCAGGCGTCCCATCACGGTGAATTCAAAGTATTTGCTGTTGTCACTTGAGGAGTAGAGCCCAAAGATGGTGGCTGAGCTTTTGCTTTGCAGCTTGAAGGTGGAGATCACGTAGAGCTCGTGGAGGGCGGGGTCCGTCAGGACTGACTTCAGGGTGCTGGGGTTCAGCCTCTGGCTGGAGGACGGCAGAAGGTCAAAGACTGGAGGGACGAGAAGGAAGCGCATGGTCAGCGAATGACTAACTTTGGGGCAAACACTCGCTGTTGTTGTTAATTGGGGTGGGGGTGGGGCAGGGAGCAGTTGACACTAAGCTACAAAATAAAGTGAAGTGATCTTGCTGCTCCCCACCCCGACCCCAACATTGCTTAATTCACCAGTTCTCCGCTGTCTTTAATAGTGCCTGGACATTTGAAGCAGAGGAAATATAGCCCACTATTTACGACTTGCTAGAGCCCCTGAGGAGAAGTCTAGATCTGCAAACGCGAAATTGGATTTGGCTGAACAAGTGGCCGTGAAAACGTCCACCAGGAAAAGGACTAAACGCTCCGAGCACAAGGGGGACAGATGAACGCAACCAGCTCAGTGTTTCTCTCGTGTCCTCAGGCAGTAAATTGCACGTCTGGGGTCCTGTATGTACCTGTTGGACCTGAGCCGATTGCATTTCCCGGTTCCATGACACGACAGGGAAAGAGGCAGAAGGCACGCCTGTGGCGGCAGCAGTGGTGGTGGCCGCAGGGGGAGTATAATAAAAATGACCTTGCCACTTTTGTGAGAGCCTGTACCATTCTCCACTATTTCTGTTTAAAAAAAAAAAAATCAAAACCCACTGAGGAAACAGAACCAAGTGGTGTGTGTGGTTTACTCGGCTCAACTGTATCCAGAGGAATGGGGTTGGTCTACAAAAAGTAAAATCTGCATTTGTTTATCTGTGAGTTGTTTTTCATCACTAGGCAGCACTTTCTGGCAGGAGCTTCAGTGATGTTTATGTCCAGGGCCACTGAATGTCCAGTGACAAAGCGGATGCTGGGCAGTACTGATACTCACACTGAATGCTTACTAATTTACATAGCTATTGCTTGACCAATTCCCTGGCTTTCTGGAGCTATCGCTTGTCTATTATAATCTGATTGCTAAAAAGGTGATATTGATGACTTATAAAGAGCTCCTACAAATGAGTAAGATTATAAGCCTTCTAACAGATAAATAGGCAATTTACAGAAAAAGACCCACAAATGGCTTAATAGGAATGTAAATAAGTGTTCATATGCTCATTCAGCAATGCCAAGCCACTGATTTAAACAATGCTATCAAATTGAAAAAGTTAAAAACACAATAATACCTGACACTGTGGGTGAGGGTTCAGGGTATTCTTTCATGTTCCGCTAAGTAAAATTTAAATTAGTAGAATTCCCTTTTTTCCAGTAGCGGACAATTTAAATTAGTAAAATTCTTTTTTTCCAGGGCCTCATGCATACCGTTCTCTACCACTGCACCATGTCTGCAGGCCAAATCAGTACAAAATTCCGCAGGTAGTTTAATTAACTGTATCAAAGACTCTGAAACGCAAGTGCCCCCTTGACCTGGCAATGCCACTCACAGGAATTTATTGGAAGGAAATGCTAGATAAGACAGTAATGGACTTAGGTGCAATATTTACCATCAGTTGTGTTTCTACAGCTTCTGCTGTGGAAGGAATTAAGTGAAACTAGAAAGAGCAGGGTTGGGAATGCTGAAGCTCTCTGGGCTGAGCACTTTGCCATGAAAGTATCAATAGTCCTTAGCAAAGAAGGAACGGCTTTACAGTTAAAGCAATGGCTGGCGCCAATCCAAACCACCCAACTCATCAACTGTCCAATAAGATGCCAAGCATGATATCAAAATACCAATGGCAATGTTAGTGCCCTATGTCACAAAACTGACTAAATTAATTTTGGTTCATATGTAGTTAAATCCATACAGATTTAGAAAAATGTTCATGATAAAGTAAAAAATATTATATGTATGTACAACATGCTGTCTTTAGTGACTTATTTGTTTAGACAAAGATTTGAAACAAAAGTTAATTTAATAATATCTTTACATTAAAAGTAGCTATTTCTAGGCTGTATAAGGCTATTTTTTTATTTTCTTGCAATTCTGGTTAATTTTTTTTTTACAATGAACAAGTATTGCTTTGTACTAAAAAAATAAAATAAAATTACTAAGACAAACAAGAAAAACTGTAGCTTTTCAAAAATATCTATTCTTTTAAATCGATAATTTATTTTCCAAGCTGGATCTATGCTGTTTCCTGCACCTAGGAGCCATCACACCATAGTGAATTTAATACTAGATGTGTCAAAAAGCAAAATATCTAATGCATCTTCTAGTACCGCATACCCCCAAACTACAAAAACAGTTGCTGACCACATATTTCAAAAGGAGAATCAAGGTTTTTAATTTCTAAAGAATTGAAAACTCATCATTCTTACCAGCAGGGGATAAGGTTGAAATAAAGTAATGTGCTTGAAAACTCCGGGCTAGGTAGGCACCCTCAAGAAAGACACGTAAACTCAAAGTTTGAGAAGGGTGTTCCAAACTAAACTCCTGCTCCATTCCGGCTTTGACTTTGGTCTGGCCTGTGATTTAACTGACTTTAAGTGAGCTTGAATCTGTGCGGTGGTGTCAGATTCATTTGCTGTGTGCTCCAGAGGTTGAGCTGGGCTTAGTTGGCTAACAATGACTTTAGAGAGTGTTTTGAGTAGGAAACAAGATGCTACTGTTTCCTATTAATGCAGCTACGAGTCAGTAAAAGTGCCGGGATCCAAGCAGGAGCCTCTAGCGTTAGAGGTGAATTTAGCATGGAAATTGAATACGTGCTAATTTAGGTCTAGCCGCCCAGCTCAGAGGGAAAAGGAGGTAAGTGAATTAATCCAGTTGAGCTGTTGATTGCCGCCTTGATAACGCTATAAAACAATCTACCAGAAACTTGGCTTAATCAGATTGTCTACAACAACTAAGTTAACTGGATAATTTAGATTCTATCACAGAGCTGCCCACAGAACTGTCAGGTTTAAGAAGCAGAATCCGAACTTAATTCACACCACAAAGTTGTGTGCTCCAGTGTCAAGAATTTATATAACAGAAAATACCCTCTCAGGATAAGAAACCTTTTGAATAGTACTCCCCACCCCGACCCCGTCTTCTTAGAAACAGGCACAGTGTCCACTGCGACCATAGGATTCTGGTATTGCAAGCCAAACTAAAAATAGCAGTACGGTCCTGGTTGGACTATTCCATGAAATGGGTAGTCACTGTGGTGGGGTGAAGGGAACCCAGACTGCCTGGACCAGCATGCTTTGCTCAGCTTCGGGAAGGAAACACTTTACTTCACCTGAGTGTTTCTTACACAGATTTCCCCGTCCTTGGTCCACAGTAAAAACAAAGAAACAAAGAACAACCAAAAAACCCCAAACAAACAAAAAGCCGGTGCTGAGAGCGCCAAGAGGAAGGGCCAGTGTGCAAAGCTGTCAGAGCCCCGAGATCCTTCCTGGCTGTAACAATTCTTTCCTTGTGGTCTTCACAAGAACTTTTGCTTAACCTTAAGTGCCTGTTACCTGAAAGTTATTTCAAACTCCTGTCAGATTATTGACTTAAAAAACAAAAACTCCTTCACAGAAAAAGATCAATTTCTGAAAAGACTCAAGAAATCAAACTAACTCCTTGCGGGAAGTTAGCCTTTGAGTGTAAGGAGTAAGCACAGGAAAGCGGGTGGCTGGTGAAATAAAACTGCCATTGCTCAGCGGTCCATTTAGTGCCTGGAGAGAAGGGACGGCCGGGGGCTGACGCTGGTCTGCAGACAACTAGCATTTCCTCCCCAGCCAGACACCAAGGATCTTGTGGCACATTCTGCAGCGAATGATGCAAAAAGTTTGCACCCTACGAACTGTAGTTTAGGGAATTGGTCCCACGGTTGGGTAATGGAATTGGAGAACATTCTAGACATTCATCATCACTTCCAGTCACGATGTACTTCCATTCGGGGGCCCCCAGAAGAACCGAGAGGTGCAAGGCGAGGCCGCAGGAGCCCACGCAGAGCAACGAGCGCCAAACTGACCCCTCTAGGCGATCTCGGGATAGCTACAGCGGGCTGGGTGCAGAGCAGACTAGGGAGACCACTTACCCTGGGGGTTGGCCTGGGCGCCCGCCCGCTGCCACGGCTGCAGGACCAGGTGCAGCAGGAGGAAAACGGCCGCTTGTGGGGCCCACATGGTGACTCTTCTGCTCCCGGAGGGCTATGCGGGAGACAGCAGCTTAGCTCTGCGGCGTAGGGCGCTGGCCTCGGCCCGAGAGCGGTGCAGGTGGCGGGCGGGGCAGTGCGCAGCCGTCGGAGGGGTGCTGGCTGCTGGGCTCTGCCGCCGCAGTCCGAGCTTTATGGTCCAGCCGCCCGGGATTGGGGGGGGGGGGGATGTGTTTGGGGGAGGGCCGACTCGGGGCGGCCCTCTTGGCCTGGATCCCCCATTTGCCGGGAAGAGCGGGGGCGGCGGGAACCGGGAGCGTGGGCCACCAAGGGAAACACTGGTGCGGAGACCAGACGGAATGGAATGAGGTGGACAGTGGGAAGGGGGTGGGTAGACACAGGGGCGTGCTGAGGAAGGGAGGGATTCGAAAGAGAGGGTTTCGAAAGAGAGGGTAGGGTGCAGAGGATAGGCAGAGAGGGCCACAAAGGAGGAAGCCAGTACCCTCTTCTTCTAACCTTGAGCACCCCTCTTCCTTCCTCTCTTACTTTTCATGTTGTCTAGAGAAACATCACTTGCACATGTCTCTAAAGTCCCTGATTGCATTCCCAACTGATCTCGTCTGCTGGATCCCCCACAGTTCGGCTTCCGGTGGTCCAGAGGGCAGTAGGATTTGTGTATTTCTACAAGCTTTTCTTGAGTGCTTGAAATGATGCTTATCTTTTTTTTTTCCCCATCAAGTTTTGAGACACAAAGAATGACAAGTGAAAAGTTTTTACGTGTGATTTTTGGAAATAAACACACCTCAAGGCATCCGTGCAGACAGGGATGCATAGACGGAGAAGGCGCGCCCGCCCGTTCTGGATGACTTCCTTCAGGCCAGCTTGCAAAGGTGCTGTGCACCCACCTTGGGCGGCTCAGCACTCCCTAAAGGCGCCCTGTGAAGATATGGGGGGGTAGGAAGACAAAATCAGGGACACCCCAGTGGCTCCTCTTCCTCCCACGCAGAGCCTTCAGAGAATGGCATGGATTAACTGAAGGGAAAAACATTTGAAAAGCTGTGGTAAATATATTCCCCAATGTAAGAGGGCCCTGCAGGTATTTCTAATCCTATCTCGTTTGTCTCAAAGAGTTCCATTTGTAGGAGCTATCTACCACCAGCTGGGTGCTTAACCCACCGTCCTACTCCCAAATTTGGCAGAATAATCCCCAACCACTTGCAGTTGTTACAGCTAATAACCCTGAGATCGGAGCTGTTCTCCCAGCAATCTTCTCTTCGGGGTCTAACAGAGGCCTCTTTAGGGTTTCTTTAATGCTGCGTTCTCTAGTGCATTAGGTGGAATTGGTCCTCTTCTGCCTGTTAGAACTGAAGGCATACAGAAGGGGCGGGCATGCGTTCCTAGGCAATGCCACTGCAAACAATGAGATGGGTCCGGCTTTGGAATTTTCAGGTCTGCAAATTGTCTCAGGGCTGGAGGGTCCTGGACTCCAGGCTATGCTTCAAACAAAACAGCGCAGCCTTTACGTGCTTCATACAGTTCATCCACAGCAAGCTTTCCTTGGAAGTGAGCTTATGAATATATACACGTTTGAAAGCAAATTATTCAGGGGCTTTCAGCCGGCTGAGTGTATTAGGATCTTCTTTGGGAAGTTTACACACACTCGTGCGGGCATGCACGGATTAGGTGACTGCAGGGCACCCAAACCACAAAACAACAAGGAACAAAGCTTGTAATGGTACATGCCTGTAATCCCAGGGACTCAGGAGAGCTGAGGCAGGAGAGTCATGAGCTTGAAGTCAGCCTGAGCTACATAGTGAAGCCAGGGCTAGCATGTATTATATAAGGATACCCTGCCTTTAAAAAAAAAATGCGAAGGGAGCAATTTATTATACCATATAACACCATGGCTTACTCTGACACAAAGCAGGACCACTCCCTAAGTGACTCAATGGGCAAAGATCACAGACTGTCCTGTGAGTTTTTGTTCAGTGTGTCAGATGTTGCTGTCTCCTCTTACATCAAATGCCATTCCTCCACGGGCTGGCCAGAAGTCTGGATACAACGGGGGAACTAGAGAGCACTGGGAAGGTGGAGGGTAGAAATGAGAGAACTCTCCGCCTCTCTGACCTTGATTCTTGTGGGTCAGATCCACCACAGACCTACATTGTATCCTGTGGCTATTTTCTCTCCAGCTACTGCTCCGTGGTCCCTGTTTGGCCTCTCAGTTCTTCATTTATTAACCATTTTCCTACACTAAGTTTTTCCTACTTGAAATATCTAAAGCACTTTCCATTTTCCTCATGTGGGTAAAACTAAACTGTAAGCTGTCAGAAGGCTGATACTGTTTTTGTTTTTGTTTTTTTTCCCCCCAGTCACTGTTTCTCCATCTTTTAGAAACCTCCTATTCTTAGCAGGCTCCTAGCAAAACAGCTTGCACATGTGAGCACACAATACATTTTGATTGCACGGCACCAGTAGGGATAATGGAGAAATAAAAGAATCAAAGGACTTTCTCCTAGCCTAACTAAATCATGTAGGTTTGCTTTTAGAGAGCCTGCACTTTCAGAAAGCCGAAAGCACGGGGTGGGGGGTGGGGGGGGAGGGTATCTTGGGAAGTTTCTCTTCGTGTTGCCATAATCAAAAGGACGTTTTGATTATAACAAAATATATTAAACTAAGAAATCTGGGGCAGAGGCATGTCAGTAGACACACTGTGGCGGGGAGGAGGGCAGGTGGGCGCTATAATGATGAGCAAGTATGTGGCTGAGGGATGGGAGAGAAAGAGGCAGAATCGTTTGTGCTCTATGAAGAGAGAGAGGGAGAGCTGGAATTGGAGGGTGGTGAGGAACACTCTGACCTGAGTAGCCTGTGCTGCCACCCAAGGCCTTGGTGATGTCCCAGGCCCATGCTGCAGGGGTCTGTGTTGGTGTTTGTGGCTTGTGTTATAACTAAAGGCCAAGCAGGTGTCCCTGGTCTGGGCTGCTTCCTGGGGTCAGGTTGATGAGTCTAGGGCTACAGAGAGCTGGCCCCGCCCTTTGCCTGGGTTCCTGGGAGATCTGGCTCTGGTGTAGAGGGTGCAAGAGAGCTGGTGGGCTGAGCAGCTCAGCTACCACCCAGGCCTAGATCCTGGGCTTTGAGTTGGCACACCCACTCCAACATCTACCCCATCTTTGAGCTGCTGGAGAGCATGAAGGGCCAGGCCTGCAGGTCCAAAGCAGTAGGGTCTCCACGACACAGGGCAACAGCAGGATATCTGGGAGGTGTCCCAGTGAGGATCAAGTGTTGATACTGTAGCAGAGGCCAGAGGCCTGGAACCGGACCAGTGACTCACTGCCAGGAACAATGAACACTTGCAAGTAAAACCATTTGGGCAAAAGGGTATATAGTGTGACACAGGGCAGCTTCCACGGTGAGATTATTTTTTCTTTTGAGGGGGAGGTTGCAAGGGTGGAGGGTGGATATGAAGCCACAGCAAGGAGACGAAGGATTGGGGCGCATGATGTAAAATTCACAAAGAATCAATAGGAAAACATTTTTTTTTAAACCGTGGTGAAGGAGGCAAAAGAGCAAATCAGTTTCATGCCTGTGCCTCTTTGTGAAAATATCTGTGGTTCCAAAGGGGACCAGAGACCTGAGCGTAAGACTGGAGAGTGCCAGAGAACATTAGTAAAAGCTCTTCAGAATACAGGCGCAGGCAGGGTCCTGTGACAAGGAGCCCAGAGCCAGAGCCTAGAATGGACAAAGAGGAGGATACATGGGATTCAAAAGCTACTGTGCAGCAAAGAAAACAGCCACCAGAGTGAAGAGACAGATGACAAAATGGGGAGAAAATGCTTGCCAGCTGCACGTCAACGGGGGTTAATATCTAGGATGTAAAGAGGATGGCAAGAATTAAACAGTCTCTCTCTCCCTCTCTCCGTCCTTCTCTCTGTCTTACACACACACACACACACACACACACACACACACACACACACACTCCACCACCACCACCATCATCATCATCACCTCATCAATAAATGGGCCAATGAATTGAAAAGACAACTCGAAAGGATAAACCTAAATGGCCAATAGATAATTGAAAAGTATTTAATATTTTTATCCAAAACTCAAATGAAAAGGAAAATGTCTTTAGACTCCATCTCACCCTAGTCAGAATGGCTATCATCAGGAAAACCTGACAAGGAATGCGTCTGACGCGGGAAGGAGGAACCCGAGGCCTGTGTTTGCTGCCACACTGTCCACAATAGCCAGAATCAAACCAGACTAGCCATCCAACGGCAGATGAATGGATAAAAGAAACGGGCTTCATATGCATAGCGGAATCTTACTCATCTATAAAGAAAAGTGAAATAATGGAATTCAGGAAAGTGAATACAACTGGAAATCATTATGTTAAAAAAAAAAAAAGCTAGACTCAGAAAGAAAAATAGCCTGTATTTTCTCTTACATGTGGTATCTACATTTAAAAGTGTGTGTGTGTGTGTGTGTGTGTGTGTGTGTGTGTGTAAATCTGTGGTTGCATTTACACTGAGTTTAATCCCGTTATTTTAATAGCATCTGGATTTATTTCTTTAATTTTCTCAACATCAGGGTCTGAGCCTCTGAGGATCATCTTCTGTCTTTTTGAAAGCACCCGTTCCAATTACAGTGCCCCATATTTGATGATAGATCCTTGCATTGATTTCTCTTTCTGAATACTGTAATCTTGGATGACAGCTACGGTGACTCCAGCAATCGATATGTACATGCAGTTGTTTAGGGAAATGGCTCCTTTGCTCAATAGGATTTTAGCAAAAGCACTGCAGTGAGATGTTTAAAGAGTGCTGGTACGGTTGGGTTTGCTTAAAGCTGCCAAGCCTGTGCTAGCCTTGTAGAGGACAGGCGACACGGAGTGGTATCACTTTAGGCTAAGCTAACCACGATCTGCTGCGTGCTGACTCAGACAGGCAAATAGGCTCAGGCAAGGTCAGCACAGCTGTCTAGCCATCCAGCAACAGCTGTGAGCAACAGACACTTATCTTTATCAGCCATTGGTGCTGGGAAGTTTGTTATACAGTGCTGACATGGCATTGAATCATGGGTGCCCACGTCTTTCCTTTCCCACAGTATGCTATAATGCACAACAAGGCTCAGTTTTTGATGTTTGCCGACAGCCATCAACTCTATAACTTCCCTTTCATTTACCCTACATCATGGCAAATATGTACTAAAAAAAAAAAAAGTGATCCACGCTTCAGTGACAGGGGTTCCAGTGTGCACAGTGTAGGTCCAGGTATAGGAACCCATTGTAAAGATCACTCCCCACATCACCCAAAGAACCCCACAGGCATCCTTTTCCTGCTCTCTTGAGTCACTTCTAGACCAGCAAGGAAGCTCACATCGCTCTTCCCGAATAAAAAGCAGTAGCATTTTTATTGCATCCTGCACAGCTTGGTCCTGAAAAACCTGTGTGCACAAGGCACAAGCACGCATACACACACACACACACACACACACACACACACACACATACGCACACGCACGCGCACGCGCACGCGCACGCGCACACACACATGCACATGTGTGCACAGGGTGGGGGACAGAGACTGGGATACTGTGGGCTGTGCTCAATCTGATGGAGGGCACCTACTCTGCAACAATTGGGAACCTCAGCACATTGATGATGCACAGCACAGGAGGAACAATTATGTACTCTCTACAGGAGATCTCGGTAGGAGCGTAGTCCAAGGCTACAAGCATCCTGGACGAGGAAGATGTTTTCTGGACACTCTATCAGCATTTGCACATGGACCAGAGGAAGGCTTTGCCAGGTCTCATGGGTCTGAGGCATTGTGGTCCTTGTCACTAATATACATTTACTCAGGGCGTCCTCTGCTCCTCACACATCTCAACCAGAGCTGGGCATCAGTATTGACCTTGACACTGCATCCAGGATAAAAGCATCCAGCCTCCTCCTGTAAGACAGCTGTATCATCTTTTCAGAAGTGGGAAAATTACTATGCACCGCTATTTGACACAGCTAAGGAGATGCTTCACGCACATTTGTTCATTGATATATGTATAAAGTTACCATTACTTATGCCAGGTTTCTGTTTGGATTCTTCCATGGATTATAAATGGGAATTATTAACACAAAAATGGATAAAGCTAATATGGTTTACATTCTGCTGTGTGATGACATTTATACCACAGCAGAGAGAGAATGTGGATGCCAAACTTCTATTTAGTTGAATGTTAATAATTAAGGAAGGGACTTGATGAAGTGACAAGAAAATAGCTTTTTCTAGCAACTATTTAGCACAAATAATGGTCCAGTAAATGAAGAATGGGGCTTTTGATAAGCACGCAATTAAACATAGATTTTTTTCTTCAGAATTTAGAAAATGCTTTGTTACAGCAATTAAGCACTGAAGATTAGGGAAACATGGGAAGAAGGGTGTAAAAATTACTCATTTTCACTCTCACTGGGGGTCTCGGTAGGCTCCGCACAAAAGCTGGTCATTAAGTTTCTTTAATATGCTTTACTAAATTGTGTGTAAAATGCCTAAGAAAAATAGCCTGGGATGCCACTGTGGGCACATCTACTCATTTAATAAATATGATCACTGAACTCAAAGTGCAGAGAGTTTTGACCACCAGCATTTCTTAAATTAGCTCTCTCCTTCACCAGACCATCATCAGTCTATCCACCCGAGAGTTCTGCGGTGTGTAACAACAATAACAGTGGGGCTAGGAAAGCCCCAAGGTCAGTGCCACGTTTCTGAATGTTTCCAGGAAAAAAAATATGTGACAGGGAATGGCAGTAGGGAATAAAATGATGGGTGCCTCAAACTTTTGACACAGCATCGTGTAGCTCAGGATGGTCTCAAGTTCCTTAAGTAGCTAAGGATGGCCCCGAACTCAGGATCTTCTTGCCTCTCAAGTGGTGCAATCACAGGTGTGCGCCACTGTGCTCAACTCAAATATGCCTGACTGAAGTAAAGGGGTCCAGAAGTTGTAAGCAAATAAACAGTATCATGTGAGTTTTTGAAGGATGTATTTAATTTAACAAAAGCAGCTACCACCGGGAGAGATTTTAGTAGCCAATAGGAAGATTGGTGCTGCTAAGTACAAATGACCCTTTCCCTCCTCCCTTAGCTATTTTTCCAACTCTACATTCAAAAGTTATATGAGTTTTGCTCCCCAATAATTGATGAAAGTATTGTGTTCAAATGAGTGTTTGCCAGTTCAGCATGGAATTTTAGTTTATTTTCATTTATGTTGACATAATCAATACCAAGCAAATAGCTACTATGCATCTGCCCAGCAATTCACTCAGCTTCTGTTGACATTGTTTGGGAATGTGCCAAGCGCTGTCAGGCAGCAGACACAGAGCGATGAGTGGAGCACAATTTCCATCCTCCAGCTCATGGTATGTTGAGGCAAACATTTGATACAAGGAGTCCACAGGCTACAGGGGAGGTGTGTTATAGAAAACAAGGAAAAGATCCAGGATAAGGCTACCTATAGCCGGAGAGAGTTGGGAAGGTATTTCCCCAAAGAGGTGGCTTTTTCTTTGAAGGCTGCATCCTCCAGGTGACAAAGTAAGGGACAGCCTTGTAAGCAAAGGGAATGCTTGTCACACGAAGACCATGGAGAGAGATGTACAGAACCTGTCTGGGTTTCTGACCTGGGTTCCCTCCACTGAGTCAGGGAGTGGATGGTGATTTGTAGTTAAAGCTGGGAGTACAGATGAGAGAACTGAAGATGAGTGTGTGAAACAAGAATAGGATTACGGGGTGTATGCGGGTGACGATCCCCACCATTGCGGGAGCAGGAGGAGAAGCATCGAGTGTGACAAGAACTGCAAGCAAGAAATCAGGAAAGTGGTGTCAGGGAGGGTCTGCGGTCAAGTCAGATATGGAGGAAACGTATTTCTGCACGGGCCCGGGGTAAAGCTTGGAGGCAGAGTGCACGCTCAGCATGCACAAAGCCCCGGGTTCCATCCCTGGCACCAAACAAACAATGAATAAAAAAAATTAAAATCCGTCTTGCATAATAAAAAATACAGAGGTCATTGATGAACCTGCTGGAAGGTGCGGTTTGGTGGAATGCTGGGGTCAGGACAGTGATCTGCTGTGTGAGGGTAAAGACCCGGAAGTGGGGACAGCCAGGGCCACTGTCAAAGGGCTTGCCTTTGAGATGGAAGGAGGCTCTAGGGCAGTGACTGTGGTGGACAGATGAAGATGCTGATTGACATGGAGCAGGGCTTCTAGAGAGAGAGAGAGAGGGCAGGTAGTTCGCATGTGGTGCCTCTTAACCAGGGCGGTGCTAAAAGAACACCACTCAGCAGCATTTGCTATGATTGGCCTATGATGCTCAGTTTTATGTTTTCTTATAATTAAAAGTTTTCACGGTGCCCGTCATGCCCGCAGCAACACGAACTTCACACGGATGACTGTGGTCTGTGTAATAGACTGTAGCAACCCGCGCACGGGAGTTCCTTATCTTCTTTAGTGTGAGGTTTAGAGGAAGACTCAGAAGTTCTTCAGCCACTTCACAATGTTCTGGGTCAGGATCAACTTTTGAACTTTCCTCATAGATGCAAAGTAGGGGCTACTACTCCAAAACTCCCCCTCCCTCTTCTCCCTCCCTCCCTCCCTCCCTCCCTCCCTCCCTCCCACCCTCTTTCCCTCTCTCCCTCCCTCCCTCCCTCCTTTCCAAGAACTATTCCGACAGTCTCTAAAGGCCTGTTTTCTAGCAGTGATTCATAGTCACACTCATGACTTTTCTGCCACAAAAGGAGAAAGTGACGCTCCCGCCTTTATATTCTCTGTTATATGAGGTGGATTCCATCGGGGAGATAGAAGAGAACAGACTGTCAGCCAGAGGCCCCGCGTCCTTGATGGCCACTGTACTCACTGGATGCTTCCAGGTGGATCTCTGGCAAATGGTTTTTATTTTCCTGGTAGGTTTATAATGCCATAAAACACAGATGTGAGGCTTGAGAGGAAAAAAAAAAGTTTCAGTCAATCAGGTGCGAGTGGGAACATGGGGAAAGAAATAAAGCAGGGGAAATAGAGGTCAGAAAGAAAGAAAATGGCTTCAGTTTCTGTCATTTAGTTAAAGAGGGTTTAATGTGGCCCATAGGCCAAATATAGTCGTCACCTCTTTTTCTAGGACAAACCAGCGAAGAATGGGTTTTAGAGCTTTAAATGGTTGGGGGAAGAGTAATATTTCTGACATGTGAAAATTATGGAATCCCAATAAAAGTTTGATTGGACCCAATCACCTGATTCTGTACATAGTTGTCCGTGTGACACGATGACAAAGATGAGCAATTGTAGGCCTGAACGAACTCAACACAGCTCCTCCGTGCTCCTCTGTGGGAAAAGCTGCCAGCCACAGCAAGCCTTGCCTATCAGTGCTAGGCTGGGTTTCTAAGCAGAATACTTGGGAAGGAAGCAGGAGGTGGGGGGGGAGTGGGGGAGGAGGGCAGGGAGCAGAAGCGAGGGGATCCCTGTTGCTGCTGTTCTACACCCTCCGTTCCTAAGTTCTCCTCAGGTCCATGGCATGGGGCTTAGGCCACCATCTTGCTTCCTGGTTCCACAGATGAATCATTAAATCTGCAATCCTTCACTTTTCTCTAGGTACAGTATTAAATGCTAAAGTGGACCAGCTCCCTATCAATAGAGAAGTGTGGGGGAACTGTCCATGTACTGGAGAACTCTGCCTGATGGCAGCATGGCTTCTTTGCTGGGTCTTGGGAACTGTGATCCATAAACAGACTTCATTGCATCACTTGAACGTTAGAGTCCTTTGAGATAAATCATTCATCTCGTCATGCCTCTTAGTTAAAAAGAAAATCCTGATGTGTGTGTGTGTGTGTGTGTGTGTGTGTGTGTGTGTGTGTGTGTGAGAGAGAGAGAGAGAGAGAGAGAGAGAGAGAGAGAGAGAGAGAGAGAGAGAGAGAGAGAGATGGAATTCCAATGTGCTCCTTCCCCAAATGGCTCTGAAGGCAGGCATCATGAAAAGTCGCGGCAATTATTTTAGCTGATAGCTTTAAAAAATGACAATCAGGAAAGAAAACACATGTGGCAGACCTAATGAGTTTCAGCAGAAAAAAAAAACATGCTAAGAAACTATAATAAAAGATTTGAGTGTAAGAACAGTGGAAGATAAAATGGGGGGGGGGGGATAAAAGGGAAGGGGACTGTGGGAAGGCAAGGGTAACTCAGTGTCCAGGGTATCAAGGGAAGATTCTCAGTTTATTTATTTATTCTTCTTTCATACAATACATCCTGACTGCAGCCTCCCCTCCGCCCAGTTCTACCTCCCACCTCCTCTTTCCCCCAGATCCACTGCTCCTACAATCCATTCAGAAAAGAGCAGGCCTCCCAGGGATATCAACCAAGCATGGTATACCAAGTTACAATAAGACTGGGCACAAACCCTTACATCAAGGCTGGATGAGGCAACCCAGTAGGAGGAGGAAAAGGGTCTCAAGAGCAGAGACACCTCTACTCCCACTGTTAGGAGTTTCACAAAAACTCCAAGCTAAGCAACTACAACATGTGTACAGAGGACCTAGCGCAGACCCCGTGTGGCCTCTGTGATTGCTGCTTCCGTTTCCATGAGCCCCTGTGAACCCTGCTTAGTTGATTCTGTGGTCCGTGTTCTCCTGGTGTCCTTGAGCCCTCTGGCTCTTACAATCCTTTCTCCCTGTTTTCCACAGGGCTCCCCAAACTTCCCCTAGTGTTTGCCTGTGGGTGTCTGCATCTGCTCCCATCAGCTGCTGGAGGATGTCCCTCTGATGATGACTAGGCTAGCCACTGATATGAGTATAGCAGGATCACACCAAGGAATGGTTGACTTTTTTTTTTTTCCAGTCGTGTTTGGTTCTACCCTAGGTCTCTGGAAGGGCAGATATTCTTAAGGTTCTCCCAGCACCCACTATACCTTATACCCAGAGGTGGTCAGACTCATTTCCTGGGTCCCCTGGATGGGAGGGGGTGTTCCTCCCAGTATAGCTTTCTGAGCTCATGGTGCCTCAACTTTGCACTGGCTTCCTTGAGAGCTAGACTGATTCCTTAGCCACAGCAGAACATTTCAACAGTGAGGTCCTCTGAGGCATAAGCAGCCGGAATCCCAGGCCTTCAGGCATGCTCCATGTTCCCTGGTATGACAAAGCTGCTGTTGTGTTGAGATCACCGTAGCTCCCTAAAAGCCTGACTCGGTAGAGTTCAGATGCTTTGTTCATGATCAAGTTTACTAATGCAGCACATATCACACGAATCTAGCATTGTTCCTCTAAAGTGAGAGGAAATGGAGATGCCGTGGATTTCCCTCGGCAATCTTCAAACTCACAAAGGTGTTCATGGAGGGAAGGGGCACCCAACCCTCCCATAAAACACAGGGACTTGGGCAATCTTTGACCTCGTTGAAGGTGTTCCCTTAGGGAAGGAACACCCAACCCTCTTGTAAAAAGGAGGGCAGGACATGACTTAGAGTGAATGCTACTGCTCTGACTTATCTTTATAGACTAGAAACTGAGAAACTGAGCTCCACGCTCACCTGAGGCTGTTACTGCAGACAGAAACACACTAGTCTCACTCCAGGTTGCCAAGGGTACACATCCAGCTAGATAGAGTGTCTGATATGCAGAGGAGCATCATATAGACTAGGGGTTGGTTTATGTCATGGCCATTTACAGCTCATGGTTGGATGACCAGGAGCTGTGGGACTACATGGACTGTTTGATTCTGATGTTTGGTTGCTTAGAATAGATATTGTTTCCATCTTTCTTTCTATCTATCTATCTATCTATCTATCTATCTATCTATCTATCTATCCATTAATTCTGAGATACTGAAGATGAGTTCCAGAGCCTTGCCCATGCTAGGTAAATACTCTACTGAGGAGTTACACCCCGGCCCTGTTTTTATTTACCACATGTTCCTGCTTGTCAATAGGGGGTAATGGTACAACCAAGGGAACCGCTGGTAACATCTGTCCAAGGGAAGGGCCTACCCTTGATGCTTGACTAAAGGAAGTGGGACTTCCTTCTGCGAAGGCTAGAGCATCCAAGCTCTGGACGATTAAAAAACACCATAAAGGATACGGGCTTCAGAAACCAGCCCTGGCAATTGCATAAGCGGGAAGAGAAAGGAGGTACTGTGCTTGTCGGCCCCACTGCCTCCACAGCTCTTGTGGAAGGTGCGCACAATGCTTACAGGGAAGGTGTTCCGCAACCCTGCCTATCTTTGTAGGTTTCTGCTAGAGAATGTAGAATTATGAATATGTAATAATGTGAATAACTAAGCCTAATAAGTGAGGGGGGAAAGATTGGCATGCTGGAACAGTTTTTGGGTTTGTTTGTTTGTTTGTTTGTTTAACACTGAGGCAATTGTATTTTGAGCAGAGCATTTGAAAGGTAAAACTTCTGCTACGAGACCAATGGCTTCTTTAAAGTCATGTGGTAATAATGGATGTTTACCCCAAAGTTGCTTCTTTTCTAAAAAATGAATTTATTTATTTATTTATTTATTTACTTTGCATACTGATTGTAGACTGCTCCCTCCTCTCCTCCAGGTCCCGCCCTTCTTCTTTCTTCCCCCATTCCCCTCCCCTATTCCAAAGAGAAGGGGAGCCCTCACCCACCAACCTACCCCAGCTCATCAGGTCACATCAGGACTCTGTGGCCTGGGGAGGCAGCCCCACCAGGGGGAAGTGATCAAAAAGCAGGCAACTGGGTCCATGTCAGAGACAGCCCCTGCTCCCCTTACTAGGGGACCCACATGAAGCCTGAGCTGCCCATCAGTGACATCTGTGTAGGGGGCCTAGGTCCAGCCCATGCATTGGTTTGGTTGGTGCTTCAGTCTCCACAAGTCCCTCTGGGCCCTGGTTAGTTGTCCCTGTTGGTCGTCTTGTGGAGCCCCTGCAACTTTCATGTCCTTCTATTCTCTGCCCTGCCACTCCCACTTATCCACAATGGTCCCTACACTATGCCCAATGTTTGGTTGTGAGTCTCAACATCTGTTTAGATCTGCTGCTGGCTGAAGCCTCTCAGAGGACAGCTGTGCTAGGCTCCTGTCTGCGAGCATAGAAGACTGTCGCTAATAGTGTTTAGGGTTGGCTTTCTCCCATGGGGTGGGTCTCAGGTTCAGCCAGCCATTGGCTGGACTTTCCCTCAATCTCTGCTCCGTCTTTATCCCTGCACATCTTGTAGGCAAGGTAAATTTTGGGTCAAAGTTCTTGTGGGTGGTTTGGTGCTCCTCTCGCTCCACTAGGAGTCCTGTCTGGTTATAGGTTGTCCTCTTCAGTCTCTATGACCCCTGCTACTAGGAGGTTCAGCTAGAGTGACCCCCATATCCTCCCACAAGCCTACCCTGCTGTAGGTCTCCAGCTTATCACAGTGAAGCCTCCACCCATGGTTTCTCTCCTCTCTGCAGGCCTTCTGTCCTCCTGCCCCAGTTCTTCCCAGGTCTGATCGCCACCCTCAGTTCTGTCTTTGTTCCCTCTCGTACCTTCTTCCCTCGGTTCAACCACTACCTTTGTACATTCTATTTCCCCTTCTGAGTGAGCCTTAAGCATCCTCCCATGGGTCTTCCTTGTTACTTTTCTTCTTTGAGTCTGTGCATTGCAGTATGTTTATCCTGTATTATATAGCTAAAATCCATTGTGAGTGAGTACACACCATGAGTGTCTTTCTGGGTCTGGGTTATCTCATACAGGATGATCTTTTCTAGTACGGTCTATTTGCCTGCAAATTTCATAATTTCCTTGTTTTTGATAGCCGAGTACTATTCCATTGTGTAAATGTGCCACAGTTTCTTTATTCATTCGTCAGTTGAGGGACATCTAAGTTGTTTCCAGATTCTGGCTATTATGAATAAAACTGCTATGAACTAGTTGAGCAAGTGTCCTTGTTGTATGGTGGGGCATCTTTTGGGTATATTCCCAGGAGTGGTATAGCTGGATCTTGAGGTAGAACTATTCCCATTTTTTTTTGAGAATGCTCCAGATTGATTTCCAAAGTAGTTGTACAAGTTTGCATTCCCACCAGCAATGGAAGAGTGTTCTCCTTTCTCCACATCTTCGCCAGCATGAGCTGTCACTTAAGTTTTTGATCTTAGCCATTCTGACAGGTGTAAGAGAAAGCAGGGAATTTGCCGAGGCCAAGTAAAAGCCGGAAGCATGAACTCGGGGGCAGGTGAGAGAGCACCCCAGCAGGCTCATACCCTGAAGGTGGCCAGGAAATCACTGAGCCTTTTGCTTCTGCAATTGTAGCACAGGGACAGTGGAACTCTGTGAAAGGCCAAGGCTTCCTTTGGGTGGAGAACCTAATAGGAGAAACTGCTGAAAGCCGGCGCCTCAGGGAGCCTCTCTTTGGATGTGAGATTTAAAAAAAAAAAAAAAAAAATATATATATATATACACACACACACACACACACACACACACACACACACACACACACACATACACATACACACACACACACACACCTCAGCCTCTCTGCTCAGAAAGGCAGCACAGGGGACTCTGCTTGTCATCACCTTGGTTGTGGTGTGGAGGAGGGAATGCCTCTGGGATTTGAAACTAGAATTCTCCCTTGTGTTGGCTTTGAGTATCTGCTTTTTTTCACCTCATAAAACTTTATAATTTGAACATTTTCAACCCTACAGAATGGTTGAAGGAAGAGCACAAGGCGCAGTTTGCAGAGGAATTTCAATCCAGTAACGTAGCTGGCAAGAGATCACATCCAAAAAGACCTGCTAGGTCTATGGGATGCGGCCGGAATGCAGACACACTCTGGATTACAGTACGAGCTGGCTGGAACACAGACGCGCCCTCACTACATGCCTTTCATCCCTAACGTGGAAGGTAAGGTTAGTCTGTAGAAGGAAGCAGCCATATTTGAAAGTGCTGTCCAATTGAGGGGCAGACTAAGTGACAAATCAGAAAATATTTGACAGAATGAGTCGGAGATAAGACACGCCCAATTTCACAAGGCCACTTAAGAGCAGTGCAGGGAGAGAGAAGGAGGTAGACACCGGTGGTGGTGGAGGTGTGGTGTGCTAGTCTTACTGGGACAGCTTTAAGAGAGATAGGTGGCACATAGAACAGGCTAGACACAGGTGAAGACAGAGCGAGACAGAATCAGAAGAAGCCGGAAGGTTAGAACAGATGGCCAAAGTTAGGGCGAGGCCGAGCAGAGCAAGTCAGTCGGCAGCTGAGAGAAGCTGGATTGAATCAGTCAGCTTGGAAGTTAAGATAGTGTGGAGGCCAGGGGTTTCCAGGTTTATACCTAGGGATAGTTAGAACAGAGATGAAAATGCTCTGGGCTCAGCCCAAGCCTTGTAGTCACACGGCTTAGGTATGGGTCTCGTCCCATCCCTCATCTGAGGAAATAAAAGTGACATTGACAACAGTTGTCTCAGAGTCATCAGTTTCCCACTACTCTCTCTAGTCTCCTCCCTGTAAATTTCAAGGATTGTTGTTGTTGCTGTTGTTGTTGTTGTTGTTGTTGTTGTTGTTCTTTCTGGCTTAGATGATTCTAAAGACAGAAAGTTTAACTCAAGTACTCCGGTAGGCACATCTGTAATGCAGTGCTTAAGCATCTGTGTGTCCCAGTGTGTGGAGGCCAGAGGTTGACTTTGAGTACCTTCCCCAGTTTCTCTTCATCTTTTTTTTTTTGAGACAGGGTCTCCCTATACCCAGAGCTCATTGGTTTGGGAAGACTGGCTGGCCAAAGAACTTCTGAGATTTGCCTCCCAGGCCTCGGGGTGCCTGGCTTCTATTGAGTACTGGGCACTCAGGTTCTCCTGTGTGCATAGCAGACACTTTACCAACTAAGCTATCTCTCCAGCCCCCGTAATGGTTTTTAATCTGTGAAAACACAAAGCAAACAGAACGAACACTTTCAGCCAAAATGGCAGATCAAGTGGGGAGGGAGGCAACTTACGTAGTCTCATGATCTTGTATTTTTTTCAGGAGAAAGTAAAAAGATTGAATAATTTTAGATTTTATTTAAACGGTTTTAATTAACTTCAGAATAGTAATTTTAGGATACGTTGTTTCAGAAAGCAGAAGAAAGGTTGACAGAAGGAATACCCTGGGGCCTTGGGAAGAAGCCAGCCTAGCTGAACTGATGAGTTCCGGGTTCAGAGAGAGACTGTCCCAGGAATGAGATGGAGAGCGATCATCTGAGGTCAGCCTCTGCCCGCCACACACAGGCACAGGCACAGGCACAGGCACAGGCACAGGCACAGGCACAGAGTATAACCACCCCCCATCTCTTAAAATATTTGTGCATGAATTGTACATTCCCAAGCTTTCATAGCACTGAACTTTTCTCAATTAAAGATATAAAAAAGTACTTCAAATTCAAGTAAAAGAAAAAAACCCCTTTGTTTATTTGGGGACATATTTTTCATTGGTAATACAGAATTTTGTTTCTACTAAAATTTGGTTTTTGCTTTTGCCACCAAGATGTCAGGCCTACACACACTTCTGCCATGTGAATCAGTGTTCTCAGCCACTGATGATCATAAAGTAAAACTACTGATCAACTCTGAAGAATATTGAAGATGCTTCTCATCCTGTAATATCAAGTATACATCTGAGATTTAGTTTTTATGTGAGAACCAGCACATTCATCTCATTACTTCTTATAAAATTATATGTAGATCCAAGAATTATTTTTTGATTTGTTTTTAAAAAATCAACAAATGCTTGGCCTATATACCTATTTTATATACACATAAATATGAAAATACACAGAAATTTCTTGGGTGAAATGGGGTCCCAAGTGGGAAAAGTTTGTCTTGTACCAATCTGTCTTTTTTCAAGTTTATCCAGGTTGGAGTAAGAACCAGCTTGTCTGAGCTCGGGGATTTTAACAAGACAGGCAGAAGGTATTAATGTCTTACTAGACCACCTCTCAGTGCCAGGAGTAATTCAACCACAATCCTATGTGTACACTCTTCATCATTAATGACAAACGCGGTTATGCCTCTCAAATAGGAACCGCACCTGATAAAGACCCTGCCCTTCTTTGATATAATGAATTTGTTATAAGGTTACATCTCATGTGACTCAATTTATTCTAAAAATAATAGCCTTCCTCAGAGCAATCCCACTAAAAACAAAACAACAAAAAAAAAACAAAACAACAACAACAAAAAAACCCCAGCTGAGACAATTCAAAAGAACATAGAAAATAAATGTGAAGTGAAAAAAGCCAGAGTGAGCACTTTCAGACTCCAGTGTGGGTGTCGCCTGGAGGAAGTGGGGGACCCTGGGGGCCATGGGAGGAAACAGCCCTTTGGCAGTGGGGCACACACTGTGAGCTAAAACAGCATGGAGCCCCACCTTACATAGCATGGCACTTGTACTTAATGTGCGTAGGTTTAAAACATTGACGCATTTAAGGAAAGGCCGTTGGAATCAGAGCGGGAGTTTTGGTCAGTCTAAAATTTGCAAATGAGTGGTTTAGGAAGAGTCCATGAGGCAAAGCGCAGTGAAGAGTCTGTGAGGCCTGACCACAGTGCCCTGGCGCTAAACCCAGACAGGTCTTTTGGGCTGAGAGGCAGCCAGGATTGCATTGTGAGGTTGGGTGCACCAGGCAATTACAGACACACTCCCTGAAACATCCCCACTTGTTGTTTGCCAAGCAACTTTCTGTCAGATTGATGTCCTTGCCATCTGTCTGAGAATGAACTTGCCCGCTTGGTGGGGATGTCCTTCTTGTAATAGACACCTCGTGTTTCCATGACAGAATGGCAGCCGGCTTACTGTTCTGCCTCCAGTAGACACTGATGGGAAAGGCTCTGACCTTAGTTTTTATCACTTTTATGGTGGATCAACACACTGTCCATTGGAAGCCATCCTGCCAGTCTTCCTGTGACAACTGACCTCCCCTTGGGACCTTCTCCATGAGAGCTGACAACCAGCAATCATTTTACTACTGATAAGAGAGACATATCATCAAGAGGGTCTTTATTGAGGGATGGGGTGAGGTGGGGGGCTGGTCCAGAAGGTACAACATAGACCCCAAACCATGGACTCTCTTCTTCTCTGACATCTCACAGGGGACTGGCTACCTCCCTTCACTGCAACAGGTCAGGCAGCCCTCAGCACCTGAGAATGTGGCTTCCTACCTCCCCAGAGACCCATAAGCCTTTAGAGAGGATTTCCTGTGACTGCCCATACAGATCTCAAGTCAGTAGGGAATGCCTTGACTGATCCTGACTCCTGGCTCCCTTAGCTGAGATGTCCCTGTCTGAGATGACAAATTCCTATTTAGCTCCAGCTCGCACCAGCTCCATACCAAAGAAGCTAGAAGTTTCCTCTTCCCCTGACTGGGTCTTTATTTTCATGCCAAAAAGAGAAGTACAACAGGGTACCACATTTTTCCTTACAAGGTCTCTTACCTAAATTTGAATAATGTTCTAAGTTGAATACTGACTTTTAATTATTTCAGAAAAGGTAGAGTTCCCATTAAAAGAGTACTTACGGGAATGGGCAAACTTCAAGTTTGGGAAATTACCATATTTCAGGGGAGGAAGGAGCATTAAGGAGACGTAGCCTGCCTGAATCTGGAGGTGATGAAATGCACTCACCCCAGAAGTGCTACCTCAGATGGGAGGCCCAGAGAAGTTATCACCGGATTAGGATCAACGCAGTTCTTCAGGCTCCTGGTCTCAGTTCTCACTTCCTCACTGAGGTGCAGGCTGAAAAGGAGGCTCATAGCCTCATTCTTGTGACCCCTGGTAACAGACAAGAGCTCCACCAGTGGGAATTTGATGCTAGGACCACTGCACACCAGACATTCTCTTCCTTTCTTTCCAGAACAGTGGGGCATTCTTAGGCTTGAGGATCACTCCCATTGGAACTGAGAGATCCTTGAACTCATTACAATCTGTGAATCTAGGACTGTGTTTCCGAGGGTCCAGCTATACCCACAGAACATGACACAGCTTCTGGAGATAATGCCGTTTCTAAAAAGGGTCCATTGTGATCTCTGCTGGAAATTGTCAGTCCATTTTGTTAAAAGTCATATTTATGTGTAGCTGTCACAGTCATATTAGTTAGATGTGGTGGTTTGAATAGGTTCGGCCCCCTGTAGATTCATGTGTTTCAGGGCTTGGCCATAGGGAGTGGCACTATTAGGAGGTGTGGTCTTATTGGAGGAGGTGTGACCTTGTTGGGGGAGGTGTGCTGTTGTGTGGGAAGGCTTTGAGGTCTTACCTATATGCTCAAGTTCTCCCCAATGCAGAGGAGAGTCTCCTCCTTGCTGCCTGCACATCAAGACGTAGAACTCTTGCCTTCTCCCCCATCACGTCTGCCTGGATGCTGCCATGTTTCCCACGATGATGATAATGGACTAAACCTCTGAAACCGTAAGCCAGGCCCCGTTAAATGTTTGCCCTTATAAGAGTTTCCTTGGTCGTTCACGATGTCTCTTCACAGCAATGAAACCATAACTAAGACACTAGAGGTCACAGCCATATCTGCTGGGGACTACCTCTGATGCCTTGGCTCCTATGAGATCCCAAAACTATGCCATGGCATTGGAGAGGTTGCTCCCCTCCCAGGCAGGTACAATAGGCCTACTGTAGGAGGCTGTGGTGGTTCTGGAGTACGCCCCCTCCCCCCAGTCATCATCAGCTCTTAACAGAACATTTCTTTTTTATAGTGTACTAGTATTCTAATCCTTCTATGAACTGAGCAGTGAGTTAGAGGAAAGCCGGGCTACGAGCTGTGTCTGGGATCTCTCTTGAGGTTTTCCTGCTGGATCAAGTTGACTTTTTTTTCTCCGTACATGAGCCTACATTTCCTCCTTGGGGGCTTTTTTATGGGATAGCTACTGTAACATCTGTCATTTGTCAGGGCGCACTACATTCCAGAGCCTGTGCCAAGAGCTAATTTCACACTGGTTAATTCTCACAACAGCCCCACGGAGCAGATACTAGTGTTATGTCCCTATTTCACAAATGAGGAGGTGAGGGCTTGGTGAGGACAGAGGACTCTTCCATGGCCACAGAGCTAATAGCGGGAGAAGAACTTGGCCCCAGCCCTGTGGGACTTGGTGCCTGCTTTCATATCCTATGCCATGCTCCTTGGCGTGACTATACTTGGGCTGGGCTGGCACTACCAGCTATCCCCTGTGCCGGTTACTGCTAAATCCCAGAAGTGGGCTCAGTCAGGGCTCATAGGAGGGCCCTTCATAGGGATACCACTTTCTTCTTAAAGCATGCCCATACGGAGCTCTCAGGACTCTTCTGAGATGTAAGAGAGTAAACATGGGGAGCGTGAAATTTGTCCCACTTGGAGTGACTGTAGGGTTATAAGTCTGAGTACACTGAGAAGTCTCCGTATCCTTTTATTTGTGTCTGGGGGAGGATGAGGATCAGGATGAGGGCAGAGGGAGAGAAGAGAGGTACCCTCTGGCAGAAGAGTGTGAATTATGAGAGACCGTGTGCAAACATACCCACTCCGCAGGGCTGGGGACTTTCTAAGAATACTTTAATCTGAGGATAGTAACAGCAGTGCCCAAGGAGGAGAAGGAGCTGTCTGGGCTGTGAATCCGGACAGCAAAGTTCTACCATACTTTGTTGAACAGAGGTGGACTCAGTTGCTTTTCAACTGCAACAATACGCACCATGAACGAAGTAACCAAAGAGCTTATTCTGGGATGTATGGTTTGAGAGGATGAGTCCATGACCATCATGGCGGGGAATATGGCAGCAGGCAGGCACTGGAGCACTAGCTGAGAGCTTACAGCTTGAGACATGACCATGGGACAGAGAGCGCTGACTTGGAAGCTGTCTCTCCTTATCCTTCCCAAACACTTCCACCAACTAGCCGAATGTATGAGCCTAGTACAGGGACCATTACCATCCACCACAGGGGCTTTCTCAGTGAGCTCGCTTAACACTAGTTAGGATTTTGCCTCAAGTGATGGATGCTGTGGCAAAGGTGAGACGAGCCTCTCAATGCCCTGAAGGGACTGCCTGTGTGGTAGGAAGCTCTGAGGCTTAATAACCTTCTTAGCCTCAACTTCTGGTTATAACTTACCTCTGGAGAAGGGAGCAAAAACACTTCTGTTGGCACTCCAGAAGCCATGTGTTCCATGGTCCCTGGATTCTGCAGTTTGGATTTCTATAGCTTTACTTTTTCTCGTTGCATGTTGACTTTTTAAATTTTTATTCAACCTACATGAATTACTAAATCTGTCTTCACTGAGACAAAAATACCTGACATGAATGGCGTATGAAGGGGAAGAGTTTGTTTGGACTCATAGACCCAGAGATTTCCATGCCTAAGTGGCTGGCTCTGTCGCTATGAACCTGTAGTACAGAGAGAATCACGGTGGCAGGAGGCAGGGGAGATTGCTTTTCCCCATAGCAACCAAGATTCAGAGGTAGGCAGGGGCTGGTGACAAGATATATCTTCCAAAGGCATGCCTACAGTAAATTACTTCCTCCAAGCAGGCCCTGCATACTACCTGTAGTCCATTCATCAATGAACTCATTGGCAAATGAATCCACTTAGGAAGTCTAGTCAACTCTCAGCTGTGTCCCTGGCTTGGGATCATACCTTCAATACATGAACCCTTGGTAGGGGCTACTTCAAAGTCACAATACTAAACAGAGACCAGGCTCCATTGGTTGAGTCAGTGTCACACTTTCTAATAAGGAACCACCATCCAGTCAGAGTTTGACCATCAAGTCTCTTGTAGGCTCCCAACCTGTTCATGTTTACCTTAGCAGTGGGAGCCTTCCCAGTGCCTGTGCAAACCAGTGCGGGAACTGGCCTGGATACTTTGTTTAGAAAGAGAGGTGCTAGGCACTTGACCATTTCTCAGTCCTCTTTTCTGCTCACCATCATTATGATGAGACTCCAAGTAACATTAACAAAAAATGGTACCTTTGTACCTTTGCTACCTTGGGTCAATATAATAAATATTTTCTGTGTAGAAGCAGAATCATATTTCAGTTTACTTACTTCCCCTTTGGTTAAAAATTTGTTTTGAGATAGTGTCTGGTTACACAGCCAGGCTAGCCACGATCTGTGTGACCCAGAGTAGCCCCAGACTTGCAACATTCCTTCCTCATATTCCCAGTCAGGATACGTGACCTACATTTTAGTAGATTTCAGCCTTTACATGGAGTCACTTGCCCTAATATGCATCAGGTCTTAGAGAACTATCTAAATAGCTGTTCTTCATGTGGCTTAGGGTTTGGGAGAACAGCCTAGAAGTGCAGAGCTCTGGGAACTCAACCCTGGGCTGTTGGGGAGAAAGCCATCTCCTCAAAGCATGCCACTGCATGGGAGCAACCTCTCTTGTTCTTGTCCAATTTGTGCCCCTTTATGGATCTGTGAGTTGCAGATAGCCCACCTTGATGAAATATTTTTGCTGTAGTCCACTTGTTAAACAAACTCAAACAATGCTTTTCCTTTCCACCCCCTCACTATTCATTGCTTTTATTGATAGAAAAGGCCAAGCATCCTAGCCATGCCCGTTGTAGACATATTCCTCTGTAGACACAGTGGCTATTCTAGATAGTTCCCATAACAAGACATAGAGTGGCTTAGTCAACTTCCTGTTCACATCCCTTCAGGGATGCTGGGATCACCACTATCTTTTCATCTGGATGGTTGATAGATAATGGCCTTCCTTGAAAACTGTTTCGGGTGAAAAGAGCTGTGTCATCTAAATTTGTGCCCCCTTCCTGGGGCAGCACAGCACCAATACTTGGTCAAGGAACCCATAGGACCAAGGTGTAAAGCTAGCTCTGCAGCATCATCGGAGCTTCAGTGCAATTTGTGCTGGATGAGAGGAGAATTAGCCATGCTGTCTACCAACACAACTTTGCCACCTCCATAACTGCTTCTTCCCTTCCTCCCCGACAGACATTGATCCGGTGAACACCCCGTAATGAATTTCCCACACACTTCTCTACCACAGAGTATCTGCTGGGAACACCACTCTGTAAACTTTAACAGGAAAGCTAACTTTTGTACCTGGCCACTTCTCTGCCTCCTTTCCTGAAAGTTGAGACAAAGAGAGGCTAACTAGTGAGTGAGCCTTGACCACTGGATAAGGGGGAATGCCTTGGCGTTTGGGGAGCAACAAGCTAGGAAGCACTGGGGCTGCTGTATTCTGCTTGAATCAAGCTCCCCACAAACCCTGGACAACTGTGCACCTGTGAACTTCCATTGTGTTATGTGAGAGAATAGCCAGCCTACTGTGGGCTCCCATGTTGGAACAATTTACTCTATTTGCCAGGAAGAATGCGTCTCCGCCCCCATCAGATTATTTGGGACCTGAGACAGTACGATAAGAATTTTGGGCTTGACCATAGGACAATAGATCTTTCCTTGCCTTTGCCCTTTGTAGACATATAGAAGGAGAAAGAGGAGACGGGGAAGAGGAGAGGGAGGAAGAAGATGAGGAGAAAGAGGAGGGAGGAGGAGGATGAGAAGTAAAAGGAACACGAAGAAGAGGGAGAGGAGGAGAAGGAAGAGGAGGACGAGAAGGAAGAGGAGGACGAGAAGGAAGAGGAGGAAGAAGCATATTGTTGGGAGATGTGTCCTCTAAATTTACTTAAAACAACTTAATTAAAAGAAGTTTATTGAACTATGGTCATAAAACAGGAAATTGTAAATTATAAACGAATAAAAGTAGAATAAGATGTTCACATACTCTCTTTGGAAGCCATTTGAACACTTGCTCTTTTTCATTTCTCCTTCTTGGAAGTGGATCTGAATTTTCACTCCAACCTGGCAACCATGTGGAATTCCGGTGGAGAGCAGGATTATGCTGAGAATTCCTGGGAGGACAGGGCGATGAGTGGCTCTCAACACAGGACCGAGGAACAGCTTAGAGACACACAGGCTTGAAAGGTTAATTCTTTAAAGAATTTTTGTTAATATGTGTTAATACTGTGCACACATAAGTAGCAAACTAAATTCACTAACTTTTGCAATACCTTTGTAAAATTTCCTGTCAAATTAGTTTGTGAGAATTCAGGTAGTAAGCAGCGTTCTTATGTGGGTTTTGACTGCATCTTGGCCATGTGCTTTTGGACACACACACACACACACACACACACCATAGCTGAGAATCTAGGTGGTCTAAGGTGGAATTTCAGTTATTACTATCCAAATATAACACGCCTTTCCCCAGAAATCTGTATTAACTGTTCTTTCAGAGCCTGGATAAAGCAATGCTGGGTCACCAAGTTGGTCACGAGTTCTTTCTGCTTCCTGCTTCTCTCCAGCCACTCAATGAAGCAGAGACTTCAGATGGAGCCTCACACTGGGGCAAAACCCATCCACACACACCAGCTAGCTCATCCATTTCCTAGGAACCCTCCATTGATGTCGCTCCCAAAATACTGTAAAATGAGGGCTGCATAAAAATGGCTCTCGCTTCCTTCTGTCAAGATCAGGCCGAGCAAGGTTTCTACTAAAATATCACACACTGGACTTAAAGACATGTTGCTTTTCTCAGAATAACAGCCCTTCGCCAGGAGGGAACCTATCACCCGTCACCTCCCCATGGCATATTTAGGAATATCTGGAGGTGTGTGTGTGTGTGTGTGTGTGTGTGTGTATGTGCATGCGCGTGTGGAAATGCCAGCACGTATGCATGTATGGATGTGCATGTGGAGGCCAGAGGTCAATCTTGCCTGTCATTCATCATGTGCTATTCACCTTATTTTCTGAGACAGGGTCTCTCATGGTGGCTTGGAGCTCACCGTGTAGAATAAGTTGGCCATCAAGTTGTAGGAATCCAACTGTCTTCACCTCCCCAGTGCTACAACTCCCAGTGTGCACCCCCAGGTTTTGCTTTTTTTAAAAAGGGGTCTCTAGGGATTAAACTCAGATCCCCTTACTTGCCAGCCAAGCACTTTACCTATGGAGTTAACTAACCCTGACCTTTAGATACTTTTTGTTGTTGTCAAAACAAGAGGTTGCTCCTAGAGTCTAGTTGGAAAGGTCCAGGGGAGCTACAAAACATCTGACTGAACACAGCCCCCCAACAAAGAACTATCCAGTCCAGTGTAAGTAGTGCCAATGTTGGGGAGCTCCACCTTCCTGAGATTTAAAACTGTATTGACTTATTTTCCAAATGAATTGATCAACACTCAGTTTGGATTTTATCCATCAACAGTGTTTGGAAACAAAATCAATCTTTTACCTTATGATTGTCACATTTGGTGACTAAAAATATAGGGAGCCAGATAACTTTGAAGGTTTTATGTATATGAAAGATTATCCATTATTCATATGAAATTAAATTTTAACTGAGAGTCTTGTGTTTTATCTAGTAACCCTGCTGGAGATAAAAACATTTTCTCTAGCTTCTCATTTGGACATCTTAAAACTTTTTGTCTTAAATTTTATGGAAATGATTGGTTTTAAATTTTAAGTGAGAACCACTTTTATACCTTGATGATTACACCAGTGATTATAGTCGAAAGATGCTCACTAATTGTCTTCCAGTGATAATGTGGTATATTAAACAAACTAATTGTCTCTCAGAAACACCATATAACCATGAACACAGAGACTAACATTATACTAATTAATGTGATGCACTGGTAAACTCGATAATGTTCTTCTGTTGTGCCTTGGATGGTTCGCATTTATTCTGGGTGCAGACCCAGATTTACCCCAAATATCAGAGTCAGCCGCTTTCATTTATGTTTCTTGCATAATATTCTTTTGACTTTCAAAGTACAACAAAGTCATTACTATTTCAGAAGAGTACAATTAACTGTCCCAGACAGAATCCAACATCCTAGTCCCGGAGATATTGTTCAGTGGGTGAAGTGCTTGCCACACAAGTGTAAGGACCAGATTAAACTCAGGACCAGGGGCACACACCCATAATCCCGGGACTCCTATGCGAAGGTGAGAAATGAAACAAGAGAATCCTGAACCATACATGCTAGTTAGTTGACACACACAAAAGCAAACAGCAAGAGACCCTGACTCAACCAAGGTGGGAGGGTAAGACTGGAACCAAAGGATGTTCTTACACCTATATGCATCACACACACACACACACACACACACACACACACACACACACACACACACACCTTGCCAACCAAATCACCAAAACAAAAAGAAAGCAACCATAAAGGGCCAGAAGCTCTGCAGTCTACTGCAGCTCATCACGGGCTTACGTTGGGTGGCTCATTGAGTTGCAGGTTTCAGTTTCACCCACGATTTGGATTGTTGAGCTCAACAGACCCCAAGAGCTGCATCCGTTGACAGGGACACAGGCTTTGAGTTAGAACCTGAGTGAGAAGCAGGAGCTGGGGAGTAGCCAGGTCCTGTAGATGGGATGCACGCGGGAATAGGCGGACAGGAGTAGACGTGACTGCTTCTCAGGGGCCTGGCCAGACACTAACCACCTGGCTAACCAGACTGATTCCAGAGGGCACAGTGCTGCCTCTGCATTCAGCTCCACTTGTGATAGCTCCAGACAGCACAAGCATTGTCCTTTTAACACCAGCACATCATCAATGTCTGAGGCTGATAGATAGGAAAAGAGAGATGGGCGGGGCAGATCACTTACTGCCTGGGGCTGATAGATAGGAAATGATGGTGCCTATCAGAGAGATCGGCGGGGGTGGGGGTTAAGTCCATTTTCCTCACTCTGTTGTGCATGCCTGTGAAATTCAAAAGAAAAAATAAAGAAGTTTGACATGTTTTCATTTTTGTAGTAATAGTCTCCAGGTTTCTATACTGGCAAAGAGTAGTAAGATTCTAGATGTCTTAAAATTTAGAGGCTTGTAGCCCCATGTAATAAAAATGAGTCCAGTCTTTATTGTGGTCAAGTCTGGGCCTGTACATGTATGTGGATGAGGGAGTGAGAGGTAAAAATGAATATTTCCCAGATGTTATCACCTTCTTCACTAGGCGCCACTTTTGTACAATCTATCTTATCTATTTGGGACTTTTGGGCCATATATTCTCAAGTTTAGTCTGCATGAGGGAAGGAATTCTTGTGCAATTTTCTCATTTATGTACCTGAGATGCCCAGGGCAGGATTGAGGCAGAGCAACAGTGAGATCTCCCGGCAGGAAATGCCCCTCCCGCCTGAGTGGCAAAGAGTCCAAAGGAAGAGCTGGCGTCCAAAGACAGCAGAGGAGAACTGAGTGACCTGGGGAAACGAAGCTTCTGGTATTACAGCTCTAAGCAGATTTCCCCCTTCAGTTCTTTGCTTGTTTTTTTCCTATGGAACCAATTACTTTTCAGGAGCAAAAACTAAACTACATGCTTCATTTTTAAAACAATGACATTAGCAAAACTGTACTTTGTATACAGTATGCCAGCTTGCATACATATCTAACATGCATCATTTTTTTTCCTGCAGACGTACAAGACCACACATACAGCTACTGGTGTCTCCCTTTTGTCTTAGGTAGGGTTTTATTGCTTTGAAGAGACACCAAGGCAACTCCCATAAAGGAAAACATTTACTTGGGGCTGGCTTACAGTTTCAGAAGCTCAGTCCATTACTATCATGGCGGGAAGCATGGCAGCATGTGGGCAGACGTGGTGCTGGAGAAAGAGCTGAGAGTCTATATCTTGATCAGCAGGCATCACAAGGAGACTGTGTGCCACACTGGGCATAGCTTGAGCATATAAGACCTCAAAGTCCACCCCCATAATGACACACTTCCTCCAACAAGTCCACACCCACTCCAATGAGGCCACACTTCCTAAATGTGCCACTCCCTATTGCCCAAACATTCAAACATGAGTCTATGGGGCCACACCTATTCAAACCACCACAGCTTTACACACACACACACACACACACACACACACACACACACACACCCCTCCAGGGCACTTAGCTTCACAGAAGTGAGGTGAATTGCTCAGGTCCACATTCTTTAGTACTCACATTAAAGTCTCTTCCTCTGTGCATCACTTTCCCTTTACAAAGTTTAAGGTGACTTGTGGCTTAAGTTTATTCAAATATATTAGAATGTCTTACTTTATTCACACAGTTGTTAAACCCAGTAAATTAAAGCTAAAGGATAGTTAATTGTGATCACTGAAATTGTACTAATTAAGTTAACCTTCAGCTAGACTTATTTTTACCTCACAGGGAGCTACAAAGCTTCTAATTTTTAAAGAAATCTAGAATCATATTACTCTTTGCCGGTATGGAAAACCGGGCAACTATCACTTCAAAAGTGGAAACATATCAAACTTCTTTTCTATTCTGTTTGGTTGCGTTGGAACACTAAAATAAGCACTCCCCAAAGGAGTCCGGAAAGAGACATGAAAACCAAGCCCCAACCTCAAGTCCACTGAGCACAACTTTTCTACATGAACTTTGTGCAGTAGCTGCTGTCTTCTGAGCTCATTATAATTCTCTCTTTATTTCCCCCCTTTATTAAAAATAGATTCGTTTCTTATAGAACATACCATGATTATAGTTTCACCTCCCAGGTCCTCCCTACCTCCCCTCCCATCTGCATCCACTCTTTTTCTGTCTGCCATTAGAAAAGAAGAGGCTTCTAAGCGATAACAACAAAAAATTGAACACACACACACACACACACACACACACACACACACACACACACTAAGATAAAACAAAGACCATTACATCAAAGTTGGACAAACCAATGGAAGAAAAAGAGCCCAAGAGAAGGCACGAGAATCAGAGACCCATTCGTTTCCACATTCTGGAGTCCTGGAGACCTAGGGTAAAACCAAATACTACAGGTCTTAAAAAAAAAAAAGTAGTGATACAATGACTTCTAATGCCATTCTGCTCACTCATAGGTCAGTGCCTTACTTAGGCATCATCAAAGAAGCTTCCTCCTGCAACAGAAGGAAACAAATACCAACTCACAGGCAGTCTTACACACAGCTGTAAAAGAGGTGCTGCCGTTAAATCCCTCCCTTCAGGGCTCGGGGAAGAGAAGGCAGAAAGTGTAAGAGCCAGGGAGCATGGAAGACACCAGGAAAATAAGGTCCATTAAATGAACTGAGCAAAGCTCATATGGCTCACAGAGACTGAATCAGCAAGCACAGGGCCTACACGGGTCTGCCCCAGGTTCTCTGTGTATGTATTATGGCTTCTGGTTTAGTGTTTTTTTAATTATCTCTTTTAATTTTTTCTTTGAGATGGAAGCTCACTACACAGCACTGGCTTACCTGAAACACACAGAACTCTGCTGGCCTCTGCCTCCTATCAGCTGGGATTAAAGCATGCACCACCACACTCTCCTCATTATAATTCTAGTTGGCCACTTATTCTTCATTTGCCCTGGCTACACAGTGCTAAAAGTTGCAGCTTTGCCTTAATGCACAACCGCTCATCTAATCTTTCATCTAATTGTTCATTTATAGACCATAGCAGACGGATGGCTATAGTGGATGAGAAACAACAAGGGTCAAACTCAGTCTCCAGAATTAACATGGGGAGATCATTTAGCTCTGGGTTGAAGGCTGTCAAGCCCAGTGGCAAGCGGTAGCATCCTTTGAGGCCCTGTGTGTTGTGCAATAGCACGCCAGAGGTAAAGGAGCCAAGACACGATGGGCAGAGTTGATGTACCACCACTGAGGAATGACATCATCCCACCACTGAGGAATGACATCATTCCACTCATGAAGTCTCCACCCCAGGACCCAGACTCCTACCAACCCTGCTGCATCATGAATCAGGCTTTCAATGCATGGATTTGGGAACAAACACCTGAATTACAACAATATTTCTGTGAAACAAATAATCTAATTTTTTTCCCTCCATCTGGGGAAAAAAATTAAATGGTAAGCCAATCCCGAATGATGTCATACAACAGTCAGCTTCCAGTCTCAAGTCCCTTAGCCTTCAAGGCTCAGAGTGTCCGGAAAAGGTGTCTACCACAGGTAAAAAGCTAAGGACGCCAAGCAGATTTTAAAGAACTCTGTTAGCTGTAAAAGTTAGTGTCCTTTATTTTCCCCTGCCTGGCCCTACCTCATTTAGACAACATCAGGACCTTCCCCCACACCTGCTGTCACAGAATTCCCTGAGCTCATCTCCACTTTCGGCGTTTAAAGAAACAGACCTGGAACGTTCTAAATCTACGGTCTATGAGGAGTCTCTCTGGAATCTCTCAGCAGTCTGCTTCTGATGACAAATACCAGATGCAAAGGCAGAAGATTAACTCTGCAGACCACGAGCTTGTAAATTGCAGTAAATTATACAGTGACGGCAGAAGAGGGGTCTGCAGGGAAACGCAGTTTCATTTTGAGTTTGGCCAGCGCATCTGTTTCTGTCCCCAAAGGGAAGGAGCTGAGAGCTCCTCGGCTCATACAGAGAGGCACGCTCACTGCCTCTCCTGCTCTTTGTGGGGAACTGTGATGGCTGACCTCTTCCCTCCTCTTTCCTGTCTGTTCGGGGAGCCCCGTTAAATTGGATGAAGCTATTTTGTGGGTGCGTTTTAGAAACCCAAATGCTACTGGCACCGGAGTGAGCCTTTCTCTCAATGGGGGAAGGCTACAGAGTTACCCAGTCAGAAAACTGATTGACAGGAGCCCTTAACCTAGCAAACGGCACGGTGGCCTCCAGCCCTGTTCAAAATCATCGTTTCTCCCCGGCGTTTCTCACTTCCTGCTTATTTCTCCTCAGTCTCTGCCCCTCCGGCCTCATTCTTATTCTCTCTCCCTCTCCCCTAAGTATGACTTAGGCCTGTGGTTCTCCTTAGAAGAGCAATAAAATGCTGACAACGTTTCAGCAACTATAAACATATGTGGAATAATAAGCCCTGGCTCCGACTACGCAGCCAACAGGTTCATTATAAGAAATAAGTAGGACCGCTTCCATGCCCCTCCCCCCATGGTGTTCACCTTCATCTCTCCATCACGAGATAATCTTGCTCTTGCAGCATATATTTTCAGTCCTTATGATAAGAGTTAAAGTCTTGAATAAGAAGGTCAAATGGAGTTTCTGATGACCTTCCTCTGAAATACCAGTTGCCCACTGCTCCACTTTGCTTTCGTAGCACCTGATCCCACCCCTGACCTCTTTTGGAGTTCCTCAACCACCCGTCACTTCTCTCTTCTCTCCTCAGAGTTGTCGGGCTTCCGGGTGACATTCTCTGCTTGGACAGTTTGTTCTTCAAGAGCTTCCGTGCTCGCTGCTCACCTCTGAGTGATTATGTTTGACTCCATCTGCGCTCCTTCTACTTGAATGATCTGCTGAGCTGAACATCACTTACATTAAGATGCAGCATGCCCCCCTCCCAGAAGGGTTTTCCATGGCCTTTTGAGGCAGGGTGACTATATACAAGGCAGAGGGCATGGCCGGTGGTCCCCTGTATCTCTTTGGGAGATGCTAATGGTTCAGGGGCGGCGGAGTCATCCTTAGCAGTAAGACCTTTGACACCCATCAAGAGGCTGTCAGTGACTGGTGCCTGGGCAGGAGGAGACCCAACAGATATGCCTTGATAGAGGTGCCCTTGAGGTGGACTGTCCTCAGATTCTCATCCCTACCAGGAAGTCACCAAAAGCACTGTCCAGATGCCCAAAGATAGAACACTTATTATACAGCGGCCGTCAAGTATAAACCCAGTACTATATGCTGTCAGTTTGCTGTATTATTACTGAGGAGAGATGAACAAAAACACATATAACTGATGGCATAATATGATTATGATGGTAAAAACTATCAACAGACTGAATGTTCAAAAGATATTGATAGTAGGATATGACATTATTTTCCCCAAATAACGCTTTAAAATATTTTTCATGTACCGTTCTTTTGCCTTTTATAACATCATTAACTCATATATTTGGTAAATAGCTTTTGGCAGTAATTGTGAACTAGATGGGGCTTAATGTAAAATGTCCAAGCTTTGGCAGCATATATAACTGAGCAAAAACCCTCATGTAATTTTTTCCCTCATAACTGTTTTGAAACAATACATTTCTTCTTCATGCTTTGAAATACAAATTCTTCAGCATCCCTACAAAGGCCTCTCTGAATGTTTCGGGCTGAGTGGTAGGTTTTGTGCCAGTTGTCAAAGTTTCCATCATTTCTGCTGCTCACTTCCTGAAATGTTGAGTTACCCTAGTTCCCAGGACACAGCAGTACACATCCAGGTTCCTTGTCTTTTCTTGAGCTGCTATGCCTGCCCGAGCCTTTCCCCTAATCCATCTCCTCCACGGAGGCTTCCCTGATCTTGCTCCATCCCAATCCCTCTGCAGGCTGAAGGATGATCCTTCGTACACAATCTCGCAACACCTAGAATTTATTCCCATTAAGGACTCACCATACAGACCGACACGTTTGTCCCCACTACTGTACACCATCAGTAACAAGAGCTGCATCTTGTTCATCTTGTTCCCATTGCTGCCAGCCTTTGGTAAACCCACTAAGTACCCACTGGATTAACTGGGATACATGAGCATAATTCTATCCCTTTGGTTATAATGGGGAATGCAAGAAATGCTCTTGTTGGTGCTGTTACTTGGCCTCCGAGGTATTTATAAAACATAGCAGCAAATTAAGAATTACGCAATGAAAAACTATTTGGATGGTATCTCTAGGTACCATTTCTTATCAGAAGAAGCTCGCTCAACACAATCACAGCTGTATCTGTCATCTCTAAGACACTGCATGGCTGGGGCTGAAGGCTCAGCAGTTACCAGTTTTTCATGTACCGGGTTCTGCTCCTGGCACTCACATCTGTAGGCTCACAACCACCTGTAACTCCAGTGTTCCCTTCTGCCACCTGTGGGCACTGCATGTGCATGTCATACACTCACACAAACACACATACAAGTAAAGAAAAATGTTTAACAAGACTTAATTAAAAATAGTACTTGGCTTCTGAAACCCAAGGCGAGGAAGAAGGATATTTATGGATCGGTCCAACAGTTTAAGAGTTGATTGCTTCTCTTGATTTTGATTAAAAACAAACAAACAAGCAAACAAACAAACAAAACAAACGAACTTGGTCATGCCCATAGACAAGACTTATTTGAAGAAGAATAAATGTAAAGGTACATTATTATAAGAATAGGTCTCATCCTACATATAAAACATCCACATATAGAGGGATAAGGAAGAAGAGAATCTCGTCTGAAAAAAGAAGCCCTGAAAACTGTCTTTAGACTCAGCACCTTCACCTCATTCCCTGCCACCTGTCCTGCACCGCCATCGCGTGCACACAGGTGCCCATGGACACACAGCCTGGGGTATTCACGTTGAGATCCGTACCATCCCTCACTATAGACACGGCTCTCGGGATTCAGCACCCCTCTGCTGTTGTGCGACTTTTGTGCTTAGTTTTAAGACAAAAGCTTAAAGAGACTGTATTACCCATGCCAACGGCTAGGGGAGAAGGCATCTAAACTGTGCTTAGTCACATAATAATCTTGCCCATGTCTGTGGTGGAATCAACGGGCGGGAGGGGGTGGAAGGCAATGTAAGAAGATGAGTGCTTCATCCTGGGAATCCAGTGAAATGGGAATCCAGGGCCTCAAGTCAGCATGGGGTTAAGCAGAAGGAAGAAGGCAGGGAGAAAAGAGAAAACAGACACCAGAAGAAGCTGCTGTAGAAAGGGCCTCACTCTGTGGTAAAAAGGAAAATGTACTTTGAGGCATTGGGTATTGAATGAGCCATAAGCACTTATTATATGCTTACTGAATGCTGTAGCTCATATAAGAAATTTGCATAGAAAATTTCTATGTATTTGCATAAAAAATCAGGCTGAAAATTTTACAGGCAGGCAATCATGTGATTTGAATAAACAGAATAAGAATTCTTTTTTCTTTTTTCTTTTCTTTTTTTTTTTTAATACAGGATCTCTCTTGTAGTTCTGGCTGTGCTGGACTTGTTTTGTAGCCCAGGCTGGCCTCAAACAGAGATCTGCCTGCCTCTGCCTCCCAAGTGCTGGGATTAGAGGCGTGTGCCACCACAATGAGCCGGAATAAGAGTTAGTAATAGCTTACAAGCATTTGCATTCAGAGGTGTTTTGTAAAGAAGTTGACACATATGTCACCCTCTCTGATGCACTTCTATTCATCTCTTTACCTTTTGATGTCATTGTTTTGGGACCCAGATGAATGTGGACCAGAACTGTGGGCCAATACACAGGTGTAAACTAGGACACAGCTGACAAGCTTGCTAGATTGTTCTCTCTCTTCTTCCTGAGGTTTTCCTTCTACCCAAAATGCACACTGATTTCTTTTAGGATGCTAGGTGAAATTTAAGGCATTAATGCAAGTGATATGCAGATTGTAAGACACCAAATCTCACAAGGCAAGATTTGTTCTTCATTGTTGATGATTGAACAGCTCCAAAGAGTAAGTAGGCTCCCTAAATAAAAAGGTCTGGGAACAACTAAGATCATTTTGTGTCTTCAATTTTATACAATCGAGAATGTGAAATTGTAACTATAACTTTTCAGTTATCACCATAAACATTCAAGGCATGTGAATTTACTTATTGCCTCCTAATATGCCGGTGATGCACATAGTATAATTTACATTTTTTGCACATTTCTTTTTTTAAAGAAAACTTTTGAAATGTGTCTTCAGTCAAAATAGAGAATTCTGGAGGATTTGTGGGTTGTAATGTGAATGCCAATGATTTCCAAGGATGACTGACTCCCAGTGGCATAAGGAGGCATATCGGTGCTGAGACTGTGCACATGCCCCCTGCCCCGAGAGCAGCCTCTTTCCCAGAGGCCTGTCTTTAATCATTCTATTGATCCTGAGCCATGTGGTCAGCAGAACATTCAGGACATCACTGACACAGTCTTACTGACGAAAAGACGTAAGTATGCAAATCAACCGGTAGATACCTATGAGGGTAACTGCTGCATTGTGCGGTGCATCAGTTAGCTAGGGCTGCTGTAATAAATTACCGTGAACTGTGCGGCTTAAAATAATAGAAATTCGCTCTCGTAGTTCTGGAGGATAGAAGTCTGAAAACAAGATGCCAGCAGGTCTGTGCTCCCACTCAAGGCTGTGGGAAAGGATCCCTCCTCTCTCTTCCTGGCTTCCCATGGTTGCCAGCAATCCTCAGTATTCCTTGGCTTGTAGGTGCATTACTCTGACATTTGCCTCCACGTTTACATGACCTCAGTTAATTTTATCTTTGTGTTCTAATTTGCTTTCTGTTGCTGTGGCAAAAATCACTGAACAAAAACAGCACGGGAAGGAAAGGTTTTATTTGGCTTACAGGTTGGAGCGTATCATCAAGAGAAGCCAGTGTAGGTACTCAAGGTAGGAAGCCAGAGGCAGGAACTGGAGGCAGGAACTGGAGGCAGGAACTGGAGCAGAAACCATGGAGGAACACTGCTTATTGGCTTGCTTCCTCTGGTATGCTCAGCTGCTTTCTTATACAACACCTGCCCAGGAATAGCACTGCCCACAGTGGACTCACCCATCAATTAGCAACCAAGAAAATGTCCTGTAGACATGTCTACAGGACAATCTGATGGAGGCAGTTCCTCAACTGGGACTCCCTCTTCCCAGATCTGTCTGGGTTTCTGTGATGTTGACAAAAGCCAACTGCACAGCATGTCTGTATCTATCTCAGGTTCTGTTTGCATCTCTCCTATCATTAGTCACTGGATTTCTGACCCATCTGAATCCAGCATGCTCTTCCCTCAATTTGACTGTATCCTCAAAGACCCTCTCTCCAAATAAGGTCACATTCACAGGTATTGGGATATGAGATTCAATGTACTTTTTTGTTTGTTTGTTTGTTTGCTCTGTTCTTGTTTTTTGAGACAGGCTCTCATGTACGCAGGCTGGCTTTCAACTCACTATGTTGTACAAAAGATTTTAAAATTATGATCCTCTTGCTTCTTGGGTTATGGGTACAATAAATAGTGCGTGGTTGCCTGGTGTTGGGCTTTAAATGCTGGTCTAGCACACGTAAAGACTTTACGTGTGCTAGACCAGCATTTAACTGAGCAACATCCCTAGCCCGTTGGTATACCTTTTTGAGGGAGAATACTTTAACTCACAACACTCAGTAAGATAACATTTATTTAAAAGTTTTGCATTCCCAGCAACTGGGAGGTAACTGGAGTGACAGTTCCTTCATGGTCTGGGCCTTGCAAACTCCTTGGTGTTCTCAAATTTGGATCTTAGCTGTTTCACTCTAAGAGATGTGTGGTGATAGACCACTGTTGTTTTAATTTTCAGTTCTCGAATAACAATAAAATTCACTATTTCCATGTGCTCATTTCCTTTCATATAACATCTTTGGGAAGGTGTCTGTTTATAATTTTCCCATTTTTTTAAGTTTAGTTGTTTGCTTTCTTGTTGCTATGACTTGGATAAATGCACCCAAAAGCCCATGTCTAAACTCTTGGTCCCCGTCTTTGGCACTAATGGGAGGTTCTCAAATGCCTTTAAGAGGCGGGACACCTTGATGGGAATCTTCCAGTCAGTCTTGTGGAAGTGTGCCCTTGAAGAAGAGTTTGGCACTCTGACTCTTCCTCATTCACCTTTTGCTTTCCAGCATCCAGGAGGCATGTAGGTTACATCATCAAACACCCTCTTGCATTACATGCAGCCTTGCCAAGGGCCCAAAGCAATGCATTCAGTTGATCAAAAATGGGCACTCCCAAAACTTTGAGCCAAGGCAAACTTTACTCTTTTTGAGTTCAGTATCTCAGGTTTCTGACACACTAATAGAAAGCTGACCAATGCCTGTTTCTATTTTTTAGGTTTTCTTTGTATTGGGGGTTGGGGTACAAGTCTTTTAACAGATGTGTATTTTGCACATTTTCCTCCCAGTATGTGATTTATCTTTCATTCCCTTGGCATGCTTTCTTGTATTTATAATCATCCAGGTGTGGGATTTTCTTTTCCTTTGTGACTTCCTGTTTGACCATGTGATTATTTTGGCTTATGTTAATTTCCATGTTTGGAATTTTTATTTTTATTATTCATTCTTAGTATGTTTAAGGCATTACTATAGATGTTTTATTAGTGCATTTTGTTGGTGTCTGTTTGACTAAGGACGGTCTGCCTTGAGGAACGGCCCATTCTTCCTGGAAAGAATGAGCTGGTGTTACTGGTATTACTGGGTAGAGCTTTCTATTGCATTGTCTAGATCCAGTTGTTTAATTCATGAGCTGCTTTATTTGCATCCTGCCAAGCGGTGCTGCTAGCTGTTGGAGTACGAGGTAACTGGATTGTGATTTTGCATTTGTCCTGTTTCTTCTTTAGCATTTGTCTCTTTACTCCACACACTTGAAGCCCTTATGTTTGGCATTTATGATGGTTAATCTTCATCGTCAGCTTGGCTGGACTTAGAATCACCATGGAAACACAACTCTGTGTGTCTATGAGGTTGCTTCCAGGAAAGTTTGAGGAATGAAGGCCAACTCTTAATGTGGGCGTGGGTGGCACCGTCCGTGGGCTGCAGTCATGGAATGAATAAAAAGGAGCACGCGAGCTGAGCACCAGCATTCCCCTCTCTGCCTCCAACCGTGCCAAGCTGCCTCTCACACCTGGCCCTATGCTTTTCTCACTGTAATGGACTATGTCCCCCTTACACTGTAAGCTAAAACAAACCCTCTCCTTTAGCTTTTATTTTTTAAGATTTTATTTATTTTGATTAATGTATACATATCTACAGATGTCTTCAGAGGCCAGACGAGGGCTATGAATTTCTTGGACTTGCAATTACAGGCAGTTGTGAGATGCCAAATGTGGGTGCTGGGAACTGAACTCAAGTCCTCTGAGAGAGCAGCAAGCACTCTTAAACCCTAACCACTGAGCAACCTCTCCAGTCATTAAGCTGTTTCTCATTAGGAATTTATCACAGCAACGGGAAAAATATCTAAAGCAATACTCACATTTAAAACTGCTGACTTTTTAGTGTGTTGGCTCACTTAACATCCCATAAGTTCTTTCTTTCCAATAGTGACTTTATCTGAAGTCTACGGATCGACTATTAACACATCTGCTTCTGATTTTACTCCTGATCAACATTTGTGCCATGTAACGTTCCCACCTCTCTATGTACGTTTAAAGTATACCTACCTATATCACCATGTTTGAAGTAAATTTGTCATAAGACAGCATGCATTTTAGTTATGATTTATTCATTCTGACAGTCAACTCTTAATTGGTGTGTTTAGACTACTTACATTTAGAGAGATCACTGATATTTTAGGGCTTAAATCTCTTTTGTTATTTGTATTCTACCTGTGTCCTGATTGGCTCCTGCTCCTCTCATCCTTCGCTCATACACACTCACACCTGCATCACCTCATGGACCCTTGGACTCTTTAAAATTCCATTTTGAGCCAGGTGTGGTAGTGCACGCCTATAATCCCAACACTGGGTAGGCAGAGGCAGGTGGTTCTCTGTGAGTTCAAGGCCAGCCTGGTCTACAAAGTGAATCCAGGACAGCCAAGGCTACACAGAGAGACCCTGTCTTGAAAAAAAAAATTTCCATTTTGATTCATTTGGCGCTTCTGACCTCATGCCTTCTGTCATCTTCTTAGCAGTTATCTGCAGTGTAATACTGGTGCATATTCATCTTATCATAGATACTAATGTTTGTTTCCCTGCTTTCATTGAGTCATAAGAATCCTCATTTTTATTTGAGGGTCTATAGCCCTCATCACTTAAGAAATATAATTACAATTTAAAACACAATTATCATTTTACTCTTTTAGCATACATACTCTAAACACCACATTACGTAGTTTTTAAAAGCAATTTTAAATAGCTTTTAATTAGCCTGTCTTTGGCATCCTGTATCTTCTTGCTGAACCAGGTTTGACTTTTAGCACTCTCAGCAACGTTTCTAGTCACTGTCAACCAATTCCTTGGAAATGGTCTCAGTCTGTCTCTGGTTTTCTGCCTGTCTCACTGTCTTTCTTTCTCTCTTTCTCTCTCCCTCCCTTCCCCTACATCCTCCCTCCCTCCCTCCTAGGCCCCTTTGATTTCTATCATAATAGAAAAATTGCACACTTACTCAGCATCCTGTGTTCCTGCTTCAAGCTTCCCTGAGGTCAAGGAGAAGACACAGCTCTCATTTCCAGTGTTAGCTTTACAGACCAAGTTCCTAATGTGGGCCCCTCAACTCTGAGGATTCCATCCTTCCTTCCAACGGTTCACGCTTTTCCTCACAATGACCACATCTGCCTTTACCTGTGTATAAATCCACCTTGTCATCTCTTTCGAAAACTTTGTCCTCTATTCTGGTCTGATTTTTCTATAATTTACATGTCTTCAAGATCTTACACCGTCCCTATCTGTGCACTGCTCCTCCCAGCGATCCCATGCAGTTTGGTTTCTAACGACATCGCTGTGAAAAATGCTCAGTCCAGGTGTGCTAAGTTTTCTTCCTTCATGGTATTTGTTTGATGCAATTTATGGATTCATAAGACTTCTCCAATTATATTCATGAAATAAGTCTATTATTACTGTTGCCTTTGACTGAGGAATCTCTTGGTTCTGTTCAGGTAATTTATTCTTCCTTCACATTCTTCAAAATGACACATTCCTACAACTTTCAACCCTGGTACCCACTAATTAATTGTCACTCCTTCTGACCAATATCCAGTTTGTAATGTCTTGTCGTAGACACTCACATTTCAGTGTAATATCATTATCCATCTAGTTTAGCTCAATGGCCTTCCTTCTTTTGTGCTAAACTGAATCCAATGGCCTTATGAGCCAAGGTCAGCAACACCCCGCCTCTTTTATTATGCCTTTGCCAAGCATGCAAAGATATTTAGACTCTTGTCTAAAACAACAATAGGTTTGAGGTCTTCTTGGCTAATGGTCCATCTCGTTAGTAACTAGTTATCCCAAGCATGGAGTTCTTATTTCACCAACTATTCATATGAAAGCATGAATGTCAGTTTTAATTTTTTCACTCTCTTGCAATGTGCTACGTACATAGAAGTACGTAGCTTGTTCAATAGCTTAATGTCAACCATCACTTAAAGAAGTAATAATATGTGTATCATGTCACAAAGGAAACTTGTTTTATCTTAACAAAATACCATCAAGCAAACAAATGTAAAGTAACGGATTTCTCCTAAGAGGCACTGTGCCACTGGGTAAGAAGGAGTCTCAGCTTTCAAGCAGATTGCCTGGGTTCAAGTCTTTCTTCTCCCACCTAGTGTGAGTTTTGGAAAGTTAACTAACATCTTTGCATGTTAATATCTCTCCCTGAAAACAGGAGGAGATAGAAGGACTGTTTTGTGGAGCTATTATGAGACTCAGTGAGTTAAGTCACATACTGGAAACAATTCCAGTATGTAGAAGTTGTCCCATAAGTGTCAGTTATTACTAAATGTTCATTACATGAATAATGAGCGTGCCTCAGACCTAAAAGAACCTTCACTTTATAATGGAAGAGGATTCAAAGCAAATAAATGGCTCTCAAATATATAGCAAACTTAGAAGCTAAGAAAAAGCACAGTTCTCTTGACCTATTTTCAACATAAATTTTCTCCTGAAGGATTTCTAAATCTGAACACGAACTGATGGATAGTTAAGGCTCTTCAGTTTAACACCCCCGCCCCAAATAAGGACGCACACTGCATGACCATTTATCAGAAACATTGCATCTTTGCCGGGAACTTCATTTCATAGATTCTTAGTCACAGGAATGAGACATTTGAGGATTCTAACAGAACTTGTATTTCGGGCCCAAGTAAAACTAAGAAACACATGAGCGACAGGACTGGATGCCAAGGTCGGGTCCTCTGAGTTCAGATGCAGCCACTTAGTGTGCATCTCCTGAAAAACAAAACTGTTCAGGGAAAACCTGGTCTGGAAGAGTCATTATAAAGCTCTGATCCAGGTCACCCTGCCCACATACAAATGCTTTGCAGATAGTGAAAATGCTTTGCCTGGGAAGAGCCTGAAATTATGATTTTGATGAACTCTGGGCAACCTCTTTAACAGCCATGAAAGACACAGGGGCCAAGTACCCATGCCAGGCATGGTTTCTATTGGTTTCGGCTTTCTTTGTCATTGTCTGCAACAGTATTCAGCCTGGTTGTGCAGTCAGGTACGCCAGCATTTTAAAATTTATCCTAGCAGATGTAGAATCTCAAGAGGAACTGCAGTAACACAAAGATTGCCATTAACTAGGCACAAATCAGCCTGTAAGAAAAAAAATTTCTCTTATCAGACGGGGGAGGGGAATGCAATTCTCTGCCTCAACTTAATAATAAGGGGAAAAGATTTCATTTCTCTCTGATGTAAATGAGATCATCATAAAGTAGCAAGAGGGATGGAAAAGAAGGCTACACTAAGCCATCACCTAAGTGACCGTGAAGAACAAGCACCCACCACCTCAACTGCCCACAAGGTTCAGTGAGTCCACATTCCCACTGTGAGATTATTTTAAATGCCTTCTTGTAGTACACAGATTCTATGTTTTATTTTTGTTGCTTAGAATTTTATTCCTCAAAACGCAAAGCTTCCGTTACATTGAATCAGAAAGTTAAGATACCTTCTTTATATTGAAGATGGACCAGGCACAATCCTGGTCCAACAATCCTACAGTGATGCATGTTTATAATATTTTATACACACAACACACTGATCCTTTGTGTTTATGATATTTTACACACATCTCTAAATCTACCTGTGACAATGGGCTTTTTACAGCTTTGGCTGTGAGCCTATCCTTTAACAGCTGAGCCATCTCTTCAGTCCAGCAATGACTTTTTCATATCTACCTGTGTATGGTGTCTGCTTTATAGAGTATAAACTCCTAAAAAGAGGTTCCATATCCCAGGTATCACTGTATTATTCCAGGGCCTTCTACTGTCTGGGATGTACTGTAAAAGTATCTTTTATTTGCCTGATATAATTGTCATCTTGGAGGCTTACTGCCTCTGTCTCTGTCTGCTAACCTAGGCCTAGTCATGGAAGCTTCTAGTCTCCATAGAATCATATCTAGGCTTAGAATTTTTTTTTTTAACTTTCTGAATTCCAGCTGCCTGGTTCAACTCAGCTGCTCTGGTTCAAACTCCTCTTCGAGCTGACTGATTCACTCTGGCTTCTCTATGTTTCTCACTGAGTTGATCTGCTTGGCCTCAAACTCTAGCAATCTGTTCTACTCTTCTGGCTCCATCTTCTTCTCTGGCTCATCCTGTCTTCAGCTGTGTCCCACTTGTTCTTCTCTCTTGAACCCATCACTGTAAAACTCTCCCAGTAAAAACTGCCTCTGAATTCCACAAACTGAACTGAAGACTGAAACTCCAAGATCTGTATGCCTCTGTCTTTTGAGTGCTGGGATTAAAGGTGTGTATCACTACGCCTGCCTAAGCTTTTCTTTATCTGAAATTTGCTCTATTCCAGGCTGGCCTTGAACTCAGAAATCTTCTTGCCTCTGCCTCCTGGGATTAAAGCTGTGCCTGTATTTCAGCCAGATCACACAGACCTAGAAGGTCTTTGGATGTGATCTCTTGCCACAGCAGCCATGTTCTGAATCAAAATTCTTCTACAGCAATCAGCTCGGTGAATGTGTGGTTTAGTTTCAACTGTACAATTGCTAAGCATTTTCATCTAAGAAATGTGACTAATGGGTTTGTAGCGTTGGAATGTCTTTTCTTTCCGTTTCTGGGATAATCTTATTTTTGAAACTGAGTATTATCAAAAAGACTAGCAGATCAGCACGACCACTGTGGAGTGCTGCTTCCTTACTGTGTAAGTAGTGCCTAGCAAATACTGCTGAATATTAATGTTATGGGATTTTTGCAGAGCTTTCAGTTGAAGGGAACCCTGGCATCTCCTTGTGATAGAAGAAAAAGAGAAATCCCAGGGGTACATCATGAGGCTATTCCAGAAAGACTATTGTGCTGCCTATAAAAACCACACAGCACCTAGATTCTGCCTCTGAGCTCTTGTAAGTATGCGTGGATCACTACATTGCCAAGCTTTCTCTTTAAATTAGCAGGTTTAGTGTTTATGAGCTATTTAGTACATCTCCATTAGGCCCATAGGCAAGGCTAGCTTAATGATTTACAGTGTTTAGTCTAAAAGAAAAAATGCAGAGTCTTTTGTGCTGAGATTAAGTGTTCAAGACAGTGACACAAAGCAGCTAGTGAAGTAAAGAGCCCTTCTGAGCACAGAATTGTCTGTGTCTTCACTGGTCCCACACCTATGAAGCCAGACCTGTCCTTCATCAGAGTGTTTCTGCACAGAAGATGGCAAAAAGCCCTGTGACTAGGGGCAGAAGCAAAGTTCATGTGCATGCAAGGGGGTGCGGGAGGCTGGAAGAAGACACTAGTTTTGTAAAAGGTAAGTTTAACTTAAATTATTTTATGTGTCTGTTTGGCCTGCGTGTATGAATATGCACCACGCATATGCCTGAACAGGGCCTCAGATCTGCACTGTGAGCACCATGTGGGTGCTGGGAACCAGGCCAAGACTTCAAGCGCCACAGGTACCCCTAACTGAGCCGCTTCTCTAACCCCACTCAAGGTAGTATGGGGAGAGCAGTTAAGAGAAGAAAGCTATTCTAAGGAGTAGCACGGTGAGCAGGCAGGAGTCCCCTGGCACCCTTTAGAAGCTGGTTAATTTTTAATAAGGTTGAATCTCATTAACATTAGAATGGCAACCAAAATTGAGACTGGAAAAGCAGGGCCATAAGAAAGGCTGAACACAAGGGGCCACCGTGTACCAACTACCTCCACTGTCATTTTAAACTACATTTGTGTGAACAGCCTTTTTTTTTTTTCCCCCGGCTTAGGTATTCCATAGTGATGTTGGCAGCCTCTGTTATACAGTAATGCTGAATGCTGTAAATACTTTGAGGATACTTACTAGGTCTGTTTCCCTTCTGGCATAGTCCCCCTAGCTCCTAGTTTTGCTGCGCCGCAGTCCTTCCTGACTCTGTCCAGAGCCCTCAAGTAGTCAGTCAGTCCCTGCGCCTCGTCCCGCCCCCGCCATTCCACGTGCTAGAGAGTGGCGCGGCAGGAGTACTTCCGGGTGACGGGAGGTCGGCCCCGGCAAGATGGCGGCCCCCATGGAGCTCAGCTGCTGGGGAGGTGGCTGGGGGCTCCCTTCCGTCCACAGCGAGTCCCTGGTGGTGATGGTGAGGCCGCCTCGCGGGCCGGGGCGCGGGATGGACAGAGCTGGCCAGCTGCGGGCTCCGCTGGGGACGGGAGGGCCGCCTGCAAGCTCCAGGTCCCGGTGACCTGTCAAGCGCTGTCCCAGGCTGTTGGGGGAAAGCATCCCCGAGCCGGTCTGCAGACCCAGGTCCCCTAACGCGGGCAGCCTGCGCGTCCCGGGGCTGCCGGCGGGGGAGGGGCGCGGGCGCGCGCGGGCAGCTGCCCAGGGCCTTTGTGGGTGCAGCTCTCAGAGCCGCTCCGCAGACCTGCCTGGTTCCTCAGTCTTAACGTGTCTTACCTATTGCAAACTCTGTTTCAGGCTTATGCCAAATTCTCTGGGGCACCCTTGAAAGTCAATGTCATAGATAACACCTGGAGAGGCTCAAGAGGTACGGTATCCGCGTTCCCAGGCCCCTTTCCGCCCTTTCTAACACTTGCACCCCGCCTTGCATTAAAACCACGGGGTAATATAGCCCTAGCCTTCTTTGTGCATTTTAGCTTCTTAGAATGACCTTGGCTGTGTGCTGGTTGTGGTTTGATCGTTCTGAGTAATAACTCAAGAGTGCAAGCCACATCTGTGGAAATTAGGAGAAACGAAAATGCTCTCCAGAACTGCTCTTTGTGAAACCTGCAAGCGTTCTTACCAGTACTGTCCCATGTGCAATTGGGGGTAGTTTCGAAATATTGTAATCTTCAGAGTAACTCATGACGTTTGCTGGTGTGTAAACTGTGTTTGATCGTAGGTGATGTACCAATTTTGACAACCGAAGACAACATTGTTTCTCAGCCTGCAAAAATATTAAACTTTTTAAGAAAACAGGTGGGTGACTCCTTTTGAAGACGTAGACAGTTTTATGCACGTTCCTCTTTTATTATTATTATTTGACTGGGTTGTACTCTAGCTTATGCTGGCCAGCCACCATGCAGCACAAACTGGCTTCAAATGCTAGAATTATAGGTGTGACCCACTATACCTGGCATCCTGGATGGGTTTTATTTTTTAATACATTCTAAGGTGGTTTTATTTTATTTTTTCAATTCATTGGGCAACTGGGAATGCTTTGATTTTTGACAGCAGAAAAACAAAGACTTGCTTACCAGTGCCAAGAAACATGCATTTTACTTTGGTTTGGAAGTCATAGTGAAGTATGTGCCATGTATATTCTTATGACTTTATTGAAATGGCTGTCAGAAGATTCAATTTAGTTATTCAAGATGGCTCTTTTTATAACATTATCACTTTAGTCCCATTGTTGCTATACATTTCATGCTAAATGTGACACCTGAGCTCCTGCCAAATAGCAACTAGTTTACTTGATTATTTATTTTTGTTTTGTTTTGGTTTTGTACCGAGAATTGAGCGCAGGGCCTTGTGACTGGTAGGCAAGCACTCTACCACTGAGTTATTTCCAGAGCTTTGTATTTTTACTTGTAAAAAAGCACTTACCTGAGTAAGGCAGCAATGGCACACACCTTTAATTCCAACACTCAGGAGGCAGAGGCAGGTGGATCTCTGAGTTCGAGGCCAGCCTGGTCTACAAAGTGAGTCCAGGACAGCCAAGGCTACACAGAGAAACCCTGTCTCAAAAAACAAACAACCCCCTCCCCGCAAAAAGCACTAACCTGATAGTTGTATGCTTTATGAAATCTTGTATCTGGAATGTGTGAAAGTGTAAATGTTTATGTATAAATCCGTGATGTTTAAACATATAAAGATTCATATAAACACAAAAATTATCATCGGTTGTCTAAGAAAAAAAATATTGTACCAGTAAGATTTGAACATTTTTTATATTGAAAACTTTCCTTTTTTTAATGGAGAAAAACATTATAATAAATTGTATGGGTTTTTTTTCCTTTCTCATTAAAAGTAATTGCTTTTACCCATTAACCATGTACCACATGCCATATTCTGAACAGAGGCCATTAATAATCGAGGACCAATAGAAGGTAGCTGATGAACCGTATGCAGCAGTTGTTTGCTTTGTGTGTGGTGCTGAGAACCCTCTGCATTAAGGAACACTTTTCAATGGAGTAGTATTTCCCCTTTTAATGTCAGGCTTGGCATTTGTGATGGAGAATAGGAGTTTTGTTGTTCTGTTGGTTTGATTTTGGTTTCTCAAGAGACAGAGTTTCTCTGTATGACCTTGGCTGTCCTGGACTTCTCTTTGTAGACCAGGCTGGCCTTGAACTCACAGCAATCCACCTGCCTTTGCCACCCAGAGTGCTAGGGTTAAAGGCGTGCTGCACCACCACTGCCCGGCTAGAGAATAGAAGTTTTAATATGTTTAACTTTCTTGACCTTGGGATGTTCTTTGACCTCTAAGAGGTTTTGCTTTTGTTTTTATTAGAAATATAATGCTGACTGTGAGCTCTCAGCAAAGCAAGGGGCAGATACACTGGCTTACATCGCCCTCCTGGAGGAGAAGCTTCTCCCTGCTGTGGTGAGCATTTCGGAATACTACAGTGTTTTAGTGACTAAGTTGAAAACGTTGTCGTCTGTTTAGAAAGAGCGAAAAGGGAGGGGGTCTTAAAGAGGACATTTCCTGTATTAGTCTTGATCTTTCATATTATGACGAAACTGGATTCTCTTAAATGCTTAGTTTCCAACAAAGTGGCGTCTCAGTTGCTTGCTTGGCTAGAGAAACGTGCTAGCACTGAGTCACACGCCAGCACGATGATATTGTTTTAGAAATCAACACTCTTGGTGGAAGATGAAACTTTGTTCCGTGTGGAGAATGGCTACGTTGTAGTTCATTCACTCAGTGACTATTTACTGAGCACTTACTATGTGTTAGGCTTTATTCTGGGTGCTGAGCTAATAGCAGTCAACAAAAATCCATATGTTTAAAAAAAAAATCTCATTTTGAGTCATTTCATCTGGAAAAAAACTTAAATGGAGTTATTTGTTCAAAGCCATTAATGAAAAAGAAGTCTGTCGCATTGATTGTGTGATGTTTATTTTAGCCAAGCATGCCTGTAATTGTTTTCCCTTTCTCCGGCAGCTTCACACTTTCTGGGTTGAGAATGACAATTACTTTACCGTGACCAAGCCGTGGTTTGCCTCCCGTATCCCTTTCCCTCTGAGTTTGATCCTGCCTGGAAGGATGTCTAGAGGGGCACTGAACAGGATTCTCCTGACGAGGGGAGAGCCCCCCCTCTACCATGTCCAGGAAGTGGAAGCACAGGTACAGTGTGGACTCCCAGTAAGCACTGCAGGGAAGGAAGAAGAGAGGAGGCGAGCGGCCTTACCAAAAGGCACTAACTCCAAAGCATTTTCCATCCTTTTTAGATATACAGAGATGCCAAGGAGTGCCTAAATCTCCTGTCAAATAGACTGGGAACATCTCAGTTTTTCTTTGGTGACACGTGAGTAAATTCCTTTAAAAGTCATTTTGCTATAAACTCCCCTTTCGATGTTTACACCAGCATATTTGAAAAGTGCTTGATTTACAGTTTTCTTTGCCCTATTACTATAAAAACTTCACGAAACTGCTGCTATATTGAGAACACTATTTGGAGTGACCTACGTCTGTGTTCCTGGCCCATGGCTCTCACATCTGGCTCTAAATTAAGCCATCTCTTATCTTTTATTTAAAAAAAAAAAAGTAGCCAGGCGTGGTGGGAACATACCTTTAATCCCAGCACTCAGGGAGGCGGAGGCAGGTGGATTTCTGTGAGTTGAGGCCAGCCTGGTCTACAAAGTGAGTCCAGGACAGCCAGGGCAATTACACAGAGAAACCCTGTCTCGAAAAACAAAACAAAAGTTGGGCCAGTGATTCAGCTGAGAAGACAAGAGTCCTTCTGGCTGAGGCCACACCCCAACAGCCACAGACCACCAAGCACTTGTCTCTTGTCACCTGCTGCACTGATCATGAAGCGAGTGTCCACTGTCATGTGTGGTGCACAGGTACCACCATGCCTAGCTGTTTCTCAGTTTTAGGGATGGTGCTTGGGGTTGGATTTCATTGACGGTTGATAACTTACTGTATAAATATAATCTGTCATTTGTATCATGGGGGAAAGGTCATTTTCACACGTTGTGCGTGTATTCAGTGAAATGTGAATTAAAGCTAGTTCTCCCTTTCCATGAAAGATCAGTTTTTTACTTCAAAGGGGAATTTGGGGGTGTAGCTTAGTGGCAGAGCTCTCAGCATGCGCAAGGCCCCGGGTTCTGATCTCAGCCCATGGTTTATAGGAAGGCTTTTCTGTTGCACCAGTCTAACATTAGCTTAACGTGCTCCGCATAAGGCTGTGGAAGTATCAAGCATTACTCACACCTGCTTGTACTCCATAACTATGTTTGTTTTTCACAATCTCAGTTTCTTCTGAATAAAATAAATCATTTGAGTATCTTTAAAACTACTTAGAAGGTAAAATTCTGGCTGCCTTACATTTGGAAACGAAAATGGCAGTAAACCGTTCAAAAAGTGATGCTGCCTATTAGTCCCGGTGCATGGTTTAAAGAGAACTTTTAAAGTAAGATCCACGTCAGTCCTCCTGTAAGCTCTTCTGAAGGACAGCCCTCCGCTTGCAGGCCTTCCACCTTGGACGCCTACGTGTTCGGTTTCCTCGCACCTCTCTATAAAGTGCGTTTCCCCAAAGTTCACCTACAAGAGCATCTGAAACAGCTGTCCAACCTGTGCCGCCACTGTGATGACATCCTCAACAGCTACTTCAGGCATGGTGCCGGGGGTAAGTCGGCAGCCCTTCAGCGAATGTTTATTCCAAGTGGGTAGTTTAATAGTCTCGAAGTAGAACAGCTTTGTGGAGTGTCTTCAACTCTGGTTCGTAGCTTCAAGACCCGGTGGTTTTCCAGTTTCATCTGCTCCCATGTTCTTATTTCCATGGAGGAAGAGACACTTGACTCCCACCATCCTCTGGGATGTGTATTTTACAAGTACCCCACCTCCCACCCCCAAGTGAGCCATTTTCTTCTAAAAGATTAAACCACATGTGTTGAGACTCTGCTGAAAAGTAGAGCTATCCTCATGCAAATGGGCAGTCGCTTTGAATGGCTCTTGCCTGTTGCCTCCAGCATTTTCCTTCATGAACAGAATTCAGTAACAGGTCGACTCTGGTGGGGCTCACTCCCATGACTCTACTGCTTGAGAACTGATTGCACCCAACTGCAGACAGAGCAAATAGAGGGCTCTCGGCACTTAGGATGGGATTCTCTGTGACTGGGGGCCTTGTGCTTAAGGGACTGGGGCACTGCACTACGTTTGCATTTGTAGAGATGGCTGAAGTTGTCTGTTTAAGAAACAGAAGTTATGACGCAGCTGGCTTTGGCAAACAGGCTACTTTTTTGTGGTAGGTTATATGCTATACATACAGGGAGGTCAGGACATGGGACGTTAGGGAACTAAGTAACAGCTAACCTTGTCACTCGGGCTAGCAAACCTGACTGAACCCCTCTTCCAGGTGGCCCACATTAAAATGTCCTGGGATCGATCCCTGAAAGCTCTACTTTCAACAATCCCTTGGTGCCTAGTGAGTAGCTTGTAGGAAGTTGGTGCCTTAGCAAGCTGCCTACAGTGTTACAGCCTGCGCCCTGTGTGCAGTGCTTAGGGAGAGAGCCAACAGGAACGTGAGACCACCGTGCCTTTACTAGCCGTGGTGGCTGGCTGAGTGTCATGTGCCTCAGGGTCTCCCGGAGACACAGCTCAGGGTTTTCTTTTCTGGTTTTCTCTGGAGCGCTGTTGTTCCTCCTAACTTTTTGCCCTTTATCTCTTTTGTTTTCTTGTTAAGGGGCAGAGCAATTAGGAGGGTGGGTAAACTAAAAAAAGAAGAAGAAGATGTCTTTTTCAATCTTAAACAGCTTGAAGATTTCAGAGTCTCCTTTCTTTCTCTGATTTCTCTCCTGGCTTCTCAGGCGTCTCTCCAGCTGGACAAGAGATGATAGACGCAAACCTGCAGAAACTCACACAGCTTGTGCATAAGGAGTCCAACCTAATTGAAAAGGTCGAGTTACTTCAATCACTGTTTTCCTTTCTGTGGGAGTGCTGTAATCTGGGTTGTATATTCAATTTATCCTCTTACTTTTAAGAGTTTACTTTTCAAGAGGCTGTTTAAATATACAAAGGTTTATTTAATACAGTGTTTTGAAGCCAGCAGTGGCCTGATTGCACTGAGGAAAAATTGTATAATTATATTGGGTTCGCATTTCACTATATAGTTTGCATTGTCAAGCCGCGTGATAGAAAATTTGCCAGTAAAGATAGCAGATCAGAAGCAAGCCTTGCTCTGTCCTGAAGTCACTTTCTGCAGGTCCAAGCATGCCTGCCCACTGTTCCTTGTCAGTAATGTCTTCCTCTTCTTTCCTCGTGCCCTTCCTTCCTTCTGGTCCTTCTCTGTCCTCAGTGTAGTCTACAGTATTTTCACCAGTTTAATAATTTTGTCACTGTGGAGATTCTCGATTTTTGAGAGACTCTGAGGAACTAGACAAGGAAGGGAGCCAACAATGGAAGATTTGAGAAGGATTCTAGTTGGAACCGTGTGAAGGGGGGCGGTGTGTTTGCATGGCATGCTGTCCACTTTCAGTTTGGAAAAGAAGTGTAGTTGAAAAACAACTGTGTTACAATAAGAAGGCCTGGTTCCAGCTTCGGCTCTGATATCGGCTTTGGGACCTGGAGAAGGGACTTGTCCTTTCTAGCCTCATTTCGTCTTCTCAGATAGGGTGGGGCTGTGCCTGTTCTTCCGTGTGTGGGGAAGACTCGCAGAGCAGTTAGAAGTATTCCATCCACCCTTACTGTAGACGGTGTCTTAAGTGAGGCTCTGGTCAAGCTCAGCAGCGTATTCTTTTTCATCATCATCTTAGGGCATTATTTTGTGATGGGCCAAGTAAGAGCCATAGTGCTTTTTATGGCTACTGAGGCAGCTGATGTTTGAGGTATGATATTCATAACTTGTGAGCAATCATTTGTCAGAGAAAGGCTTCTCCATTGGTCCCGCGAGCGTCCAGTTCTGTCTTCTTCCAGGCTGTAGTCTAGATGGGGAGGCCACAGCCCACAAGAGTGGGGCCTCGGCTTATTCTCATGTGTCTTGTACTTTCTACAGATGGATGGCAATCTCCGCCAAAGCCCTCAGCTTCTTCCTCGGAAGCTGCCGACGCTCAAGCTGACTCCAGCAGAAGACGAGAGTAATTCCTTACAGCGGCTGTCCCCCTGACGGTCGCAGCCGGCTGCAGCAGGAGTCTCGTGGTGGTCGCAGCAGTTGCGAAGGCAGAGTGCACGGAGACCCAAAGAACATGTCATCATGGGTTTAAGGAGGACTGTAAAACAGGAGGAGCTGTATGTGACTTCTTTTTAAGTTAGGGAAGCTTTTATTTTAGCTTGGCAGTGCACTTTAAATAAAGGTGAATGCTAAGCGACCTGGGTGGCTGGGTGGGCGGGGCAAGTTCATGGTACTGTATATATAAAAAAAAAAATCTGCCTTAATCATGGCAGATCTATGCCTTTGGTTCAGGTGTTGCTGACACCAAAAGCTACAATTCTGTTCTGAATGTACATTTTTAATTTATTTAAGTTAATTTATTAACTTAGTTTTTCTTAGGCCCTTCTCAGTACATAATACGTGGCTTTTTGGCTGAGACTTTATTGTTCTTTTTAAAAGTTTGATGCCTATTTTAGCAACAAGGAAAAATAGAAATTATTTCAGTAGAAAAGCCTGTATTTACCTTTAAAGAGCAATGAGGAATGTGCTTCTTAATTATTCTCTCATAAGTCTGCTCCTTTGGCGGTTCAATACCACATATGCAAATGTTAAAGGGGGTTTATATGATACCCTGATAATGCTCGCACGTCAGTATGAGTAAGTACCTGCTGATATATTTGATCTAAGCTAGCAAAGGCCAACATGGCAGCTTTCGACCTATGTATTTTAGTACGCTGCTGCCTCCTTGTCTCATTCTTGTATCAGCTCCAGAACTGGAAGTCTGGCTCATCTTACTGTTTTCAGCTGAAACCTTACTGAATTATGCTCAGTTAACTGCTAAGCATCCTTGGGATGAGCCGTGGCGAGGGTCCTGGGGACGCCTCCCATGTGTCCGGACTCAGTGCTCCACGCTTGACTCAGAACAGTTTGTTTCATAATAAGCATATCATATAGTCACACACTTCCTGGCAAGCTATTATTCTCTCTGTGTTTTTAGCTACAGTTGGAGGATCCAAAGGAATAAGTCAAAAACGGCAGGTTTCTAAGACGGTGTATAGTTATGGGATGTTGAATGTACTGTCCGAGGATTTCCTGTGCAGTAATTTTACATGTAATAGTGGCTGAGGTGCTTCTGTTATTGTAAAACCACTTCTGGCATTTTTAAAATATAGGACTGTGTTTTGGATTAGTGTCTTACAAAATTACTGTGGTGCTCAGCAAATTTTACGGAGTCCTGCAGAAACCAGGCTGTGCTGTCGAGAGACTCGGCCACTGAGCAGAGCAGTTAGATGTTGGTTGCTCCGGCCAGCCTTGTCTGTCTAAGCAACTGAGACGAGAAGACGACCACTTCAGGGACCAGGCACACAGAGACGCTCTTAGAAGGAATTAGTTTCTGCAGCTGGACAAAGGGGCCATGGTCACCCCGTCTGGATGTTTTTGCACGAAGCTTGAGTTTGCTGGGAAAAGTGGTCCACGGCCTAGACCAAATACTGTGAGACATTGTCTTTTGGAGGTGGGGGTGGGGAACCTCATGAAAGCAGGAGCTGTGTTCACTTTTATTTTTGTTGATTGTACAAAGAAAGAAAAAAATCGGTTTGCTGATTCCCACAGGGTAAACATCTTCATTGAACACTGTTGTCTCAGTGATGACCCAACACTAAAGAAACTGCAGACAGGGACGATGGGAGTTTCTTCAGAACGTTGGCCTCACAAAAGGTTCACATTAGCAAATTTCAGTTTGGGTATGCTTGCATTGTTTTGGAATACTAGAGGGCCCAATATTTTTTTAAAGCAACCATTTTTATTTCTGCTTATAATCCTCAACAGTGTACAGTTGATAGATACAGTGACACAAGGAACAAAGACACTTACGTGAGAGCTGAGTTAAAAATTGTTCAGTCTAAAAATGGGGAAAACTAACATCAACAGAGGCAGAAACTGGTGATAGAATATTTTAAGAAAAAACACCTTGTTCAGGTAGCTATATTGATAGTGTGGTGTTAGAATTTGATAGTCTTTCCTTAGAGCCTCTCTCAAACATAGGCACTTACCAAGCTTGTTAAAATTCTCTTTGGGGGTGGGGCATGACTATTTCAAAAACCACAACTACAACCACTCAAAGCCAGAATACAAATGCTCAAATATGGTTGGGGGCTGAAAGATGGCTCAGTAGGTAAAAGAACTTACTCTTCTTGCTGAGGACCTGAGTTTAGTTCCCAGGACCTCTGTCTGGCAGTCTACAGCCTCCTGTAATGCCAACTCCAGGAGATCTGGAGGCCCCTTCTAGAATCCATGAGCACCTGTACTTACAGTGTTCATGTACCCCTCCACACACTTACACACACACACACACACACACACACACACACACACACACACACACGAAGCTGAATGATAGGGCCATGGGATGTCTTACTTCTATTTTTGTTTTTGTTTCGTTTTGTTTTTTGAGACAGGGTTTCTCTGTGTAGCCTTGGCTGTCCTGGACTTGCTCTGTAGACCAGGCTGGCTTCGAACTCACAGAGATCCGCCTGCCTCTGCCTCCCTGAGTGCTGGGATTGCAGGTGTATGCCACAGCACCTAGCTTATTTTTATAATGCCTAAAGAGTCTATAGTTATTTCAAAATAAAAGAATTTTAAGAAGCAAACCTAATAGAGTAACTATCACTGTCTACATAGCTGAATCATAAAGTTAATGCCACAGAGCTAGTGGTTAGTTCCAAATGAGAACTGCGTTATATACTGACAAAATTTTTATTTCATTCTTGAGTTTAAATAGAAAGCAGCTCAGGTCTCTAACAAATGCTTCTCTGAAGATCTCCTCTGCCTTACCAAGAAAGCTTTTTTAACAACCTCACACCAAAAAATGTCTTTTCCATAAAATAACTAAAAGCTTAAGATTTTATGTTTCTAATATATGTTTCCCACCATGGCAGCTGGGTTCATAATTTTGAGGACAAAACATTCCGAGTCTTTTCTTCCATCTCTGTGTGGGCATTCCTCTCTTGCCCTGCAGTTTCCTCTCTGGGTCACAGTGTGGCACCGTGTTGGCTGACACCGCTCTCTGATGCAGAAGTCTGACAGAGCAGTGCACTGTGTGTTTGAAGCGCCCAGGCACTTGGCGACTGACTTTGTCTTATCCTGGTTAGTTTTAGAGCTGAGGAGCCAGAGATCATCTGGGTTGTGAGGATCATTGTCTTTGTGTATTGTTCTTCATGGTGAAAAACAGGTTTTTTTTTTTGCCTCACCACCCCTGCTTTTGCTGCCGTTCACTTATGTGAAGTTTACATTTATTTCTTAGTATTCTCATATTTTAAACAAATTTTAAAGAAATCTGTAGTTACATAGATGTTCATGATTGCCTAGCTCAGTGGTCTCACCCTGAAAGGCTTATGTGCTGCTTCATTGGATTCCAGAATGCTGTTCTGCATGATGGTGTAAGCTGCGGAGACTTGGGGGCTTGTATTGTTTTGTTTTGTTTCTGAGACAGGGTTTCTCTGTGTAGCCTTGGCTATCCTGGACTTGCTTTATAGATCAGGCTGGCTTCAAACTCATAGAGATCCACCTGCCTCTGCCTCCCGAGTGCTGGGTTTACAGGTGTGCACCACCTCATCCAGCAAGACTTTTGTTTTTTGTTCTTAAGTGTTTGTAAAATAAGTTAGCATAGAAATTGCTGTTGGATGTTGTAGTCTCTTGGAGCCCAGGCTACTTGTTTTGCACTCAGGACTGTTGTGACCAAGATAAATGGGGACTCTGGGAATTAAAAAGACTTAAAAAATATTTTTCAAAAAAAGTAGTCTATGGGTTACTTAAAAGAATTAGCATTCTTGACCAGTGATATAATAAGAGGTAAGCTTGAGCTGGCTGCTGTGAATAGCATGGGCTATGCTTCGATAGAGGCTTACTCAAACAGACTAAGCTAGCTTCTTTCTTTTTACTTATTTACTTATTTTAACTTTTTCTTTCTTTTTAATTATTATTTTTATTTTTTACATATACATTTATATTATTACACATATGTACAATAAACTACCTACAGCAAGAAGAACCACAAAACAATCAGGAATTATATGAATTTTACATTCATACTGTGTTGGCTATTTGTATTTGGCAACCTTGAAGAAAATATCTTTCCTATCTTGGTGTGTCTAAAATTCTACTAGCTTATTCCAAAAGGGGGGAAAAAGCTAGTTATTTTTGTGCCCTCATTATTATTAATTTGAAATTTTAAGTAAAAACATTTAGTTTGTGCAAGAGTAGTTTCTAAGAGGGTATTTGGCAGAATATATTGTTCTAATAAGTTTGGAAAACGCTAGATTAGGCAAAGCTGAGTTGCTGTAGGCTTTTTAGAACCTTTGATGTGTAAATGTGTGGTTTGGGTTTCCAGCTTCAGAGATGATTCGTTTGAAAAGAGGACAGTCGGAACAGGGCTGTGTGAGGGCACACGCCTGCCTCCCAGGAGGGTCTCTTCGTCTTCACCGAGCACCTCCATTTGATGTACCCCTCCCCTAACTTACTTTACCCAGGATTTATTTTTTTCTAAGTAGGTGTTTTATGGGATTTGCGTTCTGAGAGGTTTACTTAGGACAACACTGAGTGGTTTGTCCTCTGTGCTCATTACAAAGTTTCTGCTTTCAATAGTTTCTCTGGTCATGGCAAGAGTAGCTAAACAAGCTTCCTTTCATTTCAGAGCATAAACCAGCTCACCAGTGAGGCTCTGGCATTGTGTCAGCCTTTGCAACATACGCAGTTGCAGGCTTGATGCTCCGGGGTTTGGATGCGCATTTGAAGCACACTCTGCCTTGGGGCTCTGAGGGCTGGTGTAATGGTGAGCATTTAGCCACATGAGGGGCTCTTGGATCTTACTTCTGATGCTTGAGTTGTCCTCTCGCAGATTAGAGCAATGCCTTTTAATCATGTAGTTTACATATCCCAGATCCTTGGACATCACAGGAAATGACCTGCCAGAGTTTGCATCAGCCCTCGGAGAGCCGTTTGAGATGGAGAAGGCCATGCTGGCTGCTTGCTCTTCTGTCCGTGGGCTGCTGGCATCTTGATCTGCTGCAGGAGGAGGGCTGTATGCAAGCCTTTCAGTCAAGTGCGTAGAGATGAGCTGGGTTTCTCTTAGGTCTAATTTTGTTTTGTAAAATAGAAACTGTGCTTAAGTGAGACTGCAGTGTTTGTAGCTTCACTTTAGCTGGAAGATCAACAGTGAAAAAGACAAGTGCTGCATATGTATGCATATTGGCTCCGGCTCCCCAAGTCTGTCTTTCAATGGCAAACATTTTAAATATCTGTTCTGGTGTGCAAATACTATAGTCTCCTATGAAGCAAACACTAAGTCAGCAGCATCGGCCGTGGCCTCATCGTTCAGCCTTGCCTACTGTGAATGTATTTACCTAGTGCTGATATATAATACCTAGAAGTGGAAATGATTATTGTTAATAACGTATTCTCATAAATGAGAAACTGGATATAATCTCAAAATAGTTATTTTCTCAATAAAATTTCAAATCACCCGAGTGTTTATTAATTCTTGGCATAATATTTGTTTGTTGAGGTGATTGCATTCCCTGGGATGAGCTTTTAGCAGTTGAAAATAGTTAGCAGTTACTGAGTGCATGCCAGGGCGGAGCTGGGTGGACTGCTGTTCCTTTTCATCCGTTTTGCCCAGGATACATGGATGCCATTGGGAGGTTTGTACCCCATGCTAAGTGGGTAGAGGCCTATTTCCTAGGCCACCGACCTGCACGCTTCCTCAGACACCTACAGCTTTGTAGGGTTGTCGCCTCTTCATGCCCACCTCAGCGCTCTGTCTGTCTCTTCCTTTGCCCTTTTGTCTATCCACAGTCTAGCAATGTTCCATTCATCTGATGAAGAAACAAAGAGAAGAACACTGCTGTAGATTTGAGGGAGGATAATGTTTTTTGTTCACGTGTTCCTGTGTGTGTGTGCGCGCGCGCACGCACGCATGTTCATATATGTAGGGGCAGGCAGTACACAAGAAATAGCCTTGCGTGCCGTTTCTCAGGTGCTGTCCGCCTTTTCCAGATCTTTTACTGCTCCGGAGTTCACCAAGTCGGCCAGGCTCTCTGGCCAGCGAACCCCAGGGCTCTTCCCACCTCCATCTTCTCAGAGCTGGGCCTACAGGCGTGTGTTACCACACCCAGCTTTCTCAGTGTTGGCTCTGGGGAACAGACTCAGGTCTTCATGAGCAAGCACATTATTGACTGAACCGTCTCCTCAGCCCCTGCCCTCTTTTGATGGCTTAGGACACATGGCTGTAGAGAACACATCTGTGGTTTACTTCCAGCTGTTTGAGGGCAGAGACCCTGCTAGGGGGCGGCCAGAGTCGCTCTCACTGAAGTATAATCAACATGTGCTGAAATGCGCAGCTCTTCCAGGAGCAGTGCAGGTAAGTGTTCCTCTCCCTTCGGAAACCGCTACATCTGCGCTGATTTCTGTCTCCACAAAGAACCTGAAGCAGGTCAGGTGGTGAGACATGGTCCCCTGCTTCCTGCAGGAGGGCAGCACGGAAGCTGCTGTTGTGGGAGAACAGCATTCCATTGAGCTGGGGTTCACAGCTGAGAGCCATTCAACAAAGAAGTCAAGAAATTCTTGTCTTAATCACTCCCTCAGAGGGTCGGCTGATACTATTTGGGGCTCTCTGGATTCCTGAGTACTTAGTGGATGGTAGGCTACAGCACCTACTTTGCTGTTCCTTTGCCACAAATAGTAGGAAAAGCAACATTTTGCCTTAAGCTGAGAAGGAGCTGAGGGGGCGGTGGAGAGATGGCTCAGTGGTTAAGCACACTGGCTTCCTCTTTTCAGAGGACAATGGTTCTGTTCCCAGCACCCACAAGGCACCCACAATGCACCACAGCCATCTGTAACTCCAGTTCCAGAGGATCCAACACCTTTTGGCCTCCTCCCTCAGGCACTGCACATGTGGTAAAAAGGCACGCCAGGCAAGACACTCTTGCATATAAAAGAACAAAACAAAACAAAATTAATTTAGAAAAAGAGCTGGGATCCGTACCTGGGTTTGAAATGGAAACGGTGGTGAGGAAAAGTCAGGATCAGCCTCTCTGTTGATGGCGTTCCTAAGTGGTTAAGTAACTTAGCCCTTCATGATCTGACGAGCTTGGGAAGGCAAACCACGGTCTGGTCCTCCAGGTACGGGAGTCAGCCTCCTCAAGTGCTTTCAGCATCTGTGACTAAGAAACGAGGCAGCTGTGCATCATCAAAGACATTTCTAACTTCTAACGCAACCCAGTGAGGTTCCAAAAGTTGTACAATTCCAAGTGGGGGAGAAGCTGTTACATTTGTCCTTTTGAGTAAGAGAGTGGAAAGAACAGGCAAGCTGTCACATTATAAATACAATTAAAGACCTGGTTCCTTAGAGCTCACTGTGCAGAGCGGGGAATTCTCCAGAGTTCACACTCTGAAAAAGTACAATCTTTGAGTTTAGAAGAAAACATTAATGTTTCCCAAAACTCTCTGCCAAGGCCAGATAGACTTTGGGCTCATTTTAAATACAGAACGCAAACTGACTTATTTGAAGACCTCTCACAGTTTTCCAGTTTGGACATGCATTATCCTGGTTTTTCCCACAAGAGAGAAAATTGTCTTTTATACCTGATAAACCATTCCATTTTGAATCGTACATAATATCTTGAACCCTACTAAAATGACTTAGGAAATAATGGGGCGGGGGCAGGGACGGGGTATAGTAGGTGTAGAAATTAAGAAAAAGCAGAAAGCATTGCATGTGTATACAGCCAAAATGCATTACAAAAATTTGCAGACAATGCAGTCATTCAAGTATATGGCTGAGCACGGATCCCTGCAAACCGGATCCACCTCTGCAGTTTTGAAGCCGTTTAACTCACATTTGTGCTAGGCCCGATGTCCATCACCTAGTTGCTGGTGCCATGTGGAAGCCAGGCATGTCCACACCATTTCCTGCTTATTTCCTTATTTCATCTTCCAAGGGGGAAGGCTTTTGCGGTGGTACTGACTGAGCTCGGACTGTTTCTGAACACTATTTCATTTTTTGGGGGGGGGGGAGCGTATATGAGAAGCATATATAAGACTGAGTCCAAGGAAAAACGAATGTGGTTTCAGTCCAGTCTTGGTCTGACCTAGGCTGTTTTACTTCCTGCTGCTACAGATGTTTTTGTGCTCAGCCTAGACCGTTTATAAAGCTGTGATTGAGGTTGCGAGGACCAAGACTAAGGGACTGGCCTCTGGTGATGGCCGGATGCTGTGTTATCTCAGGTTGGAAGGTGGAAGGTCAGGAGAAAGGGGATAAGGGGAAAGGGAGGAGGCTAAATTCCACCTTGTATTAGACGCGCCTATAAATAACCAGCCCACGCCTGTAATGGTTCACAGGACTCAGCCCTCATTGTTTAATCCCCTCCCAGACGCTTCCAACTCTCAGCACTGTGGCTTAGGGATTAAAGTCCTCACTCGTGGTGTTTGAGGGAAATACTAAAACCGGAGCAAGTGGCCTTGGCTTCACACACACACACACACACACACACACACACACACACACACACACACCACAATGCATAGTATACTACTATTAATAACTACTACTTATTGTACTACTTATTAATCTTTGCTTCACTAATTGGTGCCTGTTTCTTCAGTGTGTGCCCCCTTTTCTTCGTGTCCCCACCCCATACCTCCTCTCCCTTCTATATATCATAATCTCATAGTATTTTCTTTTCTGTAATTAACTTTTAATATTCTGAAAGTCCTTATAAGCCATTCAGTATATTCAATCTTCCTATGGTTTTCAGTGGCATGTGCGATTTCATTGTCTGAATGGAGCTTCGCTTCATTTTATCCCTTCTGGGGGCCACTGAGGTTGGTTCGTCCTACCATGGTCCTTATTACCTATAGTCTAACTGTTTTTCAGGGAGACTGCAGCATCCCCTATAGCTCTGTGGAGCAGAGGCCATGTTATTGCAGCCTACCAGCCTCACGGAGTCTTTTTCCTTTTACTAACTTTGTAAAAACTAGCGTTATAATTATTTAATATATAGCCTTGATAATAGCCAGACTGGATGCTTTTTTCCCCAAGTTGCTGTTGTTTAAATTTTGCTTGTAAGTTATTGGTGTGTTTTGGATAGAGAACATCTTCAAGGCCTGTCTTGGGGTTGATTCTATTGGGAAACAATGGAAACCTTTAAGGGGTGCTGCCCACTGGGAGACACACACACCCTGACAGGGGACTGTGGGGCTCCAGCTCCCTGCCCAGTGTGTGCTCTCAGTGTGGTACGCCTGTGTGACATGCCCCACAGCCATGTGCATAAAGCAACGCAGCTCCGCAGATTGAAACCAGCAGCCAAAACATGTACTTTCTCTTTAGGAACTGAGCATCTATCTCCCTTGGCGGCAAGCTTGGGTGTCTGTCCCGGCACATCCTGCCTCAGAGAAAAGCACCTGATGGCAGAACTGCTCTGCCGGCTGTGACATGGGGTTCTGGTGAAGAACTAACGGGCACATTGCAGGTTCAGATGCTGCAAGTGCTCAGGGGGTGTTTTGTTTTTTGATTTTTTGTTTTCTCTTTGCCCTCTTTGCTAGATAGAGAAGCCCTTGGCGCATCAAGACAGTTCTTTGTTGTAGCCCAGCATCCGGAGCTCAGAGCAGAACAAACCTAAAGGGGTTTGGGATGTTTCATGTATTTTGAGCCAAGGGCTCACTCTGTAGCCTTGGCTGGCTTTAAACTCACCGCCTGCCTGGCTTGTTTTTCCGGCATGCTGAGTGACAGGAATCCACCATCGCGTCAGGCTCTGAGGATTTTGAGGATAGAAGAATACAATTTGAAAACAAGTTGAACAATATCAGAAAAAGAGCAGGAGAGGTTGAAGCCAAGAGCCAGGCCTTCCTTAGAGACTCACTGTTGACATGAAGTACTTGCATCACATTCTTGAAGATTTACCAAGACACATTTTCCGGCAGCCTGGCTGATGGATGTAAAGCATCTATATTCAAGGCTGAATTTAACTTTAAGAAGTAGGGTAATATTTTTCTTCTTTGCAAGCTAAGTATTTTAAGTATACTAGGAAACATGACTTATTAAAGGAATTGATAATTGTTTTGTAAAGTGGATAGTAGCTCAGTCTCTTCTCTTTGGGGGTGCTGGGGCTCAATCCCCAGGCCTTTTAACTCACTTAAACAATTTTGTTTTTTTGAGACAGGGTCTCTCTGTGTAGCCTTGGCTGTCCTGGACTCGCTTTGTAGACCAGGCTGGCCTCAAACTCACAGCGATCTGCCTGCCCCTGCCTCCCGAGTGCTGGGATTAAAGGTGTGCACCACCATGCACGGTCTTAAACAATCATTTTTAATCTGGATTTGTCCAGACTGGAACTTATATAAAAATACATGTGTAATAAGAATATAATCATATTTTTAAAAGGTAGTAACTGAGAACTTTCTGGAGAAGTCTTTGCCTCAAATGGAGAATAGAGAACTGGTGTCAGGCCTTGGCGTCAGAACATCCTGTAATCGCGGGGGAGAAGGCGGCAGCGTTCCGCTAATGAGCTTTGCAGATGGCTTTAAGTTGAGAGGTATTGTAAACAGCAGGGATGACTGAGAAATGATACAAGAGGCTCTGGAAAGGTTAGGAACATGGACAGGAAATCAAATGATTCAGCTTGGAGTAATGCAAGCCAATCTGACATCTGGGGCCAAACAAGAAGAAATACAGATATGCCATGGAAGAGACAAACGTGGAAAACAGTCCTCTCGGAGGAGAGTGGAGAGGCGCTAAGCAAGCAGAGCAGGCAAGGGCACATGCTGGGAAGCAGGGACTAGTTCCCACTGTCTGCCCAGGGTTTCGTTTGCTGAGGGCTTCTTGACCAAGGTTGACCTACTCTGTGTGGGTAAAACAAATAATAGTGGGGTTTTTTTTTTGAGGATTGATTATTCATAGTTCATTATTTTAGCTGCCCTTAGTGTCACAGAAGGTCATCAGCATAGGGAGTCGTGTGGACATGACAGAATCTTATTTTCCCCCAAGACAGTTTCTCTGTGTAACAGCTTTGGCTGTCCTGGAACTAACTCTCTCTCTCTCTCTCTCTCTCTCTCTCTCTCTCTCTCTCTCTCTCTCTCTCTCTCTCTCTCTCTCCAGGCTGGCCTTGAACTCACAGAGATCTGCCTGTCTCTGCCTCCTGAGTACTGGGATTAAAGGCATGTGCCACCACACCCAGCTTGATATGGCAGGAATAGAAAGAAAGAAAGAAAGAAAGGTTTAGTAGGAGAGGTCACTTACCGCATTCTTCCTGGACTGTTTCTCATCCAATCACACTTGCAGGAATGCTGGAACAACTTCTGGGCTCTTCAAGGTACCAGCAGCATCCTGGCCTGGGAGTCAAGCTTAAACAAAAATAAGACACATTCTCATGATGGCTCTACACAGGTTTGTTTGTTTGTTTGTTTTTTCTGGTGGTGGCCCTCTTCCCATCTTCAAGTGCCCTCATGTTAACCCTGAGGCACAGCTCCCATCCCAGCCTTCTGCTTGTCTCACCTCATATTTCTTATCCTCCCTCTTACTATAAAGCTATAGTGGGTGTCTGTGCTTCCTCTGGATGTCAATGAAATGAATAAAAATCACGTGACATTGGCTGACTTATGAATCTCAAGGGCTTCTTTATTATACTTTTCCCCCCTATTATGGGGACTGGATATATGAGGACCCAATTTTTCTCATATTGAGTCATAGTGAGCACTGTATGGGGACGAGAAGGACTAAGATGGAATTCTAGGAAGGACACACCCTCATCCAACATGATTGCCCGCATCCATTCCCCATCCCGAGAGAAGAACATAAAAACAAAGGGCACACGGAAGGGATGAGTTGGGAAGCAGACGTTTGTTCTAGCTTGTGAGATGCGTCAATAGCTCAGATTACAAGTCTGGAGATCAGTGTACCATTTTTTTTCCCGGTAATATTTGCCTTTTAACACCTGTGTATTTGTCCATTCCACATCGCCTTGGAGACACTGAGTCAGCCTTGTGTGTAAAGAAGCTTGTTGTTGTTGTTGTTGAAAACCTAAAGAACTCATTCATTCACCCAGCGCGTGTTTCCTGAGTGCCCCTGGAGTCCCGGACGCTGACCTTGGTACTCAGGATACTGCTGTGAACACAGCAAGCCTCTGTGGCCCTGTGGGACAGACATTCCAGCAGGGGGAGACAATTAATAATGAACACAATGAACAGGCACGTTGCATAGGGTAGCCACAATGATCAGTGCTACAGAAGCAGAAACCAAGAGCTGTGAAGGCTGGAATGGGACAAGGTATGGCAGGACACGTGGCAGATAGGCATAATTTTGAAGAAGGCATGTCTACCAATTTGAGATTAAAGTATGGGGTTGGCCTTCTTGATAGCTGAGGAGGAACAGTAGAGTTTGTTTGGCAGAGACGAGAAACAGGAGCCCAGGCTCTTTGGAACAGAGTAAAAGGTCACAGAGCCAAGGAGTGAGAGCAGCCTTTGTGTAGCTCCCATCTGTGTGTGTGTGTGTGTGTGTGTGTGTGTGTGTGTGTGTGTGTACATACATGCATGTGTGTGGGCACATATGAAGAGTAGCATATGCTACCACATATATACGCATTCATGTGGAAGAGGTCATCAGGTGTCTTTCTCAACCACTCTCATTTTTTTTTTCAGAAAGTGTCTCTAACCAGTTAGCTAGACTGGCTGGCTGGCAAGCCACAGGGGTCATCTTGTCTCTGCCACCCTAGTACTGTGATTTCAGATTCATGCTAGGTACCCAGATTTTGGATGCGTGCTGGGATTCATAACTTAAGTCCTTATGCCTTCGAGGCATGCACTTTTCTGACTGCGTGTCCCCTCCACACACATGCCATACGATGGCTTTTAAAAAGGGTTATTTAATCTGTGGAACCAAGAATAGGCCAAAGGATACAGGGGAATGGGTGTTGAGTATATTACAGCAGTGTAAAGCATAGAGTCAGTGGATGAAGAAACGGTAGCTGAGGCCGGGGCAAGAGGAGATTGCATGGTGAGTCTATTTTGCCAGCACCATGGAGATTTAGATGTGCACGGTAAGAGAAAGAGAAGAAAGATGACTTCAGGATTTTTGGCATGAACACTGGCTGGATCAAGTTGCCATTAACTGAGATGGGAGGGGGAGGGGAGGGGAGGGGAGGGGAGGGGAGGGGGAGGGGAGGGGAGGGGGAGGGGAGGGGAGGGGGAGGGGAGGGGAGGGGAGGGGGAGGGGAGGGGAGGGGAGGGGAGGGGAGGGGAGGGGAGGGGAGGGGAGGGGAGGGGGAAAGCACAAGTGTAACAGCTGTGGTAGAGAGACCGGGAATCTTTTGAACATGTGTTGTGTTTGAGGTGTCTACTCAACACCCAAGAGCAGACGTTGAGTGAGCACGGTGTCTAGCCAAGCCTGGAGTCCTGGAGGGACAAACTGAAGGGCCACCAGGGCAAAGATGTCAGTCAAAACCATGAGGCGGCAGGAGATTATCAAGGATTTGAGTTACAGAGAAGAGAAGCCCAAGAAATGGTCCCTGTAGTGCTCCAGTCACTCGGACAGAGACCGTGGAGAAACAGCTGAGGCTGAGGTATCTGAGGCCTGACGCCAAGGAAGACTGTGCTGGGGAAGAGAGAGCGGCTGGCCACGTTGGAGGCATCAGTGGAGCTCAGAAGACGCGGCCTGAGGCTTGGCTCTGCAGTTCAGCAAAATGAAGATCATCAGGGGCCCTGAGGGACAGTTCTGATGTCAGGGTACAAGGCTAACAGGAAGAGGTTTAAGAAAGAACAGGAGGAGGAGAACTGAGAAGACACTTGATGAAAACAAAAAAATCTCATGAGCTTCAGAACAGGGCTGGAGTGAAGAGCCAGGGACACAGAAAGAGCCGAGAGAGTTCTGTGACGAGTAAGGAGATGTTGGGTAAAACGCAAACCCGAGTTTTGCTGTCATCCTCTCTCTCACTGTTCCCAGCCAGTAAGTCACCTAGTCTCTTTGGTTCCCCGCCATGTCACCTCCTGCGTGGTCCTGGCTTGCCTTTGTTACTCGGCACGCCTGAAGCAGAAATACCATCAGTCTCCTGGCTTCCGCAGGGCACTGGACCTTCCCAAACCACTCTCCACACTGTTCAGGTTTCAAAAATACAAAGTGATTATCCCTCCTCCTCCTCCTCTTCCTCCTCCTCCTCCTCTTCCTCCTCCTCCTCTTCCTCCTCCTCCTCCTCCTCCTCCTCCTCCTCCTCCTCCTCCTTGGTGCCCCTAGTGGTTGCTCATCACACACCCTTAGAGACATTTGATTCTCTTGGTCTAACCTAATGGCTCCCCCACCTTCTGGCTTCACCATCCACAAAGCTAGCGTGATCTCCCAGCACTCTGGGCTTCCTGTGAAGTCTTTGGATAAGGAGATGCCAATGATTGAAGGAGAAGCCGCTAAAGCAGCTTAAGACTTTGATTTTTAAGCTCCATTAAACCAGAAATAGAGGGTCCTCCTTGGTCCCAGTATTCCTTATGTTCATATTATAATAGATTTTAAAACTTTCCCCATTGTCTAACATGTATACATAGCAGCACTGCACATAGTTCTATGGCTGGCCTGTCTACTTGGCTTTGAGACCCCTCATGGTCAACCCTACCTTACTTCTTTATACACTTTCCCTTGGCTTCCAGTACTGTGTGTTGAGGCCCTTGAGGCTGACGTTCCTAGCTCCAGCATCTCTTTTGAGATCTTAATCATAGCCAAAGATGCTCTGGAGGCCTGTAGCAATCCCAGGCCGGTCTCTAAGCTGAGCTCTGATCTTCACCACCCAAATGTTTTTCTTTCCTCTCTCAAGAGATGCCAAGCTCTCGGTTAGTGTAGCTCTTCTAGAGCTGGCTAGACTAGCCGACCAGCAAGTCCCAAGAATCCCCCTGTCTCTGCCTTCCTAATGCTGGGTAGACCAGTGCGGGCTGCTGCACCTGGCTTTACATGGAGGTTCTGGGAATCCAAACCTAGTTCCTCATGCTGCATAGCTGTCCCCTGAGAGCCAAAAGGTTGCTTCTCTGTGTCAATGTGTAAGAAAGTCTATTTTCAGAGCTGGGTGTGACGGTGCGGAGGCAGGAAGATCAGGAGTCCAGGCCATCCTCAACTACATAGGAAGGAACTACATAGGAGGAAGTTTGAGGCCAGCATGGGCTACAAAAGATCGCATCTCAACCACTCGGTACCCCAGCAATTAAAAGGCAAAGCCTACCTATGCGCAGTGGTCAAAGTGTTCTTGTTTAATCTCCACAACACATTTTTGAGGTAACCGCTATGAAGGGGAAACCAAAGCACAGTGAAGCTGGGTAATACGCCTCCAAAGTCACACAGCTTACTGGGACTGAAGCTCAAACATCCGCCTTTGGCATCATATACTTAACCTGCGCTCACTGGTCCTGGTGCATCCTTTGACTCGCCCCCACGTACAACCTATTACACGAATAATCAGTTCCGTCTCTGAAAGTGCCTCAAACCTGCTGACTGTCAGTCATAATTCTTTGTAGGTCCCCCAACTCCACTGAGTCACCTCCCCACCTCTCCATCTCAGGTCTTCCCAGAAAAGCCTGGCCTTTAGCTTTAAAGTAATTTTTCTTTTTCCAGACTTCCTTCCTGGACTCCTCCACTTCAATTATGCACCGCACCCCCTAGCTTTTCCCTCATTGCATTATCCTTTCCTTCCACGCTAAACTTTATAACTGAAAAGGATGCGTTTGTGTAACCTTTAAACTAATCATCAAGAAGGCAGAGGTCACCATTTCCTCATGTCTGCCCTGCACTGGGCACACCGCAGACATTCCGTGACACCGGGGGATGGCCTCATGGATCAGTGTGTAACTTTCACTTTAGGTGATACGTGAAGTTTTATCTCTTTAGGATGAGCTACCTGGAGCTGTATCAGACACTATTACACAATTCATGCTTTTGAAGAGTAAATTTTATTTTCATCATTTTAATGAAGGACACTGGAAGTCCAGTAAGTGTCTCCCTGCATCTTTCTGAGAAACCCCATCCAGACTTTTACACCCTGCTCAGCATGGCAGACCAAGGACGGGAACTGGCTCCAGCAGGGCAGATTGCTCTCTTCCTGTTCAGAGTTAAGAATCAGGAAGCAGCCCAACAAAAACAGGTCTATAAGGAATCCTCAGTCATCCACTCTTCAAATATTTCCAAGCATCCACAGTGGATCAATCACTGGAGACATCGTGATTGACATCTCCCCTGCAGGACATTCTGTGGTCCCTGGAGAATGCCAGTGAGTAAAGCTGCTGTTGCAATTCAGCACATGAAGTACCGTGATGGGGGAGAACCAAGTACCACGTGCTGTGATGGAGGGGATGAAGGAGAACCAAGTACTATGTGCCATGATGGGGGGTGGTGGTGGGGGAGAACCAAGTACCATTTGCTGTGATGGGGAGGGGGCAGAATCAAGTACCACAAGGGCCTCTTACGCAAGGAGGGAAGGCCGAGAAGGCTGTGCAGGTGACATCACAGAAGAAAGCTTGATAGATCCAAGAGGCAGTAAAGGTGCGGCAGAGGGCAGCCCATGTAGAATAATAGAAAATGCAAGCAGTGCATTCAGTCTGGGTTCCAGAGGTGGACAGATGATTCTAGAAGGGAGCTGAGGTGCCCATCGTGAAGATCTCGTCAGACTGACCCAAGTTTTCAATCTCTTCTAAAGGTTGTGAGGGCTCTTGATGATGTTTTCAGCTAAAGAGTGATAGACTTTTTATTGCTTCTCTAGAAAGATCTTCATGGCCTTGGTGAGAAAAGACATATCAGCGAAGAAGAGATGGTTGTAGAAGTCTGGACAGCAAACGATGACAGGAATAAGTTGGTGGCAGTGGGAGGGAGGAGTGACAGAAACCAATTTTAGAACAGAAATGATGCCAAGGCTTAGGGCCTAGATGAGCAGAGGAGAAAGATATCCTATGTGGCAATATACACACAAGGGAATTCAAGGAAGATGCTAGAAGGAGGTGTGCATGGAATCAAGTGGCTGCATAGGGTTAACTCAAGCCTTTGGGGTACACAGTACCTGACAAGAAAAAAGTTGGCACATGATGGACCCCTGAGTAAGGTCTACCAAGGAAGTATCCAAGGAGGAGGAGGAAGAGGAGGAAAAAGAGGAGGAAGAAGAGAAGGAGGAGAGGAGGAAGAAGAGGAGGAGGAAGAGGAGGAGCCTACAAAAGAAGTGGAAGAGAGAATGTAGTTGGATGAGAGACACCATGGAAGCCAACTGGTGAGACCTTTTCTGGAAGGTTCCGAAGAATGTCAGCATTCTAACAAGAAGACTCAATCGAGGAGAACTTCAAAGTAATTAATAACTGGTGAGTAATGATTAACGACAGAGCACTAATCGTTTCTAACGATAGTACCTACAGACAACTGGCTTGTTTCGGGCCGTAAGGCACTAAGCCTGGTACTTCACCAGATTCCCAAGAGGCAGTTTCACCGGGCTGGTCCAAGGTTCAAATGTCATTACATGGCAGTCTGTGACGTGCACTCGAATGTCAGAGTTGAAAATGTGGATAAAATATAGACATAAGGACAATCTGTTTTCAAAATGTGCCTTTTCAACTTGAAGGAGACAACTAGCAAGGCACTGAGTTAGCATTTTGTGTGTGTTTATGACCCTTCAAGAACTGCCAGGAAGTGATTTGTGAGCAAGAAGGAGATGATGTGGCCTGCTGGTCATCTCTCAGACCTTCCAACTGCTGAAAGCTGCTCTGCAATCAAAATAGAATTTTCCTTCGTCAGTAGCCATATGTCGAGAAATGGAAGCAGGCCACACCATGTTCATTAAACAACTACACATTGGGAGCCAGTGTGTAATCACTCCCCCCCCCCCCCCCGCCCCATTTTATTTTCAACAGTGTGTTCCAAGAAGCCTCTGTGGAACTGGATCTGGTACTTTAATCAGAATTTTAGTGTATTTTCAGTATTGGTCGCATTTCTGCCCGTCCTCCCATCTCGGTAACAGCCTCTCCCGGGTCTGATTTCTGCTCTCCGTTTTGAGTGGTTAGTCAATTTAATATGCGCGGGGGACATATTCTGGATGAAATGCGAGACTCCTCCACCGAGGCGTTTCCAAGATTAGGTGTTGTTTAAACACTAAGGCAGACCCCGCGCCAGAACACCCAGGCAGGCACCAGAGGGGTCCGCAGTGTTAATTAGGGCTGTTCTTAAGGATTCTCGCTTTTCAGCCTCTTAAGCGCCATCCACTCTCCTGAAGACGATGTGCCATCCCCCTGAAGCCTAAGGGCCTGGAAAAACTGAGCAGTGTTTACCAAACGCTTTCCATTTCAAACTTTTTGTTGAATGGTTATTGAAATGGAGGTAGGGGCGGGGGGCGGGGCAGGTGGGAGAGACCCACGCACAGTGAAGGTGTTTGTGGTCACAGCTGACTACCTATTTCTGGGTCCAAGACAGAAGGTCCGGACATTTAGTGTGAACCGAACCCTTCCATCTTCACTGGATTCACACAAGGGTTGCAGAGGCGGGCGACCGAGGCCGTAAATTCCAGCCCACAAACAGAAGGTTTAAGAATCTTCACTTTCCTATAACAACTTAATTTGTACTGCCAAGCTCTTATTTCTTCTTGCTGGCAGAGGAAACACAGAAAATGAAAAATGTGTCGCTTCAGTGTCCCTGGCCTCCGGGAGGTTGTTGATGCCAGCGCCTCTGCAGGAAGCCCACCTGGTCCTGGCTCCTCCGCCCACACCATTTACCTCCGAGGCAGCCTCGCAGCGTCAGTGGCGGAGCCCCTCAGCCCCGCCACCCCCAGGTCTGTCTGCCAAGCGCCCTGGTGTAGTGTGTGTGCTGAAATCACTCTCCTTGGAAGCAGAGCTGCCTCTTGGCTCCTAGAATCCACAAATCCATCTCGCTGTCATCTCTCCCTTTACCTCCTGCCAGACAAACTGGATCTCTCTGGAGTTTGGGAAATTGCTTCTTTGGCCACTTAAATAATAATAAAGGCATCCTCTTAGAACTCAGGCCGAAGTAGGCTACCAAGATGAGACTTGATAGCCTATAGGGGAGGGGAATAGGGTGAAAGCGGGAGGGAAGGAGGGAGGAACGGGAGGATACAAGTGAGGGGATAACAATTGAGTTGTAATCTGAATAAATTAATTAAATAATAATAATTTAAAAACTCAAGCCGAAGGTGGGAGTGGATATTTTAGCGTTGTGTCTTGTCTACACAATTCCTGGGAAGACAAGAACCCAGTCAGCTACAATCTGCTTGCGGTGGAGGACGGGTAGAGGAGAAAGAGAAAGAAAGAAAGAAAAAACAGCAACAACAGTGAGTGATATGATGGATAAAATGATTAAGAATATATTTTTGGGCCAATGGAGCACACGCCCACACCTTTCCTCCCCAGTGCCTGTAAGGAATACCACACTTCACCCCTTTTATCCACATTTCCTGATTTCTGTGGGCCAAGGAGCCCATGTCTTCCCAGGCACACATGGAAACCAAATTACAAGGAAGGGCTGGAACCCTGGGAGAAAACAAAAAACAAAAAAACCCCACTTAGCTGGCGCAGCACCAAAAGAGTTAGGCGCTGCGTTGCAGCGACATTCTGAACAGAAATTTTTTAATACCACCGGGAGACAGGACCAATGGTGGACCCTCCAGGGAAGGGAGGAGAGATCCGCGCATCTTCTCAATCCACCCCTACTACCACACAGGAAACCGAGACAGAAGAGCAGGTCACAGAAGGTAGAGTCCCTGCTGTCCTGAGAGACCTGGGTTAGTAGGACCGTTGGAGGCCATACATACTGCACCTGGAGGGAGGGAAGATGACCTAAGGTCATTCCGAAGCCACGGGTCGGTTAATGTCACACTGAAGCTTTGGCTGGCCTATAAAAAGCTTACTACGTGGCATGGCTGCCCAAGGGCAGTAAAGAAGAGAGACGAGAAATACAGGCAGTGGCCTGAGCTGTGCCCATCGGAATTCCCTGCCTCCTGCTTGGATGCCCACGGGGACATGGGAGAAGCCGTCATACAGGAAGGAGACAGGGCTTGGCCAGGCAGCTGTTGTTTTAGCAGAATTAGTGGCAAATTATTGGAGAACGGTAGGCAGATGGAGCCAGACAGGGATTCCTGCACCCACATCCCATCGCTGCAGCACACAGATATGATATGAGACATATCAATCATATTTTAGTCCACATGCCATGTTGGAATAAGGGGAGCCTTGGCTCTAGGTGGACCTGGGTTTAACTCTAGCTCTGTTATTTCCTAGACATGAAGTTCAGGGAAACCCCTTTCTCTCATCTCTGAACGAGCATAGTAGGTTTGTTTGTTTGGTTTTAAGTATTACTTGCACCTCTTGCCACGTAATCACCCACTGAAGGAGAGCTTCTTCTTGCTAATATGACTATAGTAATCTGAGTTCTCCAGGGAAAACTCCAGGGTAGGACCCTGGGGCTAGGAGACTTTCTGGGTTCATGCTTCTGTGAGCCCTCACTAGACCAGACGAGAGGAGACAGCACAGTCAAATGTCACCGACAGGTGACCTTCTATAAGCCCTTGGACAAGTGGTCATCGTGTTTACTCATCAGAGTCACACGCTCGGGTCACCACTTCCCTGGCTCTACTGGAACTGAGTCTGCAGAAGTGATGGCATTTGCTGAACCTGAGCTGTGAACAGCTGCTCTGGGCTAGAAATAACTTTTCAAACGATGAGTTCCTTTGCCAGGACAGAGGCACAGCTCTCGGTGAGCTTGAAACCACAGGAGCACCTCACGGAGAGAGGTCTCCTTTCACGGTGACACCCTGCAGCCTTTTACCCTCCAAACAGGGAGACAGCCAATTTTTTAAAAACAGGCTCTTTGGACTATTTTAGAACAAAGACACAGGGAAAAGTTCAAGGAAAAGGGAAGTCTCAGGAATTTATTAAGGTAAAATGGGTCCATCAATCAAAATCCCTGTGGGAACCATAAACTCCAGAGCTTTCTAGCTCTGGCTCCTGCATCCCGTCCCCTGCTGTCTGTAATCAAGAGAATTTGTGGATGGGATAGCCAAATCTGTGTCCCCCAACACATAAGCCAACTAAGGGAAGCAATGTTCTTTGGTGGAAAGTCATAAAAATAAAGACATCCTAGGAAAGCATTGGGCTGTGCTGACTGGTTTTTGACCAGCAAAGAGAGCTAATAGAAAGTTCCTGTCACCACATATGACCCACAAGCTGGACATAAATAAGTAAATAAAAACCCTAACTCATAGAATGGAAGATGTAAACAGGACTAGCACCTGGCCTAACCCATGCTCAAAGGCTTAAATAAAAATGGCAGATTTGGGCTGGAGAGATGGCTCAGTGGTTAAGAGCATTGCCTGCTCTTCCAAAGGAACCGGGTTCAATTCCAAGCACCCACATGGCAGCTCACAACTGTCTGTAGCTCCAAAATTTGACACCCACACACCACGCACATAAATTAAAATTAAATAAAATATTAAAAAAAAAAAGGATGGCAGATTCAGAACATGGGGCCTCAACCCCCTGATGGAAACTTCTCATTATCCAGGCAGCTGGCCCAAAGCAGCAGGAGCGCACACTTTCAGAAAGGGCTCTGAGCCCCTTAAGGAAATGGTACCCATGAAACAGTAATGTTTTTCACTTGGAAGCTAGGGATGAGAATAATGCTGAACACTGACTCTAAAGGGATGGGGAAGCCAAAAAGGAGTGCATTCCGCCTCTCGTTTCTGATTGGATGATTGTCCAAAACTCATGTCCAGTTATTTGTTTGGATATTCATTACACTTCAGATGGAAGCAATAGTATAATGGTTAGATTCATTCAGGTTACAGTATTTAACGTGTAGCTCTGTCTAAAGCACCTAACTGTTCCTGATGGGCTGCGGCAAGCCACCATTTTAAACTCGTTTTGCATATGGAAGAGTGAACCTCCACCCCCACAGGCTCTGTGTACAGAATCTATGGTCTCTCTTCCTCAAGCTGTCAGTTTCCCTTGAAGATGCCTGGACTGTGGGACCTTATGGTCAGGGGAATTATCAGGGACGGTTCCGCAGATTCAGAGAACTTGCTGTCGGGGGGCCATGAGAGAGCACCTGGGAGATGGGGTCCCTTGGTGTTTTAGCCAGTTCAGCTATTATGATAGGTCTCTAGAGACTGTGTGGCTTGAACAACAGACATATTTCTGCTACCATTTTGAAAGCTGGGCAGCTCAAGACTGAAGTGTGGATCCGAGGTCAGAACTGGGCCTGGTGGCCTAGGCCTCTCCTTCTAGCCACTCTTGATGCTGAGGCAAAAGGATTGCAAGTTCAAGGCTGGCCTGTACTCCAAAGCAAGTTCAAGGCCAGCCTACTAAACTTAGCAAGACTGTCTCAGAATAAACAGAGAGCCTCGCAATCTGCCTCACATGTATGAGGCCCTAGTTCAGTTCGGAGCACACTGAGGAAAGAGTGCCACCGCTTGCTTGCTTATAGATGGCCATTGTCACTATCTTATTATATTGTGATGTGAAAAGCAGAGAGGACCTTGGGGTCCCTTTGACAAGGACACTACTCTCAAGCATGATTCTGTTGTCTTCTGACATAGTTTAGAGCTTAGGTCATACTCCAGCAGAAGTAGCCACTATAGGGTGTGTCTTTGAAGTGACTTTTCTTGTATTTTGTTACTTGGCGATGATTCGAATAAACAGTACCTGTTTCCTAATGTCTATATTAGGAATTCATATTAGGACATTTCCTAATATTCATATTCAAGAGTAAGTACTATAGGGTGTGGCTTTGAATGGGATATAGAAACCTTACCCTTCCTTTTTCTGGTAGTGGTGTGGACAGACTCCCTTCCCTCTGTCCTCTTATTACGACACATCACTTCCATAAAGGCCCCAAAGTAATAGGGCCGACTGGTCATTAGCCTGAAGTTTCCAAAACCGTGCCAAAACAAACCCTTCTCGTTATATCGTGACCACTTGGCGTCTTTTGTGACAATAACACAAAGCTAACCACACACCTCTCGATCCCACCACAGTGAGGAAGGGTAGGATCTTAATGTGTGTTTTTGGTAGAGACATAGACAGTACGTAAGGCTAGTCATTCACTTCTGCCATCACTAATTAATTAGTTAATTAATTAATCCATTCATTAATTCAATAGCTACAAATCGAAATTTGTCAGCCCTGAATCTATGAGCAATGTAATTTCCAGATTGGGTCACCTGGTTCGAATCATGTGTCATCATAATCTCCATCTATTATGATAATAGAATCAATTTTCTAAAACTCAGATCTCGAGGCCCATTCTGACGCTAGAACCTACACAGTCAGAACCTTCGCAGCTGCCAAATACAGCACGCAGGCTTCCTCCACCAGCTCGTCACAGGCAGAAACGCAGATCTTCTCAATCCGGATCATGAACCGTTTGTCCTAGCTTCTCCCCAAGGTGGCAGGTTTATCCAGGGAGGATGGGTTATTCTGCAAATTCCGCAGCTCTTAGTCCCACTGCTGATCACACATCAGGGCAGCGGGATGCTGCTCTAACAGTAAGATCTCCTGGGCCAGAATCACTTCAAATGTGTGAGGTCAGCAGTGTCCTGCGGCGACATATTACAGCTGACTAGGCAGAAAGCCGTCTGGACATCTCTTTGAGTCAGCTGCTCTCCCATTTTCCTTTTCTCCTTTCACAAAGGAGGGATCTAACCTCTGAGAAGGATGGTCTGCAGATGTTCCCTGTGCATTTATTACCAAGGGCTTCGGCAGATGCTGCGCTTTCTCCACACTGGCAGATGCCTTTGCATTTATATTTACTTGTTTGTTTTCCTTAAATATGCATCTGAGGGTGGACAGGAGGGTTCTGGAACTTTCCAGGGCAAATAATAACAGACAAGGCCTTCTCCCCCTCATTCCAGGTGGGCAGCCCTGCCTGAGGATGCTCTGGTCACCAACCTTATTTGCATGGCTGCCTCCTGCCAGCCTTAGATGCTGCTGAAGGAGTTAGTGTCTAGGAAGGTCGAACTGTTCGTGTGTTAACTGGACGTTAAGACAACATCTCTGTATATTACTTGTTCAGATCTTGCGTATTTTTTCTTAAGCTTGTAGGGTTTTTGTTTTGTTTTGTTTTTGACAGGGTCTCATGTAGCCCAGGCTGGCCTTGAACTCACTATGTAGCCGAGGATGGCTTTGAACTCCTGAGCTCTTACACCTCCACTGGGATTGCAGGTGTGTATGGCCATGCTCAACTTACGTGGTGCAGATGACTGAACCCAGGGCTTCATGCATGTTAGGCCACCACTCTCCTAACACCCCGGCCCCCAGCTTCCTTTTCCGTAAATAACATTTCCTTGCAGCACGTCTGTTGGCTTATGTTTATCACCCACGGCTGTTTGCTGTCAGGCAGGGGCAGGTATGCTGCTAGAGGCTATACTATTTACACTGACACGTGAAGAAAATGTGTGCCACCTCCTTGTCTCCATGGCTTGAGCCTTTCTAGAGACACACAGTGCATAACCCACGAGTGGATCCTATTCCACATGCCTGTCATGTTGTCATAGAGCATAATGCCTGACACACTAACAAGGGACTAGGGATGTATAAGCACATCCACAGTGGCGTCTGTCAAGTTCCCCAAACTGCAGTTTTTCACTAGGAAAGAAAAAAAGAAGGAAAAAATTTTTGCATATACTAGGATATTTCTTAAGGGACTCCAAATAGTTCTAAACTTCTAAAACATGAAGTTGAGGTGGGGGTGGGGGGCGTGGGGGGGATGCAACTTGTTGAATAATACAAACAATATCAACATACTACGTATGTAAATTTGAAAAACCACAAACATACTCCACTCTGTTGAGAATTGAGGTTATGTACAAGCTAGACACTACTACAGAAGCTGAGCCAGGCACGAGGAGCCTTTACTTCTAGTGAGCATAGGAACAGACAACAGTTTTCTCCCTAGGATTCTGTTTCAGGACACAGGTGTAAAAATCTGTACCTCAACAGTATTCACAGGATAGAGAACCCAAGAAGCAGACCCCTTATCTACAGGCCCACTGCCTTTTTACGCCATTCAGGCTGGGAGCCAATGAACAACCGAGCAGAAACATTTTGCTAGCACACAGTTCTAAATGCCTCGGTTTATTTGTTTGTGGAAGCACCAGGCTTCTTCAAGGGGCAGCTCAATTACCTGAACCCAGTGTAGAATAAATGCATTTCTCAGTTAGGGTTTCATTGCTGGGAAGAGACACCATGACCATGGCAACTCTTACAAAGGACAGTATTTAATTGGGATGGCTCACAGTTTCAGAGCTTAGTCCATTATCGTCATAGTAGAAAACATGGTAGTGTGTGGGCGTAGTGATGGAGAGGAGCTGAGAGTCCTACATCTTTCTTGATCTACAGGTAGCAGAGGTGAACTGGCTTGAGCTTTTGAGACCTTAAAGCCTGCCATCATATGGCACACTTTCTCCAACAAGCCACACCTAATAGTGCCACTCCCTATGAGCCTATGCGGGTCATTTTTATTCAAACCACCACATACAGGTAGGGTACATAAGCATTAACTCCGTTAATTCTGAGAAGAAACAAAAGAAAAAAGATCCAAAGGGCATCCTACTGGATTGTAACTGTATCTGTCTCATTAATTTAAAGCATAGGACACAAGTGTGACAGGATGTTATGATTTGATTAAGCAGTGTCCACAGACCAAAAGAAAGTTGCAGAGCAGAAAAGAATCAGTTTCTTGGCAGGAAAAAGAAAGGGTGAATACCACCGAGGTTCAGGGATAGCTGCACACACACTGACCACTTGGCTACCGGAGTGAGATAGAGGGAAGTTGATCGAATGTTTAGCAAAGTTTGACTGGTCGGGGACACAGGCTGGATTTGGGAACCAAGACTGTGATGTTGAGCTGTTCTTAGAGTGAGATTTCCAGGGAAAAAGACCATAATCAAGCAGAAAGACTCAATTCCATTCCAGGTACATTGTGTCTAGCCAAGAAAGAAGAATCAATTCTATTTCAGGTACATTGTATCTTAAAATGCTAGACAAAGCATTTTAAGATGATTGGCTGGGATTTAGGGTAGGGGAACTTTTGAGGACTTTACAGTTTTCCAGGAGAAAGCAACATAGCAGGGTATTTCAGGTTAACTCTTACAGAACACACATCTATCTTTAACTCAAGCAGAACATGTATTTATCATTTACTGTTTTACTCTAAGCAGCAAGTATTGAATTGTAGTAAAAGAGTATTCTTGTGTCAGGCAAACAGAGCCTGAAACTCAACTCAGTTTCACCTTGTGATCAAAATGGAGACAGAGAGAGAAAGAGAGAGAGAGAGAGAGAGAGAGAGAGAGAGAGAGAGAGAGAGAGAGAGAGAGAAGATAAAATGGCTTCAGTTATGCTAAAGACGAAAGCAAGTGTTAACAGAGGAGCTACAATTATGCTAAAAACTAAAGTAGGTCTCAACAGAGGGGCCACAGTTATGCAAAAAGTTAAAGCAGGCCTCAACAAATATGATGATGCATGCCTGCAAATCCCACCATCAGGAGGCTAATGCAGAAAAATGGTGGATTTGAGATGGGTTTTAGACCAGCTTGTGATCCTGTCTCAAGAAGAAAAATGTGTGTTTGTCAGTGGTTCTATACCAACTAATATTTAATAAGCACTATGGGTGCTCTGTAGAAATAAGGAATCGCACCTCTTTTTAATGAAGGCTGCAGAACCAAGTTTGGAAAAGGCCAGAAATTAGGACAGCTTCAGAGATACAGTTAATATTCAGTTGATAACTGAAGACTATTCAGTCTTCCCTTTAAATTCAAATGTGAGGTCTTAGTCATTTTATCTTGCTATAACAAAATGCTTGAGACTGGGTAATAGGGAAAGAATAGAAGTTATTGAGCTCACAGCCTGAAGGCAGAGCATGCGTGACAGAGAGAGGTCACTTCACAACAAAGCCATCCCTGTTGTTACTCTATAAGTGAATAGTATATTAATAAGAGTAGAGCTCTTGAGTTTCAGTCACCTCTCCAATGCGTAAAGAGGTTAATCTACATTATTGCAGTTAGGAGGAACAAATTCAAACCACAGCGTTTGAATTCCTAGCCTTCTCTTCAATTCTGAGAACTGCAAGGTATCCCAAATGGATATCACCTATATTTCTACCAAAGTCAGTGCTTGTTGCTTATAATCAAAGCATCTGGGAAAGGATTTATCTATTTTTCACTCCTTTACTCTGTGAGAGAACTGACGTCCAGAGGGAGTCATGATAGCTTTGGGGATAGTATTGATTGGCAGCCTTGGAGAGAGATGGTTCTAGAATGAAGGGGTCTGCACTGCTTGTTCCCATCCTTATTTCATTCATATGCGCACAGCATAACTAGCCTGGCTTGGTCCATAGACCGCTCAAGGAAGATAAATGACAGCACATTGGCTGGCATTTCCTCTAAGCCAAGCGGTATGGGTCAAAGGTGGTTCCTCAAAGAAAATTGCAGTCCCGTGCCTCCAAAAAACAAAATGGATGCTGGTTGGCCAAAAATACTTTCCAGTTGAGGATTTATGGAGCTCTGAAGTTCAGTGGACTCTAGCACGCAGTGGAACATGGGGAGGGAGAGGAACCTCAGAAAGGTGAGCTGTAGACCCCTTCCTTCCAGGTGGTGAGTGGCAGCCAGTAATGGCCACCGATTGAGGAGGTCTGGGGGAATCTCCCGTGCCCTCCAGAAGTTACTTTCTTTAGCCAAAGACTGCAGTCTCCTGGGGACATTGTGAAATTGGCCCCTGGGACTTTCTTCTTTGGTCAGAGGACTAAGGGAAACTGCAAAAATGTTTTGACAGCCTACGCATCTGACAAATCTAGACCAGGTTTGGTTGGGGGGAGAGAGGCAGGAAGAGAGGTCCCATCTTCAGACAACTCTGGAGGAGGGTTCTCTCAGAAAATGCTTACAGTCCTGAAAGAAAGGTAACTAAGATGAACTGAAGCCTACAGCACACAGACCTTTAGAGGCTGAGCCCCTCTCTGCGCAAGCATGCGGCCAGAAATGGTTGGTGGTGACAGGGAGAGTGTGTGGTGGGTCCCTAAAGAGCTTCTGGCTGAGCACTGAGATGTGGACGAGGCAGCTGTGCACAGCTGGAACAGGAAGATGGTCATTTAAACCAGCATATGTAATTTTATTTACCAGAGCGGCATCATAACCCGATGCCCACACAAGGGTGTAAACCATCCCAGGCTCCTAAAGCCTGAGGAAAAACTCAAGCAAAAGCATAAGCTGGAAATATGACCAAGGGCCTATAAACTCACTCATTACTGCTTTGTTCACAAGCAGAGCAGAAGACAAAGCTTCTGTGAGATGCTGTTAATGTGATAATAATAATAATAATAATAATAATAATAATAATAATAATAATAATAATTTCCAGGTGAAGCGCCTCTTCATTTGGGAAGGGGCATAATATCTCCATGCTCACTCCACAGTCCTTTGGATAGGTTTGCTCAGTGTGTGTTCTACTTGGTCAGCAGATTCTGTGCCCTGACTCAACAGCAGAAGACAGCTGTTAGTCACATAGCAATCAGGAAGGATGAGGAGAGAGAATGAAGTAGGAGGCATCTGAAACTTGATCCAGAAGAAAGAAATGGAGGTTAGCTGGAAGACTGGGTTAGTACTGTGGATGTGGTGAATACTCTCTGAAATACACCACAGACCAACGTGGCTGGCTGACAGCAAGAAGGCCATATTGGTAAAGGTAGCCCACAGTTGCTCAATTAAGTATGTTAATGTGAAAACACTTTGTGAACTGGTAGGCTCGCTGCAAGCTGTTTGCTCCCCTTACTCTTGGCATTAGTGTAACAGGGCTACCCCCACCAAACTTTGCTTTTTTTTTTCCTCCTTTTTTTCTTTTCTTTTTTTTTTAACATTTTATTTTTGTGAGGAAGAGCTTCACTATGTAGCCCTGGCTGATTTGGAACTCACTATGTAGAGCAGGCTGTTGCACTATGTAGCAACACCTGTTTCCTGGGTGAGTTATAGTCATATATACCACTGGCGTTTATAATTTACTTTTTAATCCCCTCTCAATTAGTGTCAAGTCTGTTCATATCTGCCTGGGCTTCTTACTGGCAAGTTTCCTAGGAAAGCTGGCATGTCAACTCTAGGCAGTTCTTGACCCCCCAATCACACAGGCCCTAGGCCCACGACTCTGAGGACACTGACAGGGGTCCTTGACCATACAGAGATTCCTTTACCCATCTAAGGAGAAAGTGAGGCATCATCCCTAAATACAGGCCATCCAGGCAGCTCCAGAGCCTACCCCAGTTCTGAGCCGGCAGTTGGCCACCCTCCCTTCTCTAAGCATCTGTGTGGTTTATCTCTCCCTGACAAGTGTCTGGCTAAAAAGGGCTCAGGAGTTACAGACAGAGGAAAGGGGGAGACTTTCCCATGCAGGCATTTCCAGCTCTACTCTCCACATTCCCCTGGCCAGGCACCTTGGAATGACCTTGAGAAGATCCAGAGGTCCCATCCATGCCCTGTGCATCCAAAAAGCCAAGACCGAACTGCCGTCTGCGCAAGAGCTGGACAGCTTCACAGGGGCAAAGTGTGGCTTTGAAAAATGGGTAACTCTTCTGTTTTAAGCAAAAGAAGCAGCATTTGACCTTGTCTTGTAGCTCTGTACCCTTTCCGGTTTTCTATCACGCCGGAGTCTCAGGCAGATCCTTCCTTGACACTGCCTAACTGGGCGTGTGAATGAAGCGACACTTTGCCCACAACCTGGGTGAGCCTGGGGCTGCTCATTCTGTTGCTGGCATTAGCTTTGGATCTCAGAAGAATCTGGGGGAGTATACACACCCCGAAGCTATCTCCAGAAGGTGGAGTGGGGACTCGGGGCGGGGTGCGGGGGTGTGGTCATTTCTTCCTTACATTGTTCTGTATTGATTGAACTTGGGCACAAGCCTGGGTTGTTTTTATAATTAAATAAACTATACACCTATTTTCAGAAAGATCCAGAATGACAAGGGCCCTTTTGTGATCTCCATATATGTGGCTTCTTCAGGCAGCCTAATCCCCGCGGAATTCTTCCTGCTCTCAGGGACCACCACAACTCAGGCCCAAGTCTCCAGAGAGACCCAGACAAGCCAGTGGCACCCCCTTTCCCATAAAGTACAAGGACTCTCTCATCTTCTCATAGCTGTCTCTCACCGTGCCTCTGCTTGGTGTTAGTGTTTTCCGAGTAACTTCTTTTCAAACGCACAATAACGCGAGTACCCTCTCCTTAGGAATAAAAGCTCTCTGCGTCTCCTCTCTCCATTCCCAGAGGAGAACTGCACTCACTAGCAGATGTACTTCCTTCTAGATCTTTCTTTATTTCCTTCTAGAACTTTCTGTTGTGCACATACTCACGTGTACCCAAATGTCATAAAATACCTTATTTTGTGGGCCTGCAGCTGCGTATACTTTTTGTCCCGTAATCTTGAAGTATCTTGAAGGTCTGTATCTATTCAGTGCCTTCTTCTTTCAAAGTGTTATGCAGTATTCTAGAGTCACTAATCCTCAGCGGCTAGATATTCAGATGGGTTCCCATGGTTCACTGGAACAAGAAATGGACATCTTTGGCACGGTTTCTTATGCACAAGCTGTTTCCTGAGGATGGCTATAGGGAGAAAATTTGCTGGGTCAGATAGTACGGGAAGTTTCGGTTTTTAGTAGGTATTAACTGCCAGGTTGCTCTTCCCAGCAGCTCTTCTAATACTTTATGCTTTCACTAGCATTATGCTGGGACACTGATTTCTCCATTCCCTGAGCAAGTCCAGATAACAAGCTTGTAACTTTTGCCAGTATGATGTGATGTGTAGTATTGTTTTAATGTTTTATTTATTAGTACGATTGAGCATATTTTATTAAGTTTGTTTGCATTTTCTCTTATATAAATTGTCTATATTTTTTCTTTGCTTGATTTTTCTTTGTGTGTGGGAGGGTTGTATAGATGCGTAAAATGTTTTAGGTAATAGTCCTTAGTTACTTACATATATTATAAAATTATTCTCAAGGTTCTGATTTTTTTTTAGCTATATGAATAGTGTCTTTCATGCTGTAGAGAAATGATGTTGTTGTAAATGGAGCCAAACCTGTCCATTATTCCAAGTATTAGTTTCTATTCACTCAAAAATATTTGTGGATTTGCTTTATATTTTTGTCTTTCTTGTCACAACTTCTTCTGCTTGCTTCATCTTGGTAATCTGATCAAAATACATGTATAAAATTGTAAAAAGAAAAAATAAAGCCCAAACACCCACATTGTGTGCATACATGAAATTATCAAAAAGGAAAAAAATAAAGAAAAAAGAAACAAAAAACAAAAAAGCAATAAAACTTGGTCTCATCACCTCGAAGTCCTACCTCAGCCTGACGATGACTTTATGCAGGCTCTGTTTCTGGGGTCCCCCCTTCAGTTAACCTCTATGCTCTAGCATCTCCTAGGAACGCATCAGTGCAGGCAAGAGGCAGTGAATGGCTGTAGTCTCTGAGGAAGGTCTACAACCCTTCTCCCTCCTCTCCCTCCGAAGAGAATTTTAATAGGCTCCACCTTGTGAGGGTCTTGTGTGGGTAACCTGTTCCCATTTCTAGATGGGCATGGCATTGCCACTCCCAGGGGACAGATAGCTGCCTGGCTCGCAGGGAGACAGTCCCTCCCACTGCTGTGACTCAAGATGAAAAGAGACGTACTGATACCAGTTCTCCATAAATATGGACTTCTTCAGGAGGTCTTTGGACATGTAACCAAGCCAAGAAGATGACGCTACAACACAGTAAAACTGTCCCTGTCTTGGTTTTGCTTTCTGTTGCTGTGAGAAGATGACCTGGCATAAGTGCGCTGAAGGGTGACAAGGTGTGTTTAGCTAGCTCACGGTTCCAGGCTACCATCTATCATCGCCGCAGAGATGCTGAAGCACGGGGACTTGAAGCCGCCAGTCACACTGCACCCACAGTTAAGAGCGGAGAGCAGCGAATGAATGCATGGATTCTTCTGCTTAGCCTGCTTTCCGTATTGTATAATCCTGGGTCCCTCACTCATGGAATGTGTCCCCTACAGTGGGTGGGTCTTCCCACTAATCAAGATAATCTCCCACAGGCATGCCCACAGACTAACCTAATCTACATAAGCCCGCCTTATGACTGGCTTCCCAATGGATTCTAGACGCTGTCAGGCTGACAAATTAAAAAGTAACCACTCCAAGTTCAGGGTCTGTATCCTAATTGGAAAATGTGGAATTCGGACACAGACAAATTTGGAACCAGGGACCAGAGTGGTGTTATCACAAGCCAAAGGACCAGCAAGGATGTGTGTGTGACTCATCAGAACCAGAGCAGGCAGGGAAGCCTCTCCTGGGGCTTTTGGAGAGAGGTTGGCCTCATGGGTATACTGATTTCCGACTTCTAGCTTTCGGAAACGCTAAAGGAACGAATTCCTGTTGCGCTAAACAACATCTGTGTGATATTTTAAGGCAACTCTAGCAAACTAGTAACTATTGAAAGTTGGAAAGGGGAGGTGGGGGGACTGAAAGATAGCTTTGTGGCTTTGCTGCACAAACATGAAAAGCTGAGTTTGGGGTCCCAGAATGGAGTGGGTGGCACCACCTGTAACCCCAGCACTGAGATGTAGAGACAGGTAGATCCCAGGACTTTGCTGGCCAACCAAAACGTGTTGGTTAGCCCAAATCGTGATCTTCAAGGGCAGTCAGACACAATGTTTCAGAAAATAAAAGTGGCTGGAAGATGAGGAAAGACATCCCATCATCAGCCCCTGTCTCTGCCTCTGCCTGCACTGACAAGTGCAAACACACACACACACACACACACACACCCTTTTTTTTTTTTTTTTTTTTTTTTTTTTTTTTGGTTTTTTGACACAGAGTTTCTCTATGTTGAGATACGGTTTCTCTATGGCACACACCATTTTAAAAAGGAAGTAGGAAGAGAAAAGTGTTTGACTCCTTACCCGCCCCCCCCCCCCGTTCCTAGTATATTTTATCCATAACAGTTGTCATTTTAAATGTTCTGTAATTTATTTATTGAGCTTTTGTCCTCACCCTCCTGTGAAACTGAAGCTCTGTGGAGAGCCTCATGCGTCCCAGTCAGGGCGTGGACTGTGACAGACACTTGACAAACACTGGGTGAGTGGACAGATGGGGACATTGTCTCTCCTTCAGCATCACTTGGGGAGGTGTGGAGGATGTTAACCTGTTCACTGTCACTCTTCTCCCACTTTGGTAAGGACAAAGTGCCAGGAGGAAATGGAGGGAACTCTCATCGACAAAGCAGGCATTTCTCATCTGGACCGTAGGGTCTGGGCTATGAATTTGGGATGGATTAGTGCTTACCGGAAGAAGAGAAATCAAACGGCATGGGAACCCCCAGGCTCGCCCTTTGAACTATGTCGCTAAATATGTCTTCATACTATTCTGGGCTCTCACATCTGAAGAAAAAGTTGAAACCATTTTCTTTTCAAAGTGCATTCACTGAGGCCTGGGGTTCCAACCACTTACCTGGACATCCTGTCCTGACTCAGCCACCTCAGGGGAGGGGAATGCATTTATTTTTGCCTTTGTCTCTGCATGGGTTTTCCACCACTTTTCTCTTTTCCAAAAGCATTGGGAGGCCCCAAGAGAACGCAGAAAGTGATTTTTTTTTTTAAAGGGGACACGTTCGAGGTCTGACCTCAACTTCTCCACCTCACAGCACATGTACCTAGCAGCGGTGACTCTACAGAACGGTGGGCAATGGGGTACTGTCAGGACTCACAAAAGACTAGAGCCTACGTGTACGAGCAAGGGAACGAAGGGTGACTAAGAAGGACACCCAAAGAATGTTCCACTTCATAGAGAAACCCCACAGGCCAGGGCCAGCCTGTGTTCGAGTCTGCGTGGATGCCTGAACAGAAGCCACCCACAAGAGTGGTTCAAAATGCAGCAGTATCAAGCCAGATGCCATGGCGCATGCCTGTGATTCCAGCATTCGGGGAGGCAGAGGCAGGTGGGTCTCTATGAGTTTGAGGCCAGCCTAGTCTACAATGGGAGTCCAGAACAGTCAAGGCTACACAGAGAAATCCTGTCTCAAAGAGAAAAAAAAATAGTGGTGTCATTGTTGGGGTTCTTGGGTGAGCACCAATGGAGAATGAAGTACATTTCTCTTACTAGTGAATATAGTTCAACAATATCTTTCTCTGTTTTATTTATATCACAATCGGCCCTCTACATTACTTGAAACAACCCCTTAAATCAGTGTGTCAAAGACCTTGAAGCAGGATGGGTCCTCTGGAAACCCTGCTTGATCTTACCGGCCCACACTGATGCCTTAAGTGGTTTCACAGGATATGAATAAAAGGCCTCCCCATGTGAGCCACTAAATTAATAGCTTAGTGCTGGACTAATCACAGAAAAGGCACTTCTTTTTTTCATATTCTTTCTTATTAATGTACTGAAATGATTCCATTTTCTCAGTACAGAGAGTGGTGGGTTCTAATGGCCTGTCCACTGCACAGATAAGAAAAGAGGCTTTGAAATCCTTTGCTCAGCAGTACTAGCCACAGGGGTACTGCAGACCAGTAGCTGCCCTCTGAAAATGGGTGGAACCTATATCAGCTCCTTTCTTCTTCCTGCCCCAAAGCAAAGCCAGTGAGATTTCCTTTCCCAGGAAGCTGGATGTGGGGTCAACTGGAGTGTGGCTGGAGCTGTAATACGTAGATTCAGAAGGCAAGAGGCAGCCATCTTCTTGCTGGGAGCATGGGCCAGACACCAGTTAGGCAGTCAGTCCCAGAGAGAGAGAGAGAGAGAGAGAGAGAGAGAGAGAGAGAGAGAGAGAGAGAGAGACAGAGAGAGAGAGAGAGACAGAGAGAGAGAGAGAGACAGAGAGAGACAGACAGAGACAGACAGAGACAGAGACAGAGACAGACAGAGACAGACTGACAGACACACAGACACACAACACACAGAGAGTCAGGAAGAAGATCTCCAAACTGCCCTTAAGCCCTGTTCCTAACGGCTTTCATTTCTTTCTCAGCTGTGACCCCCAGATTGGGGTACCACAAGACACCCACTTATTTTAACCTTGCTTGGGGGTCCTTTGCACTTAGTGGGAAGTCAGACTCCCAGAAAGTGACAAACCCTGAGATCAAGGCCAAGCAGCCAGTGCCAGGCATGCTCTGCCTAAGATGCCACCATTTATAGCAGCCCCTGCCCACCCCCTTCCTTTCCCCTCCCCTAGGAGAAGGGCTTTATTCACAAATGCTGTCACCAAGCTCTAAGCTGGCTTCTACAAGATGGGTCAGGAATGGAGTGAGCAGTGTGCTACAGTGACGGGAGGGGTGGGGACTCGGGAGAGGGGGGTGGGGGTGGGCACGGGAGACAACAAGCTGTGCAAGTCCAGCTTCTTTGACTGTAAACACTTTACAGATGTGTATGGAGCTGAGAGGGACACCTTCATTTCACATAAACAGCAACAGCAGGCTGCATCGCCTCTCTAATGGCTCCATTCTGAAGAGGTGTTTGTTGGTACTTATTAATAATTATCCACAACAACATCCCTAGCCTTATGGGAATCTCGCAGGCAGCTTGCTGAGAGGCACAGGTGTAAAGAAGAAAACTGAATGGAAAAAAAGGGGGGTGTGAGACTTGACAAATTCACTCAATGGAAACCAGAGATGTTTATGTGCCAGCCCTGCTTGTTACTGGGATCTCATTCCAGCCTTCTCTGGGCTCCCCAGGCTTTGTGATGTGCCACACAGAGTGCAATATAGTGATAGGCGACAGAGGATATTACAGGATAATGTGGGGTACGTTCAAGGAGTGAGGGTGGTCAGTGGCTACAGGGACCACCACAAGGGAAAGCATTTTCACAGGGTGACAATGAAGGGGAAATGCTCTCACCAGGTAAGAGGGGACAATACCCAGAGAATGTTTTGCCAACATACATTTCTTTTTGTTTGTTTTTCACCCCGAGACAGGGTGTCTCTGTGTAGCCTTGGTTGTCCTGGACTCCCTTTGTAGACCAGGCTGGCCTACCTCTATCTGCCTGCCTCTACATCCCCAAGTGCTGGGATTACAGGCGTGTGCCACCCCACCCAGCATTTATTTTTATTTTATTTTTATTTTTATTTATTATAATCTATTCAGACTACATCCTGATCGTTATCCCCTTGATTGTATCTTCCCATTCCCCCTGTCCGTCCCTCTTCTGCCCTACTCCCTTCCCCTAGGCCTCTGACAGAAGGGGACCTCTTTCCCCACCATATGACCACAGCATGAATGCCTTGCTCTGTGTGCCGCAGGCCTCCCCACCAAAGGGAAGTGATCAAATTAAGCAGTTCCGGGAAATAGACTTTTTCTTCCCTAGTGGTATTATCTGGTCTCAGTGACTGAGAAACCCATTCAGATTAGCTCTTAAAGGGGGAAGGGGGGGGGCAATGCCGTCTTATAAGGTTTCCAGCTCCTGGAGTCAGGTTTAGCTAGTAATAAAAAAAAATGGCCTTCTATCTCCTCTCAGGGATTTACTTTTTTGTCTGTGTCTCTGTGCTTATTGGAACGTGCACACAGGGGCCTTTGGAGGTCAGCAGAGGGTATTGGATAGAGATAGAGCTACCGGCAGTTATGAGCTGCCTAAGGCACCCTGGAAAAACTGCAAGTACCCTCAACCCCCGAGCCATCATCTTTCCAGCCCTATAGGCTGAAAGTGTTAAATGGAAAATTCTAGAAACAAACAGTTCTTCATTTTAAATGGCATACCTTCTGAGAAGCGTGATAGAACCTCTTTCATTATAGTATTATATTATTACGATTGTCTTATTTTAGCATTAATTATGTTTATCTCCTTTACGCTTAATTTATAGTTTTAACTTTACCGTACATATGTACAAGAAGAAACAGTATAGGTAGAATTCGGTACTGTGCATAGTTTCAAGCCCCACTGAGTGGGGTAGGGGTAGGGGTGGGGGGAGGGGGAGGGTTGGGGTGGGGGGCGGGGTTGAGTGGATGGGACTACTGCCATTCTAATTTTGCACCCTTCCTGGTGCCCTCCATCTTTCCCTGGGGAACTGGAGCTCCTGCATCTACCGAATCCCCATTCCTAAACCAGGTTATATGGCTGGCTTTAGCCAATGGAGTATCATCACAGGCGAGACCAACAGTTAGGCTGAGAGATCTCCTACGCCTTCCTCCTCGCCCTCTTGCTCTTCGGTAGTCGCCATGAGAACAGACTGAGCTAGGCTGCAGGAGGAATGCAGATGTGCAAACTGTCCAAGCCGCTTGGGCAGGCGCAGCTGAGGCCGGAAGAACTGCCCATCTGAGCCCAGCCCAGATGGCCGACCGAAAGACTCAGCTCTGCACAAGATAAGCGCCTATTGTTGTGTGTGTCTACTGAGGTTTTGTGGTTGTTTGTAGTGGCAGCTATTACTATGACCACAGAGGGCTGACTCATCTGATAAAGGACATACGTATCCGTTTATCTAGCTGTTTTAAGAGCATGTAGGTAGCCCTCTAAGGAAATCAGATACAAAAGCGCTCTCTCTCTCTCTCTCTCTCTCTCTCTCTCTCTCTCTCTCTCTCTCTTTGTTTGTGTGTGTGTGTGTAAACTTGGCCCCATCATCATTGGGCGTAAAAGGGAAATCAAGCAGTCCTCACTTTGCCCTGCCACTGTGTTTACAGTGGAGACGCAGGCCTGGGCCTGTATAGCTAAAGCCCCTCTACTTCCCTGGAACCCAGCCGTTCTTCTTGCAAAGCTCATTTTCAAGGAATGCCAAGTAGATAGAGCCCGCAAAGACCTCAGGCAGGCGAGGCAAGGTGAGGGGAAGGTGAGGCACATCATCCAAGCAGGCTGGGTGGGTATCTGGAGGTTTTGCCTGCTGGAGGGCTCTGGCCCATTGACAAGTGGAGTTCTAGGTCAGAGGTTTCTCAGATCCAAACGAGCAAGTTTTTAAAAACGGGAGTCGGTGTACGCGTGAGACCTATGTGGGGTGGTATGCCAAGTGCCAGGTTAACTACAAACCAGCAGTCAATCACCTGCTTTACCTTTGCCCTCACGGGATGTGTTCTACAGTGAAGTTGCAGGACCCATAACACCCCCAAACTGAGATAGGAGTCTTACACCATCACCCACCATCCATCCCATCGGCACCAAGGGAGTAATCAATGGATTGATCTATACGTAACACTGTTCTTCTTCTCCCTTCGCTGTAGATGTGGGGATCCCCCACCATGAACGAGTTACCACTCCCGCCTTCCTTCTTTGCTAGCTACATCTTTCTGCAGGATGGACACTGAAAGGTCTGTAACAGTATGGGCGCCAGGAGGAGCCAGAATGCAATAGCACACTCCGCAGTCCATAGGAGGGCCGGCATCTCCGTGGTGGTGGGTGGGATCGGTAAGGGGAAAAATTAAAGCTACTCTCCACCAGGGGTTTACGATGCACTGGTCCTAGGTGCTTGAGACCTCAAACAGCCCACACAGTGATTCCCCCCCCCCCTAGTTTTCTTCTACCCATCTCTCCCCCTCCTTGCTGTTCCTTCAAGCACAGTGATTGGCAGAGCAATGAGCCCACTAAGTATGCTTAAGAAATTAACAAACCCTGCACCACCCCGGTCCTCGCTGTTCACGTTGGGATTTTAAGGCACGTGAACCCATGTAAGGGCAAGGAAGACTACGTCAAAAATTGCTTCTCTGAGTTGCAAAGCAAGTGACTTCCGTGCAGCAGCTCTCTGCTTCTGCTGCGTCTGTGGAGCGTTCTCCTAATCCCCACATGGTTACTGCACGAGCAAAATAATTGAACCTCTGGAGGGATTAACTCAGCTCTAGTTCTGATTAGCTGAGGTGGGGACTGAACTAGAAAAGCTCCCCAGCTGAGATCTTTGGACTAGATTTAGGGTCTCTCAAGTATTAGCAGGTGTTGGAACGTGAACAATCCCATGATTAAAATGTAAGAAAACTGCTAACTCCGGCCCCCTACATGCACACACATTACAAAGAGACTACATGGATAAAGATGGGGAAGACTCTTGCCAAGCGGGGCCACATGGGCTCCCCGAGTTTGCTGGGTGTGCGGAAAGCAACGCTGGGCACTTAGCTCCCAAGGCAGGAAGCAACTGGGGGCATATGCCAATCAAGGGGGAAAAAGCCTCTCCCCACCCCAGCACTGCTGAAGCCTGATTTAACATCACATTGAAGACTCAATCACGAGGAACATCTATTTTCTTTCTTCCTCCCCTCGCCCCCATTTTTAGGTCAGAATTTTCCTCAGACATTTACTTTGCTTAAAAGTGGAAACAGTTCCAGGTGTTTTCCCTCTCTCTCTCTCTCTCTCTCTCAACAAGTAACCTGGAATTAAGCACTTGTAATTGGCAGTCTTCCCATCCCTACTCAGGCCCAGACTGTCTTATTTTAAAGCCCTATTTGGCTCCTCTGGAGGCCAGGAGGAATGAAACTCAGGTGGCTTTTAGTGCTCAATTTGCCCATCAATATCCTAAGTGGTGCAGGACTGAGGCAGGGCACGTATAAGTGCAGGCTTTGGGTGTACAAGAGACAGAGGTCATGGGGCTCAGGCCAGCACTGGTGGGACAGGGCCATGCTGCCACTCAAGGGGTCAGCAGTCGCAGGCCCTAGGCAGTCTGGGACGAAATAGGGCTTAAGAGGCATGGCAGCCATCTGCAAGGTATGCACAGATCTTCCTGGAAGTGAAATAGGGTGGAGAAAACAGCGCTTTTTACCAGAAATGCCTTCAGAAAGAGGCCAGAGGGGTCAGTTGACAAGCTGTCCAAGGGCAAAGGGCAACGCTGGGGCTCCTACGAGTCTTTTCAAGAAGTTGGGATGGGGTGCTGTTGGCCCGAAAAGAGAACGAAAAAGCTGACACCAGCAGAAAGTGAGGCTGAAGGCTGCTGCTGGGAGGGCTAGCTCTGCTTCCAGAGCTGTTCACTTGCCCTTATCCAACATGTCTCTCACTGAGCTAGAGAGATGCCCTGTTGCCCAGCTCATTGCCAGGCTTGAGGCGCCCTGGTGGTTGAGAGCAGAACTCCCCCAGAAGTCCCCAGAACCAGCTACAAATGCAGCGCTGGGAGCCCCTGGGAAGGGGTTAAGTCTGTGCCATTTGAAAATGCACGGCAAGACACGCTGTTACAGGAACCTGAGGGCTTGCCTCCTTTCTGAAAAGAGAAAGCACAGGGGTGGGTGTGGGTGGGTGTGGGTGGGTGGTATTGTTGGTGATTGTGGTATTGGAGTTAACACACGCGGCTTAAGATGTCATGGCCTTCATATTTTCCACTCTCCAAGGTGCCCTCTGTGTCCTCAGGGCTGTCCGAAGGGGGAAAGTAGGACCGGGTGAGGAGAGTAGAAGGGATGTTGAGTGTTTACTCAGGCAGTGACTGTTATAATATGTGATTAAGACTGCAAAACATATCTGGTATAAGGAAGTTTATTGTGGGAAAGGGGGAGAGGGGGAAAAAGAGGGTAGGGAGGGAGAGAAAAAGGGGGTGCCCATAACAGAGAGAGAGAGAGAGAGAGAGAGAGAGAGAGAGAGAGAGAGAGAGAGAGAGAGAGAAGCCAAGAGAGCTTGGGCAGTTAGCAGGGTCCTTTTGTATGGCACACACCTGGCATGCACCTGGCATGCACCTGGTGGCAGATGATGACAAAAGAGGTTGCCAGGACCCTAGAGGCAGGCTAATGGACTCACCTGTACACTAACAATGATGCCTAAGAACACCATGCTGTAGAAGAAAGACTTGGTCCCCACCTGAAGTCACAGTTGGGCAGAAGAGCAGACAACTGGGACGCAATGACAACACAGGATGGCTGATGGGGAAGTGCTCTGCCAGTGGCGCTGGGAGTGCCACCCTCTCCCTCACCTGTACCAGCACTGACAGGCAGGGCTTTACAACTCTTTAATAATGGGCTGAAAGTAAATGACTCTTAACCTGCAACCTGGGTGAGGTTTGACAGATGACAAGTGCAGCATGGCTCTTCAAGACAGCATACGGGATGGGAGGAGCTAAGGGAAAGAGGCGAAAGTAGAGTGTGCATGGTCTGCAGCGCTTGGTAGGAAAGCTAGTCCTCACACCCCACAAGTCACTATGGACCACTGGCCTCTGGGGGCAAAAGCAATGCTTTTATCATCTCTCAGTACCTAGGGTAATGGGTGTGCCCATAGCCACGGTCTGATTATTTTAGAAAAGGGACCAAGTTTCAGCTGGACACTTATAGCCACTCTGTGTCTCAGCTTCCTTGGCAGCTGGGGGAAGCCACGTGGTTCAGCCCTGCCAGCTGTGGGAGAAAGTGATGCAGGTCATTTTCACCTACATCTTGGATGGGGCAGCTGCTCACCTTCTGCAGCCCCCTCCCTCCTTCCTGCCGCAGAGGACAGAGGAAACATAGACCACAGGTACAGCAAGAGCAAGACCAAGAAGAGAGGCACGGGGAAAAGGGAATTTGAGTCTCTACATGTACCCGAGGAGAGTCACCTTCCACCCTTGCCAACTCCCTCTCTGTTGTCACAACTGCAGGAAGGAATACAACCTGCCACATTTGGACCACAGTGTTTAGGGGTCTCTTTGTTACAGCTCCTTAACTCATACCCTGTCTTACACTAGCACTCAATATAGTCACCCACTATTACCTCACAGTGGACATGCCAATGAGTAGCTTGGAAAATAAAAAGACTTTTCGAAGGAGAAAGTTGAAAGGCGTTGATTCAGCTGCATCTAGGGAACTGGTCATTCTCAAACTCAATGGCAGGAAGAGAAGTGGGGAAAGACATAAGACTTCAGAGATGGTGGGAGCCTGCTGGGAGGCGGTGGCCCATCTGAAATGGGGGACCCCATGGGACTGGCTACTGGTTCCTGTTTGACCATCTTGTAGGTCCTATGAATTCAGGAAAGAGTCAGCAAAGTCACTGGTCAGCTATTAGTTGAGTCTTGGACATATGGGGTTGGCAGTTGTGAGAGTTAATGATGTGCTTCCTGGATTGTCACCAAGAGTAGAAATCTGGCTCTTTGCAAGGATAGCTCTACAGAGCAGGCTACCTTTCTAGGCTCTCTGTTGCAGGTCAGAGGCTGGTGTCCTGGGCGAGTCACTGCGGGCTGTGCATCTGCATGGAGCTCTATTTTGGTGTGTGATCTTGTCCTGTTGGGTAGTAAATCCTGTGGTTAATGAGAGCAGCCCCATCACAGGGGAACGCAGCAGTGATGGGGCGGGGCATATTCCCAGGCAATCTTAACTAGCTCAGAACAGTGGGAACAAATGGGTTCCATTCATCCCAGGGGAGAAAAAGAGTACCCGGTGGCAGAATAGAGGCCACCAGAGCTAAGGGCCAGAGGTACTGAGTCCCAGGCTGACAGTAGACAGGACTTAAGTGATGCTCCCAGCGAAAGACCAAGACTTGAGTGGATCCAGATCCTTGCCTGAAAGAAAGTGGATCGTGGGCTTAGTGTCTTCTGTCCCACATGGTTTAAGTGAGGGGACCACTCCAAGCCCCTTTCTCCAGAGCCCAGCAAGCCTTGAAGTATATGGTGGCTTTGACAGGCCGGCAGTCAGTAAAAGGCTTACTTTCTTAGTGTGAAGCCACTTGTGAGCAGGACCCAGTACAGAGGAAGCCGCTGATTGTCCACAGATGTCTGAACAGTACCCAGCTGGCAGGGCCCCTGGCTCCCTTTTAAATCTGCTTTCCATTCCAGTGGCATGCGGGGAGCAAGGGCCCTTCACGAAATGGAGCCCAAGAGGCAGCCTTGGGCTGCCTTCCTGACTGGGTAGCACCTCTCCTGCTTAGCGGCTGCCGCTCCAGCTCTGCGCCTTAGTTTCCAAGAACATTGTGTGTCCTTCCTTCCATCTCAGCTGGAGACAAGGGCGCCCTTATGCTTTGCTCTCTGGGTACTCACCTCTCCCCTGCCGCCCCTCCCCACCCCCAGAGCCCAGCAGGCCCTTCCCCCCAAGGCTTTCCTGGGGCCCCAAGACCTTCAGGCAATCTCAACAAAGTCTGGGCTTCTTTCTTCACAAGGAAGGAGCTAGCTGCAGCTGGCTGTCCCACAGCAGGCTCTCGAATTTCCTGAATGTAATAGTTCCAAAAGGGAACACTTGGTCCTTTGCCCCTCGAATCCTGCCCTCTTCCCTCAGCCCTTCCCATGTTTGCTACAAGCATTACCACTCACTCAAGCAGATCGGGTTCTAAGCCAGTCTTGATTCTTTTTTTTCCCCCCTCACTTTTTTCTTTTAAGTGGGAAAAGATGCTCCATCAGATCTCCCTTCCCTATACAAAACATGGAAGAGGGTCACCTGTTCCCACCTGCATTGTCACCATTTCTTGCAACAGCCTCTAGTTCACCCGTCACCCACACACTTCCTTCCTCTATGGTCCCAAGAATGAGATGTTTTCCCCTTGGAGACAAGGTCCCGCTATGTGGTCTTGGCTGGACTGGAACTCACAGAGTTCACCTGCCCCTGCCTTCTGAGCGTTGGGATTGCAAAGCTTGCAGCACCACACAGGCCCAAGAACAAGATTCTTAAACAGCTTCCTACTCAGCATGAGACGTCAATGCCCCACCCTTCCATCACAGAGCCCAATCTCTGCCCATTCCCTGTCCAAGTATGAGCTGTGAGGGCTTGCTCACTGTTGTATTTTTAGTGCTTGGCACAGAGTAAATCCTAGAAATAGTAGATCGATGACTACATGGATGGATAGTATTTTGGGTATGTCATCATAGGACCAGACCAAATGCTTCAAAAGGTCACTCAGGTCAACTGAGCTAGACCTTCGTTCACAAATTGAGATAAACGTCAATCATTAGGTTCTGTTGGATTCTCATGGAATGTCCCCAATATGGCGGTACCTCTGTGGGACAGACGTGGAGCTCAGAGAAAGAGTGGTGGTAGGAATGACTTATACAGATACAGTAGAGGACAGGGCAACAGATAATCAGGACAGGAGAGGTGGAGGGACTGATGGGGGCACATCAAAGGAACAGCAGCATGTAGTCCAGGACATTTGCGGACAGGCGTCCTGCCTGAGCATGGGGTGGGGCCCCATTTCTCCATTTCTTCTGAGTTGGATACTGGAGAACTGTGAAAAGCTGACTCTCCAAAGAAGAACTAGAAGGTGCTCAGTGCCCAATGTTAACCCGGCATTGTCCTAGTCACTTAGCATACCAGACACGTGCCAGGTGGGCACAATTATCACCTCAGGGCAAATGGGCAAACTGTCCCAGTAAGTGCGATACCTCTAAGCCAGTGTTGGAGGACCGATTCTCTGGGATGGACTGGGATGGAGAATTAGTGTAGGATTGCTATCATCAACCCCCCCCCCAACCCCCGGGAGAAAGAGGACAGCAGCAACAGCTGAGGGAAGAATTGAGCAATAGGTGAGACAGTGGCTTCAGCTGGTACCACACGAGCCTGGGGAACCACCATTAGAACTGTTCTGAATCAGGCTAGGAGACTGTGTGGCTCAAGGGCACGGCCCATTACAGCAAGGACACGACATTGGTAGGAGCTTGGGGCAGCTGATCACACTGCCCCCTCAGTAAGGAGGCAGAGGGAGATGGAGGCTAGTGTCTAGCTTGTTTTCCCTTTATTTGGTCTGGCAATTAAAGTAAGTCTTCCTTTCTCAGTCAACTTATTCTCAAAAATCCATCATAGAAAAAAAAAATCCATCATAGACTGGCCCAGAGAGTTGTCTCCAAGGTGGCTTTGTATTCTGTCTTGTTGCCAGTCAATTGAACTGTCACGGTGCTGTTCTAAATCCACAGCCTTAGTCTTAGTCTAGGCCTCTCTCATGCCCTCCATTGTGACTAGCATCTTCACGTAATACCTCCCCAAACAACCCCCCCCCATTCCCTGTCCTTCCTTGCAACCAGCTCCCCCCCCCCCCCCCCCCCGGCAGCCTTAAATGGTACCTCTCCTCTCGCAGTTACTCAAGCCACCATCCCTGGAGTCAGTCTTCACTCTTTGTTTTCTCCAACCTCTTATTTAATCCATAAGGACATCCTTCAATATCTGTCCTGCAGCCACTGCTGCCACCGCTTCCGCCGCTGCCATGTCACTCAAGCCACTGTAGATGTCTGATTGCCCTTCAGTGCCTCCATTAACTATCTGCTACCACTGTCAACCACTGTCAGGCCACCAATCCCTCTAGCGAGGTGGCCTCCTGGTCCTTGGCTGCTCCACGCATCCTCTGCCCTTGGAGTCTCGCATGGAGTCCTCCTGCACGGCTGTACTGTTTATTGATTACCTCCTTCTAGTCTTTGCCCACCCGTGAACACACCATTTAAATTGCTCTTGTCTCCTACCTCACTTCATTCTATCCCTAGCATCCATCACCTTCAAATATACCGCATTTGAAGAGCTTCCCATGTACTGTTGGTCCTCCTCCCCAGCCCCACACTAGGTCACACATTTCACAAAAGCGAAGACATTTTCTGTTTGTTCACCATTGTCACTCAGATTCCAGAACAGTGCCTGGCATAGAGCACACACCTGGAAATGTTTGTTAATGGGATAACAAGGTAGTCCAGAGGATGTTCAAAGTAGTTCTGACGTGAGTCCTTGTCACAGCCCCATATGTCTCTTTTCTTGTGCAGCCAACAACCCCTTGAAGGTAAAGGCACTGAGAGGCCACAGACAAAGGTCCCATGACATGGCTGGCTGGGCCTGTCTGTCAGACATGCCTCCGACTCGGCTTTGCTGCTGGGCCAAGATCGTTTCTCAGGATGTAAGAAGGGTGGCCTCCAGGCACACGGTGACTGGTGTCAGGGCTTCTGAGTCAGGTGTAACTTTCTGTGATTACAGCCTTCCTGGGGTGGTCAGCCTCACTGCTGACACAGAGAAACAGGAACCGCACACTTACAAAACCGCCGCCGGTCTTTCAATGAACGCAGCCTGTGTCTCTGTCAGGGCTTCTCAGTTTAAGAATTTTTATAAAAAGAGTTTGACCACATTGAATTTAATGACAGTAAACTATACGTAGACCCTTCCTTATTTTTTAAAGTGCTTTTTTTGTTACTGGTTTTTGTTGTTGTCATTTTAACATAGAGCCTGAACCAATACAGAACAAAAGAAAGGACTCTAGTCTTCAAATTATAACCCCCAAACCAGGCTATCATTGACCTCTCACTAGGTAGTATCACAACTTTGAGGTAACTTCATTCTGCCTAAGTTTCATTTCCTCCTACGTAGTGAGGAACATTAGGACCAGTTACTGCTGGTGAGCCTTTGGGTTTCTTGGTTGAACCTCAGCCTCATATTGTTTGTTTGGACCTGGTCCTCCCTGGATTTAAAAAAATGGAATTCTGGTAACTACAGATAAGCCCAAGGTGTCTTTTTCTGCAGTCTACACCAATCCCTGTTGTATTCTCCTGGCCAGTCTCACCCTGCTGAGTTCCCTGCCTGGTCCTGACAGCTGTGCAGAAGAGTCGTGACAGTGAACTTCAGGCACCTTCACAGTTTAGAACCATCTAGGATATGAGGTCAAGGGCACAAGTTTGTGTTCTCGGAAACCACCACTGTCTGTGAGTCAATTTTTATAGCCAATTAGGTAGTTATCAATGATGCGGGTCTTGAGGTTGCAGATCCTGAGGGGCTCATCTCAAGATTCACCGTTTATCCACATTGCCTGCCTTCCAGCAGTCTTCACGCCCTTTCCATCTGTGGAGATCGTCCAGCCGGTCCCACCTGTACACCTGCAGTCCCGTAGACAACCCTGATGCCCAGGTTAGGGCAATATGAATTGTCCCCTTGTAGGAAAAGACTGGGGCACATTTCATCCCGGTATACTGCAGCTAACTCCTAATAAAAAAAATTATCATCGTTCTAACAGGGAAACTATATTTAAAATATGTTGTTTTAAAATTTTTACTCTATGTGAATGGCTCTTTGGCCTGCATGTGTATCTGTGCGCCACATGCAAGCCTAGTACCCAAGGAGGCCAGAAGAGGGCCTTGTATCCCCTGAAACGGGAGTTACAGACAGTTATGAGCCATGTGGGTGCTGGGAATCAAACCTGGACCCTCTGGAGGAACCACTGGTGCTCTTAACCCCTGAGCCATTCCTCTAGCCCCAAAGTGATCTAAAACAACAACAACAACAACAACAACAACAACAACAACAAAACCCAACATTAAAATGCATGGCTTTTCTTTTAAAATAAAAGCTTTGTGTGTATCAGGGGCATGCTAATGTGGAGAGATGGAGAGGGCGGGACTTCTGGGGGGTGGCTCTTCGCTACCATGTTGGTCCTGGTGATGGAATGCAGATTGTTGGTCTTGGTGGCAGGTGCCTCTGCCAGCTGAGCTGTCTCTCTGGCTCAAACCCAGCCATCTTACCAGGGAGAGAGGAAGGAGTTTGAGGAAGATGTTCTGAGGTAGCTGCCCTCTGTGTTGGTGCTGGCCTCTGTGCCGGGTAACACCGAGATTTCTAAGTCGTTTGGGGTAGGAAGAGGTCAACCAGGAACTTTTCTAATGCAAAAACCAGAACGTTTTCTTCTCATGAGGATCACAAATTCTCAGATGTTGTGACACGTGCCCTTTAATGGAGAGAGGGTGTTCTGGATGGACAGAGGCCTAGCCTCCTTGTTTTATTCCTAGCAAAAGGCCAGTCCCATTGGAATCAGTGTTGGTCCTTCAGACGCAGGTAAGAGTGTCATCTCTCACACAGTGCATCCCATAACTTAACTTGATGGCTGGCTGAAGTCACCACTCCCGCAACTGCAGCTTTGTTAATCCAGTCATGGTATTCCCAGTATCCCACACTTCTTCCCCTGGCTCCTATCGGAGAAGTGTGGAGTCTGCTGGGAATGCAGCACACGAGTGCTCAGGAATCCGGATGGAGCTGTTTCACCCATGTCAGCCGCCCGTAGATGAATGCCAGCACCCGAAGTCTGTAGCTGGAAAGGAAAGGGCAGGGGCTTAAAGCCCTTTCCTGCAGTCAGTGCTAGTTTTCTTTTGTAAGGAAGGGAAGAGCTGCCTAATTTTCAGGAGCCCTTCTAGGCGCGATCAGATTTTTTTGCGTGCAAGTTACCCAGCCTTGTTTTGTTTCTGGTATTATTTTTCTGACCCACTTAAGACAAACGGGCTTGATGCCACTCACTCTGGGCTCTAGCACACGGAAAACACATCACCGTCATCACGGCTACACAAAGCCAGGGAACTCTATCCTCTGTGCCCAGCTCTCACCGCCTTGCCCCACGCACACTCCCATGCTACCCCACTTTGCCCAGTCATGGTTTGGAAGGGACACCAGCTCCTCACAGGACATTCCTGTGGGACGTCTGCCCCCACAAGTCATCAGCACAGAGGTTTCCTTCACTCCTTGGGCCATTTTCAAGGGGGGAAACTTTCTAAACAGTCCTGCAGAAATCACCAAAAAGATAAAAAACAGGAAATTAAATGAATTACCAGGAAAGCCTATGAGTAATTTTATTTCTCAACTAATGAAGACAGCACACCCTGAATGCTGCACAACACTATAAACCAACAGAGCAATACAGGAGCAGTTATAATTGATTTAGCATCAGAATTCATATTACAAATGTTCTCTTTTGCTCCTAGTGCTTGGTGGAAAAGGACATTTTTCTGAAGAAGAAAAAAAGGCAACTAGGAATTTGCATGATTTTCTGTCACTAGAGCAGGCTTTTAAAAAGTTTCTTGTGACCATGATGAATAGATGTGCATCTTTAATTTCAAGAATAAAATGTACAAAATACTGAGAACAAATGGAACTGTATTTTGACTAAATCATATTGATCCAAACACTGTGGTTGAGCCAAACACACTGTCTTTCTTCCCTCACCCCCTAAAAGCTCCAAGCACAAAAAACAAAACTAGCTATCAAGCAACCAGTAACAAAAACAAAATCCCAAGGCAGAGCTTAGCTGGAAGAGCTGGGTTGTGAACAAATGGCAGGGCCCCTGAAGAATGGGGCAACATGTAAAGCCAGCGTACTGGAGTAACTGCCAGATAATTGAGAATTCTGAGACCTCCTCTGGAGTCCATGGCTGCTATGGATAATCGTTACACCACCAATAAAACCAGCCATCGAGACTCTTGCGTCCCAAGGTGAGTCTGTTTTCTAATCACATAAATCCATAGCATGCTTTTAAAAATTAACCTTTTGTTTATTTTTATGCGCATGCGTGCGCGCATGCGTCCGCGCATGCGTGCGTGTGGTGTGGCCACATGCATGTGCTATACCCTGGAAGGCCAGAAGAGTGCATCAGTTGTAAGCGACTTGATGTGGGAACTGAACCCCGGTCCTCTGTTTCTAACCCCTACCAAGACCGACGAACAGGATATTCTCCACTGGTGAGTGGAGAGTGAGATCTGACTCTCACATGAACTCTGGTGCCCCTTTTCTGACCACGTCCCCTGGATGGGGAGGCCTGGCGGCACTCAGAGGAAGGATAACAAGTTACCAAGAAGAGACTCGATACTCTAAGAGCATATATAGGGGGAGGAGGTCTCCCTCAATCACAGACATAGGGGAGGGGAGAAGGGGGGAAGTGGGGAGGAATAGGAGGAAACAAGGGAAGGGCTAATAATCGAGATGTAATATGAATAAATTAATAAAAGAAAAAAAAAGAGCAGCAAGCGCTCTTCACTACTGAGTGAGTCATCTCTCCAGGCTCATCACTATCCCTTTTAGAGCAAGCCCACTGCCCGTAGTTAACCTTTGTCATCGCCCTGATTGGAAACACTTCTGGGTGTGTCTGTGAGGGTGTGCTCAGGGAAGGCTTCTTCTGAATATAGACAGCAGCATCCTGTTAGCTGGAGTCTCAGACTCAATATACAGGAGAGATTAGACGGAGCACTGGCATCTGTCTTTTTCTGCTTCCTGGCTATAAGTGCAAAGCAGACCCTTCCTTCCTTAAGTGACTATGCCAGGTATTTCGTCACAGCAAGAGACAGATTGATAAACACTCCCACTTCCCACTTTGTCCTCTAAATGTGAGGGACCCCCAGCTCTAACCGGCATTAACACCCAGGTACCTTCCTTCCAGCCCTGGGCTCTGAGAACACAGAACCAGATGTGAGCAGAAAGCCGGATTTGGCTGTCACTTGAGATAGTCACCAGGGAGGCACCTTGAACGACTGATCTCCATTCCCGGGGCACTCCTTGCAAGGAGCTGAATCAGTGCCACACTGGCATGGCCAGCCAAGATGACAACCCACCAGCTTCGTTGCAGGCCACCTGGAAAAGACGTCAACTTGGTTCCGCCAGCTGTGGTCACCAGATCCTTGACTGTAGCAGTTGTTTGAGATCTGCTCAGTCAAAACTTCTTTCCAACATATGGACTTAAAGCAACAGCAAGTGGGGACGTAATAATCAAACTGATCTGGACGGGTATGCTTTAGGAAGCACTGCGTGTTTTACAAAAGGAAATTACTCAGATTCTGTAGGTCCGTTTCTGTTTCAAGCCTCCACTCCTGTGTGTGACATGCCCCTCACAGTTATCTGACGGCTCCTTTCTCTTCCTGTCATCTCGTTCAGTTGTCAGGAATGAGCACATCGCTTTGTCTTGGATGCTGACTCCACAAAGACCAACTTACCTACCCCAACCACAGGCTGCTTTGGGTCCACTCTTCCCTCAGCCGCTCCCGTTCGTGGGAAGCATCCAGCCAAGGCTTCCACCACGCCGGGCTGCCGAAGGAAGCATTCCCTGGCTAGATACACTTCCTACATGGTCTGTGAAGACATGGCTCCTTTGTTTCTCTGGCATTGGTCTTGTCTCTGCTGGGGGATACGTGTAAGGACAGCACCCAGCCATTATCTTTTCCTCCCAAGCCCACCTGTGGTTGCCACCATGTTGTCTTTCTCAAGACTCTTTCTAGGGATGGGGGACAGGAACAGACTCTTTCCGAGGAACTGTCAGTCTCCAAGCTACCTTTTCTTTCCTCTGACACTTCTTTCTTTCATCTCGGGGACTCTTCATTTAATTGGTGGGAATCATCAGAAAAGACAAGTTATCACTTAAGCCTCTCCATTACACCATAGGGAAGGGGTCTCAGAGTGTAAAAGCATCACTTGTCCTGGGGTTGTGCTTAGTGCTGAGACCCCAGTGCTGGGGGGGGGGCAGGGAGTGGCACAAAATAATTGAAAGTTCAAGACCAGCCTGGGTGCCTTCATGAGAGCCTGTTCCCACATAAAAGGCAAAAGAAAAGTGCTCTGGGTACAGTTTAGTGGCGGAGTATTTTGCCTTGTGTGTGTGATGAGCTGGTTCAATTTCCAGAGCTTAAAACCAACCATCTAATTCTCATCTCTGTAGATGATACCAGCTCACCAGTGAGCTAGCCAAGGCACATGAGCTGCTTGAGCTGCTTTGAAGATGTGTTGGAATCAGGGATTTTATAGTCAGTGGAGAAAGGAATAGAGAAATGAGATTGCCAGATAGATATGGAACAAATTAATGTACACACACACACACAAACACATACATACACTCATGTGCACACACATACATATATACACATACTCTCTCACACACATGTGCACATTCTCTCCTTGACAGCCTTTCCACCTTCAATGTTTAATCACGAGCTGTCAATTAAAAGCATCCGCCATTTGGGGGAGTCTCTAGGTTGAAAAGTAGAGGCAGAAAGCAGCCTGAAGGAAATCAGAATATTTGTTTAAGTCAGAAAATATGTTATTATATTATAGTTTTATTGTTAATAAAGTACACTTTATGTTTGAGTTATGTATCAGTGACTTCATTTTTATATTGTATTCATAATATAATGTATCATAATGATGTCTTTGTTATTGAATATTTTTGTCTACATTTGTATGTTTTTGACATTAAATCCAATCCAAAATTCAGAAAAGATAGTTGATGTCAATGAGAGGAAAAACAAATAATAAATAGTATCTACCTCAGAAAAAAGAAAAGAAAAGAAAATATGAGCTATATAATCAGAGAGCAGAGAAATGATTCTGAACAAGGGTGCCTCTCTCCAGAGGGCAGCCATAGAGGAACGAACTCTGGGAACTGAAAAGCTGATGGCAAAGTGAAGAAAGAGAGCCAGAAGGGAAGAAATAAGGCCAAACTCTGCCCCATAAGAGTTGAGCATGCAAAAAAAAAAAAAAAAGAGTTCTGCATGCATACACACACACACACACACACACACACACACACACACACACACACACACGGGGTGGGGGGAGATGCTCAGGCAGATAGAGACAGAGATTGGTAAAGGATGACTTTATGAGGTTCACAAACTACGTCAAGGAAGAAAGGAGGGGAGAAGGGAGGAGAAGGGAGAAATCTGCCAATGAAATAATTCAAGGAGATTCCCCAGAGTGAAGTACGAGGTTTCCCCGAGTTGGAAAAGAAAACTCTGGAAGCCAGACAAGTAAGTAAGTAAGGCAGACCTTTACAGTTCAGAACCTGGGAGCTTGCACAGACCCTTGGTGCTACTCAGATGTGAGCACAGAACTGAAACATTTTTAGTCTTGAAAAGTTTTAATGAGCTCCCCTTCTGCGCATCACCGCCCCCCTTTCCCTGCCCAACAGTCTACTAGAGGATGGACCACACTTGAGTCCAAGAAAACGACTTGGGGAAATGGAAATCCAACATAGGAGAGAAACAAAGGGCTGTCCAGGGCAGCAGGAAAGCAAGCTCTGACATCAGCTGCGCAGGAGAGGCCACCAGCACCAAACAGCAATGAACAGAGACTGGCCTGTCACTGAACTGTCCTCAGTGCTGCTCCCACAGAAACCCCAAGGGACTGGGAGGGAAGACACAGAACCCAGGAGGCAGGGGAAACAGGCCCCAGTCTGGCAAAGGGATCCTGGAGGTCAGTGAGAAGGAAAGCTTTTGGTGATGCTGGTCAGCACCCGGATGAACGCGAGTGATGTGTTTAAAGCCCCATGTACCAAGGGGGAAGTATGTGGAAAATGAGAAAACAAAACTTTGGAAGGATGTAAAACGGAATGTTAACAATACATGCCTCTAAGTGGCAGTGTAGGCAGGTAACTAACTCCTTGGGTTGTGTGTGTTCTCTGATGTTTTAAGATGTAAGGTGTCCCTGTGTGAAAAAGGACAAAGCCAAACAAAATGACTTATAGCTACCAGGGAGGATAAAGCAGGAAAGCTGATTTTGAGACCATTTGGGGCTACATAGCAAGGTGTGTGTGTGTGTGTGTGTGTGTGTGTGTGTGTGTGCGCGCGCGCGCGCGCGCGCGTGCACGCAGTCATGTGTGTTTTTGTGTATGAAATGTTCTTTAAAATAGCCCAGCACTACTTAAGTGTGTGACTAAGTAGGCTTTAAGAGATTCATAAAGATGTGTAAATGTCAATTCTGTGAATTACATGTGTCTCTCTAGAAAGCAGCCCACATCCTTTAGCAGCCACACTCTAGCCCAATCTTCTCCCCAGTCCGCAGAAAGCATTCGTCTACTTCTTGACTCTAAGTTCCCATTCTGAGTATTTCATAGCAATAGAATCATGTGACACATGGCATTTGTGTCTTCAGGGTTCCATCCAAGAGATAGCAAAGTTTGGTGTTGGGTGATGTTTCCCATGACTCTTATCCCATCGTGTGGGTGTGCAGTGTCTTACGTGTCCACTCCTCAGTTGACAGGTATAGTCAACCCAGGGCATGGTGCTTTTTATGTTTAATAAAGATATAAGATACTAAGATACTAAGAAATAAGAGAATAAAATGCCAGGCAACAGATGTTATACAAGGTTTATTAAGTGAGCATGGGGAGAGAAGGAAAGGAGGGAGGGTACCCGAGAGAGAGAGAGAGAGAGAGAGAGAGAGAGAGAGAGAGAGAGGGAGAGAGAGACAGAGAGACAGAGAGAGACAGAGACAGAGAGACAGAGACAGAGAGAAAGAGAGGAAGAGAGAAGAGAAAGGGAGTAAGGAGGTAAGAGAGGGAGGGATGAAGTAGGTCTGTCCTTTAATATACTGGGCGGGGCCACGCCCCCATGGCAGGTAGGCAATGACATCACAGGTAGGCAGACTGAAGCAGAATGCTAACAGTGCTGTTATGGATTCACATACCAGTGTTGCCTATGGATGTATGTCTTCAGCATACCCAGCAGCATAAATACCTGAGCCCTATAGAATCTCTATATTTAACTCTCCAAGGGCCTGCCAGTCTGCTCTCCAAAGCAGCTGCCTGCAGCTTTAGATTTGGACCAGCAATGTTCTGAGCGCTCTGACTTCTCCATACTCTTGTCAGCACTTGTGTGTTTATCATGGATGTCCCACTGGGTTTTGAGTAGCTGTGCATGTCTGTGTGTTTGCTTGCATGTGTGTGTGTGTGTGTGTGTGTGTGTGTGTGTGTGTGTGTATGTATGTATGTGTGTGTGTGTGTGTGATGGCCAGAGATTGACTATGGTGTCTTCTTCGATCACTTCAATCACTGTTTTTGGAGACAGGGTGTGTCACTGACCCTGGAGCTTGCAAAGTCAGCAGACCCCAGGGATTCTCCTGGTCCTGCCTCTCCAGCTGTGGCACGTCAAGTGTGTGCCAGCACACCTGGCTTGGAAGCAGGTGCTGAGGATCTAAACTTGGGCCCTCTGGCTTGCAGCACAAACATTTTGTGGTGGATGCAGCCAGCTCCCCAGGCCTCTCTTTGGGTTTGATTTGCATTTCCTGAGAGCTAGTGATGATAAGTATTTGATCCTGAATTGACTGGCCATTAATATATATTCTTGGAGAAGTGTCTACTTAAATCCTCTATCTACTTTGAATTGGGGTGTTTCATCATGCAACACTTTGTGTGTTCTGCACATGAGTCCTTTGTCAGCTGTTTTACTCAAAGACTATGCATCTCTTAACTTCTTTGCTGAGATTTGCACAAAAGTATTTTAACCTTGAGGATGCTTTTGATGGCTTTCAAAAAGGAACCATTACTTCACCAAGATATTAAGGTTAATATTTACCATTGGGCCCCTTCCCCACAGGCTGACAGGGAATTGCAGCCAGGTCCTGTGAGCCCATAACCGCAATGGTTGTTCCTAAAAGATGCTGCTACTTCATAGCTCTCCTTCCTGGATTTTCACTTTTTGCCTTCTTTTGGCCTCCTCTTCTGCTGTGTTCCCCGAGCCTCAGTGGGTGATGGAATAAATGCCTTACTTAGGGCTGCGTGTTCAGCTGTCATTTATTCTCAATGCTTTCAGTAGTTTTCAGTCAATGAAGTCTGGTGAGCTCACCAGTGTGCAATATATAGTGCCAAGCCCACGTTTATATACAGACCTGGCCAAACTCAGTGAGTCAAAAATCAAAATGGCATGGATGTGGGGAAAGGATTTATAGGGAGGAGAGAGAGGTGACAGGGGCAGAGAGATAGGAGAAACAAGGGGTGAAGAGTTATCAGAACACGTTATATCCGTGTATGAAACTTTCAATCAATAATTTTATAAATAAAAACCAAAAAGGATTTATATTTATGTTTCTATTAAGAATTTTAGTTTTAGCTTGGAAATGTTGATCTTTCATTAATTATGAGTTAGTTTGTGTATTTGATGTGAGATAATTGTCCTAGTTACCTCTGGCTACTGTAACAAAATGTCACAGGCTGGGTCGGTTGGTTAATTTTAGACATTTATTTCTTATAGTTGTGGAGGCAGAAAAACCCAAGACTGAATATGCTGATTCATTTCTTAGTGAAGTCCCTCTTGTTGGCTTATAGACAGCTAGCATCTTGCTATGTACTGACACAAGCTCTCGTTTATACTGTTTATACACAGGGAAAAAATGAGACAGAGACAGAGACAGAGACAGAGAGGGAGGGAGACAGAAACAGAGAGAGGGACAGAGAGAGGGAAATAGAAAGAGAAAGACAGAGACAGACACAGACAGAGAGACAGATACAGAGACAGAGAGACAAAGAAAAAGGGGGAAGGGAGAGGAGAGTGAAAGAGGTGGCGGAGAAAGGGGGAGCTCCATTCTCTTCCTCATCTTGTAAAGACGCTAGATTCATCTAAGCATAGTTATCTCCCCAAAGCTTCCTAATCCCACTGGGTTGACAGTCAAAGCAAAGCTGCAGCATATGAGCAGAGTACAGAGCCAGTCCACAGCCGTGATGTCCCAGCTATTTCCTCTGCTCTATCCCAGCCCGGCTTGTCAGGAACCCCATTCCTTCCACCGCTGAATGTCCCTGGCCTGCAGCTCAGTCTGCTGTAACAAAACCTCCAGAACTGACACAAGTTTCCTTGAACAGCAATGATTTTTTTTCCCTCATAGTCCAGAGGTTGGATAGTCCAGCCAGGGTGCCAGCGGACCTGGTGTCTGGGGAGTGCCTGTTCTCTGCTGAGGAGGTAGCATCTTCTGCTACATCCTCTAGAGGGGGTGAACACTGTCTTCAAACCCCATCCATCAGAGCGCCCCAACCCATTTGATCACTCCCTAAAGGCTGTGCATCTTAACACTGTTGCATTGGCTCTTAGGCTCCGACACATTAATTTGGAAACTTGGAGAGAAACATGTGAACCATAGAAACACCTTTGTCAAATACAAGCCGTCCATAAAAACAATAATTTGGTTCTGGACTCACAGTTTTATTTCATTGTCTGTACACCTGCCCAAACGCACCTCAGTTGTGTGTGGGCCGCATGTCTTAATCACTGTGGCTTTGTAGGGAGTTTGGGTATCAGAAATTGTACAACCACTAATTTTCTTTTCTTTTCTTTTTTTCTTTTCCTTTTTTCTTTTCTTTTCTTTCTTTCTTTCTTTTCTTTTCTTCTTCTTTTTTTTTTTGAGAATATTTTGCTTGTTTTGTGTCCCTTGTATTTCTATATGAATCTTAGGATCATCCTGTCAACTTTTGGGGGGAGAAAGACACCTGAGACTTACAGTAATGGTGTTGAATCTGCTGACCATTTTTTCCCTATTTATCAATATCAAAATCTTCCAAAACATGAGCATGTGGTGTCTTCCATCTGTCTGAGAGTTCTTTCCTTTCGTGCCATCCCAGTCTCATACTCCTTTTGTTATCTTCATTGCCAAGTGTTTTGTTATTTTTGATACATCTATCAAGCCACTGTTTTATTAACTTTGGTTTTGTAGTGTTCAATGCCTGTGCACGGGGATACTATTTGTTTTTATACCCTGCTCTTTTGCCTTTATTTATTATTTCTAATCATTTTGTGTATATTCTTCGGGATTTCCTTTATAGATATAAAAAGCTTGTCATCTGGAAATAGAAACCCCTTTTCCCCTTAGCTCCTAATACACACACACACACACACACACACACACACACACACACACACACACACACCCTGTTAGTTTTGTTTCTTTGAAGAACGATCCTACCAGGCCAAATTCTGACTGCTCAAAATGGCGCAGTATTTGCATATAACCCACGCACACTTTTCTATACACTCTAAAGCATCTCTTGACAGCGTATGCCACCTATTACTACACAAATGCTATGGAAACAGCTGTAATAATGAGTATTTAGAGAATAACAGCAGAAATAAGTATCTGTATATGCTCTATGTGGATGAAGGTTGGTTTTTTTTTTTCCCCAAAAATATTTTTGGTTCATGGATGGTTGAGTGACAGATGAAGAGACCACAGGCACAGAAGGCCAACTGTACTTGCAACCTACCATAAAAAGACACACTGGGATTTTGAGGTTAACCTCAACTACCTCTTTTTATGAGGATATGGTTAAGTTCTTGGGCGTGTGGTTACCGGCCAGAACAGGTCCTCTAGTTCAGGATTTCCATGTCTATTGTCACTCTCTGGGCCCTTGCCTTGCAATTCTGGACTTTGCACCATGTTAAAAGGAGTTGCAGCAGCAGGTTTTTAAAAGCTTCTTCTTATGTTTGTTTATTTTTAATTGTGGGGGAGGCATTTAGAAATACTGAAAATCTCTCTGTGTGTCTTGGCCACCTGTTAGCTATTTATTTTGCCTATCATTGTGCTCAGTCACATTTCCATAGAAGTGTTAGTGTATTCTTATCAATGTATTTAAACTTTCAGAACATGAAAGATACTTATTCTCTTCCTATATAATACACAGAAATACAGTTTCACACAAATTTGTTGTTGTTGTTCTTGTTGTTGGGTTTTGTTTTGTTTTGGGGGTTTGTTTTGTTTTGCTTTGTTTTCAACACAGGGTTTCTCTGTGTGGCCTTGCCTGTCTTGGACTCGCTTTGTAGACCTAAGTGGCCTCGAACTCACAGAGATCCGCCTGCCTCTGCCTCCCAAGTACTGGGATTAAAGGCGTTCGCCACCACACGTGACTGGGGTTTTTGTTTGTTTTGTTTTGTTAATTTTTTATTCTTTGTTTGTTTTTCTTTTCTCACCAGATCTGTGCAGTTCTAGGTCATGCTATTCAGGCTGTGGTGTGATGTTTCTCCCATGGCCTTTTGCTGTGGGAGGAAGTCTGCTCCTGAGAGGCTCTTCCTTAATGAAGAAGAATACATGACGAAGAACAGCTTGTAGTTTCGTCGCTTTCTGAAAAGCTTCCACTCCCCACCGTGTGTGGAAACATCGGCCTAGCTTGCACGATGCTTCTTTGCACCCTGCCCCACCGGGGGGTGGGGGGTAGGGGGTGGGGGTGGGGAACTCTGCCTCCAAACTGCCTTCGCCTGTGCCAGATGCAGCCACTCACTCTTTCCAGTCTTCTGACAAGACTTCGTGAGCTTCAGATGCTCCCAAAGTCCACAGCAGCACAGACCCAGAAAGAACATCTTCTGCATGGGTCCCTGCTTCCCCCCGGCCCCCCCTGGGTCCACCTGCTTCCCTCAGGAAATCCTTCCAGTTCTTTTTCAGTGAGTCAAATTCTCATCTTCTTCCATGCTTATCCCACTTTACCAGTGAAGACAGCCATCTTATCCCTTCTATAAATAATATGTCCTCAGAATTAAAACTCTAATACTCCTGGTCCTGTCTATGCAGAAAAGTTTAAGAAATTGCCAGGAAAGTGTTTAAAAATTACCATCAAGAAATACCAAGACTCAGTTATAATTTTATTACTTAGAAAAAGTTACGGCTGATGGGTTTTTTTTTTTTTTTCTGTTGAAATTTCAGACTTTTTTTTTAGTGCCCTTATTTCCAGATATTTGCAAATGCTTGAGCCACAAGTATACAGGTTGGCCTGAATGAGACGGGTCATCCCGTAGTATTGTTGGTCAATGGAAACTGTCCATATCTGAAGATGACACAGTAGTCATATTAAGTATCCTTGAGTCATAGTCCCAGCCTCGGAGACATCTGTGTTTTGTTCCACTGTCTCCTGTAAATAAATGTCTCCGTGGAGAATTTGGAGGCCATCCTGGTCTTTCATTCTTTTTTTGTGTGACTTCTTTCTTTTTTCATCTGGGTGGATGTTTAAAGAACCCTTCCATGTCAAGTGACTTAATCAGGCAAAATAGCAGTGCCTGCTGCTCTGTGTGTGTGTGTGTGTTTTCTGAGATGAAGACACTGCCCTTCAGTAGACATCTGTCTTTCGCTTACATCATATTTTCCACACTCCCCTTTTGACAGTTCTCGGTGTGTCCTTTGCTTCCCTTCAGTTGGATTGTCTAGCTCAGCAGAAGCAGTGTGTGCTGTGCTGTGTTACCTACTGCTCAGGTCCACCAGAAGTCTGCCTGTTTCTGAGTTGGTGGTTGTTGCTTAGAAGCCTCAGGGCTTTCCTGTCCCAGACATTTGTTCAGTATTGATCATGGTGGCGCTGGGTACTATCCTAGATGTGATGGAGGACTGCGCTTGAGTTTCCCTGTCAATACTGGGCCTCCTTTTCTTGTCTGATTAATGAGGAAAATTTTGGGGGTCTTTCTCCATTTTTTATGATAATGAAAAAAATGTGTAAGATACCAAGGAAATGAATTTTTTTTTCCTCACTTGGCTTCACTTAACCATCTTCACTTGGCTAGATAGATGATATTTCATCATTTGGAATGTATGTGTAATAATTTTACATATAAAGACCTTACTGATAGACACATAAGTAATTTGTTTACAATTACTTACATTAATTTTGTAGATCTAATCTAGGCTTGGTCGCATATCCCTGTGACCCCAGTACTTGGGAGGCAGAGGATAGGATGGTCAAGTCAAATTGGGCTGCCTAGAAAGAGCCTTTATTTCAAAAAGGAATACACACACAAACACATACACACACATACACACACATTGAGGGATACCAAGGGAAACATATAAATGGGAAAATATATTATCTCTAAAGATTGTAAGATGTGCTTATGTTATGGCCATTATCCAAAATTGACCTATAGAGTATGTGTACTCTGTTTGAACACATTTTCATAGAAACTATCAAAATGCATATATAAACAAGAATGATATAAAATAGCTAAAAGTTATTCTGAAAAAGAACAACCTTGCACATGACACTAACAGCCTTTCAAGACTTACTACAAAGTTAGTGATGAGATACTTTTGTGCTGTTGGCAGAGTAGGCAGTGTTGGAACACAGTGTCCTATTGGCGGAGCATTGACAGTGTTGGGACACAGTGTCCTATTGGCAGAGCATTGACAGTGTTGGGACACAGTGTCCTATTGGCGGAGCATTGACAGTGTTGGGACACAGTGTCCTATTGGCGGAGCATTGACAGTGTTGGGACACAGTGTCCTATTGGCGGAGCATTGACAGTGTTGGGACACAGTGTCCTATTGGCGGAGCATTGACAGTGTTGGGACACAGTGTCCTATTGGCAGAGCATTGACAGTGTTGGGACACAGTGTCCTATTGGCAGAGCATTGACAGTGTTGGGATACAGTGTCCTATTGGCGGAGCATTGACAGTGTTGGGACACAGTGTCCTATTGGCAGAGCATTGACAGTGTTGGGATACAGTGTCCTATTGGCAGAGCATTGACAGTGTTGGGACACAGTGTCCTGTTGGCAGAGAGTAGTCACTGAGATCAACAATACAGAAATCCAGAAACAGGTTTACAGTTATTGGTCAACTTATTTTAACCCTTTGTCTACAAAAGCTTAAGTAAAACTTACTGTTTTAGTACATAGCCCTATGAATTTTAATAAACGTGTTCAGTACAGAAACATGACTGTGAATAATGACTGAAAAACCCACATGGAGAGCGCCGACCTTCTCTGGAGGAGAGCTATATTTCTGCCAGCCTGGGTCCCCTAATGCTTGCCTACTCTCTAATGTTTCTTTTGGTTTGGGATCTGCTGGTGGTGGGTTCTCTTCATTTTTTTCCACTTTTTTCTCTTGAGAAACCCCTTGAAGTCTCTGCCCTCATTTTTAAAAAAATCATTGTTTCCTCTCCGTGCTGGTTTTATGCATCTTATTTTGTTTTTTCTATGGCTCTGTCCAAGTATACTTTCTTTATACTTATTTTTGTTTTTGAAATTTATTGTGTTTATTATTGTTAATGTGTGTGTTTGTGAAAATGTGTGTGTATGTGTGTGGGGAGAGAGAGAGAGACACACACACACACACACACACACACAGAGAGAGAGAGAGAGAGAGAGAGAGAGAGAGAGAGAGAGAGAGAGACAGGCAGACAGACAGACAGACAGACAGACAGACAGACAGACAGACACAGAGAGCAGACACTAGGTTTCACTTTGCTTGCCCTTTGCCCTGCCACTCTCCCTCAGTTGCCAGGAAGTTGCATTAAATCTCCTGTAAACTCAGGCTTGGTTACTGGTCCTCTGGAGTCTGAAGGAGCCATGGCAGTTTTCAGTGTCCCAACTGGATGTAGTTAAGAGAAGATGCACACGTGAGAAAGAACTCAGGGACAGACTCTCACCCACTCGAAAAAGAACTTGAGAGACAGAGGGCAACTTTCTCTCCCCCAGCACATTAGAACAGCAAAGCGGGTTAAATGTTAACAGACTAAGTGACCCTGCAAGTTGGAAGACTCAGGGGGGGGGGCAGCCATGCTGCTGCCATCCAGACTAGGACCGGATTCCTCGTGACCCTTCGTATTCCACCTTATTCTAGGAAGCTAGAGGGACTGCTGTGGGCTCCAGGCGAAGGGTGGGAGAGCTTGCTCACTTCCCAACAGCACTAGCGGCAGTGTCTCCAACATCATTGGCAATGGTGACAGGTCTCAGCCAGTGGTAAACACCAGGCTGTGGTCCTCAGCTTGGGGTGCTGGAAGCTTCCTGACCTCTGGGCTATGGCTCCCACCTTTTACCATTGTTTCCTGAGGTCTGTCGCTCTCCAGGCTGTTTTTCACGTTGGCCACTGGACTCCATTCTCCTTCCAGGTACCCGGGTATGTTCTCGCGGTGACCACAGACCTGTGAGAGGGTGGAAGGTGCAGGGCCTCATGAGCCTGGCTTGAGCTTGAGCTCATCACTTCTGCTCTACAAGTCACACTGAGTGGGGACATGTATTTCACTTTCAGAGGAGATAGCTCAAAGTCACAGGCCTTGGGTTCTGAATAACAGGAGGCATTAAGGCTGGGAGCTAGGGATGCTTCGGGTTTACTACACCAGGCCCTTCTGGCAGTGTTCTAACCCGTCTCATGCACTAAATCTAGGTTTTAAACATCTAGAATGACCTCTCTTTTCCCTAGTGGATGTTGCCTGAGTCCGTTAGGTCTTACACACATTGCTGTATTCACTTCCATTTGTTGTCACCAGTGAGCACCAACCGTTGGTAGCTTGAAACAATACAGACTTATTATCTTCCTGTTTTCTAGAGCAGGAGCCTGTTGAGTTCAGCTGGCTTCTCTGGCATCTCCTAAAGCCAAGGTCAAGGTCTTGACAGGGCTGAGTCTATTCCTGCAGGCTCTCGGGAAGGATCTGTGTCCTGGGACATGCGGGTTGTTGGCAAAGTATAGCTCTCTATGGTTGAAGGATGAGGCTGAGGCTGAGGATGAGGACAAGGATGAGGATGAGGACAAGGATGAGGATGAGGACAAGGATGAGGATGAGGACAAGGATGAGGAGAACGCTCCTGCTGGCATTCTCATCTCTGCAAGTTGCTCACATCCCTACACCGTGGCTTTGTTCCTCTGTCTTCTAAACTACAAACAATGGGCCAGGTCCCTTTCACAAGTCACATCTTCCCCATCCTCTTTTTTTCCCCCAGATTCTTCTGTTTTCCTCGTCGTCCTGAGGCAATATTGGGCTAGCTCCTCTCCCAATAACAAGGTCACAAGTGTCCCCGCATCTGCAGAGTCCATCTTGTGCCCTATTGTGACACATCCACAGGTTTGGGGATTAGGGTGTGAATCTCTTAGAACCATCACTCACATTATGCTCACATCATATTATGGCAAATTGTCCATAATCTCACCTCTAGCTAGAAAATGAGCCCTGTGACTCAGAGACTCTTCCTAATTTGTGGAGTCATCCCAAGCACCTAGACAACCAAGCACAGATAGTCACAACCACTAAATAAAGAAATGAAGCCTTTGAAAGAGTTAAGTCACTGATGCTTGTTTTGTCATTAATACTCCTCCGTCTCATTTCTTTGTACATAAGATATTGTTAATTGTACTTATTTCTGGAGCTTTTATATTGTAGAGGGTTATATTAGGTAGCTTGTATGATGGATATCTATGTTTAGAACATAAAATGTGGTTATTTTCTCTCCCTCTGTCTCTGAAAATCTCTCTCTCTCTCTCTCTCTCTCTCTCTCTCTCTGTCTCTCTGTCTCTCTTATTTACCTCATTCAGCCATTGATAACCTTTTCTATTCTAGAGAATTGGGTTTATTACAAATGATAGTCCAAAATGTGTATTTTGCTTTTCTGGTGTCTAAGCAGAGACTGACAAAGCAGGAGGAAGTAAGGATGAACTGAGCCCCAGCCCTGTGCAGAGAGAACTGCCCTGTGGCACTGACATGAGCCACCAGTCCTCCACTAGGGAACCCAACCATAACCGGACCTTGGGTTGCTTTCTTTTGTGGCCTTTATGTGTTATTAGATTAGTTGATCTCAAGACTTCAGGAAACAGGCACATCCTTAGGTCACGTCGCTAATGAGGTTTAATTATAGAGAGTCTACATAGGGAAACAAACAGGGAGTTGTCTCAGGCCACATGGCCCGCCTCTGTGGAAACTAGGGTATGGCCCAGGATGCAGCTGTGTCCCCACTGTCCTAGTAGCTGCTCTGGTGACATGGCTAGCCAATATCCAGTGGTTGACTTCAGTGAGCCCTATGGGTGCCAGTGGGACTCACCATGGAGAGGCATACCTTTACTGGTCCGTTAGCTTGCTTGAGGCTGCCTAGGGTTTCACTGGTCTACCAATGGTTTCTTTGCCATTGATGGGTCAAATGTTGTCACTGTTGGTTACTCTCAGGAAGGGATTGTATCTGTGAAGGGTCTCCATGACAAAAATGGCTTGTCCTTGATGTGGTTCCAAACCACCTACTAAGCTGTATCAACACAGTCATGTTTGTTTCTGCAGTTGCTTTATTCATATGGTTAGCCATCTTTCTATTTCCCTTTATTCAAGATTAGAATTCTAAGTCAATCACTTTGACTACCCAGAATTCCAAAACATAAGATCACATAAGCAAAGAAAACCATCACTACCAACAAAATTCCACTAAAGGTCACGAAAACAACAACAACAAAATAACAACAACAACAACAAGCAAAGACAATAATTTCAGTATCACTTTTTATTTAAGACCCAGTGTATCCAAAATCGTTTCATCATGCAATCAATTGAAAACAAGGTACTTTATTCCTTTGTCTCAGTCCTTGAAACCTGATGTGTATTTCATACAGCACATCTCAATTAAATCTAAACTCTTTTCTAGTTCATAATGAGGACCAACAAGGTGGCGCAGAGTGTGAAAGCGCTTGCCCCACAAGCCTTACAACCTGAGTTTGATGCCCACAACCTACATAAAGGTAGAAAGAGAGAACTGACTCCACAGAGTCGTGCTCCGGCCTCCACATGGGTGCCCTAGCATGCACACACAACTCCAACACTGATAACAGCAGCAATAAATTCAAGTATATGGGAGAACTTCTGGAATCCCTGCATGACACAAATAGACTGTGTCCTGGATGGTGCAACTGTAACAGAGGCCTCATATGTTACATCCAGAACAGAGAGGCAGGCAGCACTGTTCCTGGTTTCTCATGACTTGGATTTAGTATGTGGATTTAGTATTCTAGATGTTTTCTTGTGTTTAAATAAGGAGACAAAAGAGACTGATTGAGTCCTAGAATCAGCCCTTGGCAAACCATGGACATCATGACTGATGATATGTATCAAGGACCACAGAAACCCATGGCAGATCACCACACACTTCCACAAAATGCCTGACACCTCAATGATTGCCAATCTAAGAGCCAAACCAGAGCATTCAAAGTGCACCCAAAGCTAAGTGGATGCAAATGCGGTCTTGGGTATACTATTCTTCTCACCTCTTCTTGTACCCAGCTGTGTGCGGAAGATGTGCCCAAACAGGCAGAACCCAGAGTACAGGACCAAAGGTGCAGACCCAACTATGAGGCCCACTCTATGGAGAATGAGCCAGGCGGAAGCCTGCCCAAAGAGGCCTGGAAATGGACTGGAGAAATTTGGGGGCAAAACTGCTCCAATGTCTTGGGTAGCTGAAGTCTGTAAGGGAAGTGGAGATTCAGAGCACATCTCTCAGCTCCCTGGACTTATTGTCCTTTGGAGTGGTCGTGGCTAGAAGAGGATGTGCCTTTGGGGCATGGCCCACTCTTGCTCAAGTCTCTGAAGACTTGTATCCCCTATTCCGTCACTGCACACCGAGAATATAGGCCATGATTATACCCCCTAGTAAAGGGACCAGAAGTTTAAAAAATGGGGGAGCGGGCCTTGAAGGCTGCCAGTGTACTCTGAAGAGCTGGAGTCATAACTGAATGTGTTTATTATAAGTGGTTCCCATACTGAAAGTTACCAAGCTCAGGATCCATCAGTTTTTCCTCATACTACTCAATGACTGAGAACAAAGGAGGAGATTGTTAGACAAACATAAACCCATTGCATTTTCTTCACATAGTTGAGTGCACTATTTAAACCTGGAGGAAGTTATATTGCATATGCATAATTTCCTGAGGTAAGCTCTCAAATTAGGTGATGAGGTGATGATGTAGTAGTTGACAAGCAGCGGTAACCACAGCCGTGGTAGTCTGACCCGCCCCTACTCAGAATTCACACAGACTCTGAAAGTTTCAGGTCACAGTTCCAATAAATCTCTTGGTGGGATGTCTCCTGCTGAGCACCAGGACTCTGAGAACTTGAACTTTCTAACCAACTGGATGATTTAGAAGGTCTTCCTACCTCCTCAGACTCAATAATCCCTTAGAAGACTTCAGAAAACAAAACAAAACAAAAAGTGGTGTGCTTGTATCATAGCTTTGATATAAAAGACACAAGCCAAGACAAAAAAGGCAAGATCTGAAAGGGTCACACAGGCAAAGAGTCTATGCCCTTGGGACCCATCACCCTCCTGGTGCCACTAGCCAGGAAGCTAAATCCAGACTTCAGGTTGTTTTTACTCCATACCATGATCCATTGATACGCCGGGTATCTTGTTAGACTCCAGATCCCAGAGGTTGAACTAATGTCACATGCCCAAAGCACCAACGTTTGAATAACGTGATTCATCTTCCTGGCATAGCCAGTTCCCAAATCATCACATAAGCACACACTTGGGTATAGTCTGAGGTACCCACTGTAGTGGAAGTTCTGGTTTCTTTAAAAACGCAGTTACATGTTTGTCTTTTAATCCCAGCTGTTAACTATAATCACCTTATGTGGTCTTTGCCAGCTGATAACAGCCTCTGTGTGCCTCAGAGAGGAACATGGTCTTTGCCAGGGAGATGGTTGAACTCTGAGGACACTGGGAGGATGGAAATACCAGATCCCAGAGAGAGAGAGAGAACACTTCAAGATAAAACTTTGAGGAGATGCTCCAAGGAGGAAGGAGGCTGCTGCTGGTTCATCCTGCTGCTGCCTTTGTTGTTTGCTGGTTAGCTGGATATCCTGGCTACGAAGATTGGAATTGCCCCCAAGGGACTAAGTATAAGGAGGTCTACCTGCCCTGTCCCTTCTAACCTTCTTTCTCTCCTACCTAGTGTTGAGGGGTTGGAAGGGAGGTAGAGGAATAAGAAACCAAAATAAAGTAGATTTTAAAAGTACACCTACAGCCCCACCCTATTGCTCAGGAAACCTCACTGAGTTAGAGACTACCTGTCAGAAACTAGAGACAAAGGCCAGCCCTATTCCTTGCCCCACAAGAGTGATGGATGGCAGTAATTAATGGCAATGATGTAATTATTAATGTATCTCTCTCCTCCCACTTCAGAGATAAAACACTTTAACCAGTAAAATGTCCATCTTTTGAGAGAATGCCTAAGATGTAATTGCCATAGGCAAAGCCACGCATGGATCTGCCCTTGGCTCCTGCTTTGAGCTAGGGAGCACCCCCCAGGACCTCAGCATCAGCTAGGAGGGCTTCCTGTTGTTTGTTACATGCCCTGAAATCTCGTCAGACTGTTAATTTATTTTCCCATAAATGTTTCTGTTGTTAACCAGTCCTTGGGTGTTCTTCCCAGTGGAAAATGGAGTTGTTGGCTTTCCCTGGCTCCTGTTCATGGTCCAGTAGGTTAAAAATGAATAAATAATTACCACAGGCCATACTGAGGGACTACAGGAGGAGGCCTGAAAGCAGGAGAAGAGCAACTCATCCCTTCAAATCCACGGAGGTCAGTGGAGGGGATGAAACCTGCAAGGGAAACGTAAGGACTAAAGCAGAAGGACACAGCATCCAACTGGGAGCTGCCTTAGTGAGAATCCGTCACCTCAGAGCCAACGTGAAGTCAGCAGATGGGCTACACCCGAGCCCTGAGAGCCCCACATAGCACAATCAACCATCAGAGCCCAGAGTGGAAGCAATCAGGCTCCTCAGATACACTTCAGTAAATGATCTCCCAGCTTGCAAAACAACAGGTGTTGCTCAGAAGAGATGTGCCCCCTGCCCCCACACAGCTGCATCCCCGAGGGTGCTGCACTGATCTGGACTCTTCTATCAAGCTGGTTCCTTTGGCCACTCTTAAGAGTGGTTGATTTCCAGCACTTAGACTCACTCCTCCATTGAGATTAAATCTGCCAGCTTTGGCTGGTGTTTAAACACTTTAATTCTCTCGGGCCCATTTTGGGAGAGGATAATTTTAACTCAGGTGATAAACACCAGAAATTTGAGGCAAGAGGAGAAACCTGGCAGAGCCTTTATCCAGCTGGTGAAGACAGGACCCAGGAACTCTTGCAGAGCCGTTAGGAGAGGGACTGGTTGGTATTTTATAATCAACAGATTAACCTGAATCTGCCTCCGGTGCACAGTGCTAATAGCTACTGATTCCTGCAATCAGGGAAGGCACATGCCAAAAAGAGGTTTCTAAGCCGGGCACAGTGGCACAGCCTGTAATCCCAGGGCTCGAGAAGGCTGAGGCAAGTGGATCTCTGTGAGTTCGAGGCCAGCCTGGTCTGCAAAGCAAGTCCAGGACAGCCAAGGCTACACAGAGAAACCTTGTCTCGAAAAACAAACAAACAACAAAAGGGAGCGGGGGTGTCTCTAACTGGTGCTCTGGTCCTGTCAGCTCAGAACCCCACCTCTTCCCTATATGCTTGTGTTAATGATCTCATTGTGTGGGAAGAACAATTTTACATGTGTCCACGCCGTAGGTGCTGTCCACATTCTCCGTTCCCCTGTGATAGAATTGCTGACCCCATAGCTACACACAGACGTCATCGGGACAGTTATTCCAGAAATTTCTCACTTCTTTCTCCAAATAGTGGTGTTCCAGGGACTGGTTTGAGCTTTTGCTCATTCAAGACAGAAGCCAACGATGACGTAAGGAAAGAAGAAGCTGGAACACAGTAATAAGCAGTGACCAAACCCAGAGTGGAGCACACCGACCGGATTCCCACCCAGGACGTTACGTCTTCCTCTCCAGCTGCCCTGGGGGCCTCCGTTAAGATCCGGTACTGAGTCAAGGTTTCATTCCCCAACCTGTCTTCCATCTCCACATTCCTCATTGTGCCAAGACGCTGCACCACGTTTAAGCTCTGGGATCTTGTTCGTCCCCTGAGAAGCTTTGGACACACTGCTAGGAGAAGCCTGCTGTTCCGCGGCTTTCCACTTAGTCACAAAAAATCTGTGCGAGGTAACAAAAAACTGAGTGGTGGCGGGAGGCGGGCTTCAGACTGTATCCTGGAGGGATTCTCAAAAGCAAGTGTGAAAAAGGATGTCCAGGGGTTTTTGTTTGTTTGTTTGCTTGCTTCCTTCCTTGCTTGCTTTTTTCCCCCCCCATCTTTAAAAGTAAATGAAGGAGGGTACTCAGACCTAAAATCAACCCCCAGAAAAGTGGAGGGGAAGGGAACCCCACATCTACAGCTCCCTTCTCTCTCCCCATCCACCCCTCCTCTCCCGGTGCTCACTCCTCTTCCCGTTTCCCCAGAACTATGCCACTGGGGAATTGGATGAATGTCAGTGATTGATGCATTACCCATCCTAGAAGAGCCTGGAGCCACTCCAACAACAACAACAACAACAACAAACAACAACAATGTGCTTCCATTCTGTGCATCTGCAGTGTCACCTGGTCATAATGACAGAGTCAGGGAGAGCTGTGGGGTGTGAGACTAGCTAACAGTCCATTCAAAAAGGAGTTATCAACTGCACATTATGCTCTGGACCCTGATGGGGACAAGATGGAGGTGCCCTGCTGGTCAGTCAACATCAATGATGTGGCCAGTTTCCGCCTCAGTTCACTCGAGGACAACAGTCACCACAGTGAACACTCCTTCCTTTTCAAAGCCGAGAAATTCTATTCCTCCCGAGAAAATGACTAAGGCTTTAAGGAACGTTTGAATGGTTTGGGGTTCATATGCTATTACAAAGGCCTCTGTTCCGGTTGAGAATGACTGTACCTGAATCAGTCAGTTAGCTCAGATTTACACATTTGCATTGCTCCTGCTCAATGGCCTATGAGCACCCATAGCCTCATGTTTAATGTCAAACTCACTATTTAGAAACCAGATCTTATCCTCTAGACACTCCGTCTTGCTGAACAGCCTCATACCTGCCTGTGGACCAAGCCAGCATCCTGGATATTGGTCCTAAAGAGTTTTTCTTGCTCACTATATTGGTTGTTTTCCTGGAACTATAAAATACTCAGCAGGAAGGAACACAGGTTTTATTCCGGCTTACAGTTCAAGGGGGTACGTTCCACCAGAGCAGGGAAGGCGCTGTAGTAAGAGGAGGAAGCCAACTGGTCACATTGCATCTGCAGTCAGGCAGCAGAGAGTGGACAGGAAGTAAGGTCCTGCCCCTACCAGCCCACTGTCTCTATCAAGTCTTCACCTTCCCCAAACAATAGCACAGACTAGGGACAACCAAGTTGTCCCCTATGAGCCTATGGTGGTATTCCACATTCAAATTACAGGTCACAGTCTTAAGCCAATGACCCAAGTCCTGACTGTCCTATTACACAGAGAAGCACAAAGCTTTGACACTTGTTGGGTTCAGATTCAGTCAAAGGTGTGCCTAAGTCCCAAGCATCCTGCAAGGGGGAAAAAAAACCTAGAGCAAGCTGTCAGATGCTGGGTCACACAATGGACGGTTACTTAATGCAATCACAGCACTCACCTATTAGTCACACAAGCAAATTTGCTTTCCGTGCCAAACACATTTATGATTTAAGTAAATGACTTCTTCAGAGAAGAACGTTTCTATCCGCTGGGATTACTAAAGGCCTCTAAAACTCATGTTTTGAGAGATTAAATCACAGCTTTGCAAACCTTTTGTTCTCTCTTATTGTAGGTCTTAACCACAGAGAAACGGAGCCATAATTCATCATTCAGAACATGTAGATTTTAATCTTACTTGACATCTTTGCCCCATCTGAATTAATTTTTCATTATAGTCCTGTAGTAGCCAGAATGCAAACATTCCATACATTTTTCTTCCTCGCTTCGCTGAGAAGGGCAATAAATAACACATTCAATTTCTTAAAGTGCTCATGTCAACAGTATGATCTATTTTCTTTATAGAGATGCTCATAAAGCACCATGGTGAACTGTGTTCAATTTTAACTGAGGTTAATAGACACTTGAGACTTACAATTTTTATATCATTTCAACACACTGTTTTTATAAATTCCTTAAGAATTTTATACAAATCATTTTGGTCATGTTCAATCCCACTCCTCTCTCTAACTCCTCCAAGAACCACCTCATTAATTCCAACCCCTTTCCAACTTGGAATCTTTTTTTTTTTTTTAAATATTCAACTAAGTCAATGCTCATGTGTGTGGGAGCATCACTGTTGTGGGATCAACCTACCAGGGGCCAGACTCTTAAAGAAAGCCAATTTTCCCTCCCCTGGGAGCCAACAATTGGCCATCACTCTTCAGTTAGAGGTAGTCTCATGGCTCATTCTGTATTTTTAAGGTTCCCTGCCATACCTCCTCTTTTCACATCTACACTGCCCTGGTTAACACCGGAACACTGACCAACAGTCTCCATGACAGGCTCACCCTTCCAGCCTTGCTACTTTCCCAATGGTTCTGACTGAATAATACTGCCGACGCTTTTGTTGCCTCCCCCCACCCTTTATTTTGCTCATAGATGGCACAGACAGACACATTGTAGGGTGGCATCCGAGCTATGCCTTGAAGATGCTGGCCCTTATGCAGATGGAGCCATAAAAATCCCAACTATCACTGACAATGCTTGAATCTATGGGAAAATGTAGATGGTTGCTGCCATCCACCTGGTCACTAAACTGGAACCCAAGTAGAATATCACTTCCCCTGTGTCTGCCATCTTCTAGTAAGAGCAGCGGGCTGTTGTCAGAAGACGGCTTCACGAGCTGCTGCGTGTAGGTGCTGGGAACTGAACTGTGGTCTTCGGCAAGAGCAGCATATGCTGTTAACGAGCCATTTATCCATCCTTTGGTGAGATATAGTCCACACCCAGAGCACCTTTGTAACTCTATGCCAAAGAGTTAGTAAGTAACTAATTAGTGAAGAGTTCTGGACAGACGACAAAGGGAGAAGCTCCGTGAACCTACCTCGATACCTAGAGGAACACATCTGATAGAAACATTTTGGAACACTGGAACCTGTCTGAAGACTTTCAGCTTCCCTGGGATGGATGGTAACTCACTCACAGTTAACGTCAGCCCTTAGCATGGACACTCTTGTGAGATTCATGGGGAGCAACTGTACACATTCCACAGCAGCCTACATGCAGCCATGGGGAGCAGAATAGGTGATAAAGACCCTGCTCTCCAAACATCGAGAGCCTCTGTTCCTACTGCTGATTGCGATTTCTGACTGTATACACATGCAGACCCACAGCAGGCAAGCACACTGCAACCTTACCTGCCATTGTGGAAGGCTCTGATTCCTCTGATTCCTCTGATTAAAGCAACTGTCAAGAGACTTAAAGGAATCATGGCCTGCTCTGTGCTTTGTTGTGTGTCCCACCCCACCACCAACTCTGTCTATCTCTCTCTCCATCTCCTTTTGGAAGCCAGAAACGTTAAGAGCTTAACAGTCATTCAAAGGCAATCACGTTTGTAAGAGAATTTGAAAAGTCACCATGCATGCCAGAGAAGAGATCAGCTCAGAAAGGACCTGAGGCTTGTAGCTCAGGCTAAACCTGGATGTTCTGCATGAAGAAAGAGGAAGAGGAGGAGGAGGAAATAAAATACTGAGAAAGGCAGAAAACTATAACTCTAGAATTATAGTTCTAGTTCTAGAATTATAGGATTCAAAAGTCCCATTTCCAACAACAAAAATCACAAGACATAGAAAGAAACCAGAAACAGTGTCTTGTTTTAAAAAGAAATCAACAGAAACTGTCTCTGAGAAAGACCAGATGGTGAGTTTACTAGACAAAACGTTTAAACAATTGTTGCACAGTCATGCAAAAGGACTGAAATAAGACAGGTTAAAGGTATTTTTAAATATATTAACAAAACAGAAATATCAAAAAATATGGAAACCAGAAACAGAAAAGAAAATCTAGAGATAAAAAATACACAAACCAAAGTAAAAAGCATCACCTGGGGGTTCAAAAGTAGATTTAAAAACAGGCAGGTGTGGGTCATGAAGCTTAAAGATGGCTCAACTAAATTGTCTTCTAATGAGCATTGGAAGGAAGACTGATGGAGAGTTCTTGCTGGCCGTCTTGGGAGGCACGTTCTGTATTTACTCAACTGCTACCTAAACTGCACTTTTGTCCATTTCCTTAGTGTGTTTCCCATAAGTTGGAAGTTAAGTCTAATGCCTCAAATAGTCAGGTCATACTTTGGGGCAATAAAACTCATTGTTGATTATCATAGATTATTATTATCTCAGGGGAATAACATTTGTCTCCCTCCAACCCATTTTTACAATTTTTGTTTTCAAATAATTATAAATTTGGAGTTGTAAAAATAATAGCTAGAGTGCCTTGAATTCTTTGCCTAGTTTCCCCCAGAAGACATCTAATGTTAACCATAATACAAAATCAAAACTAGAAAACTGGCTTTCATATAATGCTGTTGATTGAACTACATACAGACTTTAATTTTTGCTGGGGTTACATGTATGTATTGTGATTACATGCATGTACCCATATTTCTATGCAATTGGATCACTTCTTTGGACCAACTTTTAATTTGTAATAGAATCCCAGTGAGATTCCGTGGCAAGATAACCTCATCCCCTGTAGTGAGAGAACATGCAATATATACACCGAGCAATTTTGTGCCTGCCCCTCTAGGGAAACTAGGAGAATTCAAATTTAGGAGAAAGCTGCTTTGGGAGAAGGGTTCAACTGAACAGAGCCTTCCCAGGAGCCTTTTGATCATCACAAGATAAGCCATACACTTCCTTTTGTAGAATAGATGGGAGGGGGCAGTGAGAAAAGAACGCGACTGCCAAGTTCTGAGTTGCCACCTTTCCGATAAGTATGTCACCTCAGAACACATTGTCTTGTAATGGGGAGCTTCCTCCTTATTTCTGAGGCAAATAGGATTGGGAGTCTGAACCCAGAGGCTCAGGAGATGTTCAGAGCAATGCCTGCTCAGGGAGGTGGTTTGGTAGCTGGAAACCATTAGGAGATTCCCTGTGAGGTGTAGAGCTGGCGTTTTCTAGAAGTATAATTTAGTATCGTCGTTTTAGGTTTACTGTGTTTACCTCTCTTCTTCTGTTGTTGAACTCCACGAGTATTTGTTACCACCATCACCACGTGCTGTTTGCTCTGCTTTGAGGAGTTAAGGGAGCTGTGTAGAGAGTCACTTTGGAGAAACTGCTAGAAGGCAGTAAGTGCGGCTCCACGTCTGGCTGGATGCCTGTTGAAATGGGGGGCAGCATGAGTGTGCGGTGTCCAACCTTTTGACAGGAATAAGATTAAGATTCGAACACAAGTCTCCCAAACTCAGTGCTCCACACAATGTCACCATTAAGTTTAAAGCTTTGAGGTGCTGTCTGAAGCGGGAAGATAGGCTGGGTGCTGCACATATTCCTGTCAGCTTCAATAACTCAATGGCTTGCTTCTTCTACCAAAACGACCCGCAAGCTAAACTGCCACGTTCAAGTGGACATTTTTATTTCTTATATTGCTCTCTTGGCAGTACTTAATTCAATCAATAATTCCTTCTTCAAGGATTTTGTATCAGTCAACACTAAATAAGGAAAAGAGAAACCACTTGATATTTCAAGCAATAGGGATTTAATCCAGGAACTAAATGTTTATTAAGATGCTGGGAGGTGCTGAAATGCACCTGGACCTCCAGGAATATCCCTCACAAGTGGGCTGCCAGGGGCAGTGTGCCCCTGTCCAAAGCAAGAAGACATGGGAAGGACTCAGAACACATGACTATGGCTACAGTCTAAGCATGAACAAACTGCTACCGTCACCATGACAACCAGCAGCCCTGGTGGAAAACTGCTGTTGAAAAGTTCCACACCTCCACATTGTGCTTGCCTAAAGAAAACGGCTCCCAGCAGCAGGACGGCCCTCTGCCTCAGTCCTGCCTTGTGAAATTTGAGAGGTACTTATTGATGGAACGTGTTTGCACGCAGGCCTGTGATTGAGTTGTCCAGGAAGAAAAATGGAAAAGATAGAAGGCAGGAAGGCATGGGATGTGCTCACCAACTATGCCCAGCACAGCACCTCCCCCTACTCCCAGCCCTGTGCTGTCTCCTCAGTGTGGCCATCCCTCTGGACTTACTCCATTCTCTTTCTCACTCTCTAGTCTCTTTCTGGGAAATCCTATCTAGTTAAGTATGCAAGGATTTTTCAAAGTCATCATTTCCGGTCAGGACTGTTTCCCCAGTGATATTCTCATTTCTAACCATTTATGGAATCTCTGCCTGGATATCTCTTAGGGACCCCCAAAGTGAGTGCATCTTAAACTAGACAGATCAGCTGTTCTCCCCAGAGGCATCTAAATAGACTCCTCACTTTCTTACGGTGATGGCAAACACTTAGATATAATCGCTCTACTGTTCTATGAGGGAAACCTACGAGTCAACCCTAACTCCTCCTCCCCCTCGCCGACCACATCTAATCAGTTCCAGTCATGAAATTTACACGTATCAAATCTCATCCCTTCCACCAGACCTCCTGAAGAGGCATCAGAGCTGGCTGCCTAACCTCCCACCTTACCTTCCTGGGAAACCTTGCCAAGAAGCACAGCTCAGACCTCTGAAGTGTTCGTGGCTCTGCATCCCCTTCAGATTGAGTTCAGAACCGTGACTATGACTTTCGAGGTTAACATCCAACTTTGTGTTTCCCTGGGTTGTATTGTTTAAAACGCTGGAATTCTTCCCCACCTCCCATCAACTAAAGAGTTAATGCTGAATCTGTTCTGATTTGTTGATGCTTGTGCCTGTCAGATCCTTTAAAGGATATGGCTGTACCTTGCCAATGTTTCTACCATGAAAGAATTATCTCATGTCCATGCCTCATGCCTTGGGCTTCTGCTCCCCGCCCCAACCCACTGGAGTATGTTGCTTGGGGATTATTATAGTGTTCTTCATTGATCTGACCAGCTCAGAAACTCCAGACCTTTCCCCAGTGAGATCCCCTAATGCTCTCAAACCTCATGGGGAAACTGTGTCCTTGATGGAGTGATGGTACCCAAAATATTCCAAGGCTGTGATCAATAGGTCACTATAGGTTGGCCTCTCTGAATGTTTTCCTCGCCTGGCCCCATGTGAACGCTTGGCCTTCTGTTGGGACTGGCTCCTACAATATGCAGCAAACAGTCAAAGAACAGATGGGCACGCTGTGTTCTTTGTAGGACCTAGTTGGGGTTTCTTCAGGAGAAATCTGCACCCATAGGGGAGCTTGGGAGACCAGTATGAAACTCTGTTGAATTCTTCAACTACTGCAAATCTTGGCTAAAACCTATCCAGCACTCACTTGGCCTAGGTATTCACATGATTAATTTGATTCCTAAAATTGAGAGCTAATGGGTAGAGAGCACCAACCCCACTAATGTGTGTGAGTTCAGTTGAGGACTATAGATGTAACGATCGCCATCTTCTAAATGTGAAAAATGGGAGTGCACAGAGGTTAAGCTGAGGGGCTGAGCCAAAACTCCAAACTCCCAGCTCAGCGCTTAGCTGCCAGCTACAATCCCTCATCCAACCAAGGCATGGAATTAGCATATTCTAACGTGGAAAGTTCATGATTTAATCAATATAGAGATATTGAACAGATAAAAATCCAAGACAGTATTATAAGGGCTAAGAAATTTTGCTAACACAATTGTAAGTTTGGCCAATGTTGAGGGAATAAAGCATCTTGAAACACTCAGTTGAAGTCAGGTGAATTCTTTTCCTTCAGAGAGGGCGTGTTATTTAACGCCTAGCAATTTAATAGGAAATCATTGGGACAGCTTTATCGGAACTCAGGAGCTCTGTTTTATCTAGAGGCAGGTACATAATTGAGCAAAAACAGTCAAATCTATGAAGAGTTTGTACTGTCCCACAACTCTCTTAGGGAGGAACTGAATATTATTCATAAGCTAGCCAATTTAGAGGGTGAAATGGCATACATTTAAATTTTGGGGCTTTATGTGGTTATGGATTTGTATTCATGCCTCAGTTGTTAACTATTTTTAATTTTTGTCTCTGCCTATCTCTCAAGTCTTCTCTCACAATTTTTCACTTGTCTCTATGTTATTTCTTTCTTTCTTTTTTCTTTTTCTTTTTTTTTTTTTTTGTTTTTCAAGACAAGGTTTCTCTGTGTAATCTTGGTTGTCCTGGACTCGCTTTGTAGACCAAGCTGGCCTCGAACTCACAGAGATCCTCCTGCCTCTGCCTCCCGAGTGCTGGGATTAAAGGCATGTGCCACCACCGCCCAGCTGTCTATGTTCTAATAATTCTGGAATTGTCAGCTCTTGAGGGTCTTGGGGCCTTGGGATCCTCTCTTCTTGGTCTTCTTGGAGCATTCTTGTCCCTACCACCTCGGTGACAGGTTTAGCTTGTGAATCACTACCGTTAGCTTACAAACCAAACTCTGCAGAGCTCCTCCAATCCCTGACTATACATTAGCAGAACCTTCTGGATGTCCCAAAGCAAATAAATAAATAAATAAATAAATAAATAAATAAATAAATTAAAAAAACCCTCATGAGCCATTCCTGTGGCTCCTTTTGAGGGCCTGCTCTTCTTTCCAGACTATACTGTCCCATAGTGGAGAGGTGATATACGTATCCTGCTGAGTCTGCAGAGCCCAGCAGAGGACCTTGAACACACTGGCAGATTCATAGCTCTCAGAGGGACAAACCAGCATCTGCATGTAGCCCCTCAAATTGCTTTACGTTTGCTGTTAAATTAAATAAGTTTGCCCATGTTCATTTTTAAATTGATCACTGACATTTTCTAGAAGTTCAGGTCAAATGATTGTTTAAATGGATTAAAATTGCAAGCAAGGTTCACGTCTTTTAGGATTTTTGCTTTATTATTTTTTGAGACAGGGTCTTATTATCCCAGGCTGGCCTTGAACACCCTATTAATCTGAAGTTAACTTTGAACCTGTGAACCTTCAGCCTGTACTTCCTAATGGCTGAGTATTTGCTTGCTGCTTGTTTGTTTGTTTGGGCTTCTTGTTTTGCTTTGCTTCTTAATTAACATGCACATGTAGTGTTTGATTAAACATGTCTTGAAGTTTTCAGACCTCAGCTTGCTTAGTGATCTCATGTTTCCAACAGACTGTGTGTCATTACAACCTAAGGACAGGACAGAAAGCCAACTCTCAAATGCAGTGCCCAGTGACTTCAGCCTGAAAGGTGATATGTCTGTTTTTCTAGAATCTCCCAGTCTCTGGAATGTGCATTGGCAAAACTTCTGGTCCAGATTTCTGGGGAACTAGCTCACTGGCCTTAGAGACAGTGAAAGACAGTAAATTCTCAGCAAGTCTCCTGGCTACTTGACTTCAGCCGCCCAGATGGCTGCTCAGGAGACAAGCTCATATATTGGCGTCTGTCCAGGAGGAAGAAAAGGATTGTCTGTGTGATGCAGACACAAAGCTCTGGAAAGCCCATGAAGAACTTGCTCATGCCATAAGCAGGAAGACTGTTGGTAGGCAGAGCTCAACACTTCCTCCTCACTAGGACCATGGCCTAGCCCCCATGACAACCAGGAACCAATGACCATACCAACCAGTGACACTGTCACATAAATCTGATATAGTCTCTGTCCCAGAAAAATTTGTGCCCAGTTGTGTAGACAAGTAAGGATAGAGCAGTGTGGAGGTGTGCATTGCAAACTGGAAGTCGCAGCCAGCCTTGCTCTGAGAGCCCGGGAAGGCTTCTTAGATGAGGGTTCATTTGATGAACTGGGTTCAAGGCATAAGTGGCAAGTTACCATTTGGGGGAAAGGTGGGAAGAGAAATTAGAGGCACACCAGATCTCACTGTACCGCCATCCCGCAGAGAAAGGGGACTGGGTGCTCCCAGCACCCCAAGAATGAAATGTGGCTAGATAGTTTCCTCTAAAGAGCTACTGAGAACTCTTCTGTAGGAACATGGTGACTTGGTGACTTGTTTTTATAGGTTGGCCCTAATGACCAGTACAGCTAATACCCCTGTACTCCTGAGGGCCCATTGTTAATTTTCACCTCAGACACCATGGGGGTGATGGGTTCTATTCAAAGACTCCAGGCTGTGTAAAGATCTGCTTCCTTTTGGTGTCCAAAAATACTTCTTCAAATAATCCCCAGCAGTGTCATTTGTTCCCCTCTCCCTGTAACAGGAGTGCTTTGGTACTCCTACCTAACCTCCAGGCACCACACAGATAAAGAATGGATCTGAAAGACGCCATTGAAATCCTGATGGGGCAGCCACGCCCACCTAATCACCCCGACCCACCCTCACCTTCACCAAACACCCACAGGCTCCATGTTGCTTCCTTGTTACTCCTGTTTTCTCTCATGACCTCCCTTGATGTTAGTGCTATTCTTTTCTTGGCTTTAAAAATAAAGCCAGGAAATCAATTTATTAACGTGCAGTGAGAACTCCGCTTGCCAAGTGACTCAGGGCAGCCAGAGCTGGAATGTTCTCCCCAGGCAGCCATGGGGAATCTGAATCCAGGCTACCACTTAGAAGGTTCTAGAAGCTGAATGACATCAGTTACAGAGAGACCAAGGTGTTCATTTCCATAATAACATGCCAGATTCATGGACTGGCCTAGCCTGGGGTCTGACTAGACTTCTCCCAAGTCTGGAGTTGGCCCTACCAAGATGAGACAGTAGAGTCATCTTTTGTCACCATAAGGACAAAAGTTATTAGGGGAAGGAAACCAAAATCTTGTAGGAAAAAAAAAATCCTACAAACAACTTCCTTATGCCCAGAATCCTTTGAAGTTGTGACCGGAAACATGATGCTTTCTTACCAAAGCTGGCCTGCAACTTCTAAAGGAAGGGCTTTGAAGGTTTGACATCTCTTCCTCCTGTAGGAAGAGAACGTGCAGGTCTGAGCCCCTACCCTTTCCTTTGCTTTTGCTTCTTGGCTCCGCTCAGCTACTCCTCTCACCATCGCTGGGTAATGCCACCCACTTCCATGGCACACGGGAGAATAGAGGAAGGCTGGCTTCAAGTGAAGCAGAAAGTGGGGAGGGCTGGGCAGAAACATCTTAGATCACACAGCGATGAAAAGTGGGCCAACAAGGATGGCGAGGTACCTTATGTCAAACATGGCCACCAGAGAATCATATGCCCAAGGAAAAGGCTGCCTTGGCATCCTAGTCTCACTCAGAGGCTGGGAGCTGCCCATGGGAAGCATGACCCCAGGGCTGAGGTGGTGATGGATTGCAGAGCACAGTCAATGGGCCTTAGTGTCAATTAGGTTACTTGATCACAGTGCTTGTCAGTACTTGGTCCTTGAATGACATTCAATAAACTTTTATTGAACAAAAAATGGATGGATGGATGGATGGATGGATGGATGACTAACCACTGGTACCAGTGAGATTACTGAAACTGTATGACAATCTCAGTGGCAAGAAATAAGCCTTTGAAATGGATGCCTCTGGAAGTAAGCTTTATTTCCAGGTAGATTTAGACTTTAAGGCTGAGTTGTTAAGACCCTCAGAGGAAGGGTTTCATGTTAGGGCAATGTTCCTGAGTCAAAGTGGCTATGACTTGGCAGAGAGTGAGAGAGGAGGGCAGGCAGGGATCGGAGGGAACCTGTGCTCCAGTCCTGTGTTCATACTACCCTTCAGCAAATAAGGTCCTAAAAGGCATGATGGATGTGAAGATGGTTTGACTATATCCCCAAGTAAACCCAAACGGAGACTGTCTTGCAATTGCCTATGGGTGACACATTTGAGGATGGAAGAGACGTGGTGACAAGTGAGCGGAGATACAGATGTGAGGAGGCTATGCTTTGGAAAGTAGACAGAGGCGAAAACAGCCAGTCAAAGCAGAGCTGAGCTACCTAATGAGTAGGGAGGGCATATAAAGATCAGGATCCCAACCACATGACTTCTCACCAAGTGTGCTGAGGACACTGGGTCACCAGACTCTGAAATGACCAGTTAGTTCCAGTTAATATTCTCCACTGGGGGAAATGTAGGCAGCTCTGTGGTTTGAAGTATGGTGGCCCAACAAAACCTGTTGATCCATTGGGGATGCTTAGAACCATGGCCCTCAAAATGCCTAAAATGCCTAAGCCAAGTTGGCCTAGGCCCTAGGAAACATTACAAGTGGCTGAGAACACTGTGTGTTGGCAGAGGCTGTTGTATTCTGTGTGTACAGCCCAGTTTAGCCTCAGAGAACCACAGACAAGCTGGGGCCTTCATCTAGAGACAAGAAAAGTTCAAAAGCACCTAGGGACAAGTGTGCTGTCCTGAATCCCTGAAGTTTCACCCATTCACATTGGACTGAGTACCAACATCAAAGAACCCAGAAAGACTCAGGTTCAAAGCCAGACTCACCACGTCAGCTTATGGCCTTGAACTGTTTGCTGAACTGTGGCCTTTTCATCTTGTAAAATGACCTCGGAATCTTCGTCTGCTTGCTATGAAGATTTCAGGTATCACATCTCAATGCTCACAGGCATCCAACCAAGGGCAACTGTTATCACAATTACTATTGTTATATTAACATTATTATTGTTAGCGGGCAATGTAAATTGGACTTGGCCTCGACATTTACTAATTATTTTGTCTTAGCCAGATTATTTAGCCTCTCTGGATCTCATTTTCCTTATGTTGAAATTGGAGAAAATGTTACTTAATCTGGCGTGGTAGTACACAAATCAGTTAATCTAAGAAAGTGCCTAATTATGCGCCTGGCTCAAAGTGGTACTGGGTACTGGCTTATCTCTGATCAGGGCTCACAGACCAAAGCAAGAATAAAAAAATCATTGATGTTGGTTCCTATAAATTAATTGTGTCCGAGCATCACAAGCCCTTTGAATTATTCTATGGGAAATGAATTCTCTTTTAAACCTGCTTGCTTTATTCTGGAAGAACCTGTGGGTCACAGTGGCTGAGGCTGGCTGAGGCCTCCTTCTCCTCCTCCTCCTCCCTCAGCGCACTTTCCAGGGAGACATTTCCCAGCCAGCCTCAGGTCCCCTGAGGAGAGATGGAGCAAGAGGCCACTCGTCTTTATTAAGCTGCTGCTAAATTTTCAGACCATGAGACTCCTGTCTCTCCACGCTCTGGACTGGCCCATCCCCAAGAAGACAGCAAGCCAGGAGGTGGAGGAGGTTATAAAACCGTTTTGTATCCATGCTGTTTTTAATTGATTTCACAGCAGGGGAAGAAAAATCAGAATCTTTCCCTTGTAACCTTTCCATGAGGGAGGCCTCTTCTTTGGTCAGGGAACCCAGCTGGGGAGAGCTGGGCTCCATCTGTGTGCTCTCTGCTGCCTTACCCAGTCGGTACACCCCTCTCTGCCAGCACCATGATGCATCCCATTAGTTAGTCCCTAAGGGTCCCCTGGGAGACTCCTTTGCCTCTAGCTGCCCTTGTCCCCACCTGAGCCAATCTGGTCTCCCTCTAATGACACACCGCAGGCCCTGCTGGGGTTCGCAGTGTCGTAGATGTGGATTCTGCTTCTCCTTTTGGCTCAAAGCCACAATGACTGCCCTGTAGGAACCCAAAGTCTCTGAAGAGTCTTGTGGATTTCTGGGTGGGGCCAAGGGATGGCTAACCTTGTATAATTACCTTTGGTCTCAAATGTTCTGCATCTCGGGGCAGGAACTTGGCCCACGGAGTGGTGTGTGGTGTCTTTTGTGTGGAGTAAGTGGCTGGAAAGAATTGCCACATCACTCGCCACAGGGGAAACAATGGAAGCGCGGATACTTGGTTTTTTGTTCTTAAAAGATGGCTCAGCCGTCCAGCCTTGAGTGAGGGAATAGATGAGTTCTCTGCATTTGCTAACTATGTATAAATGTCAGCATCACCTCTAGAGAAAGAGTTGGGTGGCTGAGACTCTGACTGTGTATCCGCTGAACCTCTTGAATTTTGTTCTGTTTTATACATATAATTATATTACATGTATGTCCAATATATTACCCTATCCTATGTGCTATCTCTGCTGAGTCATCTAAGTTGTCTTCTGTTATCTTTTTTCCACTGAGTCAATCCTTTAAGAGCTAATTTCAAAAACTCTTAGCTACTTGGGAAGCTAAGAGACTAGGCACCCTTCTCACTTGAGCCCAGAAGGTTTAGGCTAGTATGAGAAACACAACACAAATTTTGTCTCAAAAAAAATAAATAAATAAAAAACCAAAACAAACAAAAAACACAATAATGACAACAACAGCATTAATAATAATAATAATAATAATAATAATAATAATAATAATATGCCATTATCATTATTTTGTCTTCTTTTTCCTATTTACTCAAGCCTCCGCAGCCCCCTTTGTCACTTCCTCATGGGTAAGGACTCACAGCATGGAGCCAAGTCAGAGAAGGAGAGATAAGGGCATATGAGACAAATCTAGGGAAAGGCACAACTAACACAAAATGTCCTTTCGAACAGGGTCAAGCCCCACCTTTATGGCTCTGTGACCAGTGGGAATCCCAGCTGTGAGGAGCCTCTTGTCAATACGCCCATCTCTGTTTTACCTCTCCTCTGTTGCTAAGCGCACTTGGGTCTTTTCCTGGAGCCGCAGAATGGCCCATCAAAAATGATGGAGTGTGAAACTCTGTGGACCGCTGGGAGCTAGGTGTCTGAGACCAAGACTTCAACAGCTCATTTTCTTCACTTAAAACACATTTAAGGGGCGCTGGAGAGATGGCTCAATGGTTAAGAGCACTGGCTGCTTTTCCAAAGTTCCTGAGTTCAATTCCCAGCAACCACATGTGGCTCACAATCATCTATAATGAGATCTGGTAGCCTTTTCTGGCACAGAAGCATACATGCAGACAAAACACTGTATACATAATAAAGAAAGAAAAATGATTTTAAAAACACATTGAAGAAAAAAAATGAAGTGCAAATTCTTGTCGAAACTTTCCTCTGAAGACATATGAGGAAAACAAATGGGAGGAAACCATGGTGGCACAGAAGGGACAAGACCCCTGAGATCCAGACCCTGCCCCCCACTAAGAAGTCAGTTCCCAGGAGATCCCAGGATACCCATCCCCTCTTCCTTTGAAAATGAAACTCAAAAAGAAAAGTGCCTTTGTCTGCCACTGAGGTGCTCTACCATAAGCTTTGGGAGACACGAGGAGGTCTCAACTCCTAAAGGCTCAGTGGAGCCACGATTCTCAACTTTACTAATGCTGCAATCCTTTAAAACAGTTCCTCAAGTTGTGGGACCGCCAAGCATGTTTTTTGTTTTGTTTTGCTTTGTTTTTTGTTTTTTGTTTTTGTTTGTTTGTTTTTTGTTTTTTCGAGACAGTGTTTCTCTGTGTAGCCTTGGCCATCCTGGACTCACTTTGTAGACCAAGCTTGCCTCGAACTCACAGCGATCCGCCTGCTCTGCCTCCCAAGTGCTGCTCTGAAGGAGAGATAAACCTGTTTTTTAGGATCCCAAGTGTGGGATCGGAACGGTCTTGTGAGAGAACAAGTGAGGTTAATCCACTCAAAGACCAACTATCTCCGGCGGGAGCTTGATAGTTGCCAGCTGAAAAGATCCCATGAACAGACTCTGGGAGGAGATATATAAATGAGCCCAGAACTGGAGGCGGGGCTTTTTTGGAGACTTTGGATAGTTTTGGCTGTTCAGCGCTGCACTTCGTGACACTCCTAGAGAGAACTGCTGGAGGGAAGGCTTCGGGACTCCGGCTCCTCCTGAGGTTCCGGGTTCTGGTTACTCCAGGTTCCAGCAGAAGAAATCCTGCTGATTACGCCAGGAGAATTGCTCCTTGGAACTGATATCCTTACGGTTTTGTTATTGTGTTCGTTAATCCTTTTCCTATTGCTTTGGTTAGCTGGGTTAAAAGTGACATATACTCAGTTACTAAGTTGTAATAAAATATATTGGTTAAGAAAACTGAGCCTACACTGCTCCATAACTGTAATTTTGTTACTGTTGTGAATCATAAATAAATATCTGTGTTTTCTGATGGTCTTAGGCAACCCCTGTGAAAGGGACAGTCGGCCCCCTAAGGGGTCAAATGTAGGAAGTCCACCCCCAAGGGGCAAATATTCTACTTCTTCTGCAGCCAGATGCTTCTGCCATCACCTCTTACTCTTGGAGCTCCACCTTCCAACTAAAACCTGGGTGTCTGCTTCCCCCAGACTATAATGAAGGTTCCTCTCTTTGCTGGTCTAACTCTCACCAGTCTGGATGGGTGGGACAGCGAGTCTGGCACCAGCATCTTCCTCTACTACTTTCCAGAGTCTCCGAGGGATTAGCCCAAGTAGGTGCTTGTGCGCTCATAGACTTACGCCCAGTTCTAACTGATTTCTGCAGGATGTGATTCGCCCATACACAGAGCTGCTGAATTTGGAAGTCACTGGAAGCTTAACTCCTCAGCTGAGGCTAGGTAGCAGTGCTTCCTGAATGTTCTAGAATATTCACTGTCTCCTGGAGCTTGGAGATCCTGGAAGTCCAACCACACAGGCATCTGTCTCCTCTCTGGCTGCCCCTACCTAAGTAAAAATCTTTATTATAGGTCAGCTACCACAAAGTCTGGACCCTTGTTGTATTTGAGCATGACCTTATCTATTCCCCCTCCTCACTTCTGTACCCCAAAAGACTCATCTATTGAAAGCTTGGTGGCCACTCCACTCAAACCACAACTCCTGATCCCCCTGCCTGTACCTTCCAAGTGTTCGGGGTTATAGGTATGAGCCACTGTCCTTAGCTTTGTTTGCTCTTGTTGTTTTTTGAGGTTTGATCCAGGGTCTTATTATTGAACTCAAGAAGGCTCATATTTAAAAGCGCTCCCACCTTAGCCCTCAGCTGCCTGTGTGGTGGGGTTAGAAACATATGCTACCATGCCTAGACTTTGTTAAGGTAGAGGACCAAGGCAAAAGAAAAGCTCAGAAAAGAACATTTGATGATGGAAGATGGGTCCAAGAGATACTACACTGCTAGCTTTGAAGGGGCCACAGGCCAAAGAATTTTAGTAGCTTTAGAAGTGGAGAAAACCATCTCTAGCACACCTTGACTATAGCCTTGTGAGAGCCACATCAAACTTCTGAACTACAGTGCTATGGGAGTAAGTTCATGCTTTGCTCTACCAAGTTCACAGTACTTTGTTGCGTCAGCAAACAGGTAATACCTGAGATACCACTTGACCAGTGCAAGTCCTCACCTGAGAAACACTCTTCTTGTCTCACTCTGCATCTGCCATTTCACACCTCATACTATGGCTGCCCCCATTCAGGTGTGTCATGTCACCATTTTATTCTAAGAACAAGTTGCTTTATTTTGGTGTAACCATATTGTTTATCCTGGTGACTCACTCATAGACAAGACTCGCTGTCCCCAAATGAAAGTGCCCATCTCCAGAAACCCAAATGACAGCTCTGCTTGCCAACAACCCCAACTGCAAACTCTAGCTCTCTTGGCTAAAATAACCCACACTTGGAGCCCTATCAGATGCCCTGATAAGCTCATCAGTCATGGCTGCTTCTCCACATCATCTTCCCTATTCCCACTGATGCTATAAAGGAGCAGGAAAGGCATCCTACTTGCTCTAGTAACACCTATCCCTCCTTCAGTCCATGTCTCAGGACTAGAGTTGGAGAAAGGATCTTTCCAGAGCTGGGTCACCCTTCTCCTGCTTGTAAATATTCAATGGCTCCCATTGCTGTTCATATAAAATACAAAACCCTCAGGAGGTTTGCAAGGCCCTGCATGATGCCCATACCTCTGGCTCATTTCCCCATGTGGAGAACTAACACCCGGGAGTTCTGGTAAACAGATAGATGTAGGACCTAGATGTGTGGTGCTGTGGGAAAGGCTATGCAAAGCCTCTTGGTAGGTAAGATGTAGTTGAGGCTGTCCTGGATTAAACTGTGTCACCTCAGCCCAACCAAGGTCATATGTTGAGATCTTAGTGCCCAAATCTACAGAGATATGACCTTCATCAGGAGTGTTCTGGACCATCAGGAGTGCGTTGGGGCCCAAATGCAATCATAGGGATTTTTTTAAAGCAGGAAAGGAAGGCAGATGTAATTGGTTAGATGATGTCATTCTGGGGGAGGGTGGGCTTTACTAAGCCAATGTGACCGATGTCTTTCTAAAAGAGAAATCTGGACACAGGCTCACATACCAGGAGTGTGCCACATGCAGACTGAGTTTATGGCTCACGAGGCATGAACTAGCCAAGCTAAGAGAGAGGCCAGTTCCCCCCCCCCCCACCCGACACCCCATCTCCAGATGGAGTGTGCTAAAGCCACCCCGAGTCTCAGAACTGCAAGGCAGTGTGTTTCTGTTGCACTAAGGTGCTTGACTACTGGCCCGTTGTTATAGCAACACAAGTAAACAAACAGTGGCCTTGCTACTTTCTCACTGGCTTCAGTTTCTCTACATTTTGATACTGAAGGGAGCATAGAGCTCTATATGTGTAAATGTATATATCAAAGTATTGATCTGCCTGAACATCAGTCCATAAAAATTACCAAGGAACAAATGAGAGTACTAAAGCGGGCTGCTAAGAACTCAGAAAGGCACATTAGTCACTGTGCCCCCATGGGCTGGCTTTGTTTTCCTCCCCTTCAGACTTAACGATGAAACTTCAATGATTCAATATCTTCCGATCATTAAACATCCCAAGAAGAACAAAGCCCAGCTTTAATCTCTTTGCTCCTATACGTCTCCTCCACCATTAATCTGAGCTTCGTGTTCTTTTAATTAAAACCAAAAATGGGCTGGACTCCTTGTAACCAGTAAAAGAGAGGTGAGGTCAGCTTGGCACGTCAGATACTCATTTGAGAAGAGTTTTCCAGGGACCCCAGGCAGTCACTCACCGCTTTCTAGCCAAAAGAGCTCTTGGCAGCTGGGAAGGCAGCAGGCTCATCCTCAGCTGAGTTTTCAGAGCCTTTTCCTAAGAAAAGTCCGAGTCACCAGTCTCAGGAGCTCCATTTCGGATTGGCAGCATAGAAGCCACTCAGGGCCTAGCGACAGGCTTGCTTCTGGAGTCCCAATTCCTGAGGGCAAGCTACAGGCCTGGTGACACTCAAGGGTGGGGGGCTTTGTGTGAAGACCCAGCAAAGGAGATGGAGAGGAAGTTGAAGACTAGACAACTAAAGGGAACAAGAAGAGAACAAAAAGGGGGGAAGGAAGTGTGGCTGAGGAAAGAAAGAGTCAACAGCATTCAGATCCTGTGTCCTCTGCTCAGGCAGGAGGGACTGTCTTTAGGATCCTCAGGGCAGTCCTTGCTGACACACCCACTTACTCAGAGGTGGCTGGTGTCCCAGTAAGGTGAGATTTCCACATGGAAGGGTCAAGAAGTGCCATGTAAGGGATGGGGCGATGGCCAACCCACCCCCTTAAATAGCCCCGAAAGGCTCATCACATATCTATTGGTCTAATCCATGCAATAGTGTTGAGAAGCACATTCGATAATGTTCCTATCTCTATATTTCAGAAGAGGAAACTGAGATACAGAGCAGCCGAGTCATCTGTCCACTGTCCTAAAGCTGGTAAATAGGAGGGAAAGAATTTGAACCCAGTCTGACTGACTCAGAGACCACATTTTTCCATTGCACCAGTCCAATTTCTGAAATGAAAACCAGTACGTTACGAATTTACCACCGTGGCTGCCTGAGCCATGCGAGGCTTTCTAATTGGGGATTTTAGGCTGGGAGTTTGTTTTGAAGATAATTAATGAGAAACATTTGGAACCTTGGCCTCTGAGCATCTCCTCACCGTTCCCCAACTGGGCTCCCTAACAATTACTGTTGTTGCTCTGGGCTTCCCCCACCTGCCCCCCACTGCAACCCCACACCCCTGAGGTGGCATGCAAGTCAGTAAGGTAGATTCTGCAGTCACTGGAATTCAGCGTCATTACTTTAATACAGCTTTTCAAAGCAGGTCCTCTAACTGGTGATGTCGTTCATCAACTACCATTTTTTAACTTAGGAAGCTGAACTCCAACGTTATAGGATAGGGGATCTAGTCTGCTTTGACATTTGAATTTGTGGGCCCCCTTCTCTCAGGAAAGTAACTATCTAAGCTTCTTTAAAAAAAATCAGTGAGATTACATAACAGTAACAAAAACAACCATAGCAACTGCCGCAAAGAGTGGCCTGTCCTCTCTCAGGCAATTGTTATGGATTGCAGTCAAAGACCTACCTCTGCAAATTGCCTGCTTCCTGTTATGTTGAGGACCCCGGGGGCACAAGAGGGATAAGGTTCAAATCGTTACTGCAAAATCAAAACACCTTTGCCACCCTTGCTGTTATCATTGTCTCATAGCTGAACTCAACAAGCAAGGAAAATTCCCACATGCCAAGAAGACACAGAAAAATCAAACCTATAGCATTGAGCAAATGCTAAAAAAACAAATGGTATACAGGGATGTGTCAGCCAGGGCCAGGGTCTTAAAATCCACAGAAGCAGAAGGCTGAGCCTTGGGTTGCAAATGACAGGAGGCAAAACTGATCTTGTTGAATGGAGCTGAAAACCAGATGGGGCTGTTCTCGCCATATAAGGACTAGAAATACCCTGTCCACTGGTGGAAGGCTGTGGCAGGAAGTTGACTGTCTGCCTGGCGCTGTGGGTGGCAGAAGAGGAGATCTCCAGAAATCAAACTTCCAAAATTGTGCCATGTGTGGGTGTTCGTCAGAGTTCCTCCTAACCATAACTGAAGAAAGTTATAGTCAAAAAATAAACACAAAAATAGTCTGAGAGTGGAGGCAGCAGAGGGAACAGTGAACCAAGTCACGCAGATGCCTGCTCACTCAGGACAGGCCCGTGAGACTCCACAGGAAGTGGTTCCTACTGCAGATGAGCTTAAGGCAATATCCATCCAACCACATGGAAAAGGAGATGCCTTGAAATATAGCCAAAGATGACGAATCTGTACCGTGTACACTCCATAAACTATACATAATGCAAAAGTATGAGAGGGGTTTTGAGTGGGGATCATTAAACCATCCAAAACCCGGAGTGGAAAAAGAAAGGCACTATCAGGACTGTATGAAAAAGACATTCAAATTCAAGACCGCACAATGACTACAACATATACTTAAAAAAAAAAAAAATCAGCAAATGAATGGGGCATGTAAGTACGGTGGGGCGGTTGGGACAAGACTGATGGGAGAGGAGCAGTTTTCCTACACAAAAGCTCTTAGAACAGACAGCAAGGAGACTTCATTTATTTAGGAGCATTCACAAAACCCCAAAGAACCTCCAAATACAGCAGGAAACATTTAAGACCTATTTGAGGAAATTGTTCGAACGCTACTTAGAAATGCAAACGAAAGCTTGAAAAAGGTGAAAAGGTAAGTTTGCTTCATGTGCAGGAAGGCGTAGGATCAGAAAAAAATGGTAATCACCCCCAAGGTAACCTGTATGTGGAATTTCTAAAACTTTCAACAGAAGGTTCTTTTAACTGGACGAGACTTTAAACCTCTTTTGGAGGGGAGAAAAATAAATGAAAGAAAAAAAGAATTAAGGAGAACTCACCCTACTAGATATTAATTTACCATAAGTCACAATGACTAAAGGAAGTTATTAAAGGAGGAAAAACTATTATTCTAGAATCTGCATCCAGCAAAAAATATCTTCAAAAGTAAATGAAGCAACTAAGCCATTTTTAGACAACCAAAGCTGGGTACAGTCATCGCTCGGCAGCCTTGCAGGGAAAGAAGCGAAGGGAGATAATTTTTACAAAACAGAGGCAAACAGTACCAGATAGGGGTGTGGGTCTGCACACAGCAATAAAGAAAGTTAGGCAGTAAATAGGTATCTGTAATTTAAGCCAAAAAAAAAAAAGACATTTGATCATCTAAACTTCCTGGCTTAGACACATGCAAGGTTTACATGTGTGTAGCATGTAGGACAAGGATAGTGTGGGGGTGGGAGAACGAAGCACAAATACACAGCTGGGAAGGGAATAATCTCCCTGAAGATAATATCTGTGATGAGTTAAAAATTGGTATTGTAGCAACTACTACAAAAATAAATTTTAAAGGAAAAAAAAAACGTAACCAATGAGCTAACAGAGGAGAAACAGTAGGCTATTATTTTTAAGTCAACGAACCCAAAATTGGATCTTAAAAACCAAAGAAAGAACAAAGGTCAATGGGGCAACTAGAAAGCAAACAGCAATCTGTTGTATTTTAACCCAATTATGTCAATAATCAAATTAACTATAAATGACCAAAGTCTGGGAAGACAGACACAGTCAAACTAGAGAAGACATCAGCCCTATTTCCCACTTTAAATAAATGTAAAAAACAAAACAAAACAAAACATCTGTAGTGAGAATCTTGGTTTCTTTAAAAACATAGAAATGTTATGCTTTAATCCCAGGTGTGGCATATGGGGCTGCTTCAGACTGTCCACAGCAGCTGACTATGACTTACCGCATGCTCTAGCAGGGGCGTGATTTTGCCAGCTGAAGACAGTTTACATTTGGAATTCTGGAGGCTCTTCAGAGAATACATAAATTTTGAGCTGCTGCTGCCCCTGCTGGTTGCTGGTTGCTGGTTGCAGATATCCTAAGGACAAAGATCAAATTCGCACCAAGGAATTCGGCACCCCTAATCAGCAGCAAGTAGTCTAATGATACCAACACCCCTTTCCCCTCTAACCTTCTTTCTATCCTACCCAGTGTTGGGGGGCTGGAAGGGATGGGGTGGTGTAAGGAGGTAGGAAAAAGAACCCAATAAAGTAGCCAAAAAAAGTCCAACTACAAACATTGGAGAAAATTAAAGAGTAGATAGACCAGAAAAGCCGTAACTGCAAGAAAACTGCTATGGTTGTATTTACAGCCTCATCAGGTGGAAGTGGGTTTTAAGATGATGTTTTTCACCAAAGACAAAAGAAACATTTCACAGCAGGTGGTCAACTCAGCGTGAAGAAACAAACAGTCCTGACAGAACACACGGTGGTCCTGGGGTGTTTGTGGGGATTGTTTTCAAATGTCTCCCTGTGACACCTAAGTCTGTGGCTGCTAAAGCCCCTTGTATAATACGAACTATGCAAACACCTGTGTGCATACGCCCCAAGATCACCTCCAGATGTATTGTAATCTCCAGTAATGACACAGTTAGGATGATTTCCAACAATTACAAGGAAAACGATAATACATGTTCAGTGCAGTCTTTCAGATTTTTTTTTTTATTTCTAGATGTGCAAATCCACATATGCACAGCCCCTGGATTCCGAAGGCCAACTGTTTACCCAAAATCAGAACTTTAAGAAAAGATCCGCCAGGAGCTGAGGGGGCATGACTGAGCGGTCCAGCACTTCCGGCATGCATATGGCCCCGTCTTCAATCTCCAGCCCTGGGGAGGGGAAGGTAAAGCAAGAAGTAACAAAAGGAGAGAATGGGGCTGAAGAGACGGCTCAGTGGTTAAGAGCCGTCACTGCTCTTCCAAAGGTCCTGAGTTCAATTCCCAGCAACCACATGGCAGCTCACAAATGTCCGATGGCATTTTCTGGTGTGTAGGCATAATGTAAACAAAGTATCCATATAAATTAAATAAAAATTAAAAAATTAAAACTTTTTTAAAAAAGGAGAGAAGTGCAAAGCTATGAACCTACTCAGCAATTTACAGGACAAATAGAAAATTAGGGGCAATCTAGAGGTGCTGACCACACTTGACTAAATAAACATTTATAAAGCTTCATATCAAAATCAGGACTGACTGTGAATTTCACAGCAATATTCACTAGGATGACAATCATACAGGTAATAAAACAAGCCTCAAAATACTTGCTATATTTAACAAAATAGTTCTTACTATGTCCCATTAACACACCAGGATTAAATTAGAAATCAAGAATCAAAACAACATATCTGGAGAAGGTCTAAATATTTAGAAATTATAGGGCTGGAGAGGTGAGTCTGTGGTTAAGACCACCGGCCTTTCACTCAGGAGATCCAGGTTGAACTGCAGCACCTGTGTGCATGGCTCACAACTGTCTGCAACTCCAATTCCAGGAAATCCAATGCCCTATGGACGCCATGGGCACCAAGCATGCACATGGCGCACAAACATACATGCATACAAAGCACCCACACACATAAATAAAAACAAACTTTTAAACAAGTAAGAAAGTGTTTAGAAACTAAAAAGACCACTGTAGCTCGTTTGTGAACTGAAAGCTATTAAGTACATAGTATGTCAAAATGTGTGGGACACAACTAAAACAGTACTCAGAGGAAAATTTGTGGCTTCTGATGTTTTCCTGAACAAAGAAACGGGAAAAACAAAAAACCCCCTCACATCTATAACCCAAACTTCCATATTAAGAAGCCGTGGGGGGAAGGGGAAAGAGGGTTAAACCAAATACAGAAGAAGGAAGTTTGACCTGAAGTAGATAGTGTAAGTCCATTACACAATGTAACAAGCCTGTTACATTGATTATAACTAAAGTTACTGGGCAAGGGGGGAAAAGGCACAAGGCTTATAAAATGTAGACATCAGTCTCTGGGTCTCTCCCCTTTTTAAGGAATATATTGTATTCATCCACTATTTTCACACATATATCACTGTTTCTTGATTGTATCCGCCCCCAGCTTCCCCAGGAGGACACCCTCCAACCCACCCCCTTCCACCTTCATCTTCTTTAATATGACCGACTGGGTCCAGTTAGCGCTGCCTGTATGTGCATGGGTGTGGGGCATCTGCTGGAGTCTGAGCGACCTATCGGGAGCCACATCTTCTACTCCCCCAGCAATAACTCCATGGTTAGGGGTGGGGCCTTGTGAGGGCCTCTTGGATCGATGCTAGGATGCTGACCGGTTTCAGTTTATGTTGGTCTTGTGCGAGGAACTAGCCGTAGCGGCTATGAGCCCATGGTGCAACGGTCACATCATGTGCAGAAGATTCCAGCATTTCTCTTCACCTTCTGGCCTTTCCGTTCTCTCTACACCCTCCTCTGCAACGTTTCCTGAGCCTTCAGGGTTTGACGTAGATGTCTGATTTAGGGTAGAGCATTCGACCTCAAACCGTGACCTGTTATGGGTCTCTGCGTCAACTGTTGTTAGCTCTTTTACAGAGCTTCTCTGTGGGTAGACAGATGGCTTAGTGGGCTAGGAGCGCTTGTTCATGCAGAAGACCCAGGTTTCATTCCCAGGACCCATTACTATTTATAATTCCAGTTCTAGAAGATCGGAAACCTTCTTCTGGCATCCTCTGGTCCAAGCACACACGTGTGGTACTCACACATACAAGCAGGCAAGAGACTCATACAAACATAATAAATATTAAAAAATCAAAATAAATAATTAAAACAAAGGCTTCTCTGCCCATGGGTGACAGGAGCACTAATGTATAGGAATATATGTGTGTGTACACATATACATATACATACACGCATGTATATACACACATACGTACATACATGTGTACATATATGTATACAGATATATATGTACATATATATGTATACAGATATATATGTGTACACACACACACACATATATATATGTATACATATATATGGCACTTAGTTTGACAATATATCCATTTAATAAAATAATAGTAGTAGGTTTTCTTTCTAAGGCCTATGACCCTCCCAGCCATGGGCTTTTGAACATATTTACCAGGTAGGCCTAAAATACAATCTTTAAGGAGTCTGTTGGTCAGGGCTGGAGAGATGACTCAGAGGTTAAGAAGTCTGTTGGTTACCCTGGAAACAGCCATGCCACTACTGCGACACCCTTTGCTTGGTTGTTGGTAGAACAGATAGAGGGGCTGGAGAGCTGGCTCTGTGGTGAGGACCCAGAAGACCCAGGTTCAATTCTTAGCACCTGCCTGGTGGCTCTTGACCTTCTGTAACTTTAGTAACCCAGTTCTAGGGCGTCGGATGCCCTCGTTTGGTCTCAGGAGGTACCAGTCACACACATGGTACACACACATACATGAAGAGAAAATATCCATACACATAAAGTAATAATAACTCATTTAAAAGATGAAAAAAAAAAGAGCAGGCAGAAAATCAGCAAAGATGTGGAAGAGCTGAGCTCTGCCAGCCACCTTGACTTGAGTGTTTATCTAAAACATGCCCGAGAAAGTTCACAAGAAGCGTTCTTGTCGCGCACACACAGCACTGTCACGGAGATAAACTACCACCAACACTTAGCAACGGTAGCGCTACTGGCCAAGTGTTCAGGACTCTTCCCAGAAGGCCAAATTCACGCGCCAGCCCAAAACAGATCAAACCAACACAGACTCCGAGAACAGAAACTGGGCCTTGGCTGCACACAGGAGACCCCGTAGCCAGCTCGTTAATGAAGCTGCGGGGAGCATTGGCAGGTTGATTGATGAGGCTGTAATCAATTAAGTTGTTTTCTGCTTCTCACCTTTGTTTTTCTTATAAATGCCACTTGGTCACGTTGTGGCTGGATTACTGGGGTGGGGGTGGGGGGCGCTGATCATGAAACCGGGCTGCTCTGTCACTATGACTGCAGGTGATAGTGAGGTACTGTGTACTCAAAAGAGCTAGAGATTGAGGACAAGAATGTTTAATATAAAACATTATACAATGTATACATATATGGAAATATCATATGGTGCCCTTTTGTATATTTTTATGTATTGGCTAAAAATAAAGACTTAAAGTCCCCCTACACACATACAGACACACACACCAGAAAAACCGTTTTTGGTTCCAAGAACTGTCTAATTTGTAATTCCTTCTTGTTTTGTTTGCTTTGCTCAAAGAAATGCCATAGAATTCAATAAATCTAGACATGTTCCTTTCAGCAAGCCAATGTATAATCTCTAAAAATCATGGGGTTCATTTGGAAATCAACAATGTAAAGGCATTTGGAAAATGCTATTGTCAATTTGTCTTCAAATGTCTACCTGTTTATGTCACCTTCCTTGTGGTAGAAATATTTCACAACAAAAATAAAACTTGAACTATTTTAGCTTCTATTTTGGGGTTTTTTGTTTTGTTTTGTTTTTCTTGTTTGTTTGTTTTTCAAGACAGGGTTTCTCTGTGTAGCCTTGGCTGTCCTGGACTCACTTTGTAGACCAGGCTGGCCTCGAACTCACAGCGATCCGCCTACCTCTGCCTCCCGAGTGCTGGGATTAAAGTCGTGCACCACCACACCTGGCTTTTTAAAAGGTTTTGTTGTTGTTCCTTTTCTGTACTCTGGTATGTTGCCTGGATTTCTGAGAGATCGCATCCACTGAAACCGGGGTTACAGATACTTGTGAGGACACCGGGAATCGAACTCAGGTTCTCTGGTTCTCTGCTAGAACCAGATGTTCATAACCACTGAGCCATCTCCCCAGCCAAAAACTTGAACTATTTTAAGCTGACCCAAAGTGACAATTTGGTGATAATAGTAATGACAGCCCTTTCTTACTGATGAAGACTCTGACAGATGTGAGGACCAGAAAGTGGGAAAAACAAATTAGGACTTCCTGCAAATTCCTAGAAGGACAACCCTGTAACAAGCAACTACATCACAGAGTGGAAGAAAGCCTCGCTGTGTCATACAAGCTCTGTGTGTTCTGTGACACCTGAGCATAACCGCCAAGGGTTCTGTTCAGCGGGAGGATGCAGCAATACTAAAAGAAGATGAGGTAAACCTTTACGAACCCTGCATTTTTCTCCTGCAGCCTCTACTTGGCTTTACTCTTCCTTACCCACCTTATTTCTCGACCCTGCTCACCCCCTCAACTTTAGAATCTCGGACAGAGACTGGGTGAAAGGTTTTCAGATACAATGACCAGTGTTGACTTGGGCCATGATGCTGTGGGACCTAGTTCTCCTCACTGAGCTGCCTACTCTTCGCTTGGCCTCAGGTCAAGAGTCACCTAAGATTACCAGCAGCCTCCATTACATGGCCAGAATAAATCACGTGACCCGGCTGTGAGAATATGGGCAAAACAAACTGAGTGCTTGGCCTTAATCTCCTCACCTTTGAAATACAGGCAATTAGCTGCTTCAGGGAGGTGGTGGGGTTTAAATAAGAGGGCGGATACAAACTTACCTCACAGAGGACTCAATGCTGAAAGACCCCTGGGGTAGCTGTTACAGGATGGTAGTGAACCGGCTTATACTACAGGCATGGTGGAGACATACAGTCAGCCATGAGAATCTCTGCTTTGCTTTCCACAGTGTGCAGTTGCTACTTATAACCTAAGTACTGGGAGATGGAAACAGGTAGCCCTGGGCTTGTGCCCAGCCCTCAAGGCCTAATTGGCAAGGTCCAGGCCAGTGAGAGAGCCCATCTTAAAAAATAATGAGAGGATGACTCTGCCAGAGGAATGACACGTATATGACACGTATATTCTCTCTGTGTGTCTGTCTCTGTCTCTGTCTGTCTGTCTGTCTGTCTGTCTGTCTGTCTGTCTCTCTCTCTCTCTCTCTCTCTCTCTCTCTATTTCTCTCTCTGTCTGTCTCTGTCTGTCTGTCTCTCTCTCTCTCTGTCTCTCTGTGTCTCTCTGTGTCTGTCTCTCTGTGTCTCTGTCTCTGTGTCTCTGTCTCTCTCTCTCTCTCTCTCTCTCTCTCTCTCTCTCTCTCTCTCTCTCTCTCTCATCTACTCGTGCACACACCAATGTGCACCAATGTACCAATGACTGACTACATATTCAAACCATGTCAGTCATTATTGTTAACCTCATGGAATTGTCAGACATTATTTGAAAGTTAGTTAATGCTAGGGAGTTATTCTAAGTTATAGCTTGCTTCCAAGTGAGTGTGACCATTACACGCGTACATCAAAATGCTAAAAACAACCGAGCAAACAAAAAACCCTTTTCAAGCCCTTCATATTTTTCACAGGACACTTCTCCTGTTAGAACAGTCAGCTAGAAAGTTTAAAAACCAAAGTTTCAAAATCAGTTCCTTCCTACAGGGCAGGATGTGTGACTCAACTGACACTGACTCTTGAAAACCCAGCTCACCCGACCTCTCTGTGGTCCTCCAGTCAAGAAGGCAGACGCCACTGCCACTCAGCTGCAGGTCTAGCTGTGGCCAGCAGAGGGCAGGGCTGCACACAAACTTTGCCACTTCGGAAGCTTCTGGGAGGCCTCACAACTGTCTATAGTTTGGGGTATTCTCTCCACCCTTTATTTTTAATTGCTTGTCTCTGAAAGAAAAGCCGTGGTGTTTCATAAATGACTGGTTTCTCCCACGGTGCTAGGCTTTTATCTCCTGTGTTCCATTTTGTTATCCTGCCTATTTCTGTTGGCTGCAACAGGCTCAGGTGATGCGGGAAAGCATTGTAGGTTGGGGTGGGTAGGCAGTGCAAGAGGTGTACCCTGGAAAGTGGGGAACCTCAAAAACCCCTGGAGTCTGCTGGTGCAGCCACCTACTCTCCTTGTCTTTTCTTGGGTCACTTTCCACCCACCTTGACTGGCTCTTCTCCCACACCGTAGCAAACCTGAGACACCGGTGACCCCCTGTGATGCCTGACACACCGGTGAGCCCCGTAAGGAAACGGAGTTTCTCTCCTCTCAACCATCTCTTCACAACGCGTCTTTAAAGAGCTGAACTCCGGCACCACCTTCCCTGAGAAACCTCATGCCAGCGTCCCCTCAGTGATGACTATGACTTAGTGTCATCTCGTCACTGTGCCCCGCCCTTCTCTAGTCAGGGACTGTTTCCTCTCCCCTCCATCTCGGCATTTACAGTTCTTCCTCCACTTAGAGCTATGGGGGCCTGGAAAACAGAAACCGAGAGCGTTAATATCTGTGCTCCCAGGGTGAGGTACCCTGCCCAAGCCAGCAACCGGCAGGCGGGATCGGGGGTCCAGCAAGTTGTTCCTTCCCTGAAGACTTCTACAGCCAACAGCCTCTGGCCTCTGTCTCTGAAACTCCCACTCACGCTCGCTTGCATCCACTAGCATCTGTCTCCCTCCCTTAGTTCTGACCTTTCAAGAGCAGATGAGTCAGCCACCCAGTCTAGAGCCCAAAGCCACTCACTTTGTCTTCAGCCTCTCCTGATCGTGTGTACTGCTGACTACATCTAACTTTCTCCTTGACCGTCGTCCTCCAGTGGACTCATCTTGCCTGTGTTTCTGCCCCACTTTCCCCGTGGAGCAGCACTGCAGACAGCCCAGGCTATCCTCAGTCCTCCTGCAGGCAGCCCAGGCTATCCTCAGTCCTCCTGCAGGCAGCCCAGGCTATCCTCAGTCCTCCTGCAGGCAGCCCAGGCTATCCTCAGTCCTCCTGTAGGCAGCCCAATACCAACTGTATTCAGACGAGAAGTGTATCTCATGTCCCGAAAGCAGAACAGTCCTGACCGGGGGGAAAGAGGAGGGGGTGCGGTGTGCTTCACTGGTAGAGCCCTTCCTTGCCTAGCACGCATAAGGCTCTGGCTTCAATTCCCAGCGCCTCAGAATAAAAACAAACTCACAGCGCCAAGTCTTTGGGAAGAAGTAAGGATGGACCTAGATCGAACTCCCAGACCTGACTCTTTTGAGCACACTGCTGTCCAGTGAGTGCAGGTGCGGGGTCCCTCCTCACAAGGTGAGCTGGACCACGGTGGCCCAGCACAGACATTCTTAGGCACTGATGCTGCTGCCTGGCTGGGGGAATAGGGCTTAGTCTTGATTAAAGTTGTCTTTAATTTCCCTTTTGTCTGACTGGCTCTGTTCAGCCAATGCTAACCCACTTGTCCAAAGGATCCCAGGCTGATTGCCAGCACTTGCGGCCAAAGCCTCTAATGCCCAGACCCTCCTCTCTAATTGTCCTACCCAAAGTATCTCTGCCTCTTCTGGCTGACAGCGTGGGCCGGCCAGGCTCCAGGTTCCCTCCCAGCCCCCACCCCAATGTGATTAACTGTGAACATCAAGGGAAATACAGACTGGAAACTTTTTATACATTAGCAATAGAAGAAGCCACGACTCTGTGGGAAAGAGATGCAAGCTCCCAAGTCATTCTTCCTAAGTGCTTGGGCAGACATTTGTCCAGCCGTGGCAAGCTTTCCAGAGCTTCAAAGAAGCTCCAAAGCTTACTCAGGACCTATTGTTTCAGGAAACACGAATTTTCTCATCAGTGAAAAAAACCAATCATACCCTCAGGCCCAAATCCAAAGATAGGCAAGGCCTTCCAGGGCATCCCTCAACATTAAAGATCTCTCCCTGGGCTTCAAGTAAGGTTTTATGAGCATCGGTGGCATGTGGTACTGTTGTCACCAACACTGTCAACTGAGCATCCCTGGGCTGAGAAGTAAGCTCAGACCATGTGGCCACCCCTGTTTTCAGCTCTCCTGCCCTGGTTTCCCAAAAGTTTTCATTTCAATTTGTACTTCTAGAACCTTCTAGATTCTGCCACCAGTCAAACTCAATGTTCTCCTTTCTCAGCAGAGACTTGTTGTGTACTTACTGAAAACCTTGCCCTCTCCGGGGTGTACTCAGGCCGGAGTGGTTGAGTGGGTTACCTTGGGGCACAATTGAGTCAAGCACTTCCAAAGGATGATCAGGTCTCCAACCTCCTGCTGCACCACCCCATTAGACACCAGCCTGGCACGTCAGGTATTTGTGCCAAGTCCCACGCTACAGTAATCAGAGTCTCTGTTTATCTAGTCACTTCGTCTATTAGCGTGGATCTGAAGAAGGACAATGTGGCTGAGGTCTGTGCTGAGCCAACTGAGGTCTGTGCTGGGTACCAGAGAGTCACATCTCTGAGAAGTGGACTTTGACCTAGTGACTGGTGGGCATGGTGTCGCAAGTCTTTAAATCCCAGCACTTGGGAGACGGAGGCAGGTGGATTGCTCTGAGTTTGAGGCCAGCCTGGTCTACAAATCGAGTCCAGAACAGCCAAGATAACATAGAGAAACACTGTCTCAAAAAAAAAAAAAAAAAAAAAAAAAAAAGAAAAGAAAAGGTGACTGCCAATCTACAGCTACATTCTAAACCCACATAGAACTGTAGTCCTCACCCTCAACAAGGAAACTGCTCTTTGCAGCAGACACAGACCGCTACAGAGAACTAAGGCCAATCAAAATACAGAGTTGTGAAGCCCTGTCCCAAATGGGTACATCTACAAAACAACCCCTGCATCTAGGGCTCAGGGAACATTCCAGAAGAGGGGGTGGGAAGACTGTAAGAGCCTGAGATCAGGGAGTTTGTTGTAAGATCGAGTCTCCTAGTAAAGTCTCGCCAACCTGACCGCCTGAACATGAGCTGAACAGCAGAGATGCCAAAGAGAGAGAGAGACCAGGAGGCCTCAACTATACACAAGGAATTACAGGTAACTAAGGAATTAAGGGAGCAGGAGAAATAGGCTTCCCTAGGGAAGAGCATATCAACTGGCTGTCAAAACCCAAAGGGTCAGCCCTGAAAACGTACACACAAATGATGTGATACACACTGAGCAGATTATATTTATGTCTTTAGGAATATGTATGTATGTGTATTATATTAATGTAATTGTGCTATAACATATATCAGTATTATAATAACATTACAATAATATATGTATTATATTACAATCTTAAAAAATAAAAGAAGAGGGAGAAGAAGAAGAAGGAAGAAGAAGAAGGAAGAAGAAGAAGAAGAAGAAGAAGAAGTAGAAGAAGAAGAAGAAGAAGAAGAAGAAGAAGAAGAAGAAGAAGAAGAAGAAGAAGAAGAAGAAAAGTTAAGTTGGCTAAGAAGTAGCTCACTTCAAGGGCTACAGGGCCAACTATATCCCCAATCACAGCCCTGGACACAGGGTGGGCCCTGCTATCACGTAGGCATCAACAGTTCCGGCCCTTCCCTACCTGATAAATATTACTTGTTTATTGTGGTTTAATCTGAAATACCACAAACCCCCACCCCCAACACACACACACACACACACACACACACACACACACACACACACACACACACACACCCCTTTGCCCACATAAGTGCCATCAGACCAACTCTGGCCACCTTCGGCTACCATAGCTGGACATTCTGCCGTTTGCCTTCGGCACTTGTTCAGTGCATCTTCTCTTCCTCAATCAGTCTTCTTGGACTGAGCTCTTCAAAAGGATCTTTGATCTTGATCATCCATGACAAAAACAACAACAACAACAACAAAAAACAAAACAAAACCCAAAACTTCAAATTATTATAAAAAAAAAAGAACTACAGTAATTTTTCATGTTTATTTAATACGGTTTTTGACAGTCTTGTTCTTCTGAAGTCATATTTTTTCTTTGGCCTGTCACCAGATAGCAAAAGCAGGGTAGGTGAGAGAAAAATGACTCAGAGGCTTGGGCCACGAAATCACTCAATTATCAGGTACCTGTGGCAAAAAGCATTGATGTCCCCTTTCTGTTCTCTTGGTTACAGAATAGAGGGTGGCATTTGCGAGGCCTACTGCATCCATGACCTGCATCAAAAGGTTATTGGGAAAATAGAATGACTCCATCCGTGTTTATGGCTGTAGTTGGAATTATGTGTTGAGTTTGAGGGTCTCCATGAAAAAAAAAAACCTTCTCCCTCATCCTCTCGGTTATCCTTTGGACTCTGCTTGCATCCCTCTGGCCAAGCTACTAGGGGTTTTCCTTTTTCTCAGGAGGATGTTCTGCAGTTTGGGGGCTGCTTTCTGGAAGCTGCATTTCAGGAGGGGACCTGGTGAGCTTCCATCTCGACATCTGCAAGTCACATCCGCAGGGAAAATGTGACTCGCTCAGATTACTGTGTCAACTTTTCATGGATATTATTCGGAGAGTGGGTGTAGTCTCAGAGCCAAGTCACTTGGAATCAGAATGATGTCATCCCTGATGCTGAGAAACTGACTCTATACCCACAGGAAGCAGGGGACAGTGGGAGAGGGGACTCCAGGGGACTGCCATAAGAAGGCCACTGTCCTGGCCATCTGGGGTATTTGAGCTAATGGAGTCAATGAATGAGAGAGAGTGCTCAGTGTAGGGCGAGAGAGCCTCGGAAAGTAAACCAAGCAGATCAGCCACAGAGCTTTTATAAATAGCCATACCCAAAATACAAGTAATATGACTCAAGTCCTTCTGCAAAGAGAGATACAAACAAACCATAGGGCGCATAACAGAAAGGACATTACATATCTGCTCCCTTCTCCCCGATAGGATATCTCTGACACCACTAATCGATCATTGCACAGTTTTCAGGTGACCTAAGCCGTGCATTTCAGATTCTTCTGGACACAGCTTAGGCAGCTGCTATCAACCAATCCAAGACGCCAATGTTCATGAAACTGCCAGACATGGCCGTTCTTTTTTTTTTTTTTTTAAGATTTATTTATTTTATTTTATTGCATATGAGTACTTTATCTGCAGCAGAGGGCATCAGATCGCATTATAGATGGTTCTGAGCCACCATGTGGTTGCTGGGAATTGAACTCAGGACCTCTGGAAGAGCAGGCAGTGCTCTTAACCACTGAGCCATCTCTCCAGCCCCAACATGGCCATTCTAAACCAGCAGCCAAACATTGCCTGCACTACCCTTGGTCACTCAAACTACATCCTTATGACTGGAGTATTTCTCCCTTCTTGTCTTCATCATGCATCTCATTGTACACGTCATCACAACACACGTTGGAGCTATTGTTTTTTTAATTGAAAGATACTTTAATTTTTGATGCAGAACTCTGCCAGGGTTGAAGAATCCTTTTATTCCTTGCTTTTGGGTTTCACTTTCAGTGGCTTGGCCTGCTTTCTAAGGACTTCGGCATAACCCTTTGCATTAGTGGCCCCCTAATTCCACTCAAAACCAAACATGTTTCAAAAGGAAAAAGAAGAAGAAAGCCAAGAGGAGAGGGGAGAGAAGCTATGTCCATCAACTGTCCTTTTCAGTCCAGAGTTCTATCCCATCACGGCGGCGGTGCGATGACACAGACCTGCTTTGGAATTTTAATAAATATGTGAATCCATAAGAATGTAAACCCTCGGCAGGGGATGCCTGATAGATGTTCTATAATAAACTGCAAAAGAACTCAGCCAAAGAGAAGCATGGACAGAAGGCTCTTGTAGGGAGAAGAGCGTTTCACAGCAAGGGAGGGCGGATCCCACCGTGAAGAGCAACATTGTCTGGTTTTTCTTGGGCCTTTTGGTAAAGTCGATTGGAAGATCCAGAGGCAGCAGCTATGTGTACAGATGAATAGTCTGCCAAGGGCTTCCTGGACCTTGAGAAAACAGGGAGCCTAGACCCAACTCCTGTAGTTCTGGGCTCTTCTAAGGCAGCTGCAGGTCCTAAGCAGTGTAGCCAACAAAGCTGTCCGATCAGAAACATGGTCACCTGACCTCCTAAAGATGTTCCACGGCAGATGGAGAGGACATTCATCTACTCACATCAAGGCTTCTCTAGTGTGAAAACCAGATGAGAATATGCTTACATGTAGTATAAGGTAGGTAAGTGCAGGACAAGGAAATACTTCCTGAGATTGGTTATGAGCCATAACATCTTTTTGCCTCTGAACTCAGAGCTACAACAAACAATAAGCCCAGTCAAAGGAGAGAAACCCAAAGTCTTTGTTCCACCAGGTAACGGGGACTACTACCTAGAAATGAGCAAGCTTACCAGACAGCATCCCATCTGGTTCCCACCAGACAACATGCTAATGTGGAACCGAGCCACAAGGAGCACCGTGCATACGTACTACTGACACGCTGTGTCCATGGCGGGCAACTTGGTCCACCTGAAATCTGAAAGGGCATCACAAGACCCCCTCCTTCCCCCCCCAAAAATGTCCATGGTTATCCAAATTTCAAGAGTAGTGTGAAAACAAAACAAAACAAAAAAATACCCAAGGAACAAATTGTGAGCAGGGTCCCAGCTCTCAAGACTTAACCTGGCAGGTAGCCAGGAGCTCAGAACTGGGAATTCCAATTCAAAGAATATAAGTGACTCCCAACCTTAGCTCCTGCAGGCTCCGTGTTCTCAAACTGGGGAAACCGGGACTTGAGGTAAAGAAAAAAGGGGGCAACTGACATGATCTGTCATGTGACCTGGCAAAGAGCCATATGTTCATTCGTTTATTTATGTGTTGGATGTAAAGTACAGCAGAAAGGGGCAACACTGACAACAAAGGTGAAAATACAGTGAAAGTATCCTTCTATCTGAGCAAAGGCTGATTGGGTCATCATTGGCTCTGCTTCCTCAGGCTAGCCCAGTCAAGACATCCTGCTGGAGTCTGTTCTCTCCCCCCAGCACAGATACTGTGCTGTATTGTCAGCTTCCACAAACCCCTGACCCCTGGAGAGTGCGCTCCACTTAAGGAGACACTTAAGGTCTCCCCACCTTAAGAAGCATTGGTCTTAGCTTCCTGGGACAGGGCTGGACCTGGAGTGGTTAGGTTAATCTGAATGGATCCTCTGATTCTAAAGGTGTTAGATGTCACTTCCAGGAGGAAGACTTCTAATAGGACCTCCCCTCTCCTCCCCCCTCTCCTCCCCCTTTCCTCCCCCTCCCCTCCCTCTTTACTCCCCGCTCCTTGCCTTCTCCTCTCCCCTCTCCTCCCTTTCTTTCCTCCCTTCCTCTCCTCTCCTCTTTTCTCTTCTTCCTTCACCTCTTCCTCCTTTTCTCCCTCTCTTCCCCCTCCCTCTCCCCTCTCTTTTCTCCCCCTCATCTTATAGTTGTGTGTGTGTCTTTCCTGGGCCCTTCACAATGGCTGGGCCACTGCATGTTCATCATTAGATATGAGACCACTACATTGAAGCTTGTCCCTGAGATCTTTCCAAGGTCCAGCTCAGAGCGAAACTCATGCCGCGGTTCATCAAATGTCTCTGGGTAGGAAGGGGGTATAGAGTGGGCTGCTCGTTCAGATTGGTTTACAATTTCCCCGGTGTTTAATCACTGAAAGAGCTGCATCCTGGGACTTGAACAAGCAAGACAACCGGCCGCCTTAGCAAGGAGGGAAGGCAAAGGAGCAAAGAAGGGAGGCAGACAGGAAAAGAAAAGGACGAAGGGACTTAAATGGAATTGATGTGGATTTGGGGCCGAAGCCCCTGTGCCCTGACTTGATGGAGTGAGCGTTCTCCCTTCCTGCTGAAGAGATGGGAGCTGAGTGACAGGGGAGTTCCTGGGACCATGGAGATACTTGATGAGCTCATCCTTATGAAGGAACAAAGAGGCATCGGGCCAGACTTCATCCAGTCATAACTGAAGCCTGAAAATAGAATCTCGTTATTCATCTGGAGAGTATCTGTGGGGAGGGTCCCTTGGTCGGGTTCTGCGCTGTCTACTGAGAGCACAGAAGAAACAAGAACAGGCTGTGCCTCCTGGGAGTCCAGAGGCAGCATGCTAAGGAGATAGACCACCTGCTGCCTGTGGGTGAGAGTCTGCACACACAGCTGGTACACACTATAGGCAGTTGGTCCCCAGGATTGATGCACTCACCACCCTGGGAATCCTGAAAAGCAAGGTGTTTCTCCCTGCATGGCAAGCCTTCTGGGAGCAGCGCCAGCTGTGAGTAAGGGACCGGTTGCCTTGTGTGTTTCATAGGAGTCCATTGGCTTTAGCTTAAATTAGGCTTGATGTCACAGGCAGGTGGACACGAGGGACCGCTGGGTCAGCAGGTGCTGGTGGGAGGCCCAGGCAAGAGGAGGGTATAAAGAGTTTCCACTAAGCTTGGGGCAGGTGGAGCAGATAATCCCAGATGACAGCCTTGCCTGCTCCTTCCTGGGGCCTCCTATTTTCTAAAGCTCCCAGGGCCAGCAGCCAGGCAGCTGTCACCCAGCCCACAGACATGGCACAACAGGCCCAAGAAGCAGGTTATGGCCCAGTAAAAATGGTTTTGATAACTTTCTATCGTAGGTCACCAACTGGAGACCCAGCTAACTCTGAGTGACCAGACCATCCATCTCTTGGCTGCTCCTGAATTTACCCAGCTTCCAAAAGTCTGACATAGTATCTATTGAGTTCTAGTAACTATTGACAAGTCTTCTTCCCTAAATCTCAATGGCTTCCCTTTCCTCTATAACACATGTAGGGAATGTATTATCTTATGGAATAAAATGTTTATGAGTGATTTCTAAACCATACACACACACACACACACATATATATATATATATATAAAGACTTTTCTCCAAAGGCCAGAAGGAAGCAGATATGAGCTAAGTCTTCTCGATTCAACTAGCCTGCCTAAATTAAACATTCCTTTTGTGTGTCTCTCCTTCCTTCCTGTCCTTGTTTCTGGTTGGGGATGGGTACGACAGTGGAACAGGACCTGTTTTCTTGCTTTCAAGAATCTGCAAGTAATCGGGGCTGATTCTCGTCACAGGGAAAGAGCTTTGGAGCTCAGCTCAGCAAGCAAGCACTCACAAACGAAGCCTTCCCTGGACCATCTGCCTGCTGCATGCCATGACAACAAATTACTTAAACATAGCAAGCTAAGTAGGAAGGGAGACGGGGGTGAAGGAGGAGGAATCGGGGAGGCTCCGAAGAGACTTGAAGGATGCATAGGAGTGTGTTACACACATACACACTAACCAAGGCCCTCAGCTCCCACAGTTCAAATGAGCAGAGCATTTTTTTTTTAAATCTAGTTTGTTTCTGGACTGCACTTTTCAGACAAGTAGAGAAGAGACTGGGCATGCATTCCAGCCAGGTGAGATTTCCAGTGTGCAATTAGGATTCCTGTTCCAGCTGCTGCCCTTGAAGACACCAAGAAGTCCCAAGTTCCCCATTAGTATCAGAGATTGGGCTTTTAAAGGCTAGCTAATGACTTGCGGAAAGCTTTTCATAAACTCAGGCTTAAAAACAAAGAGACTGCCGTTCTTTTCTTCACAGTTAACTAGAAATTTCTTCACCAGTGCTTATTCCCCAAGCTGGCTTGAGTTTGGGGGTCCAGCACACCTGGCTTCTCTGTTGCTTTGTTCTTCCATCATCCTGTTGGCACTGAAGGCCTGCTTCCAGCCCTGGGCGGCTGGGCTCCTGCCTCTGCAGTTGCATTGTCTCCCCACCTTCTCTGTCTCCCCACCTTCCCTGTCTCCCCACCTTCCCTGTCTCCCCACCTTCCCTGTCTCCCCACCTTCCCTGTCTCCCCACCTTCTCTGTCTCCCCACCTTCTCTGTCTCCCCACCTTCTCTGTCTCCCCACCTTCTCTGTCTCCCCACCTTCCCTGTCTCCCCACCTTCTCTGTCTCCCCACCTTCCCTGTCTCCCCACCTTCTCTGTCTCCCCACCTTCTCTGTCTCCCCACCTTCTCTGTCTCCCCACCTTCTCTGTCTCCCCACCTTCCCTGTCTCCCCACCTTCTCTGTCTCCCCACCTTCCCTGTCTCCCCACCTTCCCTGTCTCCCCACCTTCCCTGTCTCCCCACCTTCTCTGTCTCCCCACCTTCCCTGTCTCCCCACCTTCTCTGTCTCCCCACCTTCTCTGTCTCCCCACCTTCTCTGTCTCCCCACCTTCTCTGTCTCCCCACCTTCCCTGTCTCCCCACCGTCCCTGTCTCCCCACCTTCCCTGTCTCCCCACCTTCTCTGTCTCCCCACCTTCTCTGTCTCCCCACCTTCCCTGTCTCCCCACCTTCTCTGTCTCCCCACCTTCTCTGTCTCCCCACCTTCCCTGTCTCCCCACCTTCTCTGTCTCCCCACCTTCCCTGTCTCCCCACCTTCTCTGTCTCCCCACCTTCCCTGTCTCCCCACCTTCCCTGTCTCCCCACCTTCTCTGCTTCCCCACCTTCCCTGTCTCCCCACCTTCTCTGTCTCCCCACCTTCTCTGTCTCCCCACCTTCCCTGTCTCCCCACCTTCCCTGTCTCCCCACCTTCTCTGTCTCCCCACCTTCTCTGTCTCCCCACCTTCTCTGTCTCCCCACCTTCTCTGTCTCCCCACCTTCCCTGTCTCCCCACCTTCTCTGTCTCCCCACCTTCTCTGTCTCCCCACCTTCCCTGTCTCCCCACCTTCTCTGTCTCCCCACCTTCTCTGTCTCCCCACCTTCTCTGTCTCCCCACCTTCCCTGTCTCCCCACCTTCCCTGTCTCCCCACCTTCTCTGCTTCCCCACCTTCCCTGTCTCCCCACCTTCTCTGTCTCCCCACCTTCTCTGTCTCCCCACCTTCCCTGTCTCCCCACCTTCCCTGTCTCCCCACCTTCCCTGTCTCCCCACCTTCTCTGTCTCCCCACCTTCTCTGCTGTGAGAACCTGACTCAGCTAGAGCTGTGTGGGAACCAGCCATGGAGTGAGTCACTCCGTGGAGATTCTGCAGGGGACCAACTGGTCACCTGATTATCCCTCTAGTCCAGCAGGCACTTCTTGTTCCTACCTAGCTGACCATTTTTCACGGAAGCTATTTTTTGTGTGTGTGAGTGAGGGCACACTCCTGGGCTCCGGGCAGGGTATAAAAAGCAAAGAGCACATGGCACAGCCATCAGAATCATATTTCCCGGGGCTCTGACTGGGATTTTTGACAAGACACAGCTGGCTGAGGGAGTATGCTGGAAAACTCAGGCCTGGGGTGAGGAAGAAGAGGGGGAGGGGCCCTTTAAATAGCAGGTGGCTCCACTGTTTCTATAAATGAAGTGGAACGTTTCCACTGAGCGCTGATTACAAAGATGGTCTTTCATTAGACAGCTGGAGCAACCCATAGGCCAGCCCTTGAGGCTCTACCAGGGAAAATTTCCCTGTGGCTCGTAAACATGCTTGGCTGCACCTCTCTGCTTAGTGCCAAGGCTGTTTGTGACTGATTTCTGTCTGTGGATTCTGCGCAGGCCACAGATGAGTGGCCTGTCAGGGACAGAAGGAGAGACATGGGCCAGAACCTTGTTTCAAACACTGCCAGACTTAATTATCCTTTCCACGTGGGTATTTATCTCAGAGCGGTTCACCCTCCTCTTGAAGACACCGAAAAGAAGCACAAGCACTCTGCCCTAAAAGAGGGAGAGGTGGGCGTGGGGGGCGGTGAGGAGGTCTTCAAAGCCCTGCAGATCTCTCCATGAAGGAATGCTAAATGTACCTTTAGTCAACCCAGAAATCCCTCCTCAAAATGCAGAATGACATGGGTGGGGGCAGGAGGTGTGCCTCGCCCTTGGGTAAGCCACTTGCCTTTCTGCCACCTCGCTAGTAGGAAGCTGAGCTTCACAGCTGATGGCAGCTTAGAGTGAGCTTGGAAAACTCCCTAGACAACATCCCTGCAAATATGGTGGCCCTAGTGGTTGGAAAGTCAACCTGGTTAAGTAAGGACCTCCCTGGGAAGGTCTCTACACCACACCACACTCCACTGTTGATTTTTCATTGGGCACAAATAAAAGTAACCAATACTTACCAAGAATCTACTCTTATTGAGTGTTACCTATTGTCTAACTCCTTAGATTCTTTTTAAGCTTTATTTTACATTTTAGAGATGTAAAATAAACCAGAGGATGCCCCAGTCCTAAGTTCAATCCCATAGCTGCAAAAATAAAACAAACTTCATCTAACTTATAATTATTATTATTACTGTTATTGTGGGGGAGGCATCTGCATGCCACAGTGGGGGCGTAGAGGCCGGAGGGCAAATCTATAGAGTTGGTTTTCTCCTTCCATCTTTACACGTGTTTAGGGATTGAGCCCCAAGCACATCTAACCAATAAGACCATCTTGCTGGCTCTAATTCTACCAACTCTGTGACATGCTTTATATTTTCAGATCAAGCCACCAAGAATTACTCTGGGAGCCACCACTGGAAAGTGGCATGGCCAAGAATGAGAACCAAGAGGGTTGAGGTGTAATCCTGTTACCTGCCATCTTAGAGCACCTCCATTAACACTACACCTGCTCCTCCCAACTCACTTCACCTAGCCATCTGTCTCCCAAGACAGTCCCACAAAAGTGTGGGCTTGTTATATTATATTATTATTATTATTATTATTATTATTATTATTATTATTATTATTAATTTGGTCTGGCTTACTTAGTGTGAGCTTTTCCTTTTAAGATATCTAGGAATCTAGAAACCATGAAAATGCATACAGAAGTTGCCCCCGGTCCATCTGCCATGTAGAGAAAGGGTGCTTAAAGGCTCTCTGAAGGAATCACCTTATTTGGAAACCCAAGAGGACTCAGAGCCCCTAAAAATATCCACACCTCCCCTGTCTATTCTAAGCCTTTCTATGAGAGAATAGTGAAGAGGTCACCACTCAAGAAGTGCCACAAAATGAAGGGTCCTCCCAAAGGCCCTATGATAATCCAGTTCTTAGCTTTCACAGTAGCCCTGGGGCGGGGTGGGGATACTGGGTCTTGGACACTGAAGCAAATAGATCAGCTAGATGCTCCAAGAGTCCTCAATTATAAAACTTCTCTCCTCCTCAGAGGACAGTAAGTTGGCAGACACCCACGTGTTCCAGAAGCCAGAGTCACAGGCATCTTGTGATATGTCCACCCACCGCGCCCCCCCCCCCCCGCCACGAAGTGGGAACAGAGGCAAACACATTCACTTCCCAGATGGCTAGTGTTGGAAGACAGGGGAACTGGCTAGACCCCAAGCCCTTTACTGACCTGCTCTTGGCTTGGGGTACTGGGGTGGAGGCTGCTCCTCTGAGAAATGCATTTGCCCTTTGCTTGCAAAAACATCTTTGAGTGATTGATGAACCTGTTTCCCAGGGCAGAAAGGAATAGCACCAGCCTCTGAAATGTAGCCACGTTAAAAGGAAACATTTCACTGTGTCAAGAACCCTCAGCTCCCGGACATACAACAGGATCAAAGGAGATCAGATTGTGTGTTGGCTGCGGCAGGGACACGGGACATGCCAAGAAGGGAGTCTTGGTCATGGTTGCTGGTAACAAGATGAGAAATGCATTCACACAAAGCTGTGACCTCTGTTTTCTTCACTGGGTAAATGTCCAGCAGATCGAGCTCCCAAATGGGGCCATAACTCTTTCTCCATTGATTATGTCTGCCTTGGGGAATGAGTTGGAGGCCTCTAGGCTGCAGGTGGGAAGGTCACACAGACCATGGTGACCTAGTACACAAGGATAGCTCAGGGCAGTGCCCGGCTTACAACCATCAAGAAGCTGACCCTGTATCCAGTTATTCCATGTATTTGAGGCTTTAATTCTCCTCATATAAAAGGTAGGTGTGGGATGAATGGGGCTTTCGCTGGAAGTGGCATTATGTAGACTAAATCCCATATGCACCCAATAACACATAACATGTAGACTAAATCCCATATGTACCCAATAACACATAACATGTAAAGGGGCACTTCCTCAAGGTTAGAATAACACGGTAGTAAGGGGGTTTTGTGAGTTATGTCCCTGCTTTGCTTCTTATTAGTTTTGCGACCTTGGAGAAGAATCATAGTAATGTCTACTTCATAGCGTTATTGTGAAGATTAATGAGGTCATTCACGGAGGGTGCTTGGCAGCATTTGGTACTATCCATTTAACTGTGATCCACCAGGATTCCTTCCCTTTGTCTCAGTTAGAGGTGAGACAGAGTTCATAGACCCCTATGAACTCAAGGCTGCCTGGATCAGACTGGTAGAAACAGGACCCATGCCCCTACCTGGCCTGTTGGGACACCTTGAACTCACCCTTCGCTGGCCTCCTGGACCCTCCCTCTGTCTTCTCAGCTTCTGAGAGCTCAGGATCCCAGAAGTGAGAGATCTCTGCCAGGCCCGTCTCCCTTGGCCTGTCTTGTTCTATTCCTGTCAGCATCCTGGTGGGACAATTTCACGGGGAGGTGGAACCAGTGCTTTAGAATGAGAGATCTAGAGGGAGAACGTTTTCTGCCTAGTCTGCTTTCTCCCCATGGGTCAATCCAGCTGCACTTTTACTTTGAAATAAAAAGAACCTAGAAACCAAATGAGCAAACACCTTCTTATGGGGAGCCATCTGTAGACAATCCCGTGCGGCGTCTCCAAGGTCAGAGCCGTGCTCTGCCTCGTGCACAAGATAACTCACAGGCAGGCCAGATAGGTGATCACAGAGCCGTGAGGAGCCTGGGCAAGAGCCAGCAACTTCTTTTCAACTGAATCTGAGTTCTCTCCGCAGCCCAAATCTTCAAGCGAAGTTCACGTGTGTGTTTAACAGAAGCATCTACGATCAGTTGGAGTCAGCTGGGATGGGGGGGGGGGGCTGAGATCAGCAGCAACCCCTAGCCTGGCTCTTGGCTCTTTCCTTCCCTCTGATCCTAGATTTTTGTCTTTTAAAAGAGTGCCATCTGTTCTTCCTGTAACTTTCTTGCCGAAGGAAATCATTTTGACTTGGGAAACTGTGGGCTTTCTCTCTTTCCTGCTCTTCGGCTGGTTCTTCTGACTGCATAAGCGAGGGAGGGAGTGAAGAGGCCAGTGCCCGCTGACTCCCACCAGGGAAGACTAAGCCCTAGGGTTGCTGGGGTATTGTGCAGAACTGGAAACTAACAGTGGGATTTCCTTTAGATTACCGTGTGTGTGTGTGTGTGTGTGTGTGTGTGTGTGTGTGTGTGTGTGTGTGTGTGTGTGTTGTAGGCCTATCCAAGGTGGCGGAAGTGGTGGAAGTGTTCTGTCTGTGGTGTCCAAGGCAGCAGTCGGGTGTGGCTACTTCAAGTGGGGAACTACATTTTCAATTTCCATTCATTTCTATTCACTTATCTCCAAGTCTAACTGCAAGTAGACAGACATTTAAATATGTGACACAATTTAGAGGTCTATAGATAGAAGGAAACTCAGAGGGTTGAGAAGAGCTGAGCTCCCAGTGCAGTAGGCTCAGACCCAGTCTGCCCCCCCCCCCCACAAACCACTACCAACTAACAGAACATTTCATTAAGCGGTTTCCTCTAGTATATGGCCAACATTGATTTTGAAAAGAAATGATTATAGCTTCCAACTGCTGTTGCTATATGGACTTTGAAGGGTTTTAGAATAATAATGATAATAAAATCTGATTGTTTCATTTGAATGTTAACTCCAGAGCAAACCATGAAGCTTTTTGTTGAGGAGAATTGTGAATCTAGCCTCAGGTCAGAGAGAAAGAGTGCTGCAATCCATTAGCAATGCCTGCTGAGGTTGGAGGCAGGGGTGAAATGGCAATAATACTGGTTCTTATATTAACCAACCTCATTATTGGTCTTTATAGCTTTGCTTCAAGACCTATTGAACAAAATTATGTCACTTATCCAGTCTGTTTAATAAAGGTGTGTATGGAGCTGGAGAGATGGCTCAGTGGTTAAGAGCACTGCCTACTCTTCCAAAGGTCCTGAGTTCAATTCCCAGCAACCACGTGGTGGCTCACAACCATCTATAATGTAACCTGGTGCCCTCTTCTGGCCTGCAGGTGTACATGCAGACAACACTGTATACATAATAATAAATCTTTAAAAAAAAATAAAAATGCATATATAAATTCTATGCGTCTACATTTATTTTACAGAATCCGCCTTGTGTTTTCGATCTCCCTTCCCAATATATGTAATGCCCTGAGTCTCTCAACAAGATAAAACCTAAAACACATAAATACTTTATACATACACCTTAATTCTTTTGTTGCACGAAGGCTGAGGTAAGAGAACCCAGCCTTTCCTTACATTCCCCACTCTGGGCGGACAGACAGCAAAAGCCATCAGTCCCACATTTCAGTTGTTGAGGAGACTTTTGCATTTTAGAGAGGTTGGTCATCATTTCCTCACTTGGAGTCTCTCAAACTGACGTGAAAAGGGCAGGTCACGTTTAGAGACAATGAAGAGAAAGATGGCCAGAATGGACAAATGCCTTACAGATGGTCACGAGGCTCATTTTCTGCTTGGTGAAGGATTCCCAGACTGAAACTAAGAAGGGATCCAGCATTTAAGATTTCATCTGACCAGCAGAGGGAGGAGCAGCTGGGGTAGGACAACCGGCCTGCCTCTGTCAATCTGTTCCAGGCTCAGGGATGAGCTCCCTGGCTGCTCCCAGCTCCCACTTGCCACTCACGTGGGGCCTGTGAGTGACCGCGACACTCGTACCTTACGAGCAGGGAGGTGGGGAGCAGAGGGGACTGTAGTTCTGCAGTGACACGGTCTGAGATGCCACAGGCACCCCCAAACACAACAGGACTGAGCTTGGAAGCTCGCGTAGCCATCTGTTGGGGTGGGAGACAGACGGTTATTTTTGTCCCTGAAGCTTTTCTGTTCCCAAAAGGCCGATGAGACTTGCAAGAGCCGAGTCACTCGGAGCTGTGGTCTGGATCTTGTGTTTCAATGTGGAGGCCTGACCTCTGGATAGTGATGGCGTTAGTGGGGGAAATCTCTGGGTTGGGGGGGAGGCGATGATTGAGCCATGAGGATCCACCCTCACCAGGAATCGGGGCACTTCTAACTGAGGACTAAGGGAGCCTGTTTGGGGACTCGACAAGAAGCCGCAAGAGAACAAGCTCTCACCAGATATGGAACTTGCTGACATCTTGACCTTGGACTCTAAGCTCTAAGTCATTGATTTCTGTTGTTTATACAGTACCCAGACTAAGGTATTTTGTTATAGCAGCAGGAACAGACTAAGATACAAGGTAATAAGCAGGAAAACCCAGGTCTGAAGGAATGTCCTAGTGTCACCCTGGCTCTTGGCAGTATGGCCTCCCTGCTGTTGCTTAGACTGCGCAGTCAGGCCTGCCATGCCTCCTGAGGCAGAGACAGTGGGTGAAGGAGAGAGAGATACAGCTCAACACTTTTGTAAAAATGCCCACCAGGGAAAAAAACACGGACCTAAGAGAGTCCTGACGAAACAAATGCCCCTCAAATACATTGTCAGAATGGCCATCAACAGGCCCCTGTAATGAGCACTGGCCTTGAGTCAGCCTCATGGCTGTCTACTGACAACCCAGCCCAGGATGTCTCTCCTAGCCAATTCCAGGAAAGCTTGCCAGGCCCCCAGTGTGGGGCACCCAGCAAATACATGTTAGCTGATCATCTAATTTTAAATCCTCATGCATTTACTTTTTTTTTTTTTTTCAAAGAAATTTGGCAAAGAAAACCAAAGAACTGTTTCTGGTTTCTCTTTAGGTGACACTTTCTTCTGCTCAATTTTGAGCCAATCCAGTAAGGACATATAATTCCATATGGGGGAGCTTTAGCAACTTTATTCATGATGAGCTTCCAACGACTGGCATCTTGTTCTGATGCAGACACAGGGAAAGGTGGTGCTGCTTGCCGGCTCCTGCTCCAGGCTCCTTACCCTCGATCCTTACTGGTTCTTTGCTTCACCCATCCATGTCTTCTCTTGGGGGTCTGAGCATCTGGAACTGGAGTTACAGACCGTCGTGAGCCACCATGTGGGTGCTGAAACTGAAGCCAGGTCCTCTAGAGGAGCGGATGATGCTCTTAACCACTGAGCGGTCTCTTCAGTCCCTCCCTTTTATTTAGTTGCTAGAGTTTGCATAGTAAATGTCCACCAAAGACTCACTTGTCACCTTATTCTCAGCTGTTGGGGAAGTAACAGGGACTTTAAACAATGGGGAGCCAAGAGAGAGAGGTCCTTAGGTCACTGGGAGTGTGTCCTGGATGGGGATCATGGGACCCACGACACTTCCTCTTCCTCTTCTTCTTCCTCAGTGAGTGGCTTTGCTCTTCTGCTCACTTCTGTCATAACTAACTCCCTCCACAGAGCTATGAGACATTAATCATGGATTCCAACCTCTAACTGGTGAACCAAAATTAACTTTCTCTGTGGATGTATGTTATCTTGGGACGCAGTCACATGTGTGAGACTTTTGTTGCTAGTGTTACTTATACTTTTTAATATTTAATGTGTGTGTGTGTGTGTGTGTGTGTGTGTGTGTGTGTGTGTGTGTTTTAATCCTCTGTAGCATAGATTTTCAGGTTTCAGTCTCTACTGGAATTCATCCATTTATGTTATTTTAAATCTCTTCTGGTCGTATCTTATTTTTAAAAATATACTCTGAACATTCCTTAATTAGAACTCTAACTTTTCTTTTAACTTCCTATACACAAAATGTCTCACATTTTGGATTTTTAACTTGAAGCCTTTAATGTCTCTCATTTTCAGCCTAATGCATTTTAATTATTTTTCCTTTATATTGAAATTTTAAATGAGGTTTTGTTTGTGCCAAATATTTGGCTGTAAGCCCATCTCAAGCTTTCCGACATCTTTCTGGATTGGACTTAAAATTTCTGTTGCTGTTCAGTTCTTCTTAGATCTCTTTATTGCTCCAGTGGAAGTGGAAAGTGCAGCTCTAGAAGCACTAATATAGGAAAGGCTCAACCCCAGCCAGATTGCAGGTCACTTTCTCCCCAGCTGCCTCTGCAGACATCTCTCTCTCTCTCTCTCTCTCTCTCTCTCTCTCTCTCTCTCTCTCTCTCTCTTTTTCTCTCTCTCGATTTATTTATTATGTATACAATGCTCTGTCTGCATGTACACCTTCAGGCCAGAAAAGGGCATCAGATCACATCATAGATGGTTGTGAACCACCATGTGATTGCTGGGAATTGAACTCAGTACCTCCGGAAGAGCAGACAGTGCTCTTAACCGCTGAGCCATCTCTGCAGCCTGCTCCTTTGTTCTCTTAATAGAGAAGCCGCCTCAGGTGAGGGTTGTCTGGCACAGGCTCTCTCCTCCCCTGGCTTGAGAGAGAGCAGAAGACTGGTCCCCATTCTGTCCCCAAGCAGGAGATCTCAGTGCCCAGAGGAGAATTCAAGGAAACAAGCCCCAGGCCGTCTTTCCATTTCACCTGAGCACAGAGCATCTCTGGGACTTGGGATGGTGTTTGAATCTCCTCGCCTCGCTCCCCTTCCCCCTTAGCGCCCCCCCCCCAATGTGCTTGCTCTGACCGGGAAGACTACCATGGACCCCCGGGGGGAAGGGTTCAGAGGACACCCGAACCAATTCTCAGGGCCTTACTGGGTGACGGAGATGCCATCTCTAGACAATTTGACTTCGAGTCCCTTTGGAGGAAGTCCCAGAGCAGGCTATCTTTCGGGGGAAAAGAAGTCCTTGGACTTTTCCTTATCAAGAAATGGTACATTCTGACCACCCTAGCCTCACGCCAAACCCATCCCATCGTCCATGGCAGTGAGCCCGGAGACCTCTTTGGCTCTTTGACCAAACAGCCTTCTTCAGGTGTAGTTTGCCTAGTCAGAAATCTCACGCGCTTCTTAATTTTAGAAATGTAGTACAGCTTGAAGGAATTTAGGCTACTAAGTCTTTTGATCATCTTATTGGGAAAAGATGAACCATTTGCAATCTAAAATCTTTGCCCTAAAGCCCCCAAATATTTGAGTCTCCAGAGAATCTGTTCCCCAGCAAAGAAGGAAAGCTCTGAGCATAGTTAGCCGCTGGCATCCTTTTGTTAGGTAGAGCCACCCTGCTAAGCACTGCCCACAAGACCAATTTTATTAGGGCATGTTATTCTTTGGGGGGAAGGCAAGAGCTGAGAACATTCTCCTTTTCCCTAGTTAAGTACAGTGGATTTGCATTTGTCACAATGCAGCCTGCATCTGCCTGCGGTTCTGAGGAGCAAGACATGGGGCTCCTCCCAGAAGTCTTCATCCTCCAATCAGGAGGCCAGCAGATGGATGGGAAGGAGATGGGATCCAGGAAGCAGGGTTGTAAATATCTTTCAACAGCTTCATCGTCTTTGTCATCATCGTCTTTCCTACAACACTGAATTATAACATCATTCCTCCTACAATAGGTGTCTCTTAAAACGTGCTAGATGTCTAAAGCCTCGTGCTGCACAGAAGCATAGAAGCCACTGCCCTCAGTGTCCTTGGGAGGTTAACTTCTAATTTTTAAAAAAGATTTATTTATTTATTTATTTATTTATTTATTTATTTATTCATTACTTAGACAATATTTGGCCTGCATGTGAGCCAACAGACTAGAAGAGGGCACCAAATCTCATTACAGATTGTTGTGAGCCACCACATGGTTGCTGGGAATTGAACTCAGGAAGTACAGCCAGGCCTCTTAACCTCTGAGCCATCTCTGCAGCAGGAGGTTAATTTCTGAGAAGCAAGTTAGTCATATGAAGCCAAGAGCTTTTGAAAAGTCAATATTCTACATTAAAAGATCAGTTTTTGTTTTATTTTTAAAATTATTATTTGTTAGTATTAGTGTGTGTGTGTGTGTGTGTGTGTGTGTGTGTGTGTTGTGTGATATGTGAGAGCGAGCACCTGCACCGTGGTGTGAGTGTGGAGGTCTGAGGACAGCTTTTGGAGTTAGATCTCTCGGGGTTCAAGCGCCTTTACCCGTTGAGCCATCTCATTGGCTCAAAGATCAATTTTTCAAAGGGAAAAATTAGTACGGGCAAATTAGAAACAAGAAAGTTTATCACAACATTATCTATAATTATCTATTTATATGGAAATACAACAACAGAAATAGCCAAAAGGCAGTACCAAGAGATGGGGTACACATGGAAGAGGAATTATTTAACGGTCATCCTGAACCAGTCCTCCTCTACCAACACAGACAGATGCTCTAATATAATGGCTATGTTTTTAAAGTCTAAAGCATCATCCTTCTCAATTTCTGAGATACAAAGTTGACAGAGGAACCAGAGACTTCAACAACAACAACAACAGCAGCAAAAATGTTTTATGAAGAAATAATAATAGCATGCTAATCATATATTAAAATGTGAAATCCTACTTCAAGAAACGCTCAACGGTAAGAAATTGATGTGCCAGGGGAGAAGAAATGTGGCATTTCCCTGGGGTTCCTTGCCACTTCTGCATTTCTCTTTGACTCTTTAGTGTTTTCCAGATCTTTATCAGTAACCTGGACCGGCCTGGGGAGTGACTGGATCCTGCCCAGTGCAGAAGGATACCCGAGGTTCCTCCTGGTCCCCGCCTCACTGTGCCCAAGGGTGCTGAGTTTCTAGACTGGTTTAAAAGGACCTGGAATTTTCTAGCACCTGTTCTTTCCCTTTCTCTACCAACTCACCTTACCAGCCAGAAACAAGTCCTTTGGAGTAGCCCAGCTCCTGAGAGTATTGGAAGCAGTGGCCTGGCCCATGAGAAGGCAGGAGGGTTGGGAGGCCTTCAGACCAGAGGTTAAGTCAGCTCCGGAGTTTGTTCAGTGTTTGGAAGCCAACTTGCTCGTAGTCATGAGCTGTGATATCGGTCTTACCAGGGAAGAGTAAAACACCAAAGAAAGGTGCTATTTATTGGACCTCTTCAAAACTTGAACAGATTGGTTGAATTTTATAGTTTAAAAAATGATTACACAAAGAAGAAATTTAATAAAATGCAGCCACTCTCAGCAGGAGATATGTTCCTAGCATGGCAAGCTCTTGAACTCTGGGGATGGGAGAGGGATCCAGGCGTTCAGCATTGGCCTCTGGGGGACCAGTGTACAGTAACGCTGGGTAAGAGGCTGCCCCTTTTCCAGCCCCGCTCCCCAGCAGCTCAGTCCCAAGATGCTTCTGGGAGAAGCATCTGCTCGGTCCTCTCCTTTCAGCGACTCTTGGTTGCTAAGCAGATCCCTTGGGTAACTATGTGGGCATAAAACCTTTGCAGAACTGCCAGGAATCTGCTTCACCCAATTGTCAGAGTGAAAAAAATGAAACCATTCCTCTCACCTGTCACTCCTTGGCACAACGCTTCCATTATTGAATGGTGATGGCCCGGAATGTGTTCTCACCTACTTGCAGTAATATAAATGACTTGAGCATATTCTACCTCCAAGAGAGTGGGAAGGGAGAAAGGAGGCGTTGGTATCTGGGGAGTTGATACTCTGGGGATCCAGGGGTTGGGGAGGTGTAAGTAGAACAGACCAGCTCGCTCTTCACCATTGGCAAATGGGTGCTTGGAACAAGGGAAGACTCCCTTGTTTTTAGATAAGCTCTCCTTGACTCAGTCGTGCCTGGGGACCCCACTGACACAGAGCTATTGAATCAGTATCTCTACTTTCTAAAGAGATTACTTAGATGAATCTTTAAGATTTATTTATTTTTATGTGTTTTTTAAAGATTTATTTATTATTATGTATACAGTGCTGTCTGCATGTACACCTGCAGGCCAGAAGAGGGCATCAGATCGCATTATAGATGGTTGTGAGCCACCATGTGGTTGCTGGGAATTGAACTCATAACCTCTGGGAGAGCAGTCAGTGCCCTTAACCACTGAGCCATCTCTTCAACCTTTCTTAGATGAATCTTATAAGCACTGCTGAAGTTTGAAAACCACTACTTTCTCTAACACATGCGTGTACACTGTTAAATGCGACAAAGCATTACGTTCAAATAAATGTCATGAAGGAATGCGATCCTGTTGGTGGGATGGTTAATTTTGATGAGAATATGCTGAGATATAGGCTCAATAGCTTGACGTCAGAGGGGCCGGTCCCCAGGCACCACTGAACCCAAGGAGAGCTTACGCGAAAGCAAGGGAGTCTTTACTTGTCCCACCAGATGGGAACAGATTGACCTCTAGGCAGGGATGAGGTGAAGAGAGCAGAAGCGCTAACAGCAGAGAGGGATGGGAAGCCAGCGGACAGCAATAAGAGCTGATCCACAGAACTTAAGTGAGCAGTGCTAGGGGGAGCCCGGGTGAAGAGGGGAGGGGAGGGGGGTCAAAGTGCAGACTGTGGTCAGCGGGTTTCTACCAAGAGAGAGCTATGACTGGATAAGCATTCAAGAAAGGTAGCTGCGATCTGTGCAGTAGTGATGCATGCCTGTAATCCCAGCACTTGGAAAGTGGAGGCAATAAGAATCAGAGTTTAAGGCTAGCCTCAGCTATGTTGTGTGGTGAGTTCTGGGCCTGCCTGGGACTCATGAAATCCCACGTCAAAAATGAATAAGAATAAAGAAAAAGAAGAAGAGGAGGAGGAGGGAGAGGAAGAGGAGGAAGAGGAGGAAGAGGAAGAGGAAGAGGAAGAGGAAGAAGAAGAAGAAGAAGAAGAAGAAGAAGAAGAAGAAGAAGAAGAAGAAGAAGAAACTAATGGGGGTGGGAAGACATGTAATTCTGAAGGGTAACGCAGAACGTAGGCTGGAGGAAGACAGGAGGGGAGCCAGGAAGAGCCCACTCTCCTTACATCTCCAGAGAGGCCCAGGCTGGGAAAGAGGGCAGAAGTCATGAGATGGCCCCATCGTCACTGCCTCTGGTACACAATTTTGAACTTGTATGTCACGACACTGTTCAGATAGTGTGCCTGTTGGGGTTTTGGTTTGTTTGTTTGTTTGTTTGTTTGGTTGGTTGGTTGGTTGGTTTGGCTTGGTTGGCTGGTTTTACATTTTTTGTTTGTTTGTTTGCTTGCCTGCTTGCTTGCTTTTTCATTAAAGCATATGGGACTTTTGATGTAGCACCAAATGTACAGATGATGCTTATTTTAAATTAGTTTAAAAACAGCATTTAAATTAATCTCACAAAACAAACTTCGGATCTCAGAAAAAGTTAACAAAGTTGGTCCTTTTCAAACACGGATGGGATAGTGCTGAGAGTTACATAAACATAAGACATTTCAAAAAGTAGCCCGGACCAGAGACCTACCTCAGCGGGAGAAGTGTTTGCCCGCCATGCACAAGGCCCCATCATTGCCTGAACCATATATGGCAGCACCCACCTACAAGCCCAGCACTGGGATGTAGAGGCAGGAGGATCAGAAATCCAGTGTCATCCCTGGTTACACACCAAGTGTGTGGCCAGCCTGGGCTACATGAGATTGTCTCATAAAAAAAAAAAAAAAAGGAAGTAAGGAAAACATTAAACAAAGTGCCTGGCATGGTTGCACACGCCTTTAATCCCAGCACTCAGGAGGCAGAGGTAGGCAGATCTCTGTGAGTTCGAGGCCAGCTTGGTCTACAAAGAGAGTCCAGACCAACCAAGGCTACAGAGAAACCCTGTTTTGAAAAACCAAAAAGAAAAATAAACAAACAGAACCCTGTGTCTTCTAGAAGTATACAGTTGCTTTAAAGATGAGGAAAATTGTTTCCTTTTATTAAACATGCAAACATATTCTCCCGTGTGGACCTGCTTGGACAGATGGTTCATGCTTTCTGTCTGTTGGCCTAGCAGGAAAACGCAAGGCTGTCTTGCCATGAGCTCTAAAGATCACGTAGAACACCAACCTGCAATGACTTTTATTCCTAGCTGGTTAATATCATCGTCTTTTCTCTCTAGATTTTACAGAAAGGTCATTTTTTTCTATTTCTGTAAGGTCACCCTCCTTGATTCCTATTCCGGCTCTTGGCAGCCTTTCACCTGCTTCTCCAGGGTGGGGCCCCTCAGCCGCTGGCCTGCACTTCTTGCTCAGCCAGCAGTTTCTCCTGCTTTCCCCCATCCGTCTTCTCGGGGCCTCATAATTCTCCTCATCCTAATTTAGCCCTTCGCTCCGGAGAGGGGAGCCATCCACCCTCCAGTTGACTTTTCTCTCAATTACTGCTGGTTTGACGGTTTTCCTCTTCGTTCTGAGCAGTCCCTCCCTGAACTCTCTCACTCAGAATCTGAATTATTTTGCATTCAATGATTTTTTAGCTTCTGATTGAACATTTAACAACGCTGCCTGCCAACCACCCCTCCTTCCCTTCCAAAGGCTGAAAGAGAGCTCACCCGCACTTTCCTCACTACTTGACAGAGGAGCGTTGCTGAAATCTGAACACAAATCTGACTGGTTTCATCAAGCACGGAGGCAGAGATAGAAGCCTGGAGTTCCAGTTCATTATTTGTCCTTTCCCAAGTCATTGACATGGCTACACACACACACACACACACACATACACACACACAAATACACACACAGACATATACACATTGACATGGCTATGCACACAGACATAGATACACACACAGACACACACACACATTGACATGGTTAAATACACAGATACACATACAGAAAAACACACAGACACACACATACATATATTAACATGGCTACATGCACACACACATACACACACATTTACAGTTACACACACAGACATACATATTGACATAGTAACACACACACACACACCATTTTTTAAAACTTTAGTTTTGGGACTGTGGTTAGAGAGTGCCAAGCTTCGTCCTGAATGCAGCAGAGCCCCAGTGATGGGAAGCAATTAGTCTCTCCATAGAGAAGAAACCACAGCAGAGCCTTCTTAAGATTGCTGCAGGACAACTCTTATTTAAATTGAAAAAAAATTAAATCCAGAGGAGAAAGTACTCCATAAAATCTTGTTTTCAGACATCTATTTGGATAACGAAGTGCTAATTTGATCAGGAAAAAAAAAAAAAAACCAGAATGTTCTCATAGATAGGTGACGGCAAGATCCTTGAAAAGGTATCAGTGCGAGGAAGTTCAGTTATAAATCTAGGAAGAAAGAATTTGAACTGTACTCAGAAGGCAAAGAGCAATTTTCTGCTAAGTCTCAAGAAGCACACAGCACAGTTCTGATCAAGACTACTAATCGATGGGGAAATGGAAGTTCAAACCACGAAGAGGCACTTGAGTATGTCTGCTGGAACCCAGGCATCATGGCGAGCCGATGGGAGGACTCCACCTGGGTCAGTGAGCGAGGCCAAGGAGAAAGGACGGTGTGCATGTGCTGGAAGCACACTGGGAACAAAGTGCGTTTGCGTCCATGATGACAACAATAATGTTGATCTTAACAGAGGTGAAAGGACTCTCCACCCCATTGTGTGTCAAACACTGAGATTTACATTTGTATATGTGAACTATTTGTATGTGTGTGTGTGTGTGTGTGTGTGTGTGTGTAAAATCAACACCTGAGAAAATCACCTTAGGGACAGAAACAGTGGGATGAAGAGTGACTATATGTCTTATCACATCTCAGGACCCAGACAAAGAACACACAGAGATTTTTCTATCTGCACAGACATAGACTAGGCGGGGTTTTACCCATGTTTGTAAAAACTCTTAAGAGTTTGGTCATTATCATATCAAAAGTCATTAGACTAACTGATTTGAAAATATTAAAGGTAATTATGTAAAAACATGTATGAAGTAAAAAGGAATTATGATAATGAGATAAGTAGAAAGTAATTATGATAATGACGCACTGGTATAAAAGTAGATAGGTTGATTGGCAGAACGGATGGGGGAATCCAAGCATGCCTGGTCAACTCACTTCTGATAAAGATGCTAAGGCACCACCAGCACAGGAAATGACCAATGAAACTAGACTAGTTAAACAAACAAAGCAAGAGCAAGCAAGCAAACCAGAAGGGTAAGCCAAGTTAGAGTCACTATTGCTATGAAGAGACACCATTGACCAAGGCAACTTTTAAAGAAAGCTATTAATTGCTGGCTTGCTTAGGGTTTCTGAGGGTTGGTCCATGACCACCACGGCAGGTATCACGACAGCAAGCAGGCAGACATGGTGCTGGAGCAGTCATTGAGAGCTTACGTTCTGATCCATGGGCAGGAGAGAGAGAGCGAGAGAGAGAGAGAGAGAGAGAGAGAGAGAGAGAGAGAGAGAGAGAGGAGAGAGAGGGCGCCTGGGAGTTTCTTTCTGAACTTTTTGAAAGTTCAAAAGCCCATGCCCAAGTGACACGCCTCCTCCAACAAGGCCACACCTCCTAATCCTTCCCAAACAGTTCCACCACCTGGGGACCAAGCTTTCAAACGCCTGAGCCTACGGGGGAGGGGGAGGACCATTCTCATTCGAACCACCACATTCCATTCTCCGGCCCCCACAGGCTTGTAGCCAGATCATGATGCAAGAATACTACAGAACGCACTCAATCCCACTTCAAAAGCCTCCACAGTCTTTCACCTTCTGGAGACTGCTTCAAAGCACAAAGTTGCTCCTTAGACTCAGGCAATCTCTTAACTCTAACTCCATGTTAAAAAAAAAAAAATCACATACTTCCAATATACAGTGGCACCGGATATATATTATCATTACAGAGGGAGGAAAAGGAACATAGTGAGGACAATGCTGAAACCCAGCAGGGCCGGCCCTGAATTCTGCATCTTCACGTCTGACATGAAAGGGTTTATTAGCTGGCTGCTCATGTCTCCTACGCCTTGGCTGACCGCAACGCACTTCTCTCTCTTAGGCTGGTCCCACTCCCTGCACGCAGCTCCCCTTGGCTTGGTCCGCACACTCTGCCAGCTCCAACATCTTGGCATCACCGATGCAACCCAGGCTTTGTGTGGTGGCCTCGCTGGCCACTGGACTCCGCTGCCACATGCCTGGCCTTGGCAGCTTTCCTTAACCAAAAAAGAAGTTTCCACAACCGCTTTATTTCTGCATCCTGCTTGATAAAGCCAGAACCATGTGGCCTAAGCTGCCAAGTTCTGCCACTTGCCTAGGCCGAAACCTGGCCCACTCCTTGACTTACATCTGCATAAGCTTTGGCTTGCTAAGGCTTTTTTTTTTTTCCTAGAAAAGGTTTCTCTGTGTAGCCTGGCTGTCCTGGATTCACCTTGTAGATCAGGCTGATCTCAAACTCACAGAGATCCACCTGCCTCTGCCTCTGCCTCCCAAGTGCTGGGAGTACAGGTGTGCACTACCACACCTGGCTCTGCTGATTTTTTATTTTATTTTATTTTATTGCCATATGAGTGCTTTATCTGCAGAAAAGGGCATCGTATCACATTATAGATGGTTGTGAGCCACCATGTGGTTGCTGGGAATTGAACTCAGGACCTCTGGAAGAGCAGGCGGCACTCTTAACCACTGAGCCATCTCTCCAGCCCTGCTGATGCTTGTTAAGTGGAGAAAAGCTCTCAGGTTTATTCCTTTCCCAGGTTGCAGGACTGGCTGGGTAGGGTTTTGCCAAAGATACCATTCCTTTTATTCTATTTATTATCAGGCCTCTCTTTAAACTTTTCATCTCCTTAAGCACAAGCATTAGCTCTAACACTGAATTTCTCGGTGCTATTTTTCATCTCAAACTGTACATTTTGTATCTCTCTTTGCCTCACTTGCTCCAATTCATTGTAGAGCTGCATAAGAAAAATCACAAATACCCATATAACACAGTTAATGCTAGGTTGTCTTGGAATCTCCTCTGCTAACTAAATTAGTCCAAATCTTTAGTTTAGCTGCTGGCATTTTTTTTTTTTGACAAGGGCCAAAAGAAGCCACATTCTTAGCCAAGATATATCTCAAGAATAGTCTTTAGTGTTATTACCCCCTAAATCACTTGAGCTGCACCTGTACAGGCCACTTTGCTCTCAGATCTACGTCTTCTATTATCCTATTAAGAGTGAAGAGTGGGGACTGATTTTCACACGTACTCTGGTGCCCCATATTTGACCACGTCCCCTGGATGGGGAGGCCTGGTGGCACTCAGAGGAAGGACAGCAGGCTACCAAGAAAAGACTTGATATTCTATGAGCATATATAGGGGGAAGAGGTCCCCCTCAGTCACAGTCATAGGGGAAGGGAGTAAGGGGAAAATGTGAGGGAGGGAGGAATGGGAGGATACAAGGGATGGGATAACAATTGAGATGTAATATGAATAAATTAACAAAATATATTTTTAAAAAAGATGACCCGTTAATCTCTGCCTAAAGGGGCCAACCACTTTTCTAGGCTGAAGTAGCAAAGTCTTTCATGTTTCTTCAACAAACAGTATGGTCAGGCCTGTCAGAGCAACAACCCAGCCCTTAGTACCAACTTCTGTCTAAATTACTGTTCTAATTGCTGTGAAGAGATATCATGATCAAGGCAGCTTATAAAAGAAAGCATTTGATTAGAGGCTTGCTTACAGTGGCAGAGGTTAGTCCATGACAGTCATGGTGGGAAACCTGGCAGCACGCAGGTAGACATGGTGTGTCGATGCCGCCCCCGTCCAGCAGGAAAGACACCAACACCGGGAACTCTTCTCGCAGCAGTTTATTCAGGAACTTTGACTACCGGAGTGACCCCGGGAAAAGCTCCCACAGAACCTTTATAGTGTGCCTGGTCCTATCAGAGACTGCCACGTTGCCGCTCTTGGTTGGTGCGTTCGGATCACGCCACCTCACGCTATGCCTTCAGGCATGCGCATAAGGGGCTCGCTCAAAGGCTCATTGCGCGTGCGCATAAGGGGCTCATTGCGCATGTGCATGAGGGGCGCATTGCGCCGGGGAAGCAGCAGGGGGCGCTGCTATCTGTGGCTCTCCACAATGGTGCTAGAGCAGTGCCTGAGAGCTACATCCTCATCCCCAGGCAGCAGGCAGCAGGCAGAGAAAATGGACCTGGCACGGCTTTTGAACTTTTAAAACCCCACTCCCAGTGAGGGACACACCTCCTCCAACTAGGCCACACCTCCTCCAACAAGGCTGCAGCTCCTAATTCTTCCCAAATAGTTCCACTAGCTGGAGACCAAATACTCAAATATATGAGACCCATACTCATTCATACCACTATATTAGATAGGTAGCCTTATAGAAAGAATATATATGTATATAAGTATGTTGTTATATATTATATAATATATGTAATTATACATATTATTATTTATGTTATATATTATGTATTTCTTATATATTATATAAGTAATATATGATGTTTGATATTTGATATATAGATTTATTAAACTGACTTACAGATTGTGGTTCAGCTAATCCAACAATGGCTGCCTATGAATGACAGTTTCAAGAATCCAGTCGTTGTTCAGTCCATGAGGCTGGATGTCTCAACTGCTCTTCAGTCTATGCTGGAATTCCAAAGAAGTAGGCTCCAATGGCGGTGAAAGAATGGACTTGCTACTGAGGTGAAAGCAAGCTGGCAAAAAGAAATTTCTTTCTTCCATGTCCTTATATGGACTCCCTGCAGAAGAGGTGGCTAGATTAAAGAGGGGCCTCACCTCCATTAAAGGTGTGTGTTCTAACCTTAAAGATCTGGAGGTAAATTTTCCCACTTCAAATTAAGCTAAAATTCTTCACAGCTGTGCCCCTCCATGGGGTTTTTAGTTCATTTCAGATGTCGTCAAGTTGACAGCCAAGAAGAGTCATCACAACCACCACAGAAAGCTATATGGTTCTGGGAGAAAATCTTGGTAAATTTGGAAGTAGAAAATGGGTAGGGACCATGAAAGACAAGGTTGGTGAACTAGATCTCATTAAATGACACTGTGAAGATTAAACGAGCAAAGCCCATATCGAGAAGACAATATTAGGGGGAAAAGGAACATCACAAAAATACAACTAGGAAAAGAATGTGTGGAAGAAGACCACCATTGTCACAGAGATGAAACTGCAGAGATGCTACCACGAGTCCAGTGAGCGACCAGGGTGAAAGAGGCAGATGACGGTGAGAATGCAGAAAGACAGACACTTAAATAGCTGAACTCCTGACACATCAGCACTTCTCTCAAAACTATATACAAATGGCCCTGTGATGCAGACATTCCACTTACCCAATGGAAATAAAAGCATTTGCTGTGCACATGACTGAAGAAGCTGTACTTGTAATAACCCCAAACTAGAAAGAACCTACATGCCTATCAATAGGTTACTAAGTCAACTGTGCTTTGTCCATACAGTGAAATGCTACTCTGTAATAAATAGAAATGAGCTATTTATATACAACAATACAACAATTTATATACAACAAATACCTAGTCTGAGTAAAAAAAAAAAAAAAAAAAAAAGTTACCCAAACAAAGAGTGTGTGCCATGGGATTTCAGCTATATTGAACTCTAGAGAATGCAAACTAATTGGTGGTGACAGAAAGCACATCAGTGGCCTTGTGGGAATAGAAGAAAATGGACATCAGCTATGAAGAAGTGCAAAGAAACTTTTAGAGTGACAGATAGGACCCCTGTCTTAACGATGGTTTAGGAATATGCCCATCAAAATCCATCAGATCAGGCTGGAGAGATGGCTCGGAGGTTAAGAGCACTGATTACTCTCCCAGAGGACCTGGGTTCAATTCCCAGTAAATACATGGTGGCTCGTGACCACCTATACTGGGATCTGATGCCCTCTTGTGGTGAGCAGATGCACATGCAGCCAGAGCACTGTAATACATAATAAGTAAATCTTTTTTTTTTAAATCGGATTGTATGCTTAAATAAATGCAACTTATTCGTTTTAATTATTTTAATAAGAAAAACACTTTACCTTTACCATCTAGGTTTTTTATTTCCCTCATATGTTAAGCCATGAATTCACAGAGTGGGTGCAGCCCAGGTTCCTCTCCGTTAGTCCTGATAAAGCCTGCATCCTGGGTGAAGAAACCTGTCACTTCAGCTGAGCTCAGGCAGTTTTCTCTTTGTCTTTCTTTCCTTTTTTCTGATTATTTTCTTTTATCTTTTTTTTTGGGGGGGGGAGCGATCTTAGCTCTTAGATCTTAGTTCAGCTCTGCTCAGTCCGCACATTAATTAAGAATCTTGTGTGTAACTTGATTCTTTTCTGTGAGGCTCACAGCACAAGTGATGGTGTAGATTGTTGCAGTTTGCCATGGTGACACTTACTGGGCATTCCTTTTTTAACAGTCCCCATTCCCTTGATGTCTCCAATATCATCATCCTTGTCGCTGGATGTGGCCAACGCAACAACTCCATGTTTCCTGTCCCTTCTGTCTCCCTCCGTGTTTGTCGTTTTGTCAAGTTACTGGAAGATGGCTGCCACAGCTGAAAGAAATAAGTTCAGTTTGTTGTGTATCAATTGTACATCTCATCATTAACCTGTGGGGGGGGGGGGAAGGAGGAAGCTTGAAGTTTGCGCTAAGTGTTTTGCACAAGTGAATGTATTTTACATGCACATGAATGACAGTGAACTCACAATTCTTTACACCTAGGCTAATGCAACAAGCGCTACCCCGATCTGCACTGTCACACTGGTGTGCTCATAGTTATCGAGTGGCCGGGGCCTTGGGTCCCCCTTCTGTGCCCTCAGCCCCACTGGGACCATGAAGAACACAAATGCTTTTTCTGACAGTGGCTGCTGAGGACATCAAATGAGATGGGCATAGCTCTACACAGAAACGTCATGATGATTCTGTAGACTTTTTTTTTTAAAGCTCATTATGACCATAGCCTCTTGCATAAGGCTGGTTGGCCAAAGGCATAGCACCCTATGAACCATAACCCAGCATATAACGGATCAGGAACTCCACCTGACTTGTGTTAAACCCTGCGTACAGCCCAGTAATCGCTGCGCGCTCACCAAAGGCCAGCTCCCTGAGTCTTGTTCTACACGTAAGAATCAGGGATGCCGATGGCGTCAGAAGTTCTTATGTTCTCTTTTAACATTCATGAAAGACAGTGGTGACATAAACAAACAAACAAACAAACAGATGTCCTGGGAGAAAGAGTCTAGCCTCAGTATAGGCACTCGTGACTGCAGGGCAGAACTCAGCCACCAGTTCAGGGACAGTCTCCCATCAAACCTGGTTTCACCCTTCTCCATAAAAGAACATTTAACTTCTGTCTACCCACCCCCCCCCCTTTTTCCCCCCTGTTTTAGAGAGTTTGTTAGAATCCTTAGATATTAGCTTAAGAAAGGCAAGAAAAAGCTATGCCATCTGAGTTAGGCATGGAAGCCAGCCAGATGGTGGACAACCCACAGTAGGAAGAGAGTTTTAGAGAGAGAGTGAAAAAAACCCAAATACCAGAGAAAGCATATTTAAGCTCTGGCAAGCATCTGGAGCGTGGGGAGATGGAAGACAAGAGAAATGCAAAGTTATGCCTCCCAGAGTCCTCTTGGCGGCGGCTGGTGAAATGTGCTGGGTGCAGGAATTCTGGGAAGGAAAAGAATAACATCTTATTAAAGGGCTAAGTATTCCTCCTATGGCTTGAGGTGAACCTGCCTTCCTGAGAGGTGGTCCTTTTGCTGGCTGTCTGGCTGTCCCAACTGGATCGGCTGACTTAAGGGATAACAGAACGGCATGTCTATAGATCTGATGCTTGGCTGGGAGGCAACATCTTCCCTTTCTTGGGCCTTCAATGCTACTGTAACAGGCCCCGCCCCCATTTGAAGAGGTAGCCCTGAAACCATTTAGGAACGAGACCAGTGATCAGAACTCCTGAGCACTTCTGCATCCCAGGCCTCCAGCAGAGACAGAACCAAGGACACGGATGGAGGTTCCTGCCCCTAATCTGCTTGCCTCATTTCTGTCTCCCACCCTTGTCATTCTGCCCTCTAGAAAAGCAACCCCAACTGCTGTCTAAGGAATTGGGATAATGGCTGACTCTTGCAGGGTGGGGTCATTATTGGGGTACACCTCCAACGTGCCTACCTAAAGAGCCTCGAAATTGGTCTTACACAGTCCAGGCTGGCCTCAAACTTGCTCCGTATCCTTGAATGATCCTTCTACCTCTGCCTCCCAAGCTCCGGGATAGCAGGCATGTACCACCATCTTCACGGTCCTGGGATGAAACCAGGGCTGCATGCTTGTGAGGCACGCAAGCTACCAAATGAGCTATGTCTCCAGCCCCGGCAGAGTAAGTTTGGAGGCCTCTTTATTAGGCTGGGGCTTAAGAGGTGACTCAGTTGGCACAGTGCTTGCCTGGAAAAGCACAGTATCCAGAGCCCACAATGAAAACTAGGGTGTGGGTGGGTAGCAGCACCCACTTACGATCCAAGGAAGCAGAGACAAGAGGATCCCTTGGTCTTGCTGACCAACCTAGCCTAATTGATAAGTCCAGGCCAAGGAAAGAGTCTGTCTCAAAACAAGAGTGGGTGCTTCTAGGTTGCCTCTGGCAACGTGCACAACCCAGGACCACTGATGTGTGTGTGTGTGTGTGTGTGTGTGTGTGTGTGTGTGTGTGTGTGTATGTGTGTGTGTACACACACATACACACACACACACAGAGACAGACAGACAGACAGACAGACAGACAGACAGACAGACAAGCAGACAGACACAGAGAGACAGACAGACAGAGACAGAGAGTGCACATGCCCAGTGTACCTGGCCCAAGAGAGTGCACATGCCCAGTGTACCTGGCCTAAGAGAGTGCATATGCCCAGTGTACCTTGCCCAAGAGAGTGCATATGCCCAGTGTACCTGGCCCAAGAGAGTGCATATGCCCAGTGTACCTTGCCCAAGAGAATGCACATGCCCAGTGTACCTGGCCCAAGAGAGTGCATATGCCCAGTGTACCTTGCCCAAGAGAGTGCACATGCCTAGTGTACCTGGCCCAAGAGAGTGCACATGCCCAGTGTACCTGGCCCAAGAGAGTACACATGCCCAGTGTACCTGGCCCAAGAGAGTGCATATGCCCAGTGTACCTGGCCCAAGAGAGTGCATATGCCCAGTGTACCTTGCCCAAGAGAGTGCACATGCCCATTGTACCTGGCCCAAGAGAGTGCATATGCCTGGTGTACTTCAGTACTTGGCCTAAGTCGGCCTTGGGGCTTCTGTGAAGGTATGAGACTCCATGCCAGCATGGTCCCAGCATGGCCAGTAACCACAATGTCGTAAATATGGCCACATCTACAAGGCAAACCCCAGAAGGAGAGGACGGTGATGTGCTGAACCTGTGATGTCTGCTCCCAAAGGCTGCTGCCTAAGCTTGTGCTAGAATCATCTGTGTGAGCTCACTGTGCCCGACTCTGCCCTGTATTTTCTACATCAGCCTATCCCAGGTTGCTCCTGGTAACACTGGACCAACGTCTGAAGGCCAGCTGTGGTAACATTTCCTCTAGGAAAGCTTTCTGCATCCACCGTGAACTTTCCTCATTCTGGAAAGCAGTGATGACTTCCACATCCCACCGTCCACCCAGCCCCCAGTCCCTATCACAACAGCAAGAACAGCCTGCAACTTCTCTGTGTGTCCCTCCTAGCACTGATTGGCCAACACTAATGGGATAACATTTCAAATGAAGTTTGGCACTAGCATCAAGATTTGCTGCTGAGCAATGCCCGCCGTAACTCCAAACCTCGTAGGTTCACATTAATTTCTTTCACTCAATGTGGACTTTGCCCTGAGGATGAAGAGTTGCAGCAAGACACAGGATTCTCAGGAGGGAGTAAAGGAGCCAGAAGTGTATGCCCATCACCTCAGGAAGTGAAGTATATATTCTGGTCCTCAAGTCACTAAGAGCCCACAGCAAAATTAATCTGCTCAGCATTAGAGAACTGCATTCTTAAATGTACAGGAACATGGCTAAGATGGTGAAATTGATGTCATGTGATTTGGGTTTTTTTTTCCCCTCACAACTTAAAAAGCAATCAGATCCAACCAGAGCCATGCGGGCCTTGTCAGATGACCCAGGTCATTCGTGCAGGCAGAGATGTGTGGAAAGGGCCTTGCTGTCTTTGCTACAAGCATACATTTCCTCAGATCTCTGCCTAGAACTCTGTGGAGGTTCTGTGGCCCATATAAGCCATGTTTTAATTCCCTGGGGTTACTAGAACACATTAAGGACACACTGGGCGGTGTCCACAACAGACAGCTATCCTTTTCCGGCTCTGGAAGCCAGCAGTCTGCAATAAAGATGTGTGCAGGCTGCACACCCTCCAGAGACTCTAAAGGAGACCCTCCCTTGTCTCTCTGTAGCAGCAGGGACTGGCAATCCTTGTCATCTCTTGACAACAGATGCCCCAACTTTTGCCTCTTGTCTCCAAATGAATTTCTCTGATGTGTTGCCTGTGTCTCCAAATCTCTGTGCCTTTACACCAGTCATGTGAAAACAAGGCCTCATCTCTATCTCCTGATAACATCTACAAAGATGCTCATCTCAAATAAGGTGATGTTTGCATGTATTGGGGGAGTGGGGTGGGGGGTGGGGTTTAGGATTTGAACATACTTTTCTCCGGCCACAATTCAACCGGTCACGTAATGAAGATCTTTTCTCTGGTTTTGTCTTCTCAACCAAAAGGATTCAGCTGAGAGAGACAGACAGTGTAAACAGAAGCTCATTTAGGAAAGCAAAACTTAAGCATTCCTCAGAGAGAGGCTGCAATGGGCTGACCAAAAGGAGGTAGAGTTTAAAGGGGCTGATGAATATTCATTATATTACTGTCATATTCATGCTGGGCCAGGGTATCTGTGTCCACCATCTAGAAAATCTCACAAGGTGTGTGGGGCAGGGGGTTGTGGGGAGGGCAGGTGACGTTATAATGCAAGTGGCTATGGCATTAAATGAAACCAGGTTCTTTGGAGCACAAACTAGACCTTTCACTAGCGCTGTGTGAGGCAACTATGGAAATTCCCTCCCTGGTGGTTAGTTTCTGATACTTCTGATACTCAGGAAGAAATTGACTGCAGCTTCGAAGATGTTTAACCACCAAAGGGGCATGGTGGCCCTCCAGAGACAACTTCCTGGTCCCCCCGCCCCCCGCCATGTTTATCTGCTGACACTCAGCTGCAATTTCCCTCGGTTCCCTCATGTTGGGCTCCCTGGCTACCTGGTCTCAAACCTCCAGCAGTCACAGACATTTTTCTCTTGTCTTGTCTTCTCTTCTTTATGTATGTGGGTAGGGGTGTGTGTGTGTGTGTGTGTGTGTGTGTGTGTGTGTGTGTGTGTGTGTGTACATACAAAAGCCAGAAGTCATCCTCAGGTGTTTTTCCTTGGGAGCCATCCACATCTACACACATATGCCGAATCAAAACAAAACAAAACAAAAACAAAAACAAAAACAAAAAAAACCACAAAAGAACAGAGATGTTAATGATGGCCTTCATTCATCTTGCTTGCTCAGGAAGCTCCCTTGGGAGCCCCATGCCAATGCACCCTTCTCAGAATCTTCCTTCCAGAGCTCCAACAATAAAGCCACCTACTCAGAGCCAGTGGTGTTGGACAGGGCATTTCCCAAAGGATTTAAATCTCCACACATCTGGGGGGGGGGGGCAGGGCAGTGGTCATTGCCTATCTCACTGAAAAAGGAGGGGAAATCCCCCCAAATGCACATGCGTATGTCTTAGTCTCACACAGAACATACCTGCATCCTCCTTTGGGGCCAGCCCTGGTGGCGTAGGAGACCAGCCAGCAGAAGGAAGGTGCAGTGCTGTCACTCTGACCCTTCAAGGCATGTCAAAGCACAAAAGCTCTTTCCCTGAATCATAAGGGAAGTGATTTTGATTTTGCTCTGAAGAATAAATCTCTAGCTTTGTAGAGATAAGTTGGCCCCTTCCCATGAAACCCTCCGTCACCATGGCAACCAAGAGGGTCCCATTTTGTAACTCTGAAGGAGACGCAGTCCTGAAACTGCAGAACAGCCAGCATGGGTCCTCTGCCTTGACAAGGTGACTGCAGTCGCTTATAATCTTCTTTATTTTTTCCTAAGAAAACAGGGCTCCTTTAGAGATGGGGTTCCCTGTGCTCTCAACCATGCTTCTCCTCTTTCATCTCCTCTTTCTTCTTAATTAACCTGTCTTAAAAAGGCAAAGCAGGAAACGCTGGGGAGCACTGCCTCAGCTCCTGCTGTCATCTCCCTTCTCTCCTGCTCAAGAACTCTTCCCTCTGAAGCCGCGTAGCGTTTCCATTTCATTCTTGGCCCCCTGCATGACCCTGGAAATAAAGGAAGATGACAATGGATGACGGATGCCCATGTGTGTGTGGGGGGGGCCCAGGCCCGGAGGCCAGAGAAGGACACTGGGTCCCCTGCTCTATCTTTCTCTGCTTTATTCCATTGAGACCGGGTCTCTCACTGAATCTGGAGCTAAGCTGGTGGCCAGCAACTTCAGACATCTTCCTGTCTCCACCTTCTTCCGTTCAAGCCCCACCACAGCCCTTGGGTTCCAGGCATGGAGGTGGCCAAGCCTAGCTTTCTGACATGGACGCTGGGCTCTGCACCCCAAACCTTATGCTTACATAGCAAGCATTTTTACCACTTGAGGCAGCTCCTCATCCCAAATCCTGTGCATTTTAAGCCACGATTTCATTTCTAGGAGCTTACTTAAAGAAATAAATGAAATGTGTATGCAAATATTTATTAATAAGGATAGCACCTTCGAATCATCTGTTATAAAACAGAAGTTAGAGGAAACATCTCTATCAAGTAAATGACCACGTATATTTGTGGCATAATATTAAAGCACATGTTTAAAGCCATATTCCTGAGACTACTTAAAGATATGGAGGAAAACATAAAGATATACCAGTGTTATTCTCTGGCTTCTACTAGCAAAAAACAATTCATGGATGCATGTAGATAGCTCAGTGGACGAGTGCCTGCCTAGCACACAGGAAGCCCTGGACTCAGCCCTATAGAATTGCCAGTAAATAAACAAAGTGTCTTAAGTACTTGATGGCAAAAGTAATGGCGTGGTGCATTCAGAAAGCAGTAGTTGCAGGGCTGGAGACCTGGCTCAGTGATTTAGAGCACTGGCTTCTTCTCTTCTAGAAGGTCTGAGCTCAATTCCCAGCTCCACACGGCAGCTCACAAACATCTGTTACTCCAGTTCCAGGGGATCCAACTCCTTATTCTGGCCTCTGTGGGCACCAGATCTGCACATGGTGCACAGATATACTCACAGGCAAAATGTTCATATGCATTAAATAAATGAATCTGGAAGAGGAGGAAGAGGAGGCGGCAAGCAGCAGTCTTTTATAAATAAGGGTTGGGTCTTTTCCCCCATAATTAAAAATTCATTTGACCTTATATTATACACAAAATATAACCCTAATATATATGAAAAATAAATACATACATATAAAGCCTAAATGTGAAAATTAAAACAACTTCTCTCTCTCTCCTTCTCTCTCTCTCTCTCTCTCTCTCTCTCTCTCTCTCTCTCTTGTTCTCTCTCTCTCTCTCACTCTCTCTTTTGGTTTTTCAAGACAGGGTTTCTCTGTGCAGCCTTGGTTGTCCTGGACTCACTTTGTAGACCAGCTGGCCTTGCGGTCCACCTGCCTCTGCCTCCCAAGTGCTGGGATTAAAGGCTTGTGCCACACGCCCCGCTAAAGAAAATCTATGTTAATATCCCCATAGCATACAATAGATTGAACTTCCTTAAATCAAATATAAGAAATCTAAAAATAAAATGGGGGGAAAGTAAATTAGATTTTGCCAAGATACAAAAAAACATCTGCTTATCATAAAACATCATTAGGATGCTGGAAATTGAAGCTGTAAAATGAGGAAAGTGCTCACAAGCATATATCCAAGAAAAGGCTCACATTTAGAATATACACAGAAATTCTACTAAAAAGAGAAATGAGCTAACAGAAAATGTGCAAAAATATTTGAGCAAGAATGCTTCTTAAAATGTAAATGCTAAACACATCTGTGTAAGGGTGCTCAACTTACTCAACTGTAAGGCAGATGCAAATCTATGCGACAGTGTGGTCATCTCTATGACATCTGTTTACAATGAAATCAGCCAGGAGTACCAACTGACAGCCACAACTTGAAGTGTGAAGCAACTGGAATGCCCAGACCCTTCTGGGTTAGAGCAGAGTTGGGTGTGGCTTTGGAGGCTCCTTGGCAGGGTCTCCTAAAACTGAGTACAGACTTGACACAGCGCCTAGTATTGTCTCCAGTGATTACCTGACAAAAAAGTGCATGTATTTCACACACACCCACATACCCACCCACACCCACACACCACTGCCACCACCACCACCACCACCACCAAAGCAACTTATAAGCAAAAGTGCTCCTAACACTAGTACTTATAAAGAATCAAAGCTGATGTACTTCTCTGAACATACAATTCTAAAATAAATCTATTGTGATGGGCTCAAATTTATTTAACTTGTGGAAAAGTAAAAGCCAACTAGCTGAAGGATTGGGGGACCCCAGAGGACTAGGCCAAGGGGACACAAGAGACTAGGCGTCAGTCATGGCTCCTCTGATGAGCTTGAGCCACACACTGCCTCTGGTGGTTGTGCTGAAAATGAAGTTTCCACGAGAGAACACTGTATTGCTGAATACTTGCATGGTCAGAGGAATACATTGCAATGTGGAGCAAGACAAAGCTTTCCTAGGTAACGTGCCGGTGGACACTTTTCAACACAAGGGGGGAAATGTTACCTCCACCAAGAGGGGGCGCCGACCACCCGCTGACACCACCCAGCGCCCATAGCAACAACAGATTAGCTTCACCCGGTCTTGAACTTTATTCGAATGGAACCACGTAGTATGTTTCTTGCTTTATAGGTTTTTTTTCTCAGTGCTACAGGGTTCCCCCATCCCTTGTTCTGTTCCTCTACATTTCTTTGTTCTTGTCCCCTTTTTGTCCCTTTCTGAACACTGTGTCACCTGTATCCTGTCGCCCAATCCCTTTTCGAACAGCGCCTAACTGATCACCCTCTGCACCCATCTGAATTGTACAACAGTCTCCCCTGCCCAGGTGGTTTTCCTTTTAAAACCTCATGGGGGGCTGGAGAGATGGCTTAGTGGTTAAGAGCACTGCCTGCTCTTCCAAAGGACCCGGGTTCAATTCCCAGCACCCACATGGCAGCTCACAACTGTCTGTAACTCCAAGATTCTGACACCCTCACACCAACACACATAAATTAAAAATTAAATAAAATCCTTTAAAAAAAAAAAACAAACAAACCTCATGGAATCTCTAAGGCCTGAGCACATCTCAGTCCCCATCTCTCCCCCTCCCTCTCCCCCTCCCTCTCCCCCTCCCTCTCCCCCTCCCTCTCCCTCTCTCTCTCTTGAGTGGCATCTGTGATTAGCCTGCACCAGTCAACTTCACAAGACACATGGCAGACACAGCTTAAGGGAGGGAGCTGTGGAAATCTTAATGAAAATGACCCCCATAGACTCCTAGGGAGTGGCATTATTGGAGTGGGCGTGGCCTTATTGGAGGAAGTGTCTCACTGGGGGGTGGGCTTTGAGGTTTCAGGAGCTCAAACCAGGCCCAGTGCCTCACCGTCTTTTCCAGTTGCCTGCAGATCCAGACGGAGACCTCTCAGCTTCCTCTCCAGCACCATGCCTGCCTGCATGCCACCATATTTCCCACCATGATGATTATGGGCTAAACCATAATGGGGCCAGCTCCATTTGACTATTTTCCTTTATAGGAGTTACCATGGTCACAGTGTCCCTTCACAGGAGTATTTATTCATTGGTTCGAGCTTTCAGGATATTTCAACGCATGGGGGCTGGTAAGAAATGGTGGCTGGAGAGCCTCTGTTGGTGGCAGCTGGTCACATCCTGCCAGTCAACCACGAAGTAGATTATGGGTAGAAGTTGGGTTAAAACACTCAAAGGCAGGTCTCTAGCTGACCCCCACCCACCCACCAGGGCCCCACCTCCAAGAACGGCCCATCCTAGCTGAAAACTAAGTGTCCATTCACACAGCATTGTTGGGGGGCATTTCACAGCACATTTCACAGTGTAACAGCGCAAGTAAACTCCATCTTACTTTGCTCTGCTGTTATCTCTGACAACAGGAAGTTTAGACACATGCAGCGGGGAACCAGAGCGGTCTCTCAATAATGTCATTTAGAAGCCAGGCTCCGAGCTCCGTGCTCCCTCATGGTCCTTTTGTGAACTTCTGCAAAGGCCTTGCATCTCTTTTTTTTTTGGGGGGGGGGGGCGGGGGAAGCCACAGGCAAAAAGCCCAACACCTTCAAAGAACATGACACTGGTCTATGTCAGTGGCGTGGAGGTCACTTGTTGTGTTAGCCACTGAAACTCTTTGCTGCTTTCCTGGTGTCCCACAATGATGTGTGTTAACACTGTTTTTAAACGAATGGCAATGAAGCAAACTTAGTCTCTGACGTTGAGCTTGAAGTCCTGTGGAAATAAAGCGTTTGGTCTCCTGTTGGGTTGAATAATCGAGAATCCTTCGTATTCTTCTAGGGGCAGAAAAATGCCCCTGGTCCTATTCTTGAGGGGCTGCTCCGTGACTCTCCTCAGATGCACAGAGAGGCATGTGGGGGCCTCCAAATGGCATTCTCTGGGAGCAGAGGTGTTTCTGACCTGAGATGACTTGGCAAAGAGGCAGCGTCCCACACAGCCGGGTTTGCTGTGTAGGTGTCTGTCTCTGCTGTTCCACACTCACAGGCACATTTTATCCACTCTGCGGGGCGGGGCGGGGTGGGGGGGGGCAGCTTAGCTCAGAATAATTAAGAGAAAATGCAAACCAAGAAATAAGCTTTGCTTAGAGTTTAATTCACTAAGAAGAAGACAAAGTAATCGACAGCATAAATTGTACTTCTAGGCAGAATTGATTTCTGGAAAAGATTAGCACATCTGAAGAAAATCATCACGCCGGAAGAGCTTGTCCTTTGAACGGAGTTAAGTGAGCTCACCGTAGCTGAATGAGAATTCTTGACCCCAGCCAGGCCTTCTGTTCTGCTCCACTAGCATTCCCCTCTGAGAAAACTTGGTTTTCAGCAAGCTAATTCCAATGGAGCTCCTGCTTGGGGAAGCAAGGGAGATGCTGAGCTGTAACACAAGAGCTGTTTTAAGGAAGCCCTAAAATTTTCCAAAGGAGAGAACCCGGAAGTTGGTATGTGATAGCTTTAAGTTTACAAGAAAGAAATGCTGTTCAAAAAGAAACAATAACCTTTTCAGAATTCAATATCAACGCCGCATCTTTCCTGCACACTTGGTGTGAGGCCTCTTCTAAAGCCTGGCCTATCCAGAGGAAATATGGCGCACTACAGGGACCTTCACCAACTGCCCCACACAAGTTACTCCCTTCACAGTCTCCTCTTCTCAGGCACCTCCATAGACACCCCAAGGGTCACTGGATCAGTCAGACCCTTGGTTGCTATGACAAAGATCTCTCTGCCACACCAAAAGCAAACAAACAAACAAACAAACAACCTCCCCCCAAAAAACCAAAACAACAACAACAACAACAACAAAAACAAGGATGAGAGACAAAAGTTATTTTTGGGCTCACAGTTTCATTGAATTTAATTCATTGTGGTGGGGAGGGGCCTGGTGGAGCTGAGCAGCCCACATCTCGAAGCCAAGAAACAGAGAAGGAAACATCTGCACCCACATTTATTCCTTCCCTTTTATTACATCTGGGCCCTCGGGCTAAGAAATGGAGTCACCCACACCCCTTTTAATCCTCTCTGGAACATTCTGACAGGCACGCCCAGAAGTGTGCCTTACTAGGCATTCCCCAGCACAGTCAAGAGGCTAACGAAGGCCACCCACCACAGTTACCTCCCACCAGGACTCCCACAGATGCCCCCACCCAGATGTGCTGAGCTGAGAGACAAATGAATAAGAGTAACAACAACAACAAAACAATAATAATTTGTCTCTTATGATGATTTTGTCAGAATCTCGTCACTCAGCGTGATGACACAGCTAAGCATTCCTTGAGCACCTATTATGCACCACACACTGTTCTGAGTGCACAGTGCAGACTAAATGGTTGCTCCTCAGCCCAGCTCAAGGAGTAGGACGAGCAGATCCAATAGTGCCACCGCTTTGCAGAAGGAGATCAAGTAAGAAAAGGTTGAACTGCATCATCCCAATTGCACAGAGCTGGTGGATTACTTAGCGCAGACTCCAAGATCTGTTCTCCTGGCCCTGAGCATGCCCCACGAGCCTGGGATTTGACAGATGGGTGGATTGTGCTCATCCCAAACTCAACTCGTCTCCAGCTGAACCAGTCTCTCTCCCCACACTGCAGTCCTTTGCTCTCAGCTCAGGAGTCTCCCGAAAATCCAAAGTCAACCGGCTGTGTCTGTGACTCTGCTCTTGTTCCCCCTTATAACTGATAGCTCCCACATAACATCTGGAGTCTGCTCACTGGCTCTCCTCACTGGTACTCGGCCTTATCATCTTATCATTGCATTCTCTCTGTGGCTTCCTAGCAACCTACATCTGCAGTGACTCTTACTGCATCCATATTACTCACACACCAGAGATCTTATCTAATCCTGCTGGAGTCCTGAACCAAGTAAAAACACTGTAAACACTGTCATCATTTGGGCTCCAAGTACCCTTCAGGCCTGTTGCATCATTTCCTTATGTGTTCCCTGTGCTGAGGGGGATGGCTCCCCAAAACATCAGCTGCACTTGTTTATCTCATACTGTTGCCCTGCTGAGACCTTGGCTCCAGGTTGGCAGGTAGCTTAGTGGGTGGAATCCTAGGCTAGCAAACATGAGGCACCAATTCCACAAATAGATATATTTTTTTTTTCTGGTTCTATCCTCATCACCGCTGGTTTTGATCACACACAGGACACCTCAAATGCTCTGCCCCATGCCCGTCTTTTCATGGCTGTGCCAACAGGGTCTCACCATTTTTAACCTCTCTCATTCTGTGTTGTAGTCCACATACTTGTGTGCCTGGCCATGGCCTGTTGGAGAGCAAGGGCCACATCTTACCTTTCTTCATTCTTGTCCTGGCTAGTTTTATGTCAACTTGACACAAGCTAGAGTCATTTTGGAAAAGGGAACGCCAACTGAGAAAATGTTCCCACCAGATTGGCCTGTGGTACATTTTCTTGACTATTGTTTAATGTGAGAGGACTCGACTCACTGTAGGCAGTGCTACCCATGGCGTGGGTGGTCCTAGGTGCTATAGAAAATCAGGCAAGCCATGAGGAGCAAGCCAGTCAGCAGCACTCCTCCATGGCCGCTGCATCAGCTCCTGCCTACAGGTTCCTGCCCTGCTTGAGTTCCTGTCCTGACTTCCCTCAGTTTTGGACTGTGTAGCCTTGGCTGTCCTGGACTCGCTTTGTAGACCAGGCTGGCCTCGAACTCACAGCAATCCACCTGCCTCTGCCTCCTAAGTGCTGGGATTAAAGGCATGTGCCACCACCACCCAGTCAACTTTTTTTTTTCTCAAAATGTTTTCCTAGATTTCTACAATAAGTAAAACCAGGAAAATACTACATTGTCATCAGGAATACAGTGATCATTGATAACACGATTAATTACATGCTAAAGTATGAAGACACTGTCATATTCTGAAGGATCTGCTAAGCTCTGTAATTGTCGCTGGATCAAGAACAGCTGTACTGTTTTGTTTTGTTTTTTAATGCTGGACACGATAAGAAAGTATACATATGCATGCATATATATGCAATGTGTATATACACTTTCCATTTATTTGTAATAACAACCCTTCTATCCTTTATTTTTCTTTATAGCATACATCACTTTCTGGTATGAAAAAGCTTTCTTATTTCTCTCCTTTACTCTTTCTATTGGTCTGTTGCTGTGATAAAACACCATGACCGAGGCAATTTATAGAGTTTATTTGGGCTTACAATTCCAGAAAGAGTGTCTGTAATGGCGGGAGAGGCATTGTGCCAGGTGGCTGAAGTGGGAGGCTGAGAAATCACACCCTCAACTGCAAACAGGAAGCAGAGAGAGTGAACTGAAAGTGGTGGCATGAGGCTACTAATGACCAAAGAGGATATTCTTCCTTCAGCAAGGCTTCACTGCCCCCCCCTAACAATGCCACCAACTGGGGATCAGGTGTTTTAATACCTGAGTCTACAGGAACCATTTCTTGTTCAAGCCTTCACACATTCTATCCGTCCTCTCTGGAAATAAGAATACCTGTTTGATCACTTCTGTGCTCCTAGGTACCTACCACAGTACCTGGCTCCTTGGCAGATGTTTGCTGTGTGCATGCATGAACAACTTCATGACATGATACTTATGACGAATCCTGTATTCTTACAGTGAGGCCTGTAAGACAGGCTAAGGTGTGTCCAAAGCTACAGAGCTGTGAGGCAGAGCCGTAACCCCACATCTCTGAGACTCCAGGCTCTCCGCTGTTCGCACATCAATTACAGCCCACCCGTAGTCAATCTAAGTGAGAGACAGTGAGATGGCACATGACATCCTGCAGAATGGCTTTCCTCTGACTAATAACTTAGGAAGATTTGCACATAATAGGCTGCGTTCCGGCTTCTGCAATAGGCACAGAGGCAGATGTGGGTTGCTTGCTCACATCGAAGGCAGGAGGCAGGGGTCCAAAACTCACACCAAGTATTCACTGAGTGAAGAAAAGACGACAGCCTTAGAAGTCTCATTTTATCTTCTTTTTTAATGCAGGAAACTGGCCCTGGGCTCTCTTGCATGGGAGTGCTTCACCACCAAGTTACATTGGCAGCCCAGGGGGAAGAGGGGAGGTCTCTATTTAAATCCATTTTTAAGAAACAGATCACTGTGGATGTGAGAACTTGGGCAGAAGACATGGGGATGCCTCAAACTATGAGTTTTTCAGGTGATCCCTGCGCTGATACAGGAAGAACAGACAGACAAGTAAACCCAAATGTATCTGGGCCTGTGGCCACTTGGCTTAGTAGCGCTGACCATGACAAGTGTCCACTTGACCTGCCTTGACCACCAAAGCATCTGCAACAGACCTGGGGCTTCCAGTGTGAGCACAAACCACTTCTCTGGGGTGTGTGGAAGTTGAGAGGGAAGCAATCTGAGGCGCTGTGCAGGCAGTGGGGCCACACGTTCCACAGCCACCTTGGATATTCGATTTTACACAAGTCACACAATTGCCACTCTGATGTATTGTGTTTCCATGGGTTGGTTAATGTGGCTGAGACCCACGTACTGAGACTTTTGGGGGAAACACTAAAAGTTCAGCTTCTGGATCTTCAAGAAAACCAACCCTGCACTTGGTGATAATTCTGACCTTGTGAGCACACACACGCTTCACATAGGCACACACGTTAAAACAGCCAGGCATATTTACATGTGAGAAATGTACACACACTCACTCTGAGGTCCTGCTTGACTAGCTACCTTCCTGGGTGACATCTTCCCTGGAACTGCAAAACGGTGCAGTGGAAACGGTGGGCAGGCTTTGTGTCTCCGTTTCTCCATCTTTGGTGGTGCCGCTTTGTCAGGGAGGGTGGGCAGGGCGTTCAGTACACAGGTGGCCCGGATACAATGGTAGAGCTTAGCTTCTCCAGGGGTTCTAAAGCAACCAGGCAGGGGGTGGTGGGGGTGGGGCTGGTCCTTTTGAAGCCTGAACAGGGCCACAGGGTTCCTGGACAGAGCTGAGAGAGACAATGTCTGCCTTTTCATCCCTCCCTGTCTGTAGGAGCTGAGACTTGGCAAAGGCCAGCCCAGGGGGCCTTTAGGAAATTTCTGTTTAATACTGAGAGACACGGTACACACACACTTAAAAAGCTCAATCTCTGATGTAATGACCACTGCCACCACCACAATAAGCGTTAGTAAATGCGTTACATGAACTAACTGGCTTTCCTTCCCCTGTTTCCCTTTTCCCTTCTTTTGTAGTTATTTCACCTACTTCCCCTAAAGATTTTGACTATCAAAACAACATGTTGGCTCTTGAAGGCTGTGGCAGGAGGTGGAGGAGGGCTTGAAGTGAACCTAGGAGCAGATGAAGTCCTGAGTAAGTATGTATTATTGCCATGGGTACAGCCATGTCAAGGACGCCAACACTTCAGACCACGGGAGTGCCAACACCTTCCCCAAGTGAGGTTCTGAGGCTCAGAGGGATGGCAGACCCTTCCTCCACATCAAGCGCCGATGTTGGCAGAGTGTGTGTGTGTGTGTGTGTGTGTGTGTGTGTGTGTGTGTGTGTAAAACGCAGCCACAGCTGTTTCCTCCAGGTGACTGCTCTCCTACAGAGACTTCCCACAGAAACCAGCTAAACCCATACCCGCATTGAACCATATGCAATAAAGCCGCCTCCTTGATTCTGATGTATTAAGTGAACAGGCTAAAGCTCCAGGCTGCTGTTGCAGTGGGTGCCCTCCACCAGAGCAAGCACAGCCCACCAGATACCAACTTCTGTGTAAGTGTCAGTGTGTCTGTCCTTTATTTCCTCATCTCCTCACCGCCCAATGGTGATCCCTGAAGACACGCACAGTCAGTCAGACTGTCGCTTCTCTCTGAAGTCTTCCAAGGAGTGAAGTCCTTCATGGTATCGGGGTAGCTCAACACAGCCCGGGAGGTCCACTTGGCCGGGAAGAGATTTCTTAATCAATCTTTGATTCTGTGAAAACCACTAAAGGAGGCCAAGGAGGGGATTCTGAGCCATTTAAGAGGAGATGGCCAAATCCATCTTGGGTAGAGGAATGTCCCTGAGTTTGACGAATTGCTCTAATGCATCTTTTAGTTCTGAGATGCTCAGGACTTGTGCGAGATAAAAGAGGCAGAGACAAAGAAGGCATAGTTTGCTCTCAGACTGTTACAAAAGATGTCTATTCTACTGAGAGGCTTCCACATTTTGACGTTTTCTAGTTCCACTGTCTGACCTAAAAAAAAGAAACTCTAGGGAGCAGAAGCTAGAAGTGTAAAGAAACAAAGTTAAGGGTAGAGGGGCCAGTCTGTTTGCTGCAGCAGGAAGGCCCGGCGATCAGAAGGGCCTAGGAACAAAGGTAATGCTTCAGCTGGGTTTTGTATTCTTTGAAAATGCCCCCTAATGGCTCCAAGTTCTCCCTTCCCCCAATATTGGGTCTCTCTGGATGTCCTGGAACTCACTATGTAGACCACTCTGGCTTTAAACTCTCAGAGATCTGACGGCTTCTGCCTCCCAAGTGCTGGGGTTAAAGGTATGAACCATGATGCCCAGATTATAGCCCCAAATCTTTTGTTTTGTTTTGTTTTGCTTTGTTTTTCGAGACAGGGTATCTCTGTGTAGGCTTGGCTGTCCTGGACTCACTTTGGACTCACTTTGGAGACCAGGCTGGCCTCGAACTCACAGAGATCTGTCTGCCTCTGCCTCCCGAGGGTTGGAATGAAAGGCATGTGCCACCACGCCCGGCATAGCCCCAAGTCTTAATCTGAGTTATGTCAAGCACAGCCTTGTGTTAATGCCCAGTAAGATACTCAAAGGCACCATTCCATGTTTGGGGGGTGCAATACTGACCAAATGGTCCTAGGAAAAATGAAGTAGAGATGAAACGGCCAGGGGCGAGGAGAGAGAGACCCGGAAGCAGAAGATGAATCAGAGGGAAATGTAATCATGGACAGGAAATCCAGAAATTTGTGCTGGGAGGCAGAACTTCCTGTGGTCAGTGTTGTATCTGAATTAGCCTAGACAGGGGTGGGTCCACTAAAGAATGGGACAATAAAGGCTCCTGCATCACCCTGGGTCAACAGAGGATGTAACCAGATACTTAACCATAGATGCCCTCTTATCAAATGTATTAACACAATGTATTAAAACGTAACGAGTAAGCTGAGAAACTGGATGGGTTTTAGACTCATGGCCACCTGGCTTTCCCATCAGATGTCATGCTGGGCTCCAGGCATCTCTGTGGAATGCCCTCCCACACACCAAACATAGTTTCAAACCATCCATCTAGATCCCAAAGCAGGGGTCTGTTGTGGTTTTGTTTTTGTTTTTGTTTTTGTTTTGTTTTTTGTTTTTTTGTTTTTTGTCTGCTTGCTTGCTTTTTAATTCACTTATTAAGCCACGACCAGCCTTGCAAGTGCACAGCACAGCTTCGGGGGTTTGCTGGTTTGTTGGCTTGTTTGAGTTGGCTTTTATTGGTTCTCTTCTTCCACCCTGTGGATTCTTGGGAACAAACTCAGGAAGGCCGTCGGATTCAGCAGCAAGTGTGCTAACCACCGTGCCCTTGTGTTGATCTTACTGAGCGTGTTATTGAAACACCTCAGTGGCTGGGCTCAGGACCGCAGGACCACACATTCCCAGCAAGAGCTCAGGCCCTCTTAATTGAGCACATGCATCTCTGCAGAGCTCCTGACCCTTGCGCAACGCCAGGAACCCCAACATCTGAAAACAAGTGATATTCTACAGCCTTGTAGCCACTGGTCATTTCAGAACCCAGTGTCTTGGCCTATCAGCACAACTCAGCAATAATCGCTGGATATATAATTTGCCCTTGGTTTTTTTTTGGGGGGGGGGGAGCATAGGACAGTCAGAAAGCTGAGTTTCAAAGGTTAGGGCTAGTCATATAGCCAGTCTCACTCCAACCCACCATCACTACCACATACAAGACTTGAGCTTCCTGGTCCCACAGCTTCAGATACCACAGCAGCGATAGCGTAACCCTGGAGACAAGGTAGAAACTGCAAGGCCAAACAGCGGAGGGATAAATACGCTACACGTAAGATGTCAGGACCTCCATGGCAGAAAGCGTTCCTATGTCTAGCTATAACATATACCTTTACCGGAAATAAAGCTGTTCTGTGAGCATCAACAGCTGGGTGCTCAAGGGTTCTCTCAGCACCTGGACATGTGTTGATCTGTAGGTGACGAACACCGTGGGCTGAGAAGGGGCTTCAGAAATCCATGAGATCTGAAGAATGCTGCCCATTTCAAAGTGTTGGTGTCTATTCTTTAAAGCATTTGTGTTGGTGTGTGAAGTTAGGGATGACAATACTTTGGCTCTGCTGGGCTATAGGGGGGTGCTCCCAAAAAACAACAGGAGCAGTTCTACTTGGCTGTCGTTTCGATAAAGACTATGCCCACTCAAGGCTGCTAAGTATAAATGGAGAGGGAGGGGGAGAAGGAGGGAGGGAGGGAGGGAAGGAGGAGAGAGAGAGAAAGAGAAAGAGAGAGAGAGAGAAACCACAGCATTATTTTTCTTCTTCTCTCATAACCTCCTTTACCGATGCCAAGACAATCTGCCACGCATGTCAGAGCAGCATGTGATTTCACGTATGAAGTGCCTTCAGGAAGCCTTCCACCTGCTGAAGTCTGTTGCACGCCCATGCCTCCCCTGTTTCATGCAGCTTCTAGAGGGACCTCCAACTAAAGTGACCCCAGACCATCAGAGTTTCCATCTCTCCTTGTCTACTTCCTTGATTGCCCTTCCTGGGCATCTCCTTCTGTCTGAACAGGCAAAGCTAGGTTTTAGGTCGACTGGAGAAACCCAAACAGACTACAAATTCTAAAGTCCCTGTGATTGCTTATCCCGGTATTGTCTTTAAGCTACATTACATACTCACTGGGGGGGAAAAAAAGTAAAAACAAAAACCAAGAAACACTTGGTGGCTCATCAGTCAGAACCCAAGGCCAACACTTTCAAATCTTGAAAAAAGGTGAAGTTTTTACATTCACTCCAGGCAGCAGAATGGTCCTCCAGTTTCACCAAGAGCCAACCATCTTGGTGACAGCAGCTCTAATTAGAAAAAGAGGGGACAAGGGCTTTCAGGGGCTCTACAGGGCACCTGCAGATCCAGACTGAGTTGTTTAGCTATTAAAAATATATCTTAGGTGGGTGTGGTGGTGCACACCTGTAGTCCCAGCACTTGGGAGGCAGAAACAGGCGGATCGCTGTGAGTTTGAGGCCAGCCTGGTCTACAAAGCAAGTCTCGGGCAGCCAAGATTACACAGAGAAACCCTGTCTCAAAAAGAAAACAACAACAACAACAACAACAACAACAACAAAAAACCCATATTTTAGAATGTATAAAAAATAAGTAAAATGTTATTTCTCAAGTCAAGAAAATGACTGAACTGAAGTGCATGCTTCTGATACCGGCATTCATGAGGCAGAGGCAGGCAGGTCTCTGAGTATGAAGCTAGCCTGGTCTCCATAGTGAATTCCAAGCTAGCTAGGATTACATAGTGAGATCCTACTTTTCATTTTCCTTTCATTGTTTTTGTTGTTGTTTGTTTGTTTGTTTTTTAAATTTTTATATCTTTTTTTTAAACTTTATTTATGTGTACAGTATTTTGCCTCCATGTACACTTGTATGCCAGAAGAGGGCACCAGATCTCATTACAGATGGTTGTGAGCCACCATGTGGTTGCTGGAAATTGAACTCAGGACTTTTGGAGGAACTGCCAGTGCTCTTAATCTCTGAGCCATCTCTCCAGCTGCTATTTTTTTAAAAAGAAAGGACAGGAGGGAGGGAGGGAGGGAGAAATCGAAGATACCAGTGTATAATACTAAAATAAAATCTTAACTATGATTAAACCACTCACATCACATTCAACATGACTTCAAGATTCAGCAAACTAGGAAGAGTATGAGAACTTACAGGACAATATCTAAAAAACAAGCAAGCACATTTTTTCCCATAAAGAGATGCACAGCTCCTAATGGTTGGCTTTATGAACAACTACACAGGCTCGATGGACTAAGAGCATTTTTATTTAAAAAGAAAATCTGTGTACTAAACGGTTGCATGAGAAGCAACGGAGCTCCGCCCCCTGGAACGTGACGGGCATTTTCTCTCCACGGTGTCCTGGTCTAGAGATGCTGGCCTGATAAGCCACGTGCAATGAGTTCCCACAGTAGACTGTATTTTGTAAGATTCTAGCCATTTATTTAACAAAATGGACATCTCTGATATCTAGCACTTTTCTACATTTGAAGCTTTAGACAAGTGCACCTCACATTCTACAGCATACGTGATAATAGAAGAATTCATTGTAAATTTAGATCAGCTAAAACATTTTGTCTAATGACTAGGGTTCATTATCTTCTAGTGAAGCAAGGTGACATCTTCTTGTAGAAGAAGTCGATGTCTCTTTGTCACAGGAGATGCGCTAGCAGCACAACCATCTCTCCCCTCTGACCTAGCTCCAGACACAGCAGGCAGAAGTCCCCTGCTCTGGTTTTGGTTCCCAGGTCAAGTAAAAATCCTCTGATTTTTAGGAAACAACTTGAACTGTGAACCAAAGGGTGGGGGGCTGCATTTCCACCCTCCCCACCCTGCACCATAAAGTCACCGTGTCCCTGGTTTTCCTCGCACACCGACAGTGGCACCTGTAGCTATCCTTAGTGCAGGTGTGTGGGAGACTTTCTGAATAATGTACAGTGCGAGAGAGAGAGAGAGAGAAGAGAGAGAGAGAGAGAGAGAGAGAGAGAGAGAGAGAGAGAGAGAGAGAGACTCTACCCCAAACTTGAATTCTTACTCTTATAAACCCTGAACGCCCAGGATCACTTGTGCCTGACAGAATCCGGGGGCTCTAAGCCCAGATGCAGGGTACATTTCCCAGGCTTCTCCAGGGCAAAGGCGGGGTGCACTCCCTCGGTGAACCTGTGCCTCACGATGAAGAGCAGTTGCTCGTTCTCGGCGTTTATAAATAGAAGCCTCTGGTTGGCGTAATCCAGCAGAATGCCCACTCTGGCTGGACGCTCGGTCGCATGGACCTCGCTCACAGTGCCACTGTAGGAAAATGTGTATCTGAAACGAAACAGAATGGGAAATTCAGATTTTTTAAATCTTGGGAAATTCAATTTTTAAAATTTTTGGAAATCCTGAAGATTTGATCAGGAAGAATCGAGGTCTCACTTTTCTCTCCACATCAGTTCACAGTGACAAGTTGCAATAATGTTGCCCCAGGTACTTTTGGCGGAGGGAGTCCTTCCAAATTCTAAACGGCGCAGCTCATCCCAGCAGAGGCGCGTTTTAATCATTGTGCGCCTTCTGTATTAGAGGGCAGTCCCAGAATAACCAGCAAATGCCTCCTTTGTAATTTTTCTCCAACGTTCTATCTTTCCCAGCTGCCCACATGTTTTAAGTGCAGCATTCATGGTGTGTCATTCTTTTGAATAAAGCTCTTTTGAGGCTGCCATGTATTTAAACAGTACTGTGGGCTTGCCTTCCATACAACGTATTAATTTTTTACAGTTTTAAAGATGTATAGGCAACTTACATAAGGGCCTTTAGGAAGTTCAAGAGCAATGCCATTAGGGTTTTTTTTGGTTGTTTTTTTTTTTTTTTTTTTTTTTTTTTTTTTTTTTTGCCAACTTCAAGCTTTGAATAAGCCCTACCTACCCCACCCAAACCGATTTCCTCTTTTATCTCTAAGTTTTCAGCGCCCTTCCAGCCGAAGGACGTTGCCTTCAGTCTCTCCCCAACACAAACACTTTCACATGTGTTGCATGGGCATGTCTGTGTGCCTGTTTCTCTCTCTGCCCTCTTGGGGTCGGGGAGTTAGACCAGCTCACACTAGGCCATCGGGAATGGATGAGAAGAGGAGGGAGAAAGCTTAGTAGAGGGAGCAGCAGAAGAAGAACAAGCCAGAACAGGCAAGGCTGTGGGAAAGTGCCATTGCCATCTGCCTGGCAATGGGACAGGACATGGGACACTGACAATAGGTCCGGGCAGTGTATTCTAGGTGACCGAGACCCCAGGCTCAGCAGTTCCGAGGTCACAAAGGTATTAAGACTTGAGTTTCTGGGTGATTCTTGTTTGAATAGAGACCAGCCAGTCTCAAGTAGTCACTAACTGCATCTGCCCACTCAAAGCAAAATGAACATTTAATAATGTATAAAATTCTGATTTTCAGCCATACCATTGTACAAGACAGGCCTAAATCTGTGGTTCTCACCTTCCTTATGCTGTGACCCTTTAATACAGTTCCTCATGTTGTGGTGACCCCCAACCATACAATTATTTCATTGCTACTTCATAACTGTAATTGTGTTATTGTTATGAATCACAGTGTAAATACTTGTGTTTTCCAGTGATCTTAAGTGATGACCCCCAGGGGGTCATGACCCTCAGGTTAAGAGCCAACTGGTCTACAGGGTTCTGAATGGCCCAATGAACTTATGTCCAACACGTGTGGCTTGGAAAGTCCCTATTCCCAAACAGCCAATCACCAGTCAATTCCAAAGCAGTCCCTAATATGGAGGTAAGAGCCTTGACTCCATCAGTCCCATGGAACCTGTTTCTGCTGTTTCCTCCCTAGCTCAACATTCCTCATGGAACTCTTTTTTTTTTTTTTTTTTTTTTTTTTTTTACTGGCTGTGAGATTTATTACTGAACATGATTTGGTAGGGTACAGAAGATCATCACAAGGGAAGCCCTCCTCAGGAATGCAGGGCTCTCCACTTGTCCAGGGGACCACGATTGGGAATATATTTGACCCCACAGCCATCAGGAATGAGCCGCTTCTCAGCAACCATGTCTTCAAACTCATCTGCATTAAACTTGGTGAAGCCCCACTTCTTTGAGATGTGGATCTTCTGGTGGCCAGGGAACTTGAACTTGGCTCTACGCAGAGCCTCAATCACATGCTCCTTATTCTGCAGCTTAGTGCGGATGGACATGATGACCTGGCCAATGTGAACCCTGGCCACTGTGCCCTGGGGTTTCCCAAAGGCACCACACATACCTGTCTGGAGCCTGTCAGCCCCAGCACAGGACAACATCTTGTTGATTCGGATGACATGGAAAGGGTGGAGTCTCACTCGAATATGAAAGCCATCCTTGCCACAACTCTTCACCATGTATTTGTTGGCGCAGATACGGGCAGCTTCCAGCGCTTCAGAAGAGAGTTGTTCATATTCATCTGACACCATGTGGCCACAAAGTGGGAATTCATCAACTTTTGCCTTTTTTCGTCCCAAGTCAAAGATGCGGATTTTAGCATCAGGGACACCCCGGCAGAAACGAGACTTTGGATACGGCTTGTTCTTACAATACCGGTAACACCGGGCAGGGCGGCGGCCCATAATGACAACTGGATCGTCGGTGGCGCGCCGGAGGAAAAGAGACCCTCATGGAACTCTTAAGTGGGATGCATGTGGTGATCACAGACCTTCATCCTCTCAGGCCCATGTGACCATACCCAGGTCACCCAGCCTGTGCCGAGGGAGACGGTGGGTTCCTCAGGAAGGGTTCCTTAGACACCGGGAAGCCCTCTGAAGTGGGTCGCGAGCCCTTCATCCCTTTCTCTTTCTTTTTGCTCAGTGGCCTTGATGAGACAAACTGTCTTCCTCTGCCGTGTATTGTCCCTACCATGGTCTAATGTGCCATCACGGGCCCAAAAGCAACCAGGCCAAGGAACTGGAGAAAGAAACCCTGAGCCCAAACAAAACATCTCTCTGCCAGAGTTGGTTTTCCCTAGTCTTGCTCAGGCATGACCCCACCCCACGGCTATGCCTAGTTTTTACCTGTTCCTGTTTGGGACGGCTGGTTTCTATTCAAATATGAATCATCCGGAAGCCTGACTCTGAGTACCCTGGGCCTCCCATTGCCCTGAACACGAGCTGATCAAAGCTCTGCTGGACCCCCTTTTACACTGGAGACAACTTTCCTCTGGGATTCTCGTCCCCTAGACTGGTCACTACTTTCTGGTGTCCCCCTTTTTCACTGAGTCCTATAAGTGCCCCTCCACCCCAAGTTCTGATACTACCTGAGATATTTATAGATTATCATTTTATTCTTTTTAAAGGAAGAGATGTGATGAAATAATGGTTATAAAACACACTCTAGTTGTGGCAGGCAGGGCAGCTTAGACACAGACAGCACGAGTACAGCGAGGCTGATAAAGGATGCGGATGGCCTTGAACCAGGACAGCAAAGCTGGGAAGAACCAGGAACGGACCCCCTGCTATCTCTCATGACCATCTTCATGTCTCAGTTCAATCAAAAGTCACAGCGCTGGTTTAAAGTCACTGAAAACAGAAACACAGGCGTTCGTGCTGCGCCACTCTGCCGCAATCCTAAAGGCCACAGAGGCCTCGCGTGGCACCATCAGAGCGTGAAATAAAGGCAATGGAGACTGGCCTCTGTGCTGTGAGCACAAAGGTGGGTCTATCTGCCTCCCGGAAGCTCACCCTGGGCCTGAAAGAACCAAAGCCCCAGGTTGTAGCTAGGACTTGTCACATAATATACAGTTCTGCTTTCTACAAAGTAAGTCCTAGGAATGTGGGACACTCCTATGCATGTGTGCCAGAGGGGACACTGGAGGTCAGAGCACAGCTTTGGGCAGTTGGTTCTCTCCTTTTACTGTGGATCCCAGAGATTGACTCAGGTTGGCCAGGCTTGCACGGCAAGCGCCTTCACCCACCAAACCATCTTCCTAGCCCTCGAAGAATTTTTTTTTTTTTAAATCGAATCAATGCCTATGTTGGGCCCCCATGAGCTCCTAACTGTAAACTCCAGGTTTAAATGATTTTAAACTCTGGCCTAGGGCTGACTCCTTGAGCTCAGCTCGGCACTGAATATCAATTCATCGTAATTGCTCTAACTTGATGGGATGCGACTTTAAATAGCACTTGGAGACGGCATCCTTATGAGCCACCTCAGAGAATCAAAACTGTCAGGCAGAACGTGGGGAGAGTGTGCAGCTGAAGATGTGCAAAATCCCAGTCTGGGGGGGCCTCTGCTGAGATGTGGGAGCACCCGAAAGGCAGCTTCCTTCCTAAAGTCTTGCATGTGAATATTGTCTGCGACTTGGGGGACATATTACAATGCCAGCTCTTTCCTTGTCTCTGATTGTGTGTGTTCCTATGACCCCAAAAGGGAGCAGGCCAGGCCTCCACCCTACCAAGCATGAGAATCACATAAGGAACTGCTCCAAGGGCTAAACCAACTCAGAGAGAGTATAACCAATAGGAGGCAGAATCAAGGGTAAAGCCAGGACCCCAAACCAGACCCATCCTGTAGGCATACTGAAATCACGCCATGTTGGCCTGAGCCCTCGAGACCAACACCGGCTAACGGTTTGAATATTCACCCACCAAACAATGTGAATAACAGAAGCCAGGGTTTGGCAAATAACTTACGTATAAAGAGACAGATAAAAAAAAAATCTTGGCATGTGACAGCTATTCAGTCTCTGCCCAATCTGCCATTGTTAGTGCAAAGGTAGTCACAGACAATACATTAAAAAGTGAACATGACTGTTTTCTAATAAAACTTTATTTACAAGAAGCGAGCATGGGATCAGGTGTGCCAGTGACTGTTATAAGCAAATGCTGGGCAGAGAGCTGGGGGGGCCCCCTCTTTCTCACTCCTGCCAGTTCCTTCTCTGTAGAGGAAGCCCCCTGAGCACTAGTGTGATGCTTCTGTCCTCTTGGAATGAGGTTAGAAGAGGAAAGTGCCAGAGACTTTGTCTTCTCATCTCTTTGTTGTGGCTATGAGGGGACACACACCATCCCCTGCCTCTCTAGAGACCAACTGTGCCCCACAGAGCAGGAAGGCTGGCCCTGCCTTAGCCCTGGTTGGCTAAGTCGCCGGTAATGAGGTTGATGTAAGGCTTCCTCTTGCCTAGTTTCTGTGGTACTCGGGGTGATGCTTTAGCTCCCACACCCTTTACTGTTGCTGTCCCACTTGTTTGGAACTTGGGCATGGAGCTGGGAGGCTGCTCATTAGGCCTCTCAGAGGTCCCTGCCTAGACACTGTGGTGATCTTTGGGTTAAGTTAGTAGTATCAGGGCCCCAGCTCACCTCTGTGGCTCGGAGCAATGCATGTACCACGATGTCTCCCCTTGTCCCAGGGCGCCAGCCCTCACGGCTGAGCTGGGACAGATGCCAAGTCGATAGGCCGGACAGTCTGTGACTGTTGTTTCCCAGTAATGCTGGCCACAGGCAGGCAGCTCCTCGCCCAGCACGGAGGGGATCCTGTAAGCAGAGTGGACCAGATGAAGCTTATCACGGGGATCACCAGTCTGTACCTCACGAGCATCAACCTTACATGCTCTCCAGGAAGGGGGGGGTCTATCTTCAGAAACTGCTGGCAACTGACTGAAGACACCATCTGCTGCTTATGCTCCTGATCCTGGCCAGATTGCTCCAGGATTAACCAACTTCCAGCATGCAGTTGACATATGTCCACTGTCCAAAAGCATGCACCCCTGTGTCTCAGGGGGTCTGGGAACCAGGAAATGACTCATGTAATGACAAGAAGGGAAGGAAACGCTATAACCTCTGACCTTGGGGGAATGGGAGGAGTTATAACAGAGGCCGGCTCACAACGTTTTCTTCTTCTAAAACCTGCAAAATTCCAAAATGCAATCTCTAAAACCTTTCACGTTTTGTATTTTTGACACACGGGCTCACTATGTAGCTCAACTTGGCCTTAAACCATGTGATCCACTTGCCTCGGCCACCTGGATGCTGGGATTACAGGTGTGTACAGTCGAGCTCAGGCCTTCAAACCATCTAGAACTGAGTTTCAGTATGTGCTGGCCTTCCTTGGGACAGTGACCCGATGGGACACAGCTTTTAGATGCCGTAAGAGTCGGCAACCAAGTTTCGTGACCAGTGGCTTTGGGGAGGCGCCACAGTCTTCATGACTGTACTTGCCTGAGGAAGGTGAGTTCAAGGCCTCTTTTTGCCTGACCGTAGCTATTCTGAGAAAGAGCACAGTGAAATGGGCCCAGCCACTTTCAACTATGGACAAGTGACCTTGTTTGCACAGGTTGCTTGGTTTTGCTGAAAAATGGCTGATACAGCAAGGAGGCATTTTTAACTTCATAACATTAATATTCAGTCAGCACTCTCTCTCTCACCCTTGAAGAATGAGAAAATGATTAATGCAAGTAAATGCATTTCACTTGTTCTTTGTCTTTAGCCAATAACTTTATTTCAGAGAGGTGCCAACTGACAAGCCCTCACTCCCTGGAGCAAAGCCAGGGTTGCTGATATTTATGAACTAGTTTTCACACTGATGATAAATAAACAAAATTCTATAAAGTACATCCCAGTTTCCATCAGATAGCATCTATGAACTCTTGTGACTCCAAACTATCCAGTCTATTTCTCTATTATTATTATTATTATTATTATCATTATTATTATTATTATTATTGAAATCTCATCTCTGTGTGTGTGTGTGTGTGTGTGTCTGTCTGTCTCTCTCTCTCTCCATAGATAGATAGAAAGATAGATAGAGATATATAGATTTATATTGTTTTTTTTTTTCAAGACAGAGTTTCTCTGTGTAGCCTTGGCTGTCCTGGACTCACTTGTAGACCAGGCTGGCCTGGAACTCACAGTGATCCACCTGCTTCTGCCTCCCAAGTGCTAGGATTACAGGCATGTGCCACCACACCCAGCCCCATCTATATTTTTTAAGATTCATTTTTTTAAATGATGTGTATGTGTTGTTATGTGACTGACTATGTGTGGATACGTGAACCCAAGTGAAGGTGCCTAGAGAGGCCAGAAGAGGACATCAGTTCCCAAGGAGCTGGAGTTTCTGGCAGTTGTGGGCTGGCCCAATGTGAGTGCTAAGAACCCGGGTCTCTGGCAAGAGTGGCAGGTTCTCTTAGCCACTGAGCACCTTACCAGCCCTACCCCATCTATTCTACAACCATTTTTAAAACTTATATTCACAATCCATGAACGAGCATATTTTTAGCACCTACAGTGAGTGTTTCAGTCCCCATGCTAGATTCTGGGGACTCAAAGAGTTGTAAAACAGGGCTGCTATTCAGCAACTACTCGTGATTATATGGTGGGTCAACAGCCGCATGGATACAGATCAGAGATTCTGAGCCATTTCCAGAAACTAGGAACACCTAACTAAACTCTGGCAGCGTACAGTTGAGCATCAGGATAGGACCAGAGTGTGTGCGGGTCGCCAGGGACTGGGGCGAATGCTTCCCCAGCCTACACCTGGGCCTATCAGTGTCCTCTGAAGCATGTGTCTCAAAAGCTTTGCCCATTCTCTCTCCCATTTGGCCACTTCGACTCTCAAAATAAATAGCTGAGAGAGGAGAGAGAGAGAGAGAGAGGCAGACAGACAGACAGAGATACTTTTGGTTCCTGTTTTCTTTGGTGTCACTACCTTTTGTGGGAGCTCCTGAAGATTCCGTGGCCAGAACTAAAAGCTCGATAAGCTATCCTGACCCCCCCGCAAGTGGTTGCTACCTGGTTTGCTATTGAAAATAACAGGAACCGTTCTTGGATTCTGTTTTTCACTGAACCAGAGATAACACCTTAAAGCGGCCAGCATTTCTACCAAAACCATCTGCGCTTATGGTCCCAATAAAAACGTTGACACTTGCTCCCGAGTAGTGAGAGATATGTGCCACTGCACACCTCACAGTGAGCGGTCCCTGCCGCACACGTATTTATATTCGCTCCATGACTGAGCAAGCTCAGCTAAACCAAGAACACACTCAGGTGACATGCCACCTGATCCTTTCCCGCCGACCATCAGCCTGCCCAGCCGTGCTTGCTTCTACTTACTCCGTCAGCCGTCTCCTCTCAGAGAAGCTGATCACCGTCCCGTTCGAGGAGATCTGGAGAGCTGGGTGAGCCGTTTCTCTCAATAAGAGGAATCTAGTTCCTATGGTGGTTAAGAAAAGATGCAACATTGTCACAAGGCCAAGCACTGGGCCAATCTACCCATGTCAAACTGTAGGCTCCCACTCTCCTGAAGTCAAAAGTCCTAATGTGGTACTTTCCATCCACAGCTGAAACTGCATTCATGATCAAGTATTAATGGATGCCCTGCACTGGTCAAGCCCACCTGCTGCTGCAGGTGCAGGTGGACCGACACAGGTGGGTTCTATGCCAGGCAAAGCGTGCTCTTTGCAGCATTCACATCACTTGGAAATGCAGACCCTACCCTGAACCTACTGAATCTGAATATCTACTTGGACAAGATGCTCAAAGATCTGAGTATGATTTTAATTGGGAGCCTATCAGAATAGCCCATAGAGGCTCCGATGACGGGATGTGCAAGCAGTGTCCTGAGAGGGTGGGAAAACACGCCTGGATAGGCAGCCCTCCCATCTTTTCCTACAACTCAGGCAGGCCCTACCGACATCACAAACAGGGCATAGCACGGTGACTTAATGTGACCCCTCAATCTTGCACCATCTGTGGGTCTAGGGTAAGGCAGCATGATGGCTACCTTCCCATTTCTCATTCCTCTCTGGGGATCCCCCCCCACGCCGCCCCAAATGTTACTGAACTGTTTTGTCATTTATTTGAATTATGCATTTGTTCGTTCGTCTGTTTGTTCATCCATTTGACAAACGTTAGTAACCACAGACTGGGATAAGTAGAAGAAAACTGGGAACTTGTCACAGAGTTCAAAGGCTAACAGAACTAGAAAATCGTTGCGCACATGCCACACCTATAAATTATAGCACACTGAGTGAACGAAGAACACCTGAGAAGATTTCTAAGCCCACATATGGTCCAGCCACTCATCTCCAGAGAAACTAAGTCTATTCCCCGGGGACGTGGCCAGCACATCAGTGTTTTAAGCACCCCAACTAATTGCCAACCACAGCAAAGCTTGGAAACCTATGGAGAATAGAAGCAAAAGAAACATCCTGATGCTGGATCAAGCTTGGGACCTCGTGACAAACCCTCTTACTGACAGCAACCTGGAACTTTCTGAAGTTGCCTTGGGTGTCACCTCTGAGTGGCAGAAGGGGAGGGATGGAGACGCCCGGACATCCTGGCTCTGCACTAAGCAGAAAGTACCTCTGGTGGAGATGAGGGCGGCTTCACTCTGCTCGCTTGTCCCAAATGCATTGATGGCTCTCACGTAGAAGAAGTAATTGTCGTTCGGTGGAAGGGTAACTTTCAGCTGGAGTCCTTTAATTCCAGAGAAAGATCTAAATGCAAAGGAAGATAATTCTGAATATAGTGTCCTGTGACTAATACTTCACTTCTGTAGGGAAATGACATCTTTCATTATCAACAAGTAACTTATTTTCTTTCCTCTCTAATCAATGGACTTAGCAGGACAGATTTTTAAAATTAATTTATTCATATTACATCTAAATTGTTAGCCCATCCCTTGTATCCTCCCATTCTTCCCTCCCGACAGATTTTTTTTTTAAATTACCGTTGTCTACGAAAGTTACTTCACTGAATTGTCTCTATTTCCAGTCACTTTTTGTTCAATATATGTCTTCTAGAATATTCTTCAGGACAAAACCAGACACCATTTTGAAATTTTTCAGAAAAAAAAGGATACTAGTGATCTTGTGGCTAATGAGCCCTGAAGACCTGTTGTTTTCTTAATTGATTTCAGGTGAGGTGACAGTTGTGAAGTGAGATATGATGTTACATCTACTTACAGTACAAAGGAGCCCAATTATCTCATCAGCAGACTCAAATTGTGGCAGCCTTGGGATGCATGATGATTTCGTACCTGACCTCGCCAATGCCACCAAGGTTAACAAAAGCTGCAGCTCTTCAAAGAGGGCAGTATCTTTTCAAAGAAACCTTATCTTGGCCAGAAAAGAGAATTCTAATTGCTACCTCCCCCCAAGGTCCTCAAAGCTGCTATTATTCCTAAATTGCCCATTTAAATGAAGGGGGAAAGGCAGGTGGCAGTGGTCTGTGATGGCCCAACCATTTAAGCAGAGAACTCTGTAGATTTGAAGGTGGAGCTCTCTGGACTTGCCAATGAGCTGCAATGACTTTAGGCTTCTCTCCCAGTCTTTTTTTAAAAAATTATTTATTCTTGTTACATCTCAATGGTTATCCCATCCCTTGTATCCTCCTATTCTTCCCTCCCTCCCATTTTCCCCTTATTCCCCTCCCCTATGACTGGTGGCACTCAGAGGAAGGACAGCAGGTTACCGAGAAGAGACTTGATACCCTATGAGCATATACAGGGGGAGGTAATCCCCCTCAGGAATTCTCTCCCAGTCTTTACTCTGCATGGTATCCTGGCTTGGAGCACAGATGCGAACCCAAAGGCCTCCCTCCTCAGCCTGCATTCCGAGCGGCCAAGAGAGTGGCAAGTGGGCTTCTTGCTAATGGAACTGCCATCGGCCTGGCTGCCGGAGTGGAGATGCGCTCTGATAGGTACCTAGTTCTAGATCATTCTCGGGCTGTGGAGCTTGCTGCTGTTGTTGCTGCTGTTGTTAATGACTGTGCTCCAAAAGCATTAAAATGAGATTCTACCCCCACCCCCACCCCCATCCCCAGAGGATTTCTGTGTACGTTCTCCTCAATACTTGCTATGGAAAATAACATGGAGAACCAGAAAAGGGGAAAAATGCATCGTGGACTCAGAAAACAAACTTAGATTATTGTCAATGCTGGGGCTCAAACTCAGGGCCCCATGCCTGTGTTCTACCACTAAGTGGCCTCCCCAAACCTTGTTCTTTAGAGACACAGTGTCTCTACGCAGCCCAGACCGGCCTCAAACCAATTCACAGTTCTTCTGGCTTCTGCCTCTTGAGTGCCAAGATTAAGGGAGTGCACCAGGAGCCTAGAAGGTCTCCAAGAAAAAAAAAAACCAAAAACAAAAACAAAAAACAGCATCGCTATGGAATATAATCCTGTCTCCACCCCATGATGGCAAACACCAAACTCATAGTGCGGTCCTCAGGAGCGTGGGGGTAGGGAGCAGGCTGGTTCTGCAATTCTGCTGGCTAGTGCCTGGAAAAGGTCAGCACACACTCCTCCAATGATCCTGGCTGTTATTTCTGGACCCACCACCTCACCAGGCCTCCAGAGAGCAGTATATTTAGCTACTGAGAAAGGGGGGGGGGGGCAGGAGCGGTGAAATTGAGCCATGTGACCATTAATGACTAGTTGTGCTACAGTTAATTAGTGAAAACACATGTCCTACAGCGGCCAGTGTAATTCCCAACTACTATCTAGAATATTAGTCCAGGGCAGATGCATTGCTTATCTTATTTAAGTTGGCAGCCAAAGAAATGTTTTAAATAAACACGGATGGCAATCCGTAATAAAAATTATTGTTTTAATACACGCACTCGGTGTGAACTTAATTTTACACTTCATCCACTCATTAAATAACTATGGGTTGACCACTTATCATTTCTGCAGGCCCTGTCACCCTGGAGCCTGAGGGGGAAGTGACAGAGGAAGGAGGAACGTCAGCCCTAGAGACCAGGCGCAATGCAGCGGCCCCATTTTGTAATGGCACAGTTGTTACGTATCAAGAATGTTCTCTGAAGTCTGCTGAGGAGAGCGAATGCCACAGTGCTACCGACACCATTAGCTTCACACCATGCGCCATTACTTGGAGAACGAGCAAAGATTATATGGCAATGAACTCAAAACCCAGCACCCCACCCTGCCTTCTATACCAGAGATGGCCGCACAGATGTGCACGGGGGCCTTTGCCCTGACTGTAAAATAAAAGCACCGAGCATTAAAAGCAGAAGATGGAATATAAAATGTGGTGGCATTTACTGTCACAAGTCACCGTCTTCTGCGGAAGCCCCAGGTCATAGGTCAGGTACGAATGGGCACTGCCCTATCTCCTTTGCTAGATGTCGCCAGACTTTTCACATCAGCCATGTCAGCTCTTCAGCGAAATGACAAGTTAGGGTTTTGCAGTCTGTCACCTTGAAACCAAAAGCTTGTCAGGATTTCAGCTGAACCCACATGGAGCACGCCTGGATTAAAGTAGAACTTTAGTTCCCAGAACATGGAAAAACGGAGTGAATGGCCAGAAAGCAAACGGACGCACAGCGAATTGCTGTTCCTTAATTAAAAAGGGATGCTAGCGGAGCATGGTGGCACACATTTAAAAATCTCAATATTCAGGCTGAGAGAGGAGGGCCCTGAGTTCAGGCCCCAGCCTGTGCTGCACAGTTCGGCATTGTCCCAGTGAAGGTACGCGAGTAAGAAAGGGGATTATGATTAAAAGTCTAGGACCAATGACAAAATTCAAAGGACAATTAGAAATGGCTCAGACGGTCTCACTTTGGTCCCTGAGTGTGGGATTTCTTCTTATAGGAACCATAGAGCAAGCCGGGCGTGGTGGTGGCGCACACCTTTAATCCCAGCACTTGGGAGGCAGAGGCAGAGGTGGATCTCTGTGAGTCTGAGGCCCGCCTGGGTCTCCAAAGTGAGTCTAGGACAACAGCCAAGGCTACACAGAGAAAGCCTGTCTAAAAAAAAAAAAAAAAAGAACCGCAGAGCAGTGGGAAGAAATGGCTTTGTGTGGAGCTGAGGAGGTACTGCGCAGATCCTGACATGGCAGTGAACTGACAACGGCAGGCAGCCTGGAGCTAGAGCGAGTGTGGAAGGCTGAGCCTAGCAGGTGCTCTGTGGACTCTCACCTGCTCGTCTCTCCTCCAGCCGCGGGGCAATTATTTGCTAGTTTCCTGAGCCATAAAACAGAGACCTTGAAGAGACCTGCTGTCTCCTCAGCAGGCCGCCGGGCTGCTTCCTGAACGAAGGGCACTGTCTCCTCTGTGGTGCTGGAGAGCCACCGAAGGAGCCATAACTAAGAAGGGCTGCCTAACCTGAGCCCGGTTCTTCTTTACCCTTTCCGAGAATGGGCTAGGGGTTCTGACACAGTTACCCATGACTGATAATGGAGCAAAAGAGCATTTTAGGTAAGACTTGAGGAATGAGTTTTGAGGAAGAAATCTTTAGGTACATCATGTTTATGAGGGAAATTATTAAAAGCATTCCCACTAAGTCAGAGAGGCATAAGGTTAAAAACCAAATTGGGAGGTAGGAGCTCAGGACGATTGCCACCAGCAGATGATATGGCTATTTATCTAGAAATCCGCTGGAGACTCTGTAAGAGGGTACAGTAGGATGGCTAGACAGAAAACTACTGTAAGAAACCAGGCTCTGAGAGCCCAATTCTGCTACTCCACACACCTTGCATCCGGAAGCCTGGGCTCCAACCCCAGCACCCCAAAACCAAAGTTAAAAACATTCAGTCATAGGGGAGGGGAATAGGGTGAAAGCGCGAGGGAGGGAGGAATGGGAGGATACAAGGGATGGGATAACAATTGAGATGTAATATGAATGAATAGGAAAAAAAAATTCATAAAGCCAGGCACAGAGGCACAGGCCTATGATTCTGGCACTCAGGGAGGCAGAGACAGGATCTCTCTGAGTTCGAGGCCAGCCTGGCCTATAAAGTGAGCCCAGGACAGCCAAGGCTACACAGAGAAACCCTGTCTCAAAAAAAACAAAACAAAACAAAACAAAAACAAAAACAAAAACAAAACTACCAACAACAAAAACCTTCATTAAAAAATTACAACCAAAGATAGGACCACATCTCAGAAAGCAGCGGCAAGTGTGAAAGCGTATAAGAAAATGTATGAAATCCATATTAGGGACATCTGTCAGTGCTACCAAAAGAGACACACCGGTTCCTCTGCAGGGAAATGTGATGTCATAGAACCCTCAAACCCCCGAAGGTAATCTATCAATTCAGCATGGTTCTAAAAGTAACAAATTATCTAGTCAGTTGATGGAGGAAGTTACACAAGCTAACTCTGAAAATAAAATATAAACTAGAAATAGGAGGGGGAAAAAAAGATGAATGAGCCACCTAACCCCCAAGGCCCTCAATAGAAAGCTTTCCCACTAAAAACAATGTGGTACTTAGCATGAGAACACAGGTGGGCAGCAGAACAGACAGAGGACAAGGTCAGGAGTGGAGCCAAGCGCATAGATTCCTGGGTAAGCACTTCAGATCACAAGAAGAAATAAGAAACTTCTTTTAGAGACAACCATTATCATATGAGAGAGGGAAGGGAGCAGTACACACCTGCAACCTGAAATCCCAGCACGTGAGAAGGGGAAAGAGAGGGGTTGAAGTAAACTCAGAATCAGCCGGGTGCACATAGCAAGTTCCAGGCCAGAAAGAGCTACATAGTGACATCCTGTTTCAAACTCAGCCAACCAATCAAAAGAAAAGTTGGAATCTCTATTTCGTACCTCCTACCAAAGTAAATCTCAAATGATAAAACAGATTTTAAAAACAAAATTAAGAAAACGGGAGGACATGTATAATATTACACATGCATATATTCAGAGGGTGCATGTATAATATTACACATGCATATATTCAGAGAGACGGCATTTTAAAATATTACAAAAAAAATCTTGAAAGCTTTTTTTCAAAAGAAATCGATAAATTCAACCAAATTAACATTTTAAAATATTCATGACAAAATATGTTTCGAAAGATTCCAAACTCACACATGGAAGCTAACTTCCTTTAAAAACAAAACAAAAAAAAAAAAGCAACAAAGAAGAGGGATCTATGAATAAAAAAGAAAATGTCATAATGTAACAGGGGAGGGGAGAATGGTAAGAGAAGTGAGCAGCCATAGAAAAGAAAGTGCATGGCTCAAACCATATGAGAAGACATCAGCCCAACAACAGAAACTTGCACTTAAGCTACGGTTGGGTTTTCCAGCTTTCTAAGTGTCAAAAGTCAGGGGAGGCTAAGAAGAGCCAAGAGATAAATGCATGCACTGCTGGCCAGAGACAAACCCCAACAGTCCCTGGGAAGTTGGTCATATCTACTATGAAAATTCAAAAGATACACACCCTCTAACTAGTCTTTCTGTTTTGAGAAATTCACCCTAATATATATAAATTCATCATATATATATAATATATACATATACACACATACATATATATATAGAGAGAGAGACACACACACATATGTACACACACACAAATAAGTGAACTTGTTTGTGCATGGGGTTGCTTCCTACAACATGGTTGGGGACAGCAAGAGGCAGTCCCCTGGGTATGGTTTATGAATGCTCACAAAGGTATATGTTTAAGCAAAAGAAGCCAGCTGGTAGAAATCCATGTAGGATTGCTAATGTTTGTTGGGAAATTATAGACGTTTTACCTGGAGAGTTAAAAATGAGTCGAGTGACAGTCAGTGCCTTTGGGGGTGGGAACTGAGAGATGAAGGGGAGATAGAAAGGAAGTGAAGGTTCCCTGGCTCCCTCTTTTGTCTTCTGAATGTGTACTATAAATGGACCCAAAATTAAAGACTTAACTTTTAAAAGCAATATTCCTAGACAGGAGGGAGTCCAGGAGTAGACTGAATGCACTTCCGGACGCCCGAGGTGCGCGCACATTTGAGCACTTTGAAGTAGTTCCGCTAGGCACCTGATAATCCAATGGCCTGACCATGAGGTGGGTACACATGCTTTAGGGGACTTGAGAGACCTGTAATTGTGGGGAATATGTATTCTCCATGGTGTTGTGTCCTAGGGAGGGGTGGCCTCTGTACAGACAGTATGGAGGAATACAGTGTCACCACTCCCGGAAGCAGCCTCGGGATGGTGCGCCATCACCACAGGGCACAGCAGATGGCTAAGTACGAATTGTTGTTTAAAAACACAGTTGGATCTTACTGGCATCCGTGTTGCCAGCACCAACATCCAGCCAGCCAGTCAGTACCACTTACTGTGAACTGTGAACAGAACGCATACTGGGTCTGTGGGAGCAGTGAGTGGAACAGCAGTCCCCAACCTGCCTGGGCATCCACACTGGTACGTTTTGATATTTCATTTTTTCATTAATTATTTTTTTAGATAGAGCCTCATCCCGCAGTCCAAGCTGACCTTGAATTCACTATGTGACCTATGTCGGCCTCCATCTCTTGGTCCTCTTGCCTCAGCCTCTAGAGTGACGGGATCCCAGGTATGGGCCACCACACAGCTTCTGAACTGGGCTCCCGAGGAGGGGTCCAGGCATCTGAATTTTGCAAGTACCCCAGCTGACTTTAACGGCCATTGAGGTTTGGGAAGCGCAGCCCTAACAGTGTGAGAAGGAGAGGGAAAAGAAGGAAAGGGGAAACTATGTAACATAAGCAACATGAAATTTAAAAAAAAAAAAATCAAGCCAGGGGCCTGGTGAGATGGCCCGGTGGTTGAGAGCACTGTTGGCTCTTCCAGAGGTTCTGAGTTCAATTCCCAGCAACCACACAGTGGTTCACAACCATCTATACTGGGATCTGGTGCCCTCTTTGGACAGCACCCATATACATAAAGGTAAATAAATAAATATATTTTTTTAAATCAAGCCGGAATGATGGCTCATGGCTATAATCTCAGTACCTGGAAGGCTGAGGCAGAAGGACTGCTGTAAATTCCAGCCAGCTTTGGCTACAGTGTGTAACCCTCTCTCAAAACAACAACCATAAACCAATAACACAAACCCACAAAAGACAAACTAGTCAACAGGTGTTTGAAGGTGTTTGCAAATCTTTAGCTAACCGTAAGCATAGAAATTTTATAAGGTGGGGGTGGGAACCCAGTTAAGTCAGGATTAAGAAGAACATTCTTTATATACTAATTTTCCGTGATTAAAAAGACTTGGTAAATAAAATTTTAATAGAACCATTTTTCTTTCGATAAAAAGGGATATTATGAGACTCCGTGTTACTAACTATCATCATCGTTTCATAACAGTGCAGAAAAACAATGCGGGCGCTATGTGCAGACGACCATAGGCCCGGGGCCCCGCCCAAGCTCAAATCTGTCAGAAAGTCAGTGTGAGCCAAAGAGTCCAGGAGAAGGAGCCTGGAGTTCTGCGTTCTCTGTCTGAGCGAAAGACACTGTTTATGCTTCAGACAGAGGCTCCCAGGAGGCTGGTAACATTCATCTCTCTGGATCCTCCAAGCTCTTCTTTACCGGCCCCCTGGTCCTCTGTGTGGACAGTTACTTGAGATCCCTGAGGCCAGTCTGCGGAGAAGAGTGATTTAACACTGTGCTTTCAAACACAGTTTGCAAATGATTAACAGAGCGTGTTTGTGCATCTTTTGTAAAACTGCTCTCGGAGACAACCACTATTATCTTAAGAGCCCTTACGTAAAGAGCTCCATGAAAAATTCATCTCAGAGCTGAATGTCATGGAACATAATTGTCTCTCTTAGTGAAATGCTGTGCTTCCTCTTTTAAAGAGAAATGAATTATGTAATCTCGTTCCTCCTCTCTCTCTCTCTCTCTCTCCCCCTCTCTCCAGTTTTTATTTAAGCTGCCAAGAAGTTCAGATTTGAATCTTACCTTCCACTGAGGTTCTGTTCTCAGCCTGATCTTTCTAACAGTCTTTTCACCTTGCGTTACTTGGCTCTTGTACCCACAGAACTGTCTTAGGGGCCCTGTTATGACAGGGTCCTTCACTGGGAAATTGACACAGGGCAACTGAAGTAAAGAACAGGTTGCGTTCCCATTGTCTGACGTTCTATGTACAACCAGGAGGACGTGAGATATCAAATGGTCAGTCAACTTGGAGTTTTTTAGGTAGAAAGACTTTGCTTAGAAAACGCTGAATGTGATTTAATCCCAGCACTTGGGAGGCAGAGACAAGCAGATCTCTGTGAGTTCGAGGCCAGCCTGGTCTACAAAGTGAATTCAGGACAGCCAGGGCTACACAGAGAAACCCTGTCTCAATAATAATAATGGTAATAGTAGTAGTAGTAGTAGTAGTAATAACAATAATAATAATAAAATTTTAAAAAGAAAATGCTGTATGCCTGGGCTGGAGAGGTTGGTCAGCCATTAAAGACTAGGCTCACAACCAAAAATATAAGAAAATCCTAAATGCCAAGAACACCAGGGGGGGAGGGGGGGTGATCATCACATTACTCCCCTCTCAAAAGCTTCTGCAAAGGGACCAGAAAAACAACTGTATGTAAACACAGGCCATTACCTCTTAATCATTCTGAATTTGGGCTCAGTCATGTCAGGGGCCCTCCTGTGGCCCTGTGAGGCAAGCCTGGAGCAGGAGTATTTGTCTCTTTTACCCACAGGCCACACAGAAGGTCAAAATACTGGCTGTCGACTCATGGTCAGTCAGCATACATCTACCTGAAAGCTTAATAAGAACTTTTTTTTTTTTAAGAGACTGAGGTTCCTCCTCCTGGCTGCCTACAAGGACAGGGCAGCAGGAGTCCCATTTGGAGCACCTGACTTTGAGTGGCATAGCTGGCCCTCCAGTTAGACAGTTAAACGCAGGATAGAGAATTCACAGGCCCAGCACCCAGGCCGACCTTCAGAAGGCTACTCACCCTCAAAGGTATGCCCCCCCCAACAAAGAGGATCTCCAGGCCACCACAGGCTAAGGCGGGGGCAGGGACAGGAAGCTCACTCCCAGCTAATTTGTGGAGTATTGCGTCTCACAGATTTGTCATTCAGTGCACAACTTCTCTGCACAGCCCACACAGCTAATCCCTGTACTATATTGCTCTCAGTTTTCCTCCTCCGCCCACACTTCTGCTGACTTCTCTCGGCACAAGAGAGACGGAGCAGCTGAGGAAACAGAAGAGTGGTGGGGGAAATTTTGAAAGTGTTTCGAGCCCACCCAACCTGAGGAGAGTATGCGAAGGGAACAGGCTGAGGCTGAAGAGGAGGTCCTCCATCTATCGCTCACACAAACTAGTGAGTGTCACTCCCGCCCACCTCCAGTCCCAAGGGGGCTGACTGCTGGGACCAAGCTTTGGTGCCTACAAAAAGAAAAAGAGAGAGAGAGAGAGAGAGAGAGAGAGAGAGAGAGAGAGAGAGAGAGAGAGAGAGAGAGAAAGAAAGAAAGAAAGAAAGAAAGGCACATTTTTAGGAGAATTATGGGACGCCTGTATCATGGAGTACAGAGGCACCGAAGGCTTGCTCATTCCATTTAACAACCCCCCACCCCCACCTCAAGAACTCAACCAGCACCATTGGTCTGAAATGAGAATATCTAAGAGGTCGGTCGTCACACTGGGAGAAGGAACACGGTTCTTCAGGTGAATGGCTTCATTCTAGCAACTAAAATGAGAGTGCCCAATCTAGAGTACAATCAACGAAGCGGTGCCCTCCACCCACAAGTGCAAGCGCGCATGCGTGGGTGTGGTGTGCGCACATGCGTGGGTGTGGTTTGCTATTACCCATTCTTTCCCTTTCTTCATCTCACCGCACTCCAGAGTCTTTGGGCTCTTCCTCGCCCCCACTCCCCAACAGAAGTAACTAGTGTGGGAGAATACAGAAAAGTTCTCTTTTGCTGGAGATTTCAGCCAGTTAGATGACTTGAAGTGGCCAAAGACCAAAGGAGATTGACTCGTCTCGTTCAGTAACGGACAGATGATGATGTCTACACAGATGAGCTTTCCATTCTCACCCACTATGTGATCTAGGCTCTTGGTAAACAGAGCCACATGAGAAATATGCCATATATGGTCTACTTTACTCTTCCTCAAGAGCCTCTAAATTCATGTTCTACAAACATGTGTAGGGGTTATGTAACCAGCGGGTATATAGGGCTGGACAGGTTTTTTTCCCTATCAGTGATCCACAGAGAAGTTTTAGGCTAACAAATTAGACTCATCTTTTCTCCTGCTTAACTATCCAAACGCTAAAGTGAACTCATTCACCATTCTTCTCTGCTTTGTTGGCAGTTTGTTATTTTGAAATTATTCTTAAAAGCTGATCTATCTGTTCTTACGGTCAGCATTATGTATTTGGTGTTAATTGATATTTACCCATCAAGGAACATGCATATTCCTGGAGCAGCTACAATGCCAGAGGCTACCTCAGACACAGGGCTACAGTTGCACATACTGACCCCCTTAAAGGGTTAAGGGGTCAACAAGTGGTTGCTGTGCAAGAAGTCAAAAGAATACAATAGGGGGAAGTGGCAATTATTAAGTAGAGGTGATTAAAAAGACAATTTTGGTTCTTTATTTATTGATTGTAACTTCTGACTGGTTCACCATAGCTGGCATTGTAAAGATTAAGCCATATATAATATAGATAAATAGTATTTTAGAGTGTTTCCCCAGCAGACTCTGATGCGATCCCCTCAGAAGATCTGAGACACACGGCCACTTCCAAAGAGCAGAGTTTCCCTCCCCTCCTGGACTCTTAGGTCAGAGAGCCAAAAGCTGCACGTTACCCTGAGTCTCTGAGACTAAGGATGAGTTATTTCCAGAGTCAGGTGAAGGCAACCCGGGCTATAAAACACTGCCGCATCTGCGCAGAAGAGATGGCCCTGATGCAGTAGCTCAGCAAGAGACTTGGCAGGTGGGCATGATGCTAATCTATAGGCAAGAAAATCGGCTTGCTTCAGAAGATTACCCACTGTCAGACTCTGCAGGAACCTGGACTTGGAAAGTGAGGTCTGAGCTGTGGGCTAAACGTTGCACTTCCTGCCACCCAAGGCCTTGGAGTACCTAAGTGGCAATCAGCCCCATCTCCAACACCGCTCCAGACTCTCCACGGCGCTCAGCGGGTGGAACTCCCGCGCCCCCACCCCTGGCCCCCCATCCCACCCCACCTCTGCCCCCCAACCTCATCCCCCCATCCCCCACCCCCGGTTTTTAAACCACTGGACTAGACCCACCCTGTGGCAAAGGCTCTCCATTCAGCTCTAACACTACCGTAAACTCCTGTTTATCCAGGCCCTTAGATAGTTACTTGCAATGAATGAATGAAATGCATTGGCAAAGCCTTAGATAGAAAAACAAACAAAAACAAAAACAAAAACAAAACCCCAATGACTAGCTTTATGCCTCAATAAATTCTACATTGGCTTTGGCAAAATCGGCGGATGACTCTTGTCATCTCTCTAAAAATGGAACTGCTGCTGGTCTCTTAGGGTTTGACAGGACGATTTGTGTGGAATCATTATTGGCAGCTAACAGCCCCCCATTTTAGTTTTAAGGGCCCCATGGCAACCAGGCAAAAGAGAAAGATCAAGCAGAGGAGATCTGAATGGTGGTGCATTATCTCTTCATATCTGTTTCTCCTGTGACCAAGGAAAACTCAGGATACACAATAACTCCCAGTCGCCGGGCTGATGGCTCTGAGAGCTGGCGTCTGTAATGACAAGAGTCTGAAGACTAATGCAATGGATAAAACAGACCTCGGTTTGCATTCTAACCCCAAACCCACAGTGCCTAATTTAATAGAGTGCCAACTGGTCTAAGCTTTGTGGTTCTGATTTAATGGAAATCATTACCTACCTCACAGGATCACTGAGAGAGCTCAGTAAGAGCAAACACAACGTGTGGCACAGGAACGGCCCTCTATGGGCCTCATTTCCTCTCTTCCCAGCCCCATCTCCCTATACCCACCCTGAGGAGATGGCAGGGCAATTCCCTAGATGACAGGGCTGCTGGGTCTCGAGGGTTTGTCAGAGTTTGGCCGGCTGAAGCATCCGACTGTGGGGAAATGATTTATGAGGATGCCAGCTGGAGATGAATGCCACAACAGATGAGTCACTGGAGAGCGCTGCGCACAGGCTGATCTTTCCTGAGAACTGGGTTTCCTCACGGATGGCGGGAGAGACCACCTTAGGACATGGGGATTCCTGGAATAGCATCCTCATAGTGTCAAAGACTGCAGAGATTGTCACAGACTCCCTAAATAATCTTACCCACTACTCCAGCCCTTCCTCTCTGCACGGGCCAGAATTGACCTCAGATGTTGGCTGTCTCCTGGGGACCTTTCCCGGGAACTTGCCAACACAAGTGCCAAAGGAAGGCTTCCTTCTTAAAGCCTTGCATTTGGGTGGCACATTACAACGACAACCCTCTTTCCTGTCCCTGATTTCACGTGATCCTACCCCAAAGGTAGCAGGCCAGGCCTCTAGCCTACCTGGCACTGGTCCCTATCAGGGACTGGCAAACAAAAGCCTGCTGAGCTAGATAAAAAGTGCAAGCACTGCACAAGGCACAAGGGTAGCAGAGTCAAGGGAAAGCCAGGACTCAAATCCGGCTCCGACTCTCAGGGCAGTGCCCTCCCAGACCATCTTGTAAGCGTACTGAGACCACAACACGCTTGTCTGAGCTTTCAGACTGAAACAAGTTAGTGGCTTTATATGGCAACCAACCAAACAACATGAGAAATGTAATATTTAATATTATAATGATTCCTGAAGCTAGCCTTCCGGCAGTCGGAACATAAGCAGACTTGTTCCTATGCTGCTTGTATATTTACCACATTTTCAGTTCCGCAGAGGAGCCCACATCCCACCCCTCTTCACGTACCCAACCCCAATATGTTTTCGGATCATTATGTAGCAACGTCTGCCTTCAACCTGAAAGAATCTATAATTATTGTTCAGTCCTATGAAACCTTGTATCACAACTCAATAAACAGCCGCTTAATCATGGTGCTAATCAAGAACTCAAACGCACTTTATTAAAGGTTGCTTAATTTTGTACCGTTACTCCTAACTTCCTGCCAAAATAGTTTATCACAGTAAATGTGGCTAAAATGGAAAACCCGAAAATATCTTTTATCAAAATGCAAATATCACTTAGTAACTCGTAATTAGTTACTGAATATTCATCATGGAATGTAAAGGTGCTTTCTGTAGCCAGGACTTGAGAGGGCACGGAAATGCCACCTCACAGATGGGCTAGTATTTACTAACGGCCTAGAGGATGTGTGGTCCTTTCTTGATAAATTTAACTTCATTTGATTGAGAGAGCCTCACATTTCTTCTATACTAGAAGCATCCCTATATTCTTCATGTTCTTGGAGAGGCTGGTCTGTCCCTGTGATAATCTATGTGTAATTAGCTCCTTTGTGTTGCTAATATATGGTGGAGACGTTCTGATTTGTATTGTACATAAGCTCACTATTAGTTTCCTGAATTAGGTGGCACCTATTCTGATAGAGCTAGTAAAAACGGCAAAAAAAATGTGCATAAATCCTGACTAATGATTCAAGTTAAATGTACCTCAAAGAATGTTCTATCTTATTAAAATTCGCATACATTTTCTTACAAGGGAGTTATTATGTTGCACTGTAGCATGTGCTTCATTGTAAACGTGGAGCTCATTGGTGAATGGTGATGGCGCTGCAAATCAAGTCAACAGCTTAATTGGCTCAGCAGGATTCAAGGATGCTTTTCTTGCTGTGTGAGCAGAAGCTGGGATAGCCTGGGGCCTGGAGCACAGTTCCTGGGCTCCAGGCAGTCTCACTGTGGAGAGCCTTACCTCAGGCCCTCGCCCTCAGGAGAGTGTTGTCTGCAGTACTCCAGAGTGTAGGTCTCTGTGGCCTCGGGGTTAGCAGGCCGCCATCTGACAGTGGCCGTATTCCAACACACGGTACAGTCTTCTGCATGAATCACAGGGGTGGACGGTGCTAAAGGGAGACAAACAAGTCAGGCACAGAGCAGTCCCAACTCATGGGAGAATACTGGTTTTACTTTTTATTTTTGTATCAAAAAAAATTATCCCATGCTAAAAACTCAAAAGAGATAAACAAACAAATGAACAAACAAACCTACATATAGTTAAAAGTCTCTCTCCCTCCTCTGCAATATGTATTGTCAGCATCTCCTCTCCCGGCCCCTAAGAGTCCCTAACAGTTGCTTTCTATTAGACCCACCCTGTTTTCATTAGCTAGCTACTACGTAAACAAATGAAAACATTCTTTCCCTTCTCCTTTTACCCAAAAGGTAGACATAAACTCGTCCCCAGTAGGTGGTCAGTAAAGGTTTGGGTGAAAAAATTGTCTGTTATTATGTTTTAAGTTATTACAACAGGGTCTTATATAGGCCAGGTTGGCCTGGAACTTGCTACATATGTATCCACCTCCCAAATGCCAGGAGTATATGCATGAGTCACCACAGTGATCTTAAAAACCAGACAGCCTCGGATGCTGCTGTATCTCCTGCTGCAGCCCCCTTCTGAAAAGACTTCACCATGGCCTAAAGCACTCTGAGTCCCTCCACATCAATACAAGGAACTCTAGTCTTAGCTTGCAATTATAGGCTCTACATGCCTACCCTTGATCTTTCCTTATTTTCCAGATTATGGAAAAACAAAGATCTTATAGTGCCCCACACCCCAGTGTGTACTTCATGTCTGCTCATGTTCTCTTCAGGAGGAATCTCCTCCAGGGATGCATTACGTCCCCTGCTCATCTAAGGCAGTGGCTCTCAACCTTCTTAGCACTGGGACTGTATAATAGTGTTACAGTGACTCCCCTCAACCATAAAATTATTTTCCTTGCTCATCTATAACTGTAATTTTGTCCCTGTTATGGACCTTAATATAAATATATGATATGTGACCCCTGTGATGTTATTTGACTCTGAAAGGGGTCGCCACCCACAGGTTGAGAACTGCTGACTTAAAGCATTCTGTGCAGTTTGGTTTTTTTGGGTGTTTGTTTGTTTGTTTTTCAAGACAGGGTATCTCTGTGTTAGCCTTGGCTGTCCTGGACTCGCTTTGTAGAGCAGGCTGGCCTCGAACTCACAGCGATCCACCTGCCTCTGCCTCCCGAGTGTTGGGATTAAAGACGCGTGCCACCACGCCCAGCTAGCATTCTGTGCAGTTAACAGCACCAGGAAGCCATTCTTGAACCTGCTCTTCCCCTGTCTGTCTTGGTACTCTCTTGAGTGCTATCATGACAGCCTGCAAGTATCCAGACCCTTAGCAAACATTCCCTATGAACCACTGTTATTCTATTTAACTCCTCAGCTTAACTCTGACCTTCTTGCAAATAGCCCAGTCTTATGGCTGCTGTTGTACCCAAGGAATGATTTAGGGCTCCATCCTAAACCCCAGCTAAGCCTTTTTTGTACCCAGCATTTTGCCCAACACCCAATACATAACTAGTGGTTCCTAAACACATATTGGATGCTCTCAAGAGTGTGTGAAGAGCTGACTGTTACCTCATAATAACGTCTTAGCATCTGCTTACCTGTTCTAAAAATTGCTCTTTCGCTGGGCAGGCTACATCCGGTGAAGTTGACAGCCATCACCCACACTTGATAACATCGATCAGGCTCTAAGTCTTCAAAAATGCAGTAACTTTCCTTCACTGTCAGTCTGTATTCTTCCACCAGTTCTAGGATGAGGCACAATTGTGAACTGAAGTGTGTCTTATAAAGTAAACTAAAAATTCGTTATTAGAAAAAGTAGTCTATAATTTTTATAGAGGACTCGAACTAATAACTTTACAAATATTATTTCTTTAGCAATATACAAGAAAGCAATAGGGCCTTAAAAACTGACATAAGATTACCAGGGAATACTTATCGCAAAGTAGTGGCCTGTTAAAACATTTCTGAGATTCAGAATCCGCAATTAAAGTAACTGATTTCAAAAGCAAATATCAAACTTGTATAGCATTTCTTTGACCTTAAATTTCAGTAATATGGTCTCAAGAAAATCCTCAAGAACCAGTGCCAGCATTCCATAGGCATCCAACCCCAGAAAGAACGGGTGTATGCTTTTCCTTAAGACTTTGTAGAGCATCTTACAGACCAGTAAACAATTTCACTACCCCCTATGACTGCCCAGGTTTCAGATGCTGACAGTGTCTCTGAAGTTTCAGTGCCACACTCGACAAAGCTTTAGGGATTAACTTAACTGAGGTGACAGGAATAGAGAAATGACTGACATATTGCCACATGTATAAAACAGCTGGGATTGGGTAGGCCATATGCACCAGCAGCAGCAGCAGCAGCAGCAAATGGGCACTTTGTATGTTTGTTTATTTTATATGTCTGAGTCAAGGAGGTGGGTTTATAGTACACAGATGAACAAGGAGGCCAGTTTAGCTAATCTTGGTTGGTTTTTTACATGGGAGTAGTCCCAGGCTGTAAACATCATGGAGGAAAAGGCTGGGGTTGATAGTGTCTATGTACACTGGTCAATAATTCCTAAACACTCATACTTGGGCCACAGGAAAGCTTTGCTGTCCTTCTGAGCCTGACCTGGGGAAGGCTTTGCCATTCTCACGCCTGAGGCATTGGAGTCCTCAACATGGCTGTGCTTATGTCAACAACACACATTCACTCAGGGCTTCCTCCACGCCCCGCATTTAAGAATCCTTTTAACTATATACTCATATAGAGAAGTGTTTAAATTTAGTAGAATAATAAATCATTATAAGAAGTTGAAATTGGTTCAATCAAGACATTTTTTCCATTTTTCCTTTTCTTAAATGATTTTACTTTAAATATTTTTACAGTAAATATTGTCCAACTCTATTGTGAATGCCTGCCCCTTTGGCTTTTTATTTGTTTGGGCTTTGGAGCTTTTGATACAGGGTCTCACTCTGGAGCCCAGCCTGAGATGGGGTGCGGCATTCCTCTGCCTCCACTTCTGGAGTGCTGGGGTTACAGGTACAAGCTACCTACCACACCCAGTGACACCTTACACTTTAGACCAATCTGATTTTTTTTTTTTTTACTGAAATCCTCTGTTCCTTAAAAAAAATTATCTCCCTAGAATTAGCATATGATGATTTTAGTTATCCTTCTGCGTTGCCCTGAGTCTTGCCATCTTAAAAAATACTGCTAGTTGAGGACCCAGATTGTTTCCCAAAAGAAGTGCAGGACCCTTTGACTGTCTCTTTTTTCCAGTGAGCTCTCGTTCAGGATGATAGTTTAAAGATCATAGCAAATGCCAACACACTGGAGAATATTTTCCCTATAGCCCAGAAACCAACAACTGTCAGCTTTCCCAGAGTTTTTCCTTCAGAAACTCCTTCTAGCAATCACATGACACATATTCCTGGAGATCATACTATATGCTGGGTATCACAGGGTAGGTCCTCAGATAGCAAGCTGCACTAGTATACCTCAAGTCATTGAAACAACGAGGCACACGCCCGGAAGTCTTTCAGCTAGAGATGGAGTGGGATGAGCACAGCAGACAAGTATTCCAGGTTATAACTACAATTTAAGAAAGGTCTTGAGCCAGGTGTGGTGGCGCACGCCTTTAATCCCAGCACTCAGGAGGCAGAGGCAGGCAGATTGTTGTGAGTTCGAGGCCAGCCTACAAAGTGAGTTCAGACATGGACTCTTAAAATACAGCTTGCTATGAAAGGAGGTGAGATGTGTGTAACCAAATAAAGAGACAAAGGTAAAAGGGTTTGTCTATTAGTAAAAGGTCTCTTTGACCCCTGATCCAGTCGTGAATAAAGTTAACGTGACCCTGGGGGAGTTATTTAAGCCTGCATCAGTTTTTGCAATTGTAAGTGATCTGTAACACCTCATTGTGTGGTGTTGTGAAGTAATTTCCTCCATACTAAAACACTCCATCCTGCAGGAAAGCTCTTCACAATAAATAGACAGTAGTAAACAACTCAAATAGCACCAGGAAGTCCCTGAAACTGACCAAATTCACTAGTTTCTTCCCTCATCCCCCACGATTAAATAGTAAAGACTGCTGACTCATTCTCAGAAAACACAAGCTGCATAGGTGACTCTGACATAAGCCCAGACACCTCGAAGAAGCAGAGACCAGCTGAATTGCCTGAAGAGGCTCAGACTAACTGAGCCATCTGGAAAGGCCACTCTATAACCTGTTGAGCTGCGTGCAGGCTGTGCCATGTGCACCAAGTTTCCAGATTTGGTGAGCTGTCTCCCATGGTGGGGTGGGTTTTGGTGGCACAGCTGCCTTTGAGTCACTTCTTATATTCCTCTAAGTAACCCAAATAAAAACTCATTGGTTCCCCCAAGTTAAGCTTTGGTGTTATCTGTAATTTGATCTATCATGGGCTCCCTGTATGTGGCAGGTAGATGTGTGTGTGTGTGTGTGTGTGTGTGTGTGTGTGTGTGTGTGTGTGTCTTTAGAGATGGATTTAACCAACTTTATACTGTGCCCACAGTTACCGTCATAAAAATTTTTCCCAAATTAATTTTCACTTTATGTTTAAAATTATTTAGGTTTTGTAGTTCAGTTGGCAGGATGCTTGCCTAGCACAGATGAGCCATGGGTTTGATCCTCGTCACCATGTTAACCAGGTGTGTGGTGCATACCTATAATCCTAGCACTTTACGGGTAGGGGTAGGAAGATCACAAACTCAAGGGCATCTTCAGCTACAGTGAATTCCAGTATAGTCTGGGATATGTGAGATGCTGTTTTTAAGGGGGAAAAATTATTTTTAAGCCTTAGTAACAGTGACATATTCTACACTTCTTTCCTCGCTATAAACTGGGCTCCTGAGTTTTGTAATGGGATGTTGATGCTGCCCCATGTTCATCTAATTTCCCAGGCCTGTAGGTCTATCTCCAACAAGCAACACAGAGTGCCAGCACTCCCCGCACTGAATCATCGGGAAATACAATCTCAAGCTGCCCAACTCCTAGGTCTTATCAGAAGTTCTGATCTGAGAGATCTTCACAAAAGCTCAGCTTGTGAGGCAGGCTGTCTGCTCACCACGCCAGGTTCACTTCTCTCTCCCATTACTCCGGGCCACAGGGTGACTCCCATACCCTAGACCCATGCCTTGAGGATTGTGAACAATGAATTATCCTTTCAGGCTTCTGAAGGGAACCAACACCCCCTCCTTAAGGACCCCCATTAAGGCCAAAGTCTGGGAAAATGTAGAAGCTGGCCTTCCCAGTCCTCCCTTAAGGATCCCCATTAAAGCCAAAGTCTGTAAATCTCTGCTTGGAAATTCCAGCTTGTCCCAAGGACAGCTAACAGCCAGTTTGTGTTTAAAGATAATAAAGAGTCCAGATTGGCCCAAGGACAGCTAGTTGTGTTTAAATTTTTCCACTACCCCAGAAATGTACTTACTCCTCCCAACTAAACCAATCAAGTTTCTCTGCTAAGTTCTGCTTCTGTAAATGGTATAAAAAAGCCCATGCCTCTGCTTCTTAGGGTCTCCAACTTGAAAAAGCTTGACAGACCCTTTTGCGTCAGCTCAATAAATTCCCATGCATTTACATTGACAACAGACTCCATCTCTCAGTGGGGATTCCTCTGAATCTGTAAACCTGACACCCAACACTGCATGTACATTAAACATGTGTAGGCACTTTACATTAAGATGCAGAAACATATGCTAGCACCTGCAGACGTACAGCAATCTTACCATTTACTTCTTGGTCATCCTGAAGCTCCTCTATACAGTACACCTGGAATGCATCCACAACATCGTCCTTGCTCACACTCCAGTACACTGCAATTGTTGTGCTGGTGGCAGAATTTGGTTCCTGGGGTTCCAGTCTGGGAGGCTGTGGGACTGGGACAGAAGCACAGTTCACTGTGACTAGTGCCATTTTTACTGAATTGATTGTTTCGTTTGAACATGTTTAACATGTTAAAATACTAACTGTACAGAAACCTATGGGATGAAAGGCAGGAGGGTTCCCTGTTTCCATCATACAGCCCAGCTCCGTTCCTTAGGTATGGCCACTGTTGGAACAGAGTGGGTATCCCTCGGAGGGACTCCCAGGCATTTCTGTAAAAGCATAAGCAACACAGAGATGAACAAAAGTGGCACCCAACTGGGATCACTACATAACATTAGCCCGTAGTCTTATACTTAGAGAAACAAACTTATATTGACTAATGGATTATCCAGAAACTTGGTTTTACTTCTTAAGATCCCCTTGACGGTGCTTCTTTAGATAAGAAATGCTACTCTGTTCTATACTGATGTAGTTTATAACAATAGAAAGTGGTGAGTCCTTTTCAGACATTGTTTTCAAGGTGAAGGAAACTTGGATTAAATATTAAACTAGAAGTTTTAAAACTAGAATCCATCTCCTCTTTCTAACATGATGTCCCTACACTTTTTATAGTTAAATGTGAAAATTGACAAGGGTAGAAGTAACCTCTTGATGGAATGCCCTGTAAACTGTAGATCCCTGGTATAATTCCTTGATTCTGAATTTTTAAAGACAACAATATTCTCAAGCGTTTTACTGGAGAATTTTGAAACTTATGATCATGTTGAACATTAATGATGTTGCATACACCAACCTCTGTGCAATTATCTTTCTGAGTTTATTACAAAGATCATTGAACATATTTTATATATCAAAGAAAAAGGTTATCTTCATAATTGAAAATATGTCATACTTTAATCCTGTGTGTATGTCTTCCTCAGCCAACAATTTCCTGAGAGATAAGCTTATAAGAATAATGTAGGACAAATTTATAAGCTGGCACCCAGGGAAAAGAAAACAAAGGTTAGTTCAACAATAAAGTCAAAATGAAAAGGAAAATAAATCGATTTGAAAAATGGAATAAAAAGACAAATTGAAATGACTCAATAGCGATAAAGAGGTAGAGAAATAATGCAGTTATTAAAAACTGAGGCGCAGACTAGGAGAATGGTCAAATTTGTAGGCTTCAGAACAGGGGCTGACTTCTAAATCCAAGACCTGCCCCCACAACAGATATCTGCATTATATTAGCCTCAGTTTCCCCATTTTAAAAAATCTTGGTATATATAATATACCACTATATCCTAGGATTGCATGAAGCAAAATAAAGTGTTTGATAAATGTACCTGGCTGGAGGCAGCATCTGGATGGCAAAACAGCCTCAGCAGGAACACACACAATGGAGAAGACAGCAGGGACTCCTGGCAATGCAGGCTGAGCTGGAGACCTAATACCTGATAGGTCATAGAGGCCACAGAGATAGGGCACACGGGAAGGCACATACCCGCCTGTCTTGGCCTTTCTGCAAAGACTGACAGCTGTATCTTCCACCAGTGAATCAGAGATACACTCTAAAGCCGTGGTTCTCAACCCTCCTAATGCTGTGACTCTTCAGTACAGTTCCTCATGTGCTGGTGGCCCCCAATCCTAAAATTATTCCATTCTTACTTCACAACTGTAACTTTGCCACTGTTATGAATCGCAATGTAAATATCTGATATGTGACCCCCATGAAGGGATTGCGACCCACAGTTGGAGAACGCTGCTCTAAAGGTATCCATCCAGGGCGAGGCGATCCAGCCAGTTTTCACATTACCCAGTTGGAAGAGCCAAACAAAATGCTTCAACTATTATTAGCCTTCTTTGAAGCAGCGTGGAGAGCTCTTTCGAGCATGAACAATGTAGATGATCTTCCCACTATAAGTTATACATGGGGCTGGAGCTAACATTGCAAAAATGGCAACATCTTTCTATATCCTTTCTCTCTGGCACAACTTAACAGCCTTAAAAACTGATTGCCAACCCTTCACCTGTCACCTAACTTCAAAGTAGAGTCATTTCAGGGAATCAAGCAAAGCATAGAGGCTAGAAGTAATTTTGTTTCTTCATATGCTCCTTCCATCCAAAGAATTTAAATTAAAATATTCTTTTCTTCCAACAAGAAATAATGCTTACTCTTGAAGATGCTCCAGAGAAAATTAAGAACATCCTATAGACACAAAACTCATGGCTACGTTTATAATTCATAATTGGCAGAACTCTGGGTCCCAGATTTTACGTGATAGTAACTCTGCTTAAACTTCCAACAACTTAAATAAGTGTGATGTCAAAAAAAAAAAAATACAAATGGAATCTTGTGGCTTCCAGGAGCTCAGGTGTAGCTAGAGGAAGCACTCTATGGAACCCCACTGACAGGCAAAATGTGGCCATAGAGCGACTTCATACTCAGGGAGCTAAACACTAATCGACTTAGATTTTTATTGCCTGGGGCCAGATATAGATTCCACTCAACCTGGCTTTCAAAAATTCCACAGAAGATGCAGTCACGGTGGCATGCATCTACAACTCCAGCACCCAGGAAGCTAAAGCAAAAAGATAGTATGCCTGACACCAACTTGGGTTATATAGTGATACACATTCTCCAAACCAAACACAAGTCTCAAAGAAAGCAGCATCAATTACAAAAGCCAAGAGGTGGAAACATCCCAAGTGTCCATCCATGGATGGTGGATGAATGGATGGATCGATGGATGATGAATAAGTGGATGAATATATGAATAGATGGATGGTGGGTGGATTAATGAGTGAGTGGATGGATAAGTGGATGGATGGATGGGCAGTAGGTGGATAAATGGATGGATGGATGGATGGATAATGGATGGTGGGTGGATAAATGGATGGATAATGGGTGAGTGGATGGATAAGTGAATGGATGGATGGGTGGCAGGTGGATAAATGGATAAATGGATGGATAATGAGTGGATGGATAGATAATGGATGGATGGTGAATAAAACCCATGGCATAGGCATGTAGTAAATGTTAAAAACAAAACTTGTAACATGTGTTACAAACATGAGCAAACATGGAGGAAAACATGCTAAGTGGAGTAAGCCAGTTACAGAAAAATACTATTTGATTTTACTTCTTTAGAGTATCACAGTCTTTGAACTCAGAGGGGGGGGAAAAGAGGAGTAGCAATTTCTGGGGTCTGGAGGAAGAGGGAGTCAGTGTTCAATGGACAGAGAGATTCACTGCTGCAAGATGAAATTTGGGGGATGTATGGTGGTAATAGTTGCCAAGACTGTGAGCATACTTTATGCTACAATGTATACAATTAAAGATGGTATCATGCCAGGTGTTGTGGCACACAGCTTTAATCCCAGCAGTAGGTAGGTAGAGGCAGGCTAATTTCCTTAAGTGACAGGCCAGCCAGGGCTTCACAGTGAGACTCTGTCTCATAATAAATAACTAAATAAAATAAAGCAAAATAAAAGTGAGCAATATGGCAAATTATCTTTTTTGAGATTTAATGTATGTTAACTATGGGTCTACATGTGTGCTTCTATGTGCTCACATGTATGTATGTCCGAGTGCTGGTGCCCGTGGAATCTAGAAGAGGGCATCAGATTCCCTGACGCTGGAGTTTTAGGCAGTTGTGAGTTACCTTCTGTAGGTGCTGAGAACTGAACTTGGGTCCTCTGCAAGAGCAGCAAGCACTCTTAATTGCTGAGCCATCTCTCTAGCCCCTTAGGTGGTAAATTATATATGTATCTTACCACAGTTAAAAACAAACTTAAGATCCAGAGTCAAAGAGGCCTGGCTATCACTTAATTGGCATTTCTCATTTCTCTCCTCTTTCCTTGATGGTGGGGGTGGGGGGCTGGGAGGGTGGGGGGATGGGGTGGGGGTGGGGTCGGGGGGTGGTAGTGGATAAGGACGACGCTGACTCTGAAGCCAGACACCGCTGTATCCCCAACGAGCTGTGTGGTCCTCTCTCTCTCTCTCTCTCTCTCTCTCTCTCTCTCTCTGTCTGTCTATGGGGATCATGACTAAACCTTCCTTCTGGGGTTGATGTGGGAGATAAGATGACCGGCTCTGTGCGTTTCACCAGGGCGTGGCCTCTGTGGACCCTGAATAAAAGGCAAACACTGCAGCTTCTCATGGGAGAAGCTTCCATTCTCTCCTTACTCTAAATAAGTCAACAGGAGCCAGATCCTTGAGAGCCTCATCTGAGTGGTTTTATTGGTCACAGGACAAAATACATAGTATATAGGCCCTGGGCTGCAGATTCTGCAAAGCAGACACAGTCATAGGAGTCTCTCCCTGGAGGTGCTTTACACACATTTCCTGGGGTGATGGAGAACAGTCTGTGACAGTGTAACTCTGTGGCCTCTGTCATATGTAAGAAGCCCTCCCACTGAGCATCGGACACTCAGAAGTCTATTCCTGTAAACAGGCAGCTGTGTATAACGAAGCCTTAAAGACAGATGGCTGCTCTGCTCAACAGAGTCTTAGTTTGTGGCTGCTGCGCTAGTTTAATGCCTCCAAAAGACAGAAGACGACACCCTTCAATATAGGACAGTTCTGAAGAAAAGTCATTAGGATAAATGACTAAATTGTCTACTTTATTAAAGGTGTTGGGAATTGGGTGTCTCCCTGAGGGGTAGTGTTTTCGGGGAGGGGAGGAGGCTGTCTTTCTAAGTCCACGGTAGTTTCTGTTGAATACGAGGTTTTTAAAGACAACTGTTGTCTTAGAGGTGAGCTTGGATGACAAGGGCACCTCTTCATGAGGACATGTGAGCACCCTGTGTGGTAAGCAGAGCCCAGTAAGCAGGAAAAACGACAGCTCTGAGCATTTAAACGTTGCATCGCCTTGTTTGCTAAAATAGAACATTAAAAAATAATTTGAAAAGCTGGCAGGATGCTCTGACAGCTGAGTGGGAGGCTCCTGGCTACAGGCCATGATGCTGAGCTGTGAGTTCTCTAAGCTAATCTGTTTGGTTGGGGTGGGGTGGGGGAGGGGGGAGTAAATAAAGAAGAGGAAAAAGGAACTGAATTAAAGAGGGGAAAACTACTTATAAGGTAAAATCCGTTCACCGCGTGTGAAAATACTTTATTTCTTTTTACCTTTATGCCAGGCTACTGCTGTGAAGTAATTGTTTTATACAGACGGAAAGACATTCTAGTTTAAAAAAAAAATAGAATGAAGGAAGAAGAATGTACCTTTTCGGGTACATTCACTTCATCTCTCCTGTTCCAGCCCCAGCAGAGTCACAGAGCTTCAAAGAGGGAAGTGCTGCATCACAGAAACGGGCTACGCCTCCTGCCTTATTTCAGAGTCTAGCTTTAAGCCTTTACAGCCCACGCCCATCTTCACCCAGGCAGGCAGAGCTGCCAAGTTTTGTCGAGGTAAATAATATATTAAAATGCTCACCAGCCACTTGTTTCAACATCTGGTCACTTCGCGCCGAGCTGTCATCGTAATGTTCGAAAAGCGAGAAGGCAGCGGGCATGTTCTCTAAGGAAGCTGTGCTCTCCATTGCAGAAAGCAGCCTGGCAAAGAACAGAATTCTCCTGAGTCGGGCAGGCATGAGTACAGAACCAAGGCGGGCTTTTCCCTTCAGCACCAAGCTGGTGGGAGTAACTGGTTTGTAAGAGGCAAGGTCCCACCAACCTTGGGTATCCAAAAGCTCCGCAAAATACACATCTAAAATCCATTTACTGTTAGACACCTGGTGGTCCTAGAAGTCCATGCTATAGGGGATACCCTACTATTCCCAACCCTCAATGTTAATCTTCTAGTCATACTAAAAAATAGTGCTCACTAAGAAACATGCGCCAGGCTGGGAGCAAGGCCAGCCATTTCTAGAAGACAGGCCTTAGCTCCCAAAGGAACTGGCTCTGTTAAACCCAAGCCCTTCTTAAGGAGGAAACCCACTCACACCGACCCTGAGCGAGTAGATCCAGGTAAGACAGAGACGCGTGTCCGTATAAAGAACAGAAAGAAACAGAAAGCTCTGAAGAGGAACAACAGAAAGCGGGTTCACAAAATGGCTTCACTTCAGCACGAGGGGTCTCCGAGTGGGCCTGGGTTTCCTTTTAGCTCTTGCACATCACCCTGAAATGCTCTTCTAGGGAGAAAGTCAACTTTGAGGTGCCACACCGGCTTCCTTCTCTAGACTATTGCTTTTCCAGTAAAAGGCCTTTGCACTGGATGCTGGACTTCTTCCTCCCTCCCCCCACCTCACACTGGCCCGGGTCCTTCACTTAGCACTTAGCTCAGCATCCTGTTCTAATGTGAGCACCGTGGAGAGAGGCTGCTAACCGGGCAAGGCCTGCCTCCTCCAACCTTACTGCAGCCCTGTTCCATGTTGCTTAATTTCCTGGTATCTACCGTGGCCTCGTTAGTTCTTGAACTGTCAACTTCATGAAAATATAATTTGCGTGCAGGAAAATACCGTCTTATTCGTTATTGTATTGCAGTGTTCTGACTCGAGGCATTTGCTAAATAGATCTTGACTTGAATAGAAATCAGGATCTCAGGAGTAGGAAATCTGGTGTCACAAAAAAAAAGGGGGGGGGAAAGATCATGAAATAGAGTCCTTTCTGTGCTTACTGTCATTAAACATGATAAAATTCGCCACCATTTGATTTGAGGGCGGAAAAGCTTCTGTGAGGATGATCAAGCACCTCTGAGGCAACAGAGCAAAGATATTACAGGTGGGAAAACGACATGAGCACAGGCCAGAGAGACCAAGGAGCATGGCTCACTACCAGCAGAGCACACCATGGGAGCTGGGAGACAGAGACAGACAGGAGAGGAAAAGGCGTTTTGTGACTCGAAGCCTCTCAGACACACTGAAAATTTTCTATTTTATCTTCGAAGATAAGGGGAGTCACAGAATTGTTGGTGTAAGGGAAATACAGACAACCCTGGCTAGGAAGAGAGGGAAAATCAGAGCCAGCAGACGAGCTAGGAAGTGGGGAGGGCTGCGGGGACCCCACTCTGACCTCGATAGGGGAAGGTTAGAAGCCTACATTAAGGCTTTGGGGTGCAGACTGTGGAAAGAATAGATGAGGAATTACTACTTTTTGAGTGGTGATCAGGGTTGGAGAGATGGTTTAGCAATGAAGAGCACTTGTTGCTCTTGCCAAGGACCCAGGTTCAATCCCCAGCACCCACGCCTGTAACTGCAGTGCCAGGGGATCCAGGGTCCCCTTCTGTTCTCCTCAGGCATCAGGCGTGCGTGTGATGCACACTCATACACGCGGGTAAAACACCCATATATGAAAATAAAAATGCAGCCGATATGCATACTAATCTTTCCAATACACTTCACTGGCTACTTCTACAAAAGCTGCCTGTAGATGCCACAGTAAAATGTCTGAGTTTTCTCTTGTACACCCATCCATTCAATTTTAGTTTACTTTATTTCATTTATTTATTTTTTCGAGACAAGGTTTCTCTGTGTAGCCTTGGCTGTCCTGGACTCGCTTTGTAGACCAGGCTGGCCTTGAACTCACAGTGATCCGCCTGCCTCTGCCTCTCAACTGCTGGGATTAAAGGCGTGAGCCACCGCACCCGGCTCACCCATTCAATTTTAACAGCAAGTTGCTATCCTTTTACAAGTCAGTTCTACAATGTTTGAGACTCTCTTGTTTATTATTATAATACAGAAGAACAAAACACAGAGAGGAACGCATCCTCCTTAACACAACAGCACTTTTTAAGGCAAAAATGTGTTGTTCATGATATGCAAATGTTGGGTCTAAATATGCTTGACAGCACTCCTTAATTTAAGCATTTTAGTGCTGAGGGGAAAAAAATCACTTAATATACAAGCACTGTCTTCAGAGATATAACATGAAGCAAGGAAGAAAATGCAGGAAAGAAACCAACAGGAGAAAATAAAGTAGACAGCACTTCCTATAGAAAGAAAGTAGAGTGAGTCTTGAGGATTTAAAATGTGTGTGTGTGTGTGTGTGTGTGTGTGTGTGTGTGTGTGTGTGTGTTTTCCTGTTTATAGAACTTTGTTTAGTTGCTCACATTTCTTCACCAAATCCCAGAGTTCTGTTGTCCTTTATCTCACCACATAAAAATGTTGGTTATTCCAGCACCTACACAAGTCGCTGAATGTGGAGATGTCAAGGTGGTGTCTTCATAGAGCCTCCACCCTTGTGTTGTAGTGTCTTTGGTACAGGAGTGCACTCTGCAAGCTACCTAAAGAGAGACATAAAAACACCAACCTAGCCACAACCCCTCTGATCTACAATGATGGCCTGCACAAAGCTTATGGTAGAAACAATCAATATCTGATTTGCCTTAAGGGACACTCCGTGAAATGGAACCCATACCCAACACTGCTTGGGTGACCAAGAACCACAGAGAAGATACCCAGGGACCTTGGGTAAAATCAAGTAATATTTGTCTACAAACAGAAAGATTAAAACAAACAAACAAACAAAACCCAACAACAACAAAAAGACAAAAATGTAGTGGTCATATGACACCAAGAACACAAAGTACTCTAAATCAACTCAGCAAAAGCTCATATGAACTCACAGACACTGACACAGCATGCACATGGCCTGCACAGGTCAGTACGGGGTCCTCAGTGCATGTATTAGGGTTTCCAGTTTAGTGGTTTATGGGATCCCTGAGTGTATGAACAAGTGGGTCTCTGATTCTTATGCTTGCTCTTGGGCTCTTTTCCTTCTGTTGGTTTGTCTTGTCCAAATTTGATGCGATACTTTGTTTTATCTTATTATATTTCATTTTGTTATATTTTTTTTTTAAAAAATGAATGAATGGAGTCTCAGTCACCCCATAGACTCCCAGAGCCTCCCCTATCCTGGAGATGCCCCACCCAATTTCTATTCTCTCTCCCAAACCTTCCCTTCCCGCCCTCTCCTCCCAGTGTGAAGGAGCATAAAGTCAGCACCTCCTATAGCCAGGTGGGGCTCCCAGCGGAAGGAGGGGGACACAAACCCACACTTAAAACTTTCAACCCAAAATGTGTCTTGTCTACGAAAAGTGTAAGGATAAAACATGGAGTGGAGATTGAGAGGATGGCAAACCAGCTTGAGACCCACCCCATGCAGGGTTGCTGGCCGCTGTCACTACTGATGACACTCTGCTATGCTTGCAGACAGGAGCCTGGCCTAACTGTCTTCTGAGAGGCTTTGTCCAGCAGCTGACAGAAACAGAGGCAGAGACCCAAGCTCGGGAGTCTTGTGGAAGAACGGGCGGAAGGACTGAGGGAGCCTGAGGGGTCAAGGACACCACAAGAAGACCTACAAAGCCAACTAACCTGGGCCCATAGGGGCTCACATAGACTGAACCACCCAACCAAAGAGCATGTGTTGACTGAACCTAGACCCCCCCCTCTCCCCCTCCCCCATACATATATGCAGCAGATGTGCAGTTGGTCATCATGTGGGTCCCTTAACAATAGTGGAGGCTGACTGTGCCTGCTACTGGGTCCCTTTCCCCTAGCTGGGCTGCCTTGTCACTCCCAGTGGGAGAAGGTATGCTTTGTCCTGCTATGACTTGAGATTTCAGGGTGCATTGGTGCCCCTTGGGGGCCTCCCCTTCTCTGTGAGAAGGAAGAGGGGGGAATGAGAGGAGAGGTGTGGGGGTGAGTCTGGAAGGAGAGCAGGGAGGATCAGGTTGAAAAAGGGATTAATAAATAAATAATAAATAGGAAAAAAGAATGAATGAATGAATGAATGAATGAAAGAAAAAGTAGCCATTAGGGTAAAGGTTAACAACTGAACTGTCATTATACCTGCTGGGAGAAGAAACATCAGTTTTTTCCAGTGGAGTGACTGACACTGGGTACACCAAAACTGTTTTATTTTGTTTTCTTGGTTGGGGTGCTGTTGTTGTGTTGGATTTTTGTTTGTTTGAGAAAGAACTTAAAATCGGGTGGGCAGGGATGGGGAGAGGATCTGGAAGGACTTGGGGGAGGAAAAGAATGTGATCAAAATATGTTTAAATTGTTTTATATAATAAAAATATAATAAAAAGAAAAATATTGGTTATCTCAAGTGTATTCCCTTGAAATGATGTGCAGCAGGAGTAAAGATTAATTCATTGTCAACTGAGAGTGAAAAAGAAATTAATTAAGATGACATGTAAATTACCAAGTTAAAGCATAAAATCAAAGAAATGGTGTTTAGTATGCAAAAGCTGTCAATTCATATTAGTGGTAATCGAGTGTTTAGAAAAATAAAACCATCCTTCAGCATTTTTTTTTTACAGTAAGAGCATTTATAAATTTTCACCCACCAAATTTTCTTCCTTATCAATATCTTACACATATGGATGGAATGCATCTATATTGCCCAGTGTATGTGGAATGGCACTATAAACCCACATATTTTTTAACTTAAAAATCAATAATTACATTACTGATCTTTAAGTTAAAACATATATGGGTTACTGTTTGAGTATGAGTTTCTCAAACTCATCCAGGAGAACTGGTAAAGAGCCTCATCTCACGTACAAATCCCCAGGTAGTGGGTGTGGGGCTCCAGGGTCTTGGGCATATATATTATCCAGTTGACTCAGGTATAGTCAGTTTTGGAAAGCACTGGGCCTGAGGACCAACTGCTCTCAGCAAGCAGTTCTCATCCTTGCCTGCCCATTGCCCATGAAGCTTTGAAGATGCTCAGACCACACTTCAAGCCAGAGAAGCCCCAATGTTAGGACATAAGAATCAGACGTCATCGGTATCAGTGGGGTTTGTTTTGATGTTTTTGCTATATTTTGTGTTTGTTTTTTTGAGACAGGATTTCTCAGTGTAGCTCTGGCTATCCTGGAACTCACTCAAGATCAGGCAGGCCATGAACTCAGAGATCCACCTGCCTCTGCCTCCTGAGTGCTGGGATTTAAGGCGTGTGCCACTCCCTCACCCCCCACCCCACCCCCACCTTAACATCAGTGGGTTTTTAACTCTCCTCAAGTAATTATTCACAGTACAGTCACTGTTATAAAACTCTGGGTGATTAGTGCCAACACTAACGTAAATAGATTTTATAAAGTATATTGGTGTTATATTAGAAGAAATTAAAATGTGTTCCCACAACTTCAGTTATCTGAAAAAAAGATCAAGTTTCCTATTCAAACACCTTTTTTCATATATACATCCCAGATAAATATTTCAGATTTAAGTCTCAGGTGTTTACTCTCTGCCATTGAATGTCAGTAGGAGTAAACCCATGACAGTACTTATAGCTTGGAAATGGACATTTACTGTTCCACTAACATGATAAAATTTTGGGATAAACCAGCAGGAAAGAGCTGTGGAGCTGTTCTTGCTGTGGAGTAAAAGGAAAGGGGTCAGATGAAGTGTGTGGATGCCGGACAGCAGATGGTACAGAAGACGAACAGAAATCTGACGTCTGGGGTTTTTATAGACAGCACTCTCTAATCTTGTTGATGCCTTGCCTCTCAGAAGTGTTAAGAGCATCGTCCACACAAAACACAATCGATAGAATAAGATTCATAGATTGGCGAGTACAGAACTGCCTTAGGATGGATATGCTGTCAGGGTGACCTAGGGCCTAAAATTGTCCACCCACCACAATGAACAATTGCGTCAAATACTCATTTAGCCAATAAGTCTTGTGATTTATAATTTTTTTATGCTCAGTAGCATGAAAGATGGTTGAGATTAGACAGAAAGTACAGGCTATATCCCAGGAAAACATTTAACACTCCACACTATGATAATTGTTATTTAACCAAAAGCACATGCGATTTTCTTCTGAAGCTGTCCTTTAACTTTTAAAAGCACTATGTCTAAGAGTGAAAAATACAGCCGCAGCTCCCTTGATGGGTTTTTAATTGGCAGCTCATCCCCTAAAGCGCGCTGCCATGCTCTCCTCAGCCCTGCTACAGTGCGCCATGTTGCATATACCTTTCATTGATTTCCTCAAACGACTTGGGTTGGAGGAGGGAGGAGAGAGAGAGAGAGAGAGAAACAGAGAGAGACTAATCAACAACAGAAAGTAAAAGCAACCAGGAGCATTAAGATCTAACAGTTAAACAATCTTTACCCCTAGGCATCTCTGAGGCCATTTGTGTTTGGGGACTTTAGGTTGAAGGCAGGGAAATTGGTGCTCAGAGAGGATGAGAGCTGGGTGCGGAGAAGGAAGGGACCTTTGCCTGCAGTTTGCCTCGCTCTATTTGATGTGGCAAGGCTGCCAGTGGGCTGGTGTGTTCCCCTTCTCTTTATTAACAAATGACTTAGAATTCTGTGAAGCAAGACAGAAAATGACCAATGTGTTCAGTATGGGCTTTGCATGTAATGACATCAGCAGGTATCTCTGACGGGTATCTTCTCTTTCCTTCCTATGTTCCCCACTTTTTCTAGAATGGATAAATATCACCACCCAAAACAGAAACAAATATTTCCCCTCTCCTAATCTTTTCTCCTTGAAAGAAAGAAATTTTCTCAGCAAACAAAGGCTAGTGTGAAATACAAAGTGCCCCGTTGGTGTTATCCGTCATAAGAGGGCCTTAATTTAAAAATATTAAAGCTCTGCTTTAATTAAACATAAAATCACATAATAATTTTAAATTCTCCTTTGAGGATGGCCATATTCACTTGACCTAAATTTGTCTTGGCCAGAGGTGTCCCCAGAGGCCAATCATGAGCTTTCTAATGCCTAGTTTTGCCTCGGCAATGCCTAGTTGCCTCTTCCAACTTCATGGGGGGGTGGGAGTGGGGGGGGGGGTTGTCCTCTCTGCATCTCCATTTGACAATTAGTCTTGTCTCTGCCCTCTGGGCAAACACCTGTATTACTCATGGCTAACCATGAGTTTGCAGAGAGCCAGTATCTTCTGGAACATTCTAGGGATTTATGAGCAGTAAACTAAGGTACATCCAAGTGACCCCCGCTATCCCACAAGTTCCTTGTTTGAATTAAGAAATCTTGTCATTAGTAATGTCCCTGTCCTCTTTGAGGACAATTACGTGTCCCTTACACATCACAAAGGGAAGCAAAATGTTACTGTCAGTCACTTGGTGAGGTCAGATGGAATGGTTCAGATGAGAGGTCACCTCAGATGAAAGAGTGCACAGGACAGGCCCAGGGACCAGCATGAGGATGCTAGACAATGGGAGGCAGGGCTGGTCCTCAGAGGGAAGGCGTGGCATGAATAGGGTTGTGAGGGATCCCATCGATTTTAGAAGGTGATCAGTCTCCTGAAACGTGATACTAGGACAGCCTCCTTCCATGGATCTCTCAGGGATCATCAGAATTGGACTATTAGGATTTGTTGGGCCTTTTCTACCATATAGGCATGATGGATACCCAAAGAATTTTGAAATGTCAGCATTGTGTAAATTCCATACTGAAAGTCAGATCTCTCTGGGTTTTCTGTGAAATTGTTGCTGGCTTGCTTTGTTTTTGAGAGAGAAGCTTGCAATACAGAACAGACTGGCCTTGTACCTGTGACCTTGCTGTCCTGGCTTCCCAAACGCTGTGAGTATAGGCTTGTGGCTCTGTACCCAGTTTATAAACAAATTGAGGAACAGTTCTTAAAGTAGACTTGTGCCAGCATTGGCAGCAGGTATCCGGCCTGCTTCCTGTGGTACTTACGGCCAGGAAAACTGTCTCGTCAAGCTCCTCGGCTTCTCTCACGATGGTCTCCAGGGTATCCTTGGCCCTGTCCATGCTCTGCAGAAAGTGGACCATCTGGTCATGCAGGAACTCCATCTTCTTCTTCTTCACTTCCTCAAAGCTCTGGGCTTTCTCATCATACTGTGCCAAAACCTTCTTCATCATTTCCTCATTCTGTGCTTCTAGTCGTTTCTCATTTTTGCTACAGTTTTCCTAGAGGGCGGAAGAAAAGCATTTCTTGGTGAATAAAGAAGTAATGCCTTCATTTTCCCTGCATCTTTTTTTTTCCCCCTTGGAAGACCTGGCCTCTGACATTCCTCCCCCCAGTAAAAAAAAGAAATCAAATATTAAAGACATGGCCTAAGCTTCCAGCTTATATATCTACTTTGCTGTAATTAGCTTTACGACAGGATCATTGTAAGGGTATCATCAAGAAGGTACAGAAATATTAAAATTACAAAAAGAAAGAAAGGTACATCCGGGGAGGATGCTGGCAATCAGGCTGTGGAAAGGGCTTGTGTGATTTTCACCTCCCCACACCAATGTTCTCCTGGGAGGAGCAGCTTTACCACAGTGGAAGGAACCTTACTGTCCATTTGGACACCCCTAGTGGTGGCCCATCCTCACTAGAGTGACTGAGGAAGGGACAGTAAAGCAGGTGCTCATTGTTCTACAACGGGAGCAAAGAGATTGGACAGTGGTTTTCTGCAGTGGCCTGGAGCCCTCTGCCCCTTGTGGTTGGCAGCTGCAGGTATCTGGACCACCTCTGGATAAGGACAGAACATTCCTACCTATTGTCTTCACAGTGGCTGGGACTAACAGCCAGTGTGTGTGTGTGTGTGTGTGTGTGTGTGTGTGTGTGTGTGTGTGTGTTCGTTCAGAGGTGCCCTGAGGCATCCATTAGCCCCAAACAAAAGATTCAAGTCAGTGAGATAGAGTGTTTCTGGAGGCCAAACCAGTGAGAGGCAGCAAAGTAGAGCAGAATCATTAACACGTCTTAGTAACTTGTCATGAGGATTAACCTTCAAGGAGCATCTGCCTTAGTGTGCCAGGGCTCCAAGAAGTGAGTGGCTTCAGGGAAAATCCTTTATCCTTAGACAGAACGTGGGTTCATGGCTCACAGTGAGGGGAGAGCCCTTACACATATGTCACACACACATACATACACACTACATTATTATACCCCCCCACACTCTATACCACACACAACATACACACACACACACACTATGCACCACACACATACCACATACACATTACATACTACACACCACACACATACCACATACACACTACAACACATATACCAATTCAGTTCTAAATAGTTTACTGTTGATATAATGAATAAAGCAGGATAGAGTAGGAAGAAGTATGTTACCTTACCTCAATGGTATTAAAAAAGGATTCAATTTCACTAACAAAGGCCTCAATCCTCAAGGATTTTTCTTGCAGGGTGTCAAGAAATTCTCCTAATTGAACCTGAAGGGAAGAATTTAAAAAAAATTTTTTTAACTGTATAGCATTAGGGGAAAACATTTCAATCAGTGAGTTCCGGTTTCTCTAATATATTTGTTGAGATTTACTATGACATATTCACTAACAAATCAAATTTGGGGTATTTTTGCTACTTCGCCTAAATGGATTGGTCACAGTTGTATATGACAAACAGTTGAGTTCTGTGGGCCTGGGGAAGTAGCTCCTGGCAAACCACCTTCCTTGCAAGCAGAAGGACAGGAGCTTGGTCCCCAGAACCAACAACGTCAAGCCAACTGTGCACAGTGGTGCAAGCTTGTAGTCCCAGAAATGGGGAAGTGGAGGCAGGCAGATCCCTGGTCTCACTAGCCAGCCACATGAATGTCAACATACAAATGCATGGGTGTCGATGCAAAACTCTGGATTTGAATTAATCCTGTTCCCAAGGACTACAGAGTCTTGTACACTCTGAAGTAGATCTCTGTGGTGTTGGCTGTCAGTTTGACAAGCTCTACAATGACCAGTGGATAGACTGTAGATACAATCTGACCCACTGCTTCTAGCCCCCGCCTCTGTGACTCCTCCATGGTGGACCACACACTTGAATATGAAACCAAAACAACGCCTTCTTCCTTCAGTCGCTGCTCAGGCATTCTCACAGCAACGAGAGAAGCAACTGGCGTACGACCTTTTGGCTGAGCTGACTTACTGCTTCATCTTCACACGTGCATTGAACAACCTCAATGTGCCTGGCAGAGCTTGAGAGGGTGGCCAGGGTGCCACCAGCCAGGCACCCAGCACAACAAGAGAGAGGACTGTCTACTGCACGTCAAGACCCCCACCATCTTGAAAGAGTTAAGGTTTGTAGCGGCCGACAGCCAACGAGAACATGCAGAGGGCAGTAGATGAGGACGGTCCCTATTTTTGCCCATGGTTCTAAGCCTAGAAGTATTCTGGCCTGATAAACATAATAAAAGACCAAAGCTGAACAACAGAGCTTCAACTGTCCACAAAATGGTAGTGCTACCACATCCATGAAGCCTCTCCAAGAGGCCTCTAGGAGGTCTCAGTCCCTACACCTCTCCCGTGTCCCTTAGGCTCCTGTCAGGCAAGCTGCATCTTTTTGTACTTTCTTCTCATATATGTGGTTTTTTTCCTCTGTAAGTGCCACTTCTAGAGTATTCCTGCTGCCGCTGACTATTAGAAGACCTCTACCGCATGAAGGCTCAGGCAAGCTTCAGCTTTTAGAGATACCCTACCTCACCTCTACCCAACTGCTAACCTGCCAAAGCCTCAGGACTAGCGTTCAGGAGTGCAAGTATTGATCTGAGGAACCTCTAAGTACACCTTCTCATTTTCCTTCCTCTGCTTCTCACGACTAATGATTGGCATCCCTCATGACACAGACCAGGAGGCCAGTGAACACTGTGGAAGCAGGAAAAAACGTGAGTCAGGGATGAAGATAAATGAATAAAGGGCGGTCACCATGATGGGGATGTTCTGGAAGAGGCACAAAAGTCCAACCAGAAGGCGTTACCCAATTCTAGGGTTACAGGCTTTTTGTGATATCTTCTATTTCTTAATTTTATTTTAAATTTACGTGTGTGTGTGTGTGTGTGTGTGTGTGTGTGTGTGTGTGTGTGTGTTTTCTACATGTATGCATCTGATTAGATTACATGTCTGTCTGACTAGAAGAGGGCATTGTGTTCCCTGGAACTGGAGCATGGATGCTTGTGAGCTACCATGTGGGTACCGGAAACTGAACCCAGTTCCTCTGCAAGAGCAGCCAGTTCTCATAACTGCTGGGCCATCTCTCCAGCCCCCAGTTTTTTTTTCTTCTCTTTTTTTTTTTTAAACTTGCCTCCTTCCCATAATCTTTAGAGAACCTCAAACAAACAAACAAATCTTTAAAAATGTTGTTTTAAAGATGACATCATCCTACCTTTGAATTGTTTTTAACATTTTGAAAGAGTTATATGCTCTAAAGAGATCAGAGTATTACTTCTGGATTTTTAAAATTGTCAACATTTAGACAAAACTTAGATATAAAGAAAACATCATCCTCATCATCGAAAGGTATGGAAAATTGAGCCTTGTTTCTGTAGACAGTGACCAGTAGCTGCCAGTCTTCAAAGCAAATGTAAGTATAGAATGGGGCACATTTCAGTGGCGGTAATGCATCTGGTAGCAGAGATTCCACAAAAGAGGCTGCCTCATCCCTTCCTTCAAACTTTAATAGGAAAAAAAAAATGTAAATAAAATTTCACCTTAGGAAAATGAGAGGGAATTAACTTGATAGGGAAAAATACTCAGATCCTAAAACGCAATCCTATGTAGTCAAAGCGAGTCTGACAATTACTCACAAGCAGCATCCCTGAAGGAGACTTGAGGATCACTGACAGCAAGGCAAACAGCATGGACATACAGGCAAGTGCATAAACTCCAATGTCAGACCAACCTGGGTACCAATCCCAGCTTCGTCTCTCGCGACCTCAGCAAATCACCTAAACTCCCCAAGCCCATTCATTCCACTATCGGCAAAGCGATGACAGTGATGGGAGCTAAGAGAATTAAAGTGTGCTCTGTACACAGAGACCTCAGCACAGGCCTGGCGGAGAGCTCAAGGCTTTGTTACTATTTGCTACATTTAAAGATCATTCCCGCTGCTCTGTGTGGACCAGAGTCGTGAAACTAGAAGGTGATTGCAAGGTAGATGGATCGTCAAAGACTCATCTCTGGGGAGGTGGGATATGATGAGAATCAAAATTAAAATCTTACTGTGTCCTGCATTATTTAACATTTAGAATAGGACTGGTCCAGGCAGTAGATGTGTATTTTAAAGGACAGTATTATTGATGACCAAAAATAACTTGCCTTGTGTGCAAATGTATAATTATTGAGTCTAAAAGCATTCTGCTTTCTTATAACCTTAAGGGTCTTTGTTATGAGATAGCAAGTTCCTCAATAGTAATGATCCCTCCCCTGCCCCACCCTATATTAGTTCTTGGTATCCTGAGGACCTAGCAAAACGCTCTGACACATAATAACATATAGGCTAGTCTTAAGTAAATTCTTAGCAAAATACTCATTCTTTCTTCAGGCCATTTTGCTTAAAATAAATACCAACTGCTGGTCATTTTTAAGAAAATGTGATATATATATATCTTGTGTGCATTGAAATGTTTACCTTAACAGCAGTTATCGCTGTGTCAAGTGCTGAGACTTCGTGGTCTTTGTGAATGTCCAGCACCTTGTCCATTTCAGAGACTGGGCTTTTACAAGTGTAGCAGTAAGACTCAACCTGGGGCTTTCCCGGTTCCTTTTGTGTCTTAGGCCTTACGGATTCCATTGCTGACTGGTCTTCCGTCCTTCCGCCCAACTCTTCCTGTGCGGCAGACAAGCTCGGCTCCTCCTCACCTATCAATTCCTGTTCCCCAATACGTGCGAAGGATTCTGTTCCTTGACCTAACACGCCGCTGGGTGTGGATTCTGAATAAGGTTCTTCTGCTAAGATGCTTTGACTGACCCTGACCGCTTCATGACTCAGCGAGTCAACAAACTCATACTCATCCTGTACCGGGACGTTGTGGAGCCTCTCTTCACGTGGCACAGATGGGACGGGCTCTTCTAGTGACACTTCGGGAGCGTAAGTGGCGCCAGCTGCAAATTCTTCCTCTGGGAAAGACACTTGTACTGGGACGTTCAAACTGGCCTCTGGACTTCCGCTTCCTGCTTCGTTACCCTGGCTGCTCGGCTGCTCGGCACTCTCCAGAACACGGCGGGTGTCTTCAAATGGGACTGCATAGCTCATCTTCTGCGTGACTGCTCTGACACGCTCTGTGACGGGAGCTTTCTGCGGCATCACCACCTCACCGAGGGTCTCTGTGTGGCCCACGGAGTCCCCTTCCCTGTCAACTGCCTTGCGCTGTTCTTCTAGATTCTTCTCCCAAAAACTAGTTGCAGGCTTTCTGCTGGCTTCTCTTTCTGCAACTCTCAGTGGATGTGACTCACCCTCACCAACCGGCTTTCCTTCCAGGCTCCGTCCTTCATCCTCTTGAGTTACCGATTCAGCATGAAGAATGTCATCTCTGAGTATGTACTTCTCAAAATACATACCTGTCCCGTCATCGGTGTCAGAATGCCTCCTTGGGAATGACGCCTCAGGCTCCGCACTGTCACCTTCAGAAGCGGTTTCCCCTTCCTCTTCCTCCCCGAATGCCTCTTCATACAGATCCTTATATAAGAACGCAAGTGCGGGTGGCTCCTCCAGCAGCTCGGGGTTAACAGCCTTGGTGGTGGTGGGAAATATCTGGCTTCTTGACAGAACGCCTTCCTCCACACCAAACAAAGGCATCCCAGGTGACCTGGCGTCCACGTTCCTACTGATGCCCTTCGAAGCGTTTCTATCATCTGGTTTTTGGGTAGCCACAGACTGTTGCCTCTCTCCATGAGATAATTCGCTGGCATCCCTTTCTACTCCGTAAAAGCTTTCATCTAACTTTACTAAGTCATATTCCTGTTCCAGGGCACGCTCATCTGGCTTTTCTGGGAAAGAAGTTGCTGCTTCTGTGGGTTCCTTTGAGAATTCCTCAATGGTTAATTTCTGTTTTCCTGAGTTTGGAGAGAGGTTATAATCAATCAAAGTATATTTTTCAAAATAATCCTCTTCGCTGGAAACTGTGGGTTGAACTGGAGCGAAATCACCCATTTCTGAGTCTGTGGCTACCTCCTCCTTTGTCTTACAGATCTCCTGCTTCGGTTCATTTTCTGTCAGCAACGTGATTTTCCTATCAGAACCTTCTACCTTGCTCTCCCGTGTCTCGTGGGAAGCAACCGCCTCCCTCTCGTCCTGCAGGGATATGCTTTTAAACGAGGCTTTCTCTCCCAAATACTGCAACTTATCTTGCATCTGTTCGCTTTCTTCCTGATCCACTGAAGGGATGAAGGCAGGGGCATGGATGTTCAGTATCTCACAGCCTTCGGAAATGATGCTAAAGGCACTCTTTTGATCTTCTGAAAGTCCGGCTGGCTTGCTGGTCACTGCAAAGTCTTCCTCTTTCACAGAGGTGCCATCACGCCCCTGCGGTGTGCCTCTCGTGGGAGTCGGTCCATCAGCACGGACCGCCGCTTCGTTAAGCATAAACTGAGTATAGTTGCTTGCTGCTGTAGGGAGTGGTTCATTTCTGTGCGCATCCTCCACAGCTTCCAAGTGATGCTTTGAAATAAGAACAGACTGTTTGGGCATCTCGGCTGGGTGGCCTTGAGATGCCTGGATGGTGTGGACCGTAGGCCTCTCCGGCTGCGTTCCTTGTTTCCTCGCCACATGTTCCAGAGAAGTTCTTGAAACAAGAGTCTGTGACTCTACAGGTGACAGCTCAGTCGACGGTGTTCTTAAACGCTCTGTCTCACCAGCAGTGTGCTCCGATGCCCTTTCGGCATCCTCAGATAGAGGGCGTGGCTGCACACTTCCATCCTCGGCAGCCACTGAGGAATCAGGGGACAACTCAAACGCTCTGCATGGCCTCCTCTCCTCCTTGAGATCCACCCGACTCTCCTTGGACTTCTGCAACTCCAGACTTTCTCCCCGAGGAGAATGGCCATCCGTTTCCTCTCTGTAGGGAGGCTCCACACGGGAAGCCTTGGTTTTCCCTTCTAAAGTTTTACTTTTTTCCCGGGGATGTGGTTGTGGCTGGGTTTCTGCTGCCTTTCTCTCGCTAACTTCTGGGTGTACCTCTGCGATTGTGTGCTCTGGTTTTTCAATAATTGGTGGTGGTTTAACCAATGAGGGTGGTTGGGCCTTATCCAAAGAGACAGCTGATGCTGCGGGCACAGGCGTGGCTACAGTTGGAGAACAGGGTAGGTGTCCCTGCCTCTTTCCTCCTAAAGACGCCCGAGCCTCATTTTCTTCCCTCTCCTCCAATGCGAGAGCCTTGCTAGGTTTTTCCATGCGCTCTTCACTTGGAGAGATGGACGGTTCCAGCCTCTCAGCAGCTATTGAGTCTTCCAATGTAAAAGGTCGACATTCCGGCGTCGTTTGCAACTTTCCTACTGTTTTATTTCCCCCAAGTTCCAAGGGAGCCATGATTTCTCGCTTCTCTGCCAGCGCCCGCTTCTCTGCCAAGGAAAATGATCTGGTTTCCCAGCCCTCCTCCTCTTCCTCCTCCGCCAGGAGTTCCACTTCCTCTTCACACTGTTCCAAAGAAGTGGGTTTTGGCATTTCTTGTCTTGGTCTGCCGTCTTCACCAAGATCATTTGATTCCACTGGCAAAATCACTGATGCTGGCTTTTCTGGTGCCTTCGTCTCTGTGAAGTCTGATGGAGCTGATTTTGGCTGTTGTGGCATTTTCTCTACCATGTCAGAGAGCCCTGTTGCTTTGTGATCACTGCTTGGCTCTTCCTTAAGAGCAGAAATAGTCCATGTAGCTGGAGGACAGATTTGTGGCTTCTGGTGTCTTTGGCTCTCAGCACCATGAAAAGGAGCGATGTCTTGGGCTTCCTCCATAGCCAGTTTCTCACCCATAGGGGAACAAGGTTGAATTCCAAGGTGCTTCTCACCAGCTGAGGGAGCTAAGCTTACACCCACTCCCTCTGAATAGCCTAGGACTTCTTTCTTCCCATAATTTTCAGAGCTTGATTCGGACTGGTTTGAAACGGCTGCTTTTGATAAAAATGTGAGGTTTTCTTTATGGTCTTGGCTTTGGCTGAATTTAACTGAAACATCCTTGGGTTCCTCAGCCAGTTTAACTGTGGCCTCGGGTAACGAATAAACAGCTGGCTCCTGGGCCTCATTCACCTCAGCAGCAACTGCACCTTTAGGCTCTACAGCAGTTGCTGCCTTCTCTATGGAGGGACCTGACTGGGTTTCTAAGTCTTCCTTATCAGTGACTTTGTTATCCGGAGTGCTTGATCCAAACAATAAATTAGACATCCATGATTTGAAAGATGAAATTCCTTTCTTCCCCTTGTTCACAGGAGGGCCTTGCTCAGCCACCAATGCCTTCTCAGATGGCTCTTGTGTCCCCTCTGGTGCCCCTGGGGGTTGAAGAGTGACATCTGCTTTGATTGCAGGAACAGATTTACTTTGGGCAGGTACTTTTGCTTCAAGGGCTGGTCTTGTCCCTTCATCGGCGTCATCTAAGGCCTTTGGCTGAACCCGTCTGAGTTCTTGAGATGGCTTCTCACCAGACACTGCTGCCGTGCTCGCTTCTTGGTCTTTGCCCAGTGTGGGTTCTACAACTTCAGCCAGGAAATGCGCTGCTGTGGCAGGCATGGGGATTGTTTCTGCCTTTCCCTGGTCCATGGATGGGCCACTCTCTGATTTCTGGAGAGTCCTTTCAAAGGGGAGTTTGATTCCCTCCTGGGCATCTTCTTTGCAAGGCCTGGGAAATTCTGCATTTGTTTTCTCTGCTACTGGCTGTTCACTCTCTGTGAAAGAACTGGTCTGCCTCTCCTCTGCTCTGCTTCTCTCAACCTTTCCAACAGGAGCCACAGCCTTTACGTCTTCCGCAAGGCAAGTCTTAGTGGATAAGGCTTCCGCCTTGCCACTAGAGACATGAGGGGTGGATACTTGTTCTAGTGATGGCAAATGGGATTTTTCCACAGCTTGTGGTGGGGCTTGCTTTCTGATTCCAGATGTGCGGTCTGTATCCAATGGAGCAGCCTCAAGTTTCCCTGGCATTAGATCGTTGCTCTCAGAGGACTCCAGCTGCCCGGGTCCTGGTCCTTCCCTCTGATTGGCCAAGCCATCCGGCTTTTCCAGCATCCGGGTGTCATCCTTTGGAGAAGTAAGAGCCTCCTTCACTTCTGTTCCTGTAACACCGGCAGGCTCCGTTGTCATAAATGGCTTTGATTGCTGCAAATTCTCTTTTCTATCTGAGATTTGCTTTTTAACACCCAGATCTGGCTTATCTCCAAAAGAAGCCCTCACATCTGGCACCTCAACAGCTTGACCCTCACGAAGGGCCCTTTCAAGCTCTCTTTGCTCTGTGGGGAGGTCAGAAGCAGCAGTCTCTAATGGAGATGGAGCAGGCACAGGAGGCTCCCTGTTTTCTCCTTGCTCTTTTTCTCCGCTCCCAAGCTCAGTGGGGCCCTTTGCTAAGACAGAAGGCCCTGGTTCTGTTATAATGGCTTTTACTGGTTCTACACCTAAGGATTCATCTCTATCTCTCCCACCAGTGAGTTCTGACCCAGCGGCCGGTACCTCGGATAACTGTGTGTGTTTCTTAGGCTCTGAGGAGAGCTTTATGAGTTCTTCCTTTCCTGACTGGAAGCCTCTCAGCACTGGAGATGTTTCCTCTGCTTGTCTGCTCATCTCATCCCTGAGGGACAATAATGGTGGGGCTAAATCGTCTGACACTAAAATTTCAGGCTCAGGAGACTTTGTTATCTCTTCCAGCTTGTCGTTTGGAACTGTGCGTTCAGGTGCGGGCGACACTTGTGATGGAGGGAGCTTACTTTCTTCTCTCTTTACCTCAGCACCTGCATTGATGGGAAGTTTGGGCTCAGACCTTAACGCCTCTGAGACAGACACCAAGTTCTTTTTCCGTGATGAAACCAAGCGTTCAGAATCAAGAGCTGCAGAGAGTGGAGGACCCTGCTTGTCTTCCACCCTGGCTCCCCCAGACACATCTGCCGGCACTTTGGATACTGTTAAATTTGGAGGTGAATCTAATTCTGTTTCCTTCTCTGCCTCTGGCCAAGCTGAACCTCCAGATGAAGAGCTAGTGACGACAGCAGCAGCACCTTTAATTGGTTCCTTCTCCTCCCCTGTAAGAACTGAGTCCTCGGCTACAGATGTAATGATGGGTGGTGAACCACTTCCTAATTCACTCTTCCCTACTCGCCTTAGGCCCGGCTGTTCCGCGGGGCTGGCAAGAGATGGGTCTGCCAGGGTTTCATCTCGGCCTGATTCAGTTACATTTGAATCCAGCTTCGTTCCTGGCACCGTGGTGGCAGAGAAGCTGGCTTCGGTTTCTTTCTTCGTTTCTCCCGACAAAACTGAAAATGCTGGTGGTGCGAGTGGACGATGTTCAACTTCCCTTTCTATTCCCGAGGAAGCCGCAGGAAGTTCCCTGGCTATTTTGGAATTGCGTTTCACTTCCGTCTTCACTGCAGAAGAAACCTTATGTCCAGAAATAGATGTTTCCTCTCGAGGTGAATATGGTTTTGCCACTTCAGGCTCATTTGACAATGTTCTCTGTTCTAGTTCAGGAGTCACAGTTGGAGCTAAATTGGGTTCGACATCCGCCTTTGGCTCATCTACCGAGTCAGAAACAACTGAATATTTCATCCCAGACCCTGGAACATTTGGGAGCTGAGGCTGTGGTGTCTGATCCTGTGATGCAGACGCTGCCGCTTCTTGAGAAAGCGGCACAGTTTCTTCCCTTCTGACTTTGGGCAGAGCCATCTGTTCATCTGCGCTTGGCGCTTTGGGCTCCTGTTCCATCTTAAGTACAGAGGCTGACTCGGGGGAAACTGAGGACTGAGGTGTGGGCGGAACGGGTCTCGTCTCCTCCTCCTTTAGCCCTGATGAGAGCTTAGATGAAGAAGCCGCCGCTGTAGCTACTGGCGAACCACTCTTAACATCTTCTTTCTCCCATCTACTGGTCAACGATGGTGGTACCAAACCTTCAGCCTCAGGCTGCGAAGATGCTTGCGTTTTCTGCTGCTGTGCCCGGATGAGATATTCAGATACAGAAGTTGAGATTGCTGGAGCGGCCGGCGTAAGTTCCGCTTGGCCTGTCTTATCTGCCGAAGGTGGCAGGCTCAGGTCTTCAGATACAGGCACGAAAGGGAAAGGCTCAGCCTTTCTCTCCAGTGATGGATCAAAATGCTCCGGCACAGGCGTGACGGCGGAGGATCCCGACCCTTCTGTCTCTGCCTCTGAGAAGAAGGGATAATCAGGAGCAGACCCCGTAGTTAGCAAGGCTTCTGGCTCGATTTCATTTTGCTCTGTTTCTGAGATTCTGTATGGTGGGATTGAAACTTGGGATGCCGAATCTGGGGAAAAGAGTTCAGCTTCTTCAGTGTCCTCGTCAGACAAAACAGTGTGCTCTGATGGCGATGTTAAGCACAGTGGCGAATCAGACCCCAGCTCTCTTTTCTCTATTTCCTGCGTTGGATAGGGTGAGAACGAGAATTCTGACGCAAACGCAGAATCAGGGGAAAGGAGCCCGATGCTTTCCTCTTCCTGCTCTGCCTCTGGAAGATGTGTGGGTGAGGAGGCACCCTTTAGGAGCAGGGAGGGTGCGTGGGCTAGCTCTTCCTCCTGGGACTCTGGTGTTACAGGCGGTGTCGGCTCTGACAGTTTGGAAGCAGATGTGAAAGAGAAAGCCTGCCGCAGGCCTTCCATGCGCCCTTCTTCTGATAGGGCCGCGCGCTCAGATGAGGTGGCTGAAGGAGGTGGGGCTTGGCATTCAGAAAGCATCTCGGTGGTGGCATGTGGTTCTGATGCAGAGACCACATCCGGTGAAGGAGGCCTCACATCTTCCTTTTCTTCTTCTAACAGAGTCATGGGCTCAGAAATGCCCTTTGGTTTGAATTGGGGCGTTTCGTCTATTGTTTTTTGGGGGGATTCCTGCGGTGCATTTTGTGGAATTGGGGTTTTAAATATCAGTTTTGAATCTGATATGAGACTATCAGTTTCTAGATCCTCATCTTCTGATACAACTGCGTGTCGCAGTGCGGCAGCCAGGGACGGTAATAAATGCACGTCAGCAGCCTTCTCGGTTAGCGACGGTGAGCGGGGGCATTCAGAAGAGGCATCCACAGCTGCGGAATGTGGCCTAGTGGCTTCCTTCTCTTGTGTCTGAATCTTGGGCTCAGAATCACGTTGGGACTTTACTGGGGGCTTACGGTCACCTGTGCTCGCCAGCAACTCTTGCGCGGCTTGTGCTGGAACAGAATGCTCAGAAGAAGACACAGAATCCGGTGTGTGACACGTGCTCTCCAAGGCCTCGTCTCCAGAGAAGACCAGACGGTCTGGTGAAACTGTTGAAAAGAGTGGGGACTGGGATGCAGATGTCTTCTCAGCGGTGGATGGAGAGATGGAGTGTTCAGATGCAGAAGCCACAGCTGGGGAGTAAGCCTCGCATTCCTCGTCTTCCTCCGAAAAGACTGCAGGTTCAGAGCTGGACTTCACTTCCCACCGAGAAAGCGCCTCAGCTGCTTGCTTCACTGGTTCATGTTTCCAATCCTGTGGGGCGGAATATTCAGATACAAAAGCAGAATCAGTAGACACAGACTCGCTTTCCTCCCTTTCTTCCTCAGACGGACTGATATGTTCAGGCGTGAGCGTCGTCTGTGATGGTAGAACGGACTCCCAGTGTTCCACTTCAGGGGACAAAGGTGATGGAGAAGGCTTCTCAGAAACTAATGGGCTTTCTGGATAATCAAGTTCTATGATCTCTTCTTCTAGACTAGAATCTTCAGGTTCAGTGATATCCGCGATCGGTAGGGAGGTTATCACTCCCTTCTCTAGTTCTTGGGGCGCAAGGGTAATGCGTGCCTCGGGTGCATGTTCCTCCTCTCTGCCAACTATGGGCTCAGGCGCAGGCTCCTCCTCTCTATGGACTAACGGTTCAGGCACATGTTCCTCTTCTCTGTGGACTAATGGCTTAGGCGCATGCGCCTCCTCTCTATGGACTAATGGCTCAGGCTCATGCTCCTCTTCTCTGTGGACTAATGGCTCAGGCGCATGCTCCTCCTCTCTATGGACTAATGGCTCGGGTGCATACTCCTCCTCTCTGTGGACTACGGGCTCAGGTGCATGCTCCTCCTCTCTGTTGACTACGGGCTCAGGCGCATGCTCCTCTTCTCTGTGGACTAATGGCTCAGGCGCATGCTCCTCCTCTCTGTTGACTACGGGCTCAGGCGCATGCTCCTCCTCTCTGTGGACTAATGGCTCAGGCGCATGCTCCTCCTCTCTGTTGACTACGGGCTCAGGCGAGGTCAGATGTTCAGACGCTGGTTCTATCTTTTCTGATAAAGTCTGCTCTAGCTCTTCTGTCTCTGGCTCAAACATTTCTTGGATGGGTGGTGCTACTCTTAGCGGTCCGGTCTCCAAAGACTCCTCTGCCTCCCATGCCATGGAATGGTTGACAGAAACTTCCTGTTTTACGTCATCCTCTGAAATTTCCATTCCTTTTGAGTCTGGTTCCAGTTCTTCCTTTGCTCTTTCGAGGACCCTGGTTGCCAGACCAGGTGGTTCTGTTCGATGGGGCTTTGATTCGTCAGTCAGCTGTCGTGGCATTGTCTGTGGAGGTCTGAGATGTTCTTCTTGATCTGCTGTGTCATTTCTGGAATAAGAGGAAAATGTGTGCGGGGTTGTAGGTGTGGCAATTAAAGGGGAATCGACATGTGTTTTCTTTTGCTCATCATGAGTAAATAGTGAGGTCATGGACTTTGATCCTTTGGAGAGAGCACCTCTCCAGGGTGGGGCAAGCTCTCTTGCCACACCATCTTCTGGGCTCTGGGCTACTAATTTACTTCTTTGAGAAAATATGTTAGAACCACTGTTGCTCAAATCTGGCTCTAGACTGATGGATGCATCTTTACCTTTCCTGTAATGTATTTCCTTAATCACATACCCTTTCGGCAACGTCCCATAAAATTGTAGAGGAATTAATTCTTCTTTAACTGAATTGAACATCTTAATTTTGTATTGTACTGTTCCTATGTAGACTGGCCTCAACACTAATGGCTTGTGTTCTTTGTAGATTGCCCCAGTGATGGGAGGCGTATTTGATGTAGTCTTCTTCCTTTTTGTTTTGTCATAAGTGCCAATAGATGACTTCTCTTTCTCTGTATTGAGCACCGGGGGACCTTCTGGAATTAAAAGACCATCTTCTTTGTTTGCCAGAACATCTTGCGTTTCCAAAGAATTTCTTTTCTTGCTGCCTTTCCGACGCAATGATGGTGAGCCATGCTTGGACTTCTGGGTTCTTTTTCGCGTCTTTTTAACTTCATCTATAATAAAGGAAACATTTCCTGGAGGGGAATTCAGAGCTGACCCTTCCAAACTACATATGCCGGAAGTCTGACTTTCTTCAGAAGCCCAAGGAGTGGAAGATCTACTTGAATTGGTCTCCCAGGTTATTCCACTATCCTCCCGTTGGACTGTCACCATGGAAAAGGATGGGTCAGAGATGATACATTCCTGCTTGGTCTTGCCCTCCTCATCCTCATCTGATAACCTGTAGTGATTAATACCAATAATTACATGTTATAGTAATAAAATAACATGTATATTAATTTTAGAGCAAGTAAAATATAAAATATAGAAACCAATATTGCCATCTACCTCAAATATAGGGGTGAATATAAAACAAGGTTGAATAAATTAAAGTCAAGATACGCAATGCAGTAACATATCCCAGGCCAGAATGATGCAACAACCTTAAAGTAAATGGAAAGCTGAAGTTCATTTTTGCACGTCGCTCTTCTGGGTTGCCCTCCTCATGCCCTGTGTTCCTCAGTCACTGAGGCTCTCTTCACCCACCAGGACCCTCACTGTGACTCTGACACCTGTGTCTTGTTCCCGCCGTTGCCACCAAACCTAGTGTTGGACCATCTACTCCGTGTGCTTCCTCACTGACCAGAGGTCTTTTATTTGCCCAATCTCAGCCACGCCCACTTTCCTTCCAGACTGGCTTGTATCAAGCATTTCATTATCACACTTCTGATGGAAACAAATCTCAACATATTCTTCATACTCACAGAATAAAAAAAGCTCAAAATCCATGAATCCCAATTCCCATCTGTTTTTATTTTCAAGTACTTCCCTCCTGCACCTCTTATGTGATTAACCTCTATTATAACTACAATCATATACCACAGAATGACATTTGGTTAACTGTGGGCCATATAAATTATTGTGGCCCTAGGAGATTATTAGGATGGGCCTAGAACTTCCTTTTTGCCTAATGCCACCATAGCCGTCACTACATCATAGCTCAATGCATTACTTACATGATGATGCTGGGGGGGAAACTATTGAATTTCCAGTTGCGTAAAAGCACAGCACATACAATCACAGAAAGTATAAAATACTTGATAATTAATAAGCTATGTTCTAATTTATGCTACATACTCATTAGTTTGGAATGTATTTCTAACTTAAAAAACAAAAACCCAGCAGTTATCTAGCATGTGAAAGACTGTGGGTTTGAGTCCCAGAACCATAAAGAAAAAAGTGTGTGTAAGACCATATGCCATGCATGGTACGCCAGCAGCTGCCTCTTCAGGACCTGACCTCTTGGTTGCATCTGGAGGCCACAGGAAGTGTTGACCTCTACCATCTACTGTGAGTTCATGCTATGATGCTCACCAACCAATGCATGTCTCAGAGCATGGCCCCACAGTTAGTGTGTCAAATTCACTATCTAGTACATATTTTGTGGGAACTCAGTTGCCACCTCACTTTCATCATCTGTAGAATAAGGATAGTAATCGAATACATTATGGAGCTATTTGATGTAAGGGTTAGTTAATACAGAAGCAGAATGCTAAGAAAATTAATGCTATTTGCAGTCAGGTTTTTCCTTGAACTTGAAATGAAAGAAACCTGGACAAAGACGTTTTCAGTGGTACATACATTTGGAGGGGCTGTATGCTTGGCCTGCTTGCATATGCCCTCTGAAACCTGCTCAGGCTGCCCTCTGGCGACCCCCCCCCTCCGTCCCCGCTCTGGCCCTAGCTCCCACCCCTGCACCTGCCCCCACCCCCGTCCCCACCCCCTCCCACTCCTGCCCCCGCCCCTCCCCTGCACCTGCCCCCACCCCCGTCCCCACTTCCAACCCTCCCTGCTCCTGTCCCCACCCCCGTCCCCGCCTCCACCCCGCCCTGCTCCTGTCCCCACCCCCGTCCCCGCCCCTGTCCCCACCCCCTCCCACTCCTGCCCCTGCCCCTCTCCTGCACCTGCCCCCACCCCCGTCCCCACTTCCAACCCGCCCTGCTCCTGTCCCTACCCCCGTCCCCACCCCCTCCCACTCCTGCCCCTGCCCCTCTCCTGCACCTGCCCCCAACCCCGTCCCCACTTCCAACCCGCCCCGCTCCTGTCCCCACGCCCTCCTACTCCTGCCCCCGCCCTCGCCCCACCCCTGCCTCCGCCCCCCACCGCCCATACCCGCTTCCACTCCTGTCCCCGCCCCGCCCTACTCCTGCCCCGCCCTGCCCTACCCCTGCCCACAGGCTCTGTGACACTCTCTTCTATGAGATTTTCCTCTGCCTCTCCTTTGCTTTTTTTTTTTTTTTTTTTTTTTTTTTTTTTTTTTTTCCTTTTTTCTTTTTTTGGTTTTGGTTTTGGTTTTGGTTTTTCGAGACAGGGTTTCTCTGTGTAGCCTTGGCTGTCCTGGATCCACTTTGTAGACCAGGCTGGATCTGGTCTACAGCGATCCACCTGCCTCTACCTCCCGGCTCTCCTTTGCTTTTGCTGCTCCTCACTCCACCTCTTGTGCGCATCTACATTCCAGCCACTGTCGAGTCTTACATTTAAGACTTCTACTGTGACCATTCCTGGCTGATCTGAGCAGCTATGTTATATATTGGCCATTGCTTCATAAGCACTAAACTGCAGATTAAGACTCCAGGAGTCTTTTATCCTAGGAATGTAACTATAATTTGAGATAATTCCAAAGTGCTGACTGGCCTACTGCACTCTTCTACACAAAAGAAACAAAACCATACAATTGTTGTTAAGTGTAAATATTAAAGTAATATGCTTTTATTTTAAAAGAAAGGCATGCCAAATTTCAGATCCTTATTAACTTTTAAAAAACCATTCGTCTCTGCTTCGGTAATTGGTTCTAACACATGTGGGAGCCTTAGGAAAATACCACCACGACCCACGCTCTCCCTCTCTCCTTCTCTCTCTCTCTCTCTCTCTCTCTCTCTCTCTCTCTCTCTCTCCCTCTCTCTCTCTCTCTCTCCCACCACCCACTTCTGCCACCACCCACCTCTCTCTGCCACCTCCCATGCCTCTCTGCATAGACTCTGGTTTTACTGCTAGGATAGACTCTGGACATTGATATATATATATATATATATATATATATATATATATATATATATATAATTTTAAAGTTCTGGGCAGCTTTAATACACATGTAGGGTTGTGACGTGCTTGCCTGAACAGACCTACACTTACAGAGTCTTGCCGACCCCAACCCCTTCCTGATGTGCTGGGCTTCGCTGAGGACCAAGACTGTAAGTGCCTGAAGGTGTGCTCAAGGCCCTTTGCTAAACTTCAGCACCGCGCAGCAGTCCACAGCAGAGGGCATGGGCGTACTTGGCCTTTATCTCCCAGTGTCTAGCACAGTGGGGGCCATTAGCCTTGTCCCTTGCCCCTGCTCCAGTCTCCCATAAATAACAGTAAGTTCTACAGATGCCTTGGGTAAAAACTACTTGGGAAGAATTCATTTTTTCCATTTTCCTGGCAACTTTGCTCTCCTTTATTTGTATTGGTAGTAAGCCACTAAGCTTAATTAGGAATTAATTTTGGTCCTAGACTGAATCTTATGTTTCCCAGGCTCTTTCACGCATCTCATTAGGGTTATTCCTCAAAATGTTCACATTATGCCACTCCTTCTTTTTCATGTCACTCAGGATGGAATTAAAAAACAAAAAACAAAAAAAAAAGTTATGCCACAAACTTGGGAGCCCATATTAGGGACGCGTGTGAGTGCAGTGGCATTATAAAAGCAATTAGAAATTCAATTTAGAGTTCGCTATTGATTGTAAATTCAGTGTGCTCAAGCAGAGACAGTTTCATTACTAGCTAGATTGAGTTCAGGAGTGCTGAGCAGAGCTCCCAGAAGGTAGTGAGTTAAAAAAAACAAAAAAAACAAAAAAACAAAAAAAACAGAGCCCCGCTGAGGTAGATTCACCTAATCAATCACTCGTGTATTCATCTACTAATTATTTCTGCACGCAATAAACTTTTATTAAGTTTAGATAGTAAGAATATAAATATAAATGCATAGGCCCTGTTCCCCCCACCCCCACCCCCGACTGTAGAGATCAAACCCCAGGCACTGTGCACCCTGGACAAGCAAGGTACCTGGACCTGCATCTCTAGCATAGGACTTTCCCCAAGAAATTCAAATCTTAAAAAAAAAAAAAAAAAAAATTTCAAATCTAATATAGTGTGATAAATACTATTAAGGGAGAGAGGAAAGGTCCAATGAGGACAAAGGGGCGGGGGAAGTTTGACAAAAGAAAGATGCTTGTGTAGGTTTACGACGGACATGGGAGTTCGGGGATGGATGGGAAAATAAGGAGCTATAAATATCGTGGAGCCTATTCCGGGAAAAGGCCATGGAATATGAAACCTGCAATGTAGTAATATGTAGCCTGGCTCACTCAGAGGCTAAGTTGAATTGCCCGCAGTATTCTTAGTCAGTGTTCTACTGCTGTGGAGAGACGCCATGACCATGGCAACTCTTAGAAAGGACAACACTTAGTTGGGGCTGGCTTAGAGTGTCAGAGGTCAGTCCATTATCATCATGGTGAGAAGCATGGCGGCACGCAGGCAGGCATGGTGCTGCAGAAGGAGCTGAGAGTTCTACATCCCGATCCACGGGCTGCAGGAAAAGAGAGACACTGGGCCTGGCTTGGGCTTTTTAAAACCTCAAAGCCCATCCTCAGTGACACACTTCCTCCAACAAGGCCACACAGCACCTAATCTTGTCAAACAGGGCCACTCCCTGGTGACCAAGCTTTCAAATCTGTGAGTCTATGGGGGGGGGGGCGGATTCTTATTCAAACAACCACAAACTATGATAGAGAATGACTATCTTAGCATTTATTTAGCTATAATCCAAAACTTCGTATTATACTCCATCTAGAAAAGCAATGAGCTGTGTTAACAGAAGAGACATCCTCCTCAGAGATACCAGAGATGTTCCCAGGGCTGTTTCTCATGGTGCAACACAAGTCCTTGCATTCAGGTGTCATCTACTTTGCATAATTAAAGCTGCTGGCTATAAAGACCATCTCATCTCATCTGTTCCCACTGCACTCCTGCAGCGCAACTGTCTGATCATTTCTTAGTTACCCATGCAGACTGAGGTAAGGGTGTGAGGTGAACGCCCGTTCTGAGCTGGACAAGAGAAAGATTCAGGAGGTGTGTAAGATCAAGAAGCCATAGACCGAGGCTCCTTTGGAGGACTGCCTTGCTCTGATCAAGGAAGGCTTCTATTGTATTTGCTAAGATTATTCTACAGACATCATGAATTTTCATAGACATAACTGTATTTTCTCTTTCATCTTGTTCATGTGAAATTACAGTGACCAATATACAGAAACCAACCTTGAACTTCTGAATTACACTCAATATGAATATGATGTTACGCTTTTTATATAATGCTGAATTTGGTTCTACTACATGTTTAAGAATTTCGCTTTTTTTTTTGTTTTCATGAATAATACCGAATGGCAATATCGTTGCATATGGTGTGGTTTTTTTTTTTTCAGTTTTCATACCAAAGTCTTGTTGCTTCATAAAAACAATTTGGGAATTATTCCCCCCTGTACTATCCTCTAGAGGAGTTTATTGCATTGTTTCTTCCTCAAGTATTCGGCAGAATTTCTTGAAGTCTTTCAGATCTGGGGTTTTCTTCATGGTAAGGTGTTCATTTGGTTATTTGTTTTGGCTTTTAGGAACAGAGTCTTTCTGTATAACTCAGACTGGCTTCCAACTCCTTGTCCTCCTGCCTCATCCTGGGATAACTGGCATGCACACTATGCCTAGCTCACAGTAAATTTTTTAATCAGTAACTTATTGAATAGATAAATGAATATTCAGACCTCTGTTGGAGTGTATTTTGCTTAAAATGTATCTACTTTAACTTTAATATTGTGGTGGGGTATAGAAGTGTTCATTCTCTCAATGCCTTTTAAGTATTTATACGGCCTGAATTTTCATCCACTCTTTTTCTCATCCTGGGCATTCATCTTGTGGGCTTCTTTTAACCATAAATATGTATAAGCCAAATGTTAATAGAAGCACAGAATAGAGACTGTATCACTTCTCTCCAGCATTAGAGCATCTGGACAAAAATATCACCAATAACACAATTAGCCGGATGTTTTTAGTTGCTATATGTAATGCATTGTGGAAGGAGCAGGTTGTTTGGTTTGGTTTGGTTTGGTTTGGTTGTTGGTTGTTGCTTGGTTTTGGTTTTTCAAGATAGGATTTCTCTGTGTAGCCCTGGGTCTCCCGGACTTGCTTTGTAGACCAGCCTGGCCTCGAACTCATAGAGATCTGCCTGCTTCTGCCTCTCTAAGTGCTGGGATTAAAGGCGTGCACCACTATGCCCTGCTTTGAAGGAAATCATTTATAAATATTTTCAAATAAATAATGGATTTGTTGGTGTTTTCTATACTAGGAGTTTCATCTCTCTCTTTTTTTTTTTTCTTCAGGTATCTTTGGATTCAATTGGCAATATTTTTTTCTAACTTCTTAAGATAAATTCTTATATCATTAATTTCTGAACATTCTCATTTTCTAACATGTAAAGTCAAGGTTCTATACATCACTTTAAGCACTGCCTCAGATATTTCATGCAGAAGTTTTTTTGGGCGGCATTTGATTTATTATTAATCATAACGTGTTTTTAAATATTCTTTGTGATTTCGCATCTGGTTCATATATTCTATAAAAGTCTATTTCTCAATTTCAAAACAAATGAGGGCTCCCTTGTCATCTTTTCCTTAGTACTTTCTAGTTTGATTGCATTGTGGGTGAATGGTTCCTTTTCTATTGTGGCAGGCTTTTACTGTGTTGAAACTTACTTTACTTCTGTATGGTCATATTAAAATGCAGTGTGTTCATGAAAAGAGCTTATGTTCTACAGCTTTTCAGCAATGCACTTCACGTGTCAATGAAATCAGTCTGACTAGCTGTGTTACCACATTGCTTTCGCCCTTACTGATATTTTTTTGTCTGCTTATTCTAACACTGGAGAGAGATGGCAATGCTCTCTACTATAATTGCATGCATATTTATTTATTTATTTAGGTGTGCTTTGTTTTGTTTTGTTTTGTTTTTTAGACAAGGCTTCTCTGTATACCCATGGCTATCCTGGTACTCTCTTCATAGACCATGCTGGCCTCAAACTGAGAGATTCTCCTGCCTCTGGCTCCAAAGTTCTGGGATTAAAGGTGTGCGCCATCACACTTGACTGCATGGATTTTTTTTTCAAGCTTTGTAATTCTATAAACTTTTTTATTTATGTGTTCTGAAACTGTGCTGATAGATAAAAATGAGTTCAGAACACTTGTGCCATCCTAGAAGTTTAACTTTAATCTTAATAAAATGTCCCTTTTATGTGTATGCACTTTCCTATCAAATATTGATACTAGTAATCTATCAAAATATTGACTCTAATGAAGCATGCTCTGATTATTAGTGAGTCTATACCAGATATATTTTGGCTGTTTACATGGTTCTTTTGTTGCATTTAAATTTTTTAAATTGTCCTATATCCTTATTGTGATGGTTTGAATGAGAAAAGCGCCCACAGTTCATGTTTGAATACTTGCTCAATACTTAGTGAAACTGAGAAAGAGGAAGTGTGTCCTTGCAGGTGGGCTTAATGGTTTCAAAAGCACATGCCATGCTCAGTGCTCTTCTCTCTCTCTCTCTCTCTCTCTCTCTCTCTCTCTCTCTCTCTCTCTCTCTCTCTCTCTCTCCCTCTCTCTCTATCTCGCTCTTTCTCTCATGCTTGTGTTTCAAGATGTGAACTCTCAGCTGCTGCTCCAGTGCCATGCCTGCTGCCTGCTGCCTGCTGCCTGCTGCCTGCTGCCTCCTGCCTGCTGCCTGCTGCCTCCTGCCTGCTGCCTGCTGCCTGCTGCCTCCTGCCTGCTGCCTCCTGCCTGCTGCCTGCTGCCTGCTGCCTCCTGCCTGCTGCCTGCTGCCTGCTGCCTGCTGCCTGCTGCCTCCTGCCTGCTGCCTGCTGCCTCCTGCCTGCTGCCTGCTGCCTGCTGCCTCCTGCCTGCTGCCTCCTGCCTGCTGCCTGCTGCCTGCTGCCTCCTGCCTGCTGCCTGCTGCCTGCTGCCTGCTGCCTGCTGCCTCCTGCCTGCTGCCTGCTGCCTGCTGCCTCCTGCCTGCCGCCTGCTGCCTCCTGCCTGCTGCCTGCTGCCTGCTGCCTGCCGCCTCCTGCCTGCTGCCTCCTGCCTGCTGCCTCCTGCCTGCTGCCTGCTGCCTGCTGCCTCCTGCCTGCTGCCTCCTGCCTGCTGCCTGCTGCCTGCTGCCTCCTGCCTGCTGCCTGCTGCCTGCTGCCTGCTGCCTGCTGCCTCCTGCCTGCTGCCTGCTGCCTGCTGCCTCCTGCCTGCTGCCTGCTGCCTGCTGCCTGCTGCCTCCTGCCTGCTGCCTGCTGCCTGCTGCCTGCTGCCTCCTGCCTGCTGCCTGCTGCCTCCTGCCTGCTGCCTGCTGCCTGCTGCCTCCTGCCTGCTGCCTGCTGCCTCCTGCCTCCTGCCTGCTGCCTGCTGCCTGCTGCCTCCTGCCTCCTGCCTGCTGCCTGCTGCCTGCTGCCTGCTGCCTCCTGCCTGCTGCCTCCTGCCTGCTGCCTGCTGCCTCCTGCCTGCTGCCTCCTGCCTGCTGCCTCCTGCCTGCTGCCTGCTGCCTGCTGCCTGCTGCCTCCTGCCTGCTGCCTCCTGCCTGCTGCCTGCTGCCTCCTGCCTGCTGCCTGCTGCCTCCTGCCTGCTGCCTGCTGCCTGCTGCCTCCTGCCTGCTGCCTCCTGCCTGCTGCCTGCTGCCTGCTGCCTCCTGCCTGCTGCCTGCTGCCTGCTGCCTCCTGCCTGCTGCCTGCTGCCTCCTGCCTGCTGCCTGCTGCCTCCTGCCTGCTGCCTCCTGCCTGCTGCCTCCTGCCTGCTGCCTCCTGCCTGCTGCCTGCTGCCTCCTGCCTGCTGCCTCCTGCCTGCTGCCTGCTGCCTCCTGCCTCCTGCCTCCTGCCTGCTGCCTCCTGCCTGCTGCCTGCTGCCTGCTGCCTGCTGCCTCCTGCCTGCTGCCTCCTGCCTGCTGCCTCCTGCCTGCCGCCTGCCGCCTGCCGCCTGCCGCCTCCTGCCTGCTGCCTGCCGCCTGCCGCCTGCTGCCTGCCGCCTGCCGCCTGCTGCCTGCTGCCTCCTGCCTGCTGCCTGCTGCCTCCTGCCTGCTGCCTCCTGCCTGCTGCCTGCCGCCTGCCGCCTGCTGCCTGCCGCCTGCTGCCTGCTGCCTGCTGCCTCCTGACTGCTCCCTGACAAGACAGTCACGGATTCACTCTCTAGAACAATGAGCCCCAAATAAACTCTTCCATCTGTCAGTTGCCTTGGTCATGTTGTCTTATCACAACAGTAGGAAAATGACTAAGACACTTGTATTTTACATGGGTCTCTTACAAGAAATATATACATATTTTAAAAATCCATTCTGATAATCCAAAGGAAACACTGATTCATTTAAACACATTCGAGGCTAAATTTTCTGTCTTTTTACTATTTGTACTGCCTATTCTGTGGTTTCTCTCTCTCTCTCTCTCTCTCTCTCTCTCTCTCTCTCTCTCTCTCTCTCTCTCTCTCCTCCCTTCTTGCTTTATTTTATATTGAATATTTTATTGTTAAATTTCCCCTCTATTATAATATTCTGTACGTTATATTCTATTTTACTATTCTTATAGTGCTGACCCTAGAAAATACAACACACACCCTTGACTCATTAGGTTCTGACTTAAATTGGTACTCTCACATTTTTTTAAAAAAACAATAGGACTACCATGAGTCACTTTAACATCTATCTACAGGCCACTGTAATTATATATATTTATGTCTATACAGTTTCATGTTTCACAAGACTGAATTACTTTTGCTTTTTAAAGCTGTCACTATTTATTGAGATTCACCTGCACACTGTGCTTAATCATGCTTTCTTTGTTTCCTCATTTCCAATATTCTATCTGGAATCATTTCTGTCCTCCCCGAAGATTGCCTCTTTGGTATTTCCTCTATTGTGAATTTTCTGGTGACAAATCCTTAACTACTTTTTCATTAAAAGTCTTTTAATACCCTTCTTCTTGAAGAATTTTTCTAGATTATTAGGTATTTTATTTCGGCACTTTAAGCCATCATTCCATCATCTTCTGTCTTCCATTGTTTCTGTGGATAAACTAGCTGTCAGCTTGACTGTTCCCTTTTTTGTAAGCAATGTGAACTTCTCCCCCAGCCACCTGTCTTTGGAGGATTTGATACTGTCTTTCATTCTCAGAAGCTATTTTCATATGCTTAACTATATTATATTGCTCAAAGTTTATGTGGTTTCTCAAATCTGTACAAGAAAGCTCATTGAACCACACCTTTAATCCCAGCACTCAGGAGGCAGAGGCAGAGGCAGGTGGATCTTCGTGAGTTCAAGGCCAGCCTGCTCTACAAAGTGAGTCTAGGACAGCCAGGGCTGTTACGCAGAGAAATGCCGTCTCGAAAAACTTAAAAACAAAACAAAACAAAACAAAAACAATAATGCCTTTCATCATCGCTGAGACACTCTTGGCCTTGATCTCTTTCAAATACTATTTTTTCTACAATATCCCTCTTTTCTACTAATATTCCAATTATTCATAAATCACACCCTCGTTATTCTCATTCTGTCCCATGCGTGCTTTGCTTGCTTGTCTTCTCAACCAGTACGGTAATCCTGTACTCCATCGTGTATGAACTGCTCGCTGAAATCATCAAACATAAGATTTTGTGCTGGTAGGCTTCTCAGCTCTAGAACTGCCATTTCTTTGTTTCTGGTTCCCTGACAAAGTTCTGTCTTGTCCTTTATTTCTGTTCACTCAGCTCCATAAATAACTTGAGCATTACATAAGCATCGCTGTATGACAGAAAGCCCTCCTTCCTACAGCAGTCCAGCTGTGGCCAGAATAAACCATGTTCTTTGTGGAAGGGGCACTTAAAAGACGAGTGAGCTCTGCTGTGCCACGCAAGCGTTTTCCCCCAATGAACTAATTGTATTTTCTCTACGTGGCCAGCCCCCATAGGAAAAAGTATGTTGGTCTTTCAATGGTGTTTTATATGTTTGCTGCTGATTTTTTTTTTTTACTTTTTTTTGGTTTGACATTTTTATAGGTTTATATAACTAATTTTAGTCATTTTCAGCTCCACTACCCGCCCTTAGCCCCTTACCTCGCCTACTGGTGTCCTTCTTCTCAGTGAGACCCCCTCCCACTTTCGTGTCTTCTTTTTGTATGTGTTTATCTACCCAAGCATGGGTGTAAGCTATTTCATGGAGCAAGGGCAAGGTATCCATGGATACACTACTCAAGAAAGGCATCTCTGCCCCAACTAGCATTAACTACCAATGGTCTCTTTTGGAGGGGTGGGGTCTAATGGGTCCTTCCCTCATCCACGATGAAACATTGATGGGCCTAGTCTTGTGCAAGTCTTGTGGCGATAACCACAGCTTCAGATAGCTCATCAGCGCAAGGCCACGTCATGTCCAGAAAACATCTTTTATCTCGTGTATCTCTTCATCCTCAACTCTTGCATTTTTCTTCGGCCTCCTCTTCCACGATGTTGCCTGGGCTTTCTGTGGGTATTATAGCTGTCTCAGCTGTGGCAGAGTACCCCGTCTGTCACTTGTTCATTACACTTTGCCCAGTTGTGGGTTTCTGTATCACCCACCACCACCACCTGGTACAGTAAGAAGCTTCTCTGATGGAGTCTGCTCACAACATTAATCTATGGGTATAAGTGTGAGTATTCATAAACTGCATGGCTGTTTAGCAGAACAGTAGCCCCAGTAGACTCATCTCTAGGGTCTGCGCCCTCCCAGACCAAAGGCTCTTGAGCAGGCTTACAGAACCAGGCACGAGTTCCCTCCATTCAGCAGGCCTTAAATCCTACTGGAAAGTAGTTGGTTGTGTCTATAACTGCCATTCCACTATTACACTAGAGAACGCAGCTTTCTTGGTAGGTCATTGTTGTGGCTCATAGTGTGCAAAGCTAAGTAAAACTGTAGGAATATAATTATGAACAATACAGATGTTTATTTCTGTTGCAAGCAACCACCGTGTGCTAAAAGGAAATGCATCAAGTAAAGGAATACAATGGCCTATTTTTCTCCACAACTAAATATTTTAGATATATTAAATATCTACTTTAATGGATAAAAATGGCATAGTCATATATGATCTTTAATGCTACATACTTTGAAAAGTATATTTTGAAGAATAAAACACATATCAGGCTTACAGCCTTATAATACAAATTGTTTGTGTTTTATGCGTTTTTTTCTTTTGGCTTTTTTGAGTCAGAGTTTCTCCAAGTAGCCTTGGCTATCTTGGACTCACTTTGTAGACCAGGCTGGCATTGAACTCACAGAGATCTGCCTGCCTCTGCCTCCTCACGTGCTGAGGTTAGAGGTGTGTGCCACCACGCCTGGCCTTAATGCAATTTTTTTTAAATAAAAAATTCTTAAAATAATCAGTGATTTTTTTTCAATCAGTGATTTTATAGTTTTCATTTTATCAAGAATTTGACATGTTGCTGGGTGTGGTGGAAGGAACACGTCTTTAATTCCAGCACTAGCTAGGGAGGTAGAGGTGGGCAAATCACTGTGAATTTAAGGTGATCCTGATTTACATAATGAGCTCCATGACAGCCAGGTCTATGTAGAGAGAACCTATCTTAAAACAACAACAACAAAAAGAATTTAATATCTATGCCCTTAGAAAAAATACCATTCCTAAACAAAAGAGATATAAATCGTTAAGCTTAAAATTAGTTTACTGGCTCATTGAGGAGATAAGAAAAATATTAAAAAGTGAATGCAAAAAACAGACAACAGAAGAAAAATTATGAATCATTGAGTGAAGAAATTATCCCATAAGAAAAAGCTCTTACAAGATAATCCCAAGGCCCTTGTGGGTACAAAAATAAATGCTTTATTTTCTTGGTGACCAGATATTTCTGAGGCTTATGAACCAGGACTTTCTGCCATTTGAAACCTAGTTTGATGAACTGCGATGCTGCCACACGGGGTCTTGCGCTTTGGTCCCCCACTTACATCTTTCTCTTCACTTGGAATGACTCATCTCTGGACAGATCACTGTTTCTCTCCTTGGAGACCGGCTCTATAGCAACTTCTCCATGGAAGTGACAGAGTCTGCCAGCCAGGGCAAGTTCCTTCCCCTCAACATGTAGACTCCGGATGCTACTGTCTCAGATGGCATTTGTCATTATTCGCTCAGGTTCTTTTTACACATCCCTGAGCTCCTTCTCAAGCACTGCAAACATGCTATGAGTAAACATCGTGTCATTTAGCAACCGTTGTTTATTTTTCATTTATTTACTTGTTGTGCATATGCGTGTGCATGTGTATGTGTGTGTGCACATGTAGAAGTCAGATGACAACTCTCAAGTGTAGCTTACCTCCTTCCACCCTGTGGGTGCTAGGGACCTAATTCAGGTCAGGTCGCCATGTTTGGTAGCAAGTGCCTTTTACCTGCTGAGTCATCTTACTGTTCCCTAGCAACACTTCCTCAGTGTTCTCCTTTTATAAATCTTCCTAAGTGCTCAACTTTATTTTCAGAGGAACAACTTTCTTTTACTTTTGGGCTCACATTTCATCAGCTTAAGTAAAATGTAATTAATTATGCTGTAATAACACAAATACAACCAGTATAAGAAAGGTTCTGGAACAACCTCAAATGACCTTACTTAAAAACACAGCTTAGGTAGGGCTGGAGAGGTGGCTCAGAGGTTAAGATACAAACTTTTCTTGAGAAGGATCTGAGTTTGATTCCCAGCACCCTCAGTGGCCTTAAAACCACCTATAACTCCAAGCCCAGAGGATCTTACACCTTCCTCTGGCCTCTGCAGGCACTTCATTGGCACCTACAAACCCACAGGCACACAGACAATTAAAAGTTAAAAATTAGAAATAAGCCTTTTAAAAATATATACCACTTAAAATAATAGGCCTTATTGAAGAGCAATGCGCTAAGTGGAGTGGCCGGCTCGCCTTGAGCATCTGCCTTTTCTGCTGGGAAGATGGAAGCCCTGATAACTCCATTAGTTACAGTGGCTTAGAAGTGCCTGTCTTTTCATTGCTTGTTTCCATTCATTGGCGTTTACCCCTATGCAGTGTCTGTTACCTGTGAAACTGTAGGACTTCCATAATCCACAGTGGCTTCCAGCTGACTTCAGAAAAGGTGGAGTGCCACCCATTCAACAAGTCTCTATTGAATCAAATTATTTACTAATATTACTTTAAGGGCAAGATCACTGTTCAATGCAAATTTTCTTAAAGTTCTTAATATTTCACTTGGAATTAGCCAGTTTTTGGTTGAGCTCCAGATTTGTAGAAGAAATGTAAGTGAATTTTGTCACCTCTCCATCTTCTGACACTTAGCATGCATCTGGGTGAAGCTGTGAGAGGTGGCTTCCATAGTAAAGCAAGCTGGGCGTTTGCCTAAGCCTTCGTCTGTATGAGAATGTCACTAGACATAACAGCATCTTAGCGGAGCTGCAGAACAGTTTCCTGTTCCATCTGTCCAATAGTATAGGAACGAAACGTGTCAGGCTGAGAGAAATGCACCAGTCAGAAATCACCAGTACCCCCATCAGCTGCAGGCTTTCCCTCAGACACACACATAAGCTGCATCATGCACAAACTTTGAAAAACCCCAGAACTGTGGTGGCTGTTATAATTCTTCAGAGGCAGCACAGATCAATTTTAAAGGTATAACCTGTGATCAATGATGAATACTGTATATACTAAAAAAAGTAACTACTAGGTTGTAAAGTCTAGGTTTGACATTTGATGATGGGGGCGGGGGAGGCTTAAACATGACATTCTTAAAGGAAAAGCCTTCGGTTATTTTATCCTCAGGACTAAATGACCATGTGATAACACGAGCATAGAAATCTGGAATTTAGTTCTCTGGCACTCAGCAAGTATTTGGTTTTCAGTGACAAAAAGAAGTTATATGCATGTATTACTTAGTGGTTTTCAAAGCGCATACATATATGTGTATATATTATTATTAGGGAAATACGTACATACAGTCCTTTTTTTCTATAAATCCACTGTCATGGCAAAAGGATCTGATATAAGCTAAAGTTATCTGAGAGGAGGGAAGCTCGATTGAAAAAATGCCTCCGTAAAGACTGGGCTATAGAGCCGGGCGTGGTGGCGCGCGCCTTTAATCCCAGCACTCCGGAGGCAGAGGCAGGTGGATCGCTGTGAGTTCGAGGCCAGCCTGGTCTACAAACTGAGTCCAGGACAGCCAAGGCTACACAGAGAAACCCTGTCTCAAAAAAACAAAAAACAAAAGAAAACAAAACAAACAAAAAAGATTGGGCTATATATAGGACATTTTCTTAACCGGTGATTGACATGGGAGGACCCAACTCTTTGTGGGTGAGAGTGCCCCTGGGCTGGTAGTCCTGGGCAGTGTAAGAAAGCAGACTGAGCAAGCTATGAAACGCAAGCCAGTAAGCAGCCCTCCACGGCCTCTGTGTGTGTCAGCTCCTGCCTCCAGGTTCCTGCCATGTTGGAGTTCTTGCTTTCACTGCCTTGATGGTGAACTGCGATGTGGACTGGGCGGCAAAATACACTCTTCTCCAAATTGCTTTTGGTCGCTGTGTTTCCTCACAGCAATAGAAACCCTAAGACATTCACCATTCTTTTTTTTTTTTTTTTTTTTTTAACAAAATGTAACACCTACCACATCCCAGGCTCAGTTCTAGTCCATGAGAGTGTGGCAGAAAAACAACCGGTCGGCTTCTCCCATTGTTTAAGTTTAAGAAGATAAGTGCGAAGAAGAAAATTGAATGGGATAGAAGAAAGTAGCTGTGAGTTGGAGCACTGAATTATGTATGTGATCAAGAAAAACCTCTTGAATAAAGATGCATCTGAACAGAACCAAGACGGAACAGAGGGGTTAAACATGAACAACAGAGCAAAGACAGCCAAGGTGTGGAAATGGGTACCAGTGCTCCATCTTCATGTACACCTGCAGGCCAGAAGAGGGCATCAGATTCCAGCATAGATGGTAGTGAGCCATCATGTGGTTGCTGGGGATTGAACTCAGGACCTCTGGAAGAACAGACAGTGCTCTTATCCACTGAGCCATTTCTCCAGCCCCTCACCATGGGTAATAAAGGGTAGAGTTCATTCGTAGTTGGAGCAGATCAGAAAATCTAAGATGAAGGTGAAGTATAGATGGAAGCCATCACACCAGAGCCTGTAGGAGGCTTGAATTTTACTATGTGTGAGAAGTAACCCTGCATCTTCCAGTGAGTCAGAGATAAACAGCTACTCAGGCTGGGACTGCTCTGCTGGGGGCTCAGTCACCATTAAACATCTTACCCCAACCCTGAACATCTGTATCTTGGCATATAAAACACTTTTATGCTTCTGTGTACATAAATATGCCTTTAAGTGCACAAGTAAAGACATTCTTATTATAAGTAATTTAACAGCTAGACGGACTTAACTTAATTGCCACCACTTTAACCTCTGACCTGTACCACAGATAGCTCGATTAACAGCAATTTACAAATTTTAAAAAGTAAACGTAAAAAAGCTGAGCCTAGAAAAATAAATCATAAACAATTTCCTTTTGAGTTCCAATGTGCAAAATCATGAGAGCAGAGTGAGGAGTCACGTAGGTCCTTCCTTCCTGAAATGTGATAACTAGCACAGACCTGTGACCCTTTGTAGCACAGTGTGACACCAACTGAAACAACACCAAAAAAGCAACTTTCTTAGAAGGAAAGTCACTAAGATGCAGGATGCTCATAAAGGGGTGAAACCTTCCATCCTAGAGGAGTTCTCCTTTAGCTCAGGAAGTAAACAACTGAAAGGCTTCAGGAAGTCCCTGAAACTGACCAGATTCACTGGGCTTTCCTTCCCCGTCCACACATAAGCAGTGAGGACTGCTGAGAGACACTCCCAGACAAATTGGCCTGTCTAGAAGAGACACAAACCAGCCAAGCTGCCTGGAAAAGACACTTCTCCCTGTGGAGCTGCGCACAGGCAGTGCCGTGTGCACCAGGTGTTCAGCTTTCATGACCTGTCACCCACTCTAGAGTGGACTTTTGGTCATGTCTCTGTCTTTGAATCCTTTCTACTCCTGTAAGTAACCTTTTACCCACATTCCTGGAGCTAACCCAAATAAGACTGGTTCAACAAGCTGGATTTTGGGTGTTACTCGTATTTGTCCTGGTGTCTGTTCCCTCTCTGGGTTGAATAGATGTTTATTCATGTCCCTCCAGAAACAGTGTCACACAACAGCCAAAGGCACCAGATGTGATACGAGAGCAGAATTTTTCCCCCTTTGAGATCAAATGAGACAGACAATCTATAGGTGTGAGAAGAGAGGTATAAAATAGAAGCACAAAATATAAAAACCGACGTAAGGTTTCACATGGGAGGAAAAGTGAGTTTTTCAGGAGGACCAGGCTGCAGGCAGTTAGAAGCAATTCAGGTAAAAGGAACAATGAGTGCGGGAGGGAGAAGGTGTGAAGGGACAAAAATGTGCCTGGTGTGCTTTGGGATGCCACAGTGTGTGTTCATCTTGAAAGCTGTAGCTCCGGGACAGACATGTTAGCGTTCTAAAGATGCTTTCAATTGTTATTCTAAGCTGCAAGGCGGCTGCAAAGTCCATATCACTCTGGCTTTCCAAAGGCTTTATCGGGTGGGGGGTAGGGGGCTACTTTGTAACAACTTAAAGCTCCTGATTCATGAAACCTCTAAGACATCTGTGTTCTTGCTATAGAAAACCCTTTTGGGAAGCCCCAGGCCATGGTGCATGCCTGTAATCCCTCAGGGAGGGGAGGCAGGCAGATCCCTGTGAGTTTGAAGTCAGCCTGGTCTACAGAATGAGTTCCAGGGCAGCCATGGCTACACAGAGAAACCCTGTTTGGAAAAACCAAACAAACAAAAAACCACTTTTGGGGTGCTACCAAGATGGCTCAGTGCTTGCCATACAAAAATGAGGCTGAGTCTGACCTCCTCAAACCAGGAATTGCAATGCATACCTATAAACCGAGTGTTGGGGAGGTAGAGACAGCAGGGTCCCTAGGGTTTGCTGGCCAGCCAGCCAGCCATTCGAATAGAATCAGTGAGCTCCAGACTCATGGAGAGACCCTGTCTCAAATAATAAGATGGAGAATGAACTGGTGTAAGATGTAATGAGGGACACACTAGACGTTGTCCTCGGGCCTCACATTCACACACACACAAAAACCAACTGTTTAACTCACACACATTCACTTTTAACTATATAAGTAAATAAAGAGCATCTTAGTGTAAAAAAAAATGTACAGTCTATACAGCTGGGGGCTGCAGGTCAGGGCTAGAGTATGTGTTTAACATGCACAAGATCCTGGGATCAATCCCTCATGTGTACACACACACACACACACACACACACACACACACACTAACATAGACAAAGTCTCTTTCAATTACCACCACCCCATCTCTGCTCTTCCCAGCTGATCAATCAAATTTCTAAAACAAAAACAAAAACAAACAAAATAACTTGGTAAGAGCATAAATTATGAAGTTTAATTCATCCAAAATGAAGCCATAAGACCAAATGAGTACGTGGACCATTTGAAAGTATTAAGTTTCAAAATAGTGCCTTGCTTCTTTTTTCACTAACCAAAATTCCAAAGGTACAGTTCAGGGTGGCCTCTACCTCCCAGCTCTCCTACCTCAGTCTCCTGAGTACTGAAATTACAGGTGTGGGCACTCTGACCCAGCTGTATTCTCCATTTAGTACAAATAGAATATGTTTGGTTTATAGAACTTTAAAACTGTGTGAATCACTTACTTATGCATCCAGAGTTAAAAAGAGTGAAGTTTAGCATTAGCAATCAATGTATAAATACTCAAAAGGAATCTATTAAAAGGCTGGCCATGAGCTATGTCTATGACTCAATGTATATACTGCAAGGAAATACCTGTGTCTTCTGGTGAGAGGGAAAAAGTCTTGCCCATCCCTGGGCACAATGGAACACGACACAATCTCAGTACTCAGGAGGAGTCTGGGTTTTGTGGCCAGCGTGACCTACACAGTGGGCACATGGAGACTGTATCAAAAACTCAGGGCGTATGCACGGGGGCCTGGTTTTGATCTCTAGCACTACCAAACAAAACCCTCATCCATCCATTTTCCCGCTATTATTGAAAACTAAAGGATTAAAAAGCTGCCAGCTACAGAGCAGGGCGTGGCAATCCACACCTGTAATCCTACTTGCTTGGGAAGCCAAAGTCAGAGGGCAAATTCAAGGCCAGCCTAGACAGCTTAGTGAGCTCTAGCTCACAATAAATTAAAACAGGTGGGGTTGGATGGAAAGAAGAAGCTTCCTAAATACAATACTCATATATGAAATTTAAAAATAAAATAAAAGGTTGAGACGTAGCTTGCTCGTACCGCATTTGCCTAACATGCATGAAGACTTAGGTCCCCACAATGGAGAAATCAACCATCAAAACGACATCAAAAAGCACCTGGTTCACAGCTGGTTCACAGCTGGTTCACAGCTCAGTAATCTCTTCAGCCTAAAATGTGGACAAATCAGTTATGTGTGGTCTTGGGAGTGGGGAGGCTCCTCCTCAGTGGCACGCCTGGCACAGGGGAGGCCAACTTTTGCCTGTTCTGTGTGCTCAGATGCATTAGTATCGTAGGACTCCCAAGTCCAGATGTAACATCAGAAACGTCTTCAGATCTACACTAGCTGAGAACCCTGGTATGGTCTAAGAATGGAAAAAGTAAACCGAATGGAAGACCATCCGGGTAATAAACACAGGCTGAGCTGTTTAGCCCTGGGATTCATCAACAACCATGGACTTAAGCTCAGAACGGTAACTGCTCCCAAGGCCTGATGGGAGTTTCTGGTGGATGCCTACTGGTGGTTACTAAGAGACACAGCTCTTCATCCGAGTAGAGTGTTCTGGTGGGGGGCGGGGGGAGGTTTAAATCAACCAAACCGCGATAGACTTCCTGACTGCTCCACTTTACAGTTTGGGACTGAAGTATGAAAGATAATTTGCCCAAAAAGCAGGAGAAATCTGGTGCGCTTTCCATGGTGGACCTCCAATAATTCTGCTTGCTAAATTTGCAACAAAGAACCCCCACATCGCGGCCTTGAAAACACTACTATTAATAATACCCTTAAAAAAATAAAATAAAACCCAGTTCAGCTCGCGGATGGTCTGCGGTTAAACTTAGCTGTCAATGGGATTGGATCTGGGGTTATCCAAGAGCCATTCCTTTGGAGCCTTCTGTGGAGTATTTCCTGAGACCCTCTCCCAGAGTTAGCAGCAGGAGCCCAAATACAAAGAAGTCTCTCCTGCCTGGATGGCTGCCATCACAGCCACCCCTCTACCCTCCCCCCCCATCCTTCCCCCCCCATCTTCCCTTCCTTCCTCCGCCAGTGAACTGAAGACCAGGGCTTCTCCCTGATTACTCAGGAAGTTACTCCAGGCCTCGGGTACCAGAATAATACAGCTGAGGCATCCAGCCTTTGAACGTGCTCTGAAGCAGTTCTCCTCCTCTCTAGCACGCAGCTAGCCACTGTTGGACTGCAGCGCATGCGTCCTGCAAGCCATTCTAACAAATGCCCTCTCCAGTGTGGACAACTGGAGCCGGGAAGATTTCTCTCTGAAGAACACAGTGATTCTCTTGACCGCTAAACTCCGCATCACTCTCTTCTTGCCCAGCACTTTTCTTCTAGGCATTTTACATTCTTACTTTCCACCATGTTTAAATGGTGGTGACTTTGGGTCAATGTCTAACATTAGGCTGGTTGCAGGAGGGCCAGAGTCCTGTGGAATCACGTCAGCAGAGTTCCCAAATGACACAGCCTTAGAAGGCTCAGCTGATGGGTCCACCAGGCTGAAAGCCCACCACTGGGGGGGTGGGGGTGGGGGGAGAAAGGACGCAAGAGCCCCTTGCTTAAAGCACGGCAGACTGCAAAACCAAGCAAGCTCTACGGAATCTCTCTCTCTCTCTCTCTCTAAATTGCACAGGGGAGCAAGAAACGGATTAAACGAAGCCCTGGCTGGTTGTTGGTACACTAGGAAGTCACTGTTAGTGGGTTGTAAAACCTCAAACTTGAAAGTCTGTACAACAAGTTCGACAGTTTAATTTGTTTCCGTGAAGAGCGCCGCAGGGATAAATGGGATTACTGCAAAACTCCACAGCCCCAGATCAGCTTTATGAGATAGTAAAGCTGTGTGCACATCTCTTAAGTCGTTTCTAAAAATTAAGTTGAATTTTCCATATCGCTTCTTAAACGCCCATCAAAGAAATTTATAAAACCCTAGTTTGAAAAGCAATCTGTATTTCATCCACTGAAATGTTTTTCAAAGGCCTAAAACAGACAGACCCCAGGTAGTACTTACTCTCCCACTGACAACCAGGTAATTGTGGGCATCTTCTTTATCTTACACTGAGCCTGAAACAGCATTTATTCATGCATTCAAGACCAGTCAGGAACAAGCGTGTAGTGGCCAAGTACATCGTAAATTAATCTTTGTTCATCTGAATAGACCTTTATAACCTTGAAATGTCATCGTTATATAAAGAATATCTTAAACCAGGGTTGAACCATACATACAGTATGTCGTAAAAATATAATTTTGAATTTTTCTATCATCATCATGCAAAAAAAAGTCCATACCAATCTAAAGTATTTGAGCCTTGTCGCTTTCTTAGTCTAAAAGGAGATACAATAATAAGTGGACAGTTCATTAGGACTAAGAAGTTTTATAATTATTGCTTTATACCACGTGATCATCTTAAGATGGTGAAATCACGTAGCCATGCGGTTGACATGGTTTCTATTTAAAAACATTTGTGTCTCTATAGATACATACCTTTAAATGAGACTTGCATCCAAGTCACAGGCAAACATACCCTCCTCTCATAACGGAGTAGGAGTGGGAAATGTGAAAAGGCCTAGAACACCCTGAAAATGGTCTTGGCCTTATGGGCGATCTCAGAGAGAACCTCCTTTGAGAAATGAAGTTCACCCTGTCATCCGCTGTGACATTTGATTTCCCCAATACCCTCCTGAGCAGTTACATTGTTTCCACCTTATAAGAAAGGTTGCTGTGAGCTGGGCATGTTGGCACCTGCCTGTACTCCCAGCCCTAGGGAGGCTATAGAAGGAGGATCACAAGTTCAGAGCTAGCCTGGGCTACACAGCGAGAGCTTGTTTTTTGTTTTTTGTTTTTTGTTTTTTGTTTTTTAACACAAGTGCTCTAGCAAAAAATCTTTAGAGACACAAATCTCTAAGGTTTGCTGTCTTAGAATTATGCCTTGGGAGAACTTTCTACTCCCTGCCAACAGGTGCCACCCTGTGAGTTCTGTCTTGATAACAGGTTTTAGAAAAGCAGCGTATGATTAAGTTGGCTCCCGGTGAACTCACTGCCTCAATGGTGAGCACATCACTTGAGGTTTCCAGGAACCCAGTGCTGGCGGAGTGCTGCCTTGATGGGTCTCCGCCAGTGTTTGCTGAGGCTCCTTCTTAGTATTATACTAGTATCTACCTTGTGTCTTTATCCGACGGGAAGTCTTGAGAGGGAAACTTCCTTGTCTCTTTAGCTCCATATGGACCACTCCTTGGACTAGGAACAGCACTGGGTGGTAAGAAATAGCATCTTCACTTCCAAAAGGCTTGGGCTTAAGTCCTGGCTTTACTACTGATACAGCTGTGTGCAGTCTGAATGTGTCCCAAAAATTCAAGAAAAGTAATCAGCAACTGACCACATTGAGAGGGTTAGTGTAATTGGGTCCCAAGGATGGAGTACTCAGACAGGACCCAGAACCCTTGAGAGAGACGGTGAAGGGCCTCCTTCCACTCAACAAGAAGGTACCGTCTCTCACCATCACCACAACGGTGGCATTTTGCTTATTAGCTCTCCAAACTCCAGACCTATGGACAATAGGGGTCTGCTGCCTATGCGTTACCCAGTCTGGTGCCTTTTACTATAGCAGGGCAAGCCGACTAAGACTTTGTGCGAATAAAGATTAATACCTCCCCTCTCTTTCCGGGGCTTGAAGGTTAAACAGGAGTCTAACGCTTATTTCATAAAAGGCCTCAGCCTGTCAATGGTTTGACTTACAGTTTTTCAAACGTACAGCAGCGTGAAAGCAATAAGCATTCAGTGTAACTCCATACTTTGTGCTTTGAATTTTGATCTTTCGCTGATCCAGTTCTCTCTCTCTCTCTCTCTCTCTCCTCTCTCTCTCTCTCTCTCTCTCTCTCTCTCTCTCTCTCTCTCTCTCTCTCTCTCTCACTCTCTGTCTCTCTCTGCATGCTTGGCTTTAGCAGCAAGCCAAAGCGCCAGTCAGCCAGGCTATGTACCATGAGGGCAAAGGACTGACACTCCATGGCCACTCTGATGCTAAGCAAAGATGGCCACTATGTTAGCTGTAGTAAATGCACTTTGGCCTGCAAGGCTTTAGCTTACCAGGGGTGATCAGGTGATGCTACATTATGTAAAATGTCAGGTTCTGTTAAACCCAGCATAAGCTGAAGAACATCTGGATGTTCTAGACTAATGAATGTTCTAGATATTTGTTCTCTCCCTTTTTCCTCCTTTGCACTGTTGGATCCAAACTGTGCCGTTCCAACTCTGAAGATCTGCACATTCACTCTAATTTTATTAGAGTAAATTTTATTACTGTATTTATTAGAGTAAATATTAGTAAGGCTTTAATCAAGACAGACAGCATCTCTTTCATAATGATTGCCTCTGGAAAGTGTAACTAAGCAAAATGGAGGCATTTTGACTTGAGATATTAGTCTTCTCTCTCTCTCTCTCTCTCTCTCTCTCTCTCTCTCTCTCTCTCTCTCCTCTTCCTCTTCTTCCATTTTCCTTCCTCCTCACCCCATCCCCACACACTCAGCACAACTGTCCACAAATGACAGCCCCGGTCCCAGAGCGCTGGACAGAGTTGTGTTGGATTTCTTATTTTAGGTGGCTGCTGTTTGTCTGCTTGTTGTTTAGCAATAGACGATCATTTCCAGGGGAGATTAAGAAATAAACTAAGAACAAAGGAGGGCACTCCTTTCCAAGAAGAGATTATTTTCTTGCTCTTCCTTCTTCTAATCTCAGGCTCCCAGGGAAGGAGAGGGAGTGAGAGAAGCAATACACCCTGGCGCCGTGTGCTGCACACTGTGTCTTTATGAAGCGTGGGGCCTTGCCTGGGTGGCAGGATGAGCTCGGGCAGCGCTGGGAGGAGGGCCTCGTAGGTTCCCTGTATTAGGAAGATTGCATTACAGACCTGTAAACACTTGTGTGTGAGCCTCACTCAGACCCTGTCAGGCATTCTCTACACACACACACATACACACACACACACACACACACACACACACACACACACACACACGCATGCAGAGGGGGGGAGGGGGGAGGGGAAGAGAGAGAGAGAGAGAGAGAGAGGGAGGGAGAGACCGACTATCTGGCATTCTCTACACACACACACACACACACACACACTATGTGCTTTGTGATCCCTGACAGATCATGTTAAACCCAGGATAAGTAGAGGAACATCTCATTGTAAAGCACACAGTTTTTTATTTAACATCAAATACCTTCTGTTTTTCTGGACACCATCTCATATGCTAAATTATTCTCAGAAATTAAAGCTAATGTGAAATTTTTTAAAAACCCACTTTGGATAGCTTATAGAATATATTTAGTGTCTCTTAGAGATGTGTATATATGTATGTATGTATGTATGTATGTATGCATGTATACATGTATGTGTGTACCACATTTGTATGGGTGCCCATAGAGGCCAGAAGAGGGCTTCAGGTCCTCCGGAGCTGGCTTACCAGCAGTTAGGAGCCACCCACCATGGGTTCTGGGGACCAAGCATCCTCTGGAAGAATGACAAGGACTCCTAACCACTGAGCCATCTTTCCAGCCATATATTTACCACATTTTTACTAGTTTGCAAAGATTAAAAACAAATACACTATAATACAATATTGCAAAAAAAAAGAGCAAAATTAAGGTGAGTAGGTCGCCCAATTGTTGCTACCTGTCCCAAGTCCCCCTCTTCAAACGTCAAACAAATGGATTCGCTCTGTGTCCATGTTAACAAACAAGAGATTTGATACCACTTGAATCCTGTTTCTGCCCATTGCAGACCTTATATAAGCCATAGAGTCACCCACACTGTGAGCTGAAGCACAGTTCTCCAGAAAGAGACTGGCCTGGTGTCTGGACTATAAGGATTAGACGGGATCAGTGTCTGACAATACCAGATAATCAAGGGATTTCAGCAGAGCTCTGAAACCCTAAAGCAGACATCATCATGGGTAAGAGAGTGTGTCGAGCACCCCCTCATTGATTTTCCTGTGAAATACACAGCCCATGCTAAAACAAACCGTGTAAATATGACTACACTGAAGCTGCTTGTACTCGACGGGGCAGATGTTTCATATGGCTGTATTTGTTTACTGGTGAATGTGGTTTTCGAGGTGAATTGGAGATGTATTACCTAGCTGTAGACTATCTAAGGAAACGCAAACTCTACAAAGCCACATGGTAAGTGAACCGAGGACCAGGTCACGAGCCATGAGCCGGAAGAAAGTGTACCCAGGCCCCCTGTTGTTTCTGCCTGCTGCTCCAGGAGACACCCCATCCTTCCTGACAGTCCAGCAGCTGATCTCTCCTCCCATTCAGATAATTCCTCAGTTGTGGAAGCCAAAGGTTGGTTTAGAATGTCTTCTTAAATTACTTCCCCACAAACATGGTGGCAAAGACTACTTTTTTTTTTTTTTTTCAGTGCCAGGCAGCCACTAATCTCCTATCTGTCTCTAAGGCTTTGTTATTCCGGGTATTTTGTATAGGTGAGATAACAAAAACAAAAAAACAAAAAAAAAAAAAAAACCCCAAAACCATCCTCTTTGTCTGGCTTTTTTCACTTAGCTGTTTCCAAAGCTCATCCGGCCGGTAGCATGTCAAAATGCTTAGTTCCTCTTTATGATGACGTAACGGTCTCCTGCATGGGTCATGTTTTCTTTATCTGTTCATCAGTTGGTGTACATTTGAGTTGTCACCCTCACCAGTGCTTATTATCTTTTTAATTATTGCTATCTTAGAAGATGTGTGGTGGTATCTTGTGATTTTAATTTGCATTTTTTTCCCAATGGTTAACAGTGGTGAGCATTTATGTTCATTAGGCTTTGTATGTTCTCTTCGGAAACCCACCTATTAGGATTCTTTTTGCAACTTTAAACTGGAGTCGCCTGTTTTGAGGCACAGTTTGAGGAGCTGTTCCCAGTCATTTAAGCCCTGTTTTCTACCCTCCCCAAGAGTTTTGATCTTTCAGATCATCTTCAGCGACCATCGGTCAGTTAGCTTCCGTTCCAACTCACAGCCCAGCGGACAAAACTGAGCACAGCCATCTGGAGACCATGACTTAGGTAGGGCGCTGTTAGTGACATGAGATCTTCTGGGGAGCGGGGGGGGGGGGGGGGGGGAGGGTTGGTGGTGGAGGGGATTGACAAGTGGGGACTGGCAGGCTGAGCCAGATCTGTGAACTGGAGCAGGAAGGAATAGGAAAGTCTAAGAAACAATTGCCCTTTCTTGCCATTTTCTTCTACGATAAGATAGGTCATTGATCCCACTAAGTTACTCAAGTAAGACCCCCCCTTTTCCTCAGTATTTTCGGCTTTGGTCCCCAGCTGTGACTTCATCCCTCTGCCATCCTAGGTTAGGGTCCAAATACTCCACCGGTATTGTTTTATTTTCTAAAAGATCAGGTATGTAAATAAAGTAAGGATCCTAATTCTATTAGCCAATCAATTTAATGATACATTTGGTTGCTGGGCAAGTTTAGTTTATATCTCATCATACTAACTCTGTACATGCTATTTCTCCCCACACCCTTTTTGGTTTTTTGGTTTCGTTTGGTTTGGTTTGGTTTGGTTATTTGAGACAAGGTTTCTCTGTGTATCCTTGGCTGTCCTGGACTTGCTTTGTAGACCAGGCTGGCTTTGAACTCACAGCGATCCACCTGTCTCTGCCTCCTGAGTGTTGGGATTAAAGGCGTGTGTGCCACTGCGCCCAGCTCTCCCCACCCCCTTTTTAATCTTAGATATTTTAAAAAAGGAGTCTGGGAAGTAAGAATGTCCCTGGGGACCTGAGGACAAGGGTTGATGGAGGCTGTTTTCTGCTGCTTCCTGAAAGTTGCCCCGTGTGCATCCCTGACAACAAGAAAGATGGGGCATGGCCACAGATGGGGCGGGGCCACAGATGGGGCGGGGCCTACTCATTGCTAAGGCCCCATCTTTCCCTTCCTAGGGCTGTCTGTCCCAGAACCATACCTTAGGTGACATGCACCTGTTATCTGAGCTCTTGGGAGGCTGAGGCAGGAGAATTGCTATGAGTTTGAGGCTAGCTTGGGCTACATGTGAATTCTAGACCAGCCTGAGCTAAAGTATGAGACCCTATGTCAAAAAAAAACAAAAAACAAAAAAACAAAACAAAACAAAAAAGTATGTGGGGAGTGTATCTGAGAGGCATTAGGGAAGGAATGAGGGGGTGAATATGATGAAAATACATTGATGCATATATTAAATTCCCAATGAAATTAATAAAAAATACTTTTAAAAATCCAAAAGAAAGGAAAAGCTAGATTGAAAGCTTAAAACTGACCACCTTACACTTACTATTAAAGAAATTGTCAGAACTTCATGGCTATTATGGTAAATTCCTACTGAATGTGTATCATCTGGTCCTATGTGGCACGTAGAGGAGTGTTTGGTGTTGTTGGCTTTGACCTCATGAAACCCGTGTACTGAGTTGCCTAATGTCTATTTTTAAACACAATATTGACTCTCCTAATTACACACTAAGAAACTTAATATAGCAAAAGTGCTTGTCAGGTTAGCAACTACTTTCCAAGCGTTTTATGCTTTTGCTTTTTTTTTTTTTAAGTACATTGAAACTACCATTTTAAAATAGTAAAATTGATGCCAGAGAGAGAAGTTGAAAACATGTGTTATATTTGCAGAGGACATGAGTTTGGTTCCTGGAACCCATGTCAGGTGGCTTACACCCACCCATAACTCCAGCTCCAGGGGAATCCAACACCCTCTTCTGGCCTCTGCAGGCACCCACATACACGTGTGCATAGCCATAAACAGACAAATACATATAAATTTAAAATTTTTACAATGATTAAAAACAAATCTTAAAGTAGTAAAAATTATACTCAAATAAAGAGAAGTTGGTAAATGAATAACAGGCATCAGTTAAATATGCATTATAAGGAGTACATGTATATATATATCCTACTATATGGTATGCATATTCATATTCATATATCATCTGAAGACAAACAGGCTAGCTGCCATAGGCCATGCTAGCACCCTCGCTTATATCCTGCAAGCTATCTGAAATTATGTAAACTGCTGAGTATTTTTTACCCTCCATTTTCTCTCTCACCAAATAAGGGTGAAAGCAATGCCTGTATTGTTGAACTATTATCTCATCTAAAAGACATTCAAGATAGCAAGTGACAGTGCTCTGTCCTTGGTCAAGTGTTGATTTCCCTTCCCTTCTCTGGGCCTCCGTCACTAGTCGCAAACACAAGAGGGGCGGGGGTGGGGGGGGGATGACGTCAAAGTGTCCCCCTAGGGCAAGTGCCATCGGCAGGCAGGCTCTCCTGCCAAGTACATGACCAAACTGTGGCCGGCTTTTGCTGTGGATGGAGGGAGAAGAGTTGGCAGCAGGGACCCTGAGACTGAAAGACAACCACTTGGGATCCGAACCAGACCCCTACCTCAGCTCCCTAGGACCCACTTGACCGTGCAGTGACTTCAGTGGCAGTTACAGATCTACCCACCCACTCTGGGGTCTAGAACAGATACCTTAGAAACTAGCTCTTTCGTTCGCTCCGTGTTTGGCACGGAGTAAACAGCTGCTGAATGCTAAGGCTCGTCACTTGCTGTGGATGCTTTTCTGCAAAGGGAGGGGATTATTTCCCCTGCAACTCAAGTAATTCTAAGTATCCTGGTGAGATCAGTCACTAAGAGGGAGTTTGTGATGAGTACAAACATCTTACGTTGTTAAATTCATAAATAAAAACTAGAAATATGTACAGCACAGAAATGATGAGTGATTTTTTTTTTTCTTCCTAGCATGTGAGTTTCCCTAAAGAAAACCGTGTAAAAATGAGGCATAGGAGGTCTGTGGGTGAGTGGCTTTTGAGACATAGCTCAGTAGATGGAACTAGGGGCGGCTTTAGGACAAGTCACAGAAGACAGGGATGTTCCCTGCACACAACATAACTGAACGATCCTTCAGTACTTGTCACTGTCCCCTCCAAGCTACTGTCTTTCTAGAGTCACTGCGTATTGCCAATCCCTGGCTAAACAAGTAGCCAACAACCAGCAAGTCTACCGGATCCAAGTTCAATATCCCAATTACATTTGCTTCTTAAAGAAGCCCGATGTGTTTACATTCAGCACTCATCCCCTTAACACATTCACTTACTCCATCAACCACTATTCTCAACCCTGTGCTATCCTGAGTGGTTCTGGATGATACTAGAAAGTGTACAGCGGCGATTAGCAGCACAGGAGCTGGGAGCGGGAAGCTGAGGTGTGTTGACTACACACACACACACCATGCTTGGTCCACTAGTCTCCCCAGCTAGTATCACTCTAGGGAACCATCCTAACTCTAACTTAGGCCAAGAGTCTTTTTCCTTCCTTTTTGATTAATACCCTAATAATGAATCTGACATTGTGCGGGGAGTAACTGCTTCCCCTCCCCAGACTATGAACTCCTCAATGCTATAATTTTTATGTCCCTAATATCTGGCACACGAACTGGCATAGCATCTTTATTATCGGTGAACCTTTTGTCCCACGGATTCCATAAAGCTGGCTAATTTCTACATGGTGTCACATCTGTGTTGCTCAATGTGGTTGCCTTGCGTCACATGTGGCTACGGAGCCCTTGAAACATGTATGCCAAAGGGAAGGGGAACCGAGATGTGCTCTCAAATAAAATGTACATCATACAAAACACAATGTAAACTGCCCAACGGCTGTGTTTTACAAATATTTGTTACATATAGTACCTTAATTATTGCAGTACATAAAATATATTATTAAAATACTTTCATCTAGGGTTTTTTTAAAAATACATTTTAGTGGCCACTTCAAATGCTAAATTAGCACCAGACTGTGGTGGTGTATGCCTTTAATCCCAGTACTAGGGAAGCAAAGGGCAAGCAGATCTCTGAGTTTGAGGTCAGCCTGGTCTACAGAGTATGTTCCAGGACAGCCAGGGCTATAATACAGAAAAACTCTGTTTCAAAAAAAAGGAAGAAAGGAAGGTTAAATTATCCATGTGGTTGACATCTTATTTCTATTGGCTGTTGCTGGACTAACAAACAGTTCTTTTCATGCACAAATCACAGCCAGTCTCCTGCATCTGTCTCTCAGTTTCCTTGATTTGGAGAAATGATTTGGTTCTAACGTCTGTCTGAGCAGTGCCACACTTTCCGTGAGCCCGCGCTTAGAACAGCCAGGGGACATGGCAGAATTCTGTTTGTCGCAGCTCTCTCAGATGCCCTCCACTTTAGAAGGTTTGCTGTTTTCAATGGGGGGAAAACGTAGTCACAATTCTTGCGCTGTTCCTCGCTGTTCAGTCAAAGTCTCACCAAGGGCATGTGTTGCCATGCAGCCAGCACTTGAACAGCTCCTAGCTTTCTGGTTCCAAGGGCCTGGGTTTTATCCTCTCCCCCCTGCCCCCGCCCCATCCCCCTCAGCCTCTGGTATCCTAGGCAGCCAAGCACCTCCACCCCCACCCCCAGGCTTTCCACTGACCTCAGAAGAGGGCTAGCTCGAATAACACACTTGTCAGAACACCTTGGGAAGCAGACCGCTGAAAGACAGCACACAAATAGATATGTGACACCGTGTGCCCTGCACTGATAAAGACGACCCTCATCTCCCAGGAGGTTGCTTCCCTAGAACAATGGGTTAGTTGCGTTGGAATGCCATTAGGAAATTTAACACTATCAGCCCAGATTGGCATGTTTTACAAGGCCCTGCCAATGCTGAGATTCTGCAGTTTTAGATACTGCTGTAAAACACTCCCTCCCCCTCCCATGCTTACATAGAGAAAATTAACCTTGGCCCATGGAAGCTGCTTTAAAACAGAAACAGTCCACACTTCCTGAGTGATTGGTGGGAAAGGCTTTAGACAGAAACCAACAAAACAAAGATAATCTGAGAGTCTGCTCACACATCTCTCTGCATAAACCAGGCACTGTGGGCTTGAAACCAGGTGCTTGCTTGCACCTGGTATGCATTCTAAACATTTAGCCGAATGGCAGTGAGAACCCGCTGGCGTTTAGTCTTTAAGGAAACGCTGCAATCACTATTCTAAAAAAAAAAAAAAAAAAAAAAGTGTTTTGTTTTGAGTCCTGAATGGCAATGCTAGATGGAGCACAGCTTTTTAGTTTCACTCAGAATAAAATCTAGGCCCTGATCATGGCCTGTGAGGTCCTACCTGGTCTACAACCCAGACATATGTGGGAGTGTGGGAGAGGGTGTGGTGTGTGTATGTGGGAGCAGATGGTTGCGCATGTGTGTGCAGGGAGAAACCAGAAGTCAGTATTGGGTGCCCTCATTAATCACCCCCCTCCTTTTTCTTTCTTTTTTTTTTTTTTTTTTTTTTTGAGACATGGTTTCTTTGTGTTAGCCTTGGCAGTCCTGGACTCTCTTCGTAGACCATGTTGGCTTCGAACTCACAGTGATCCTCCCAAGTGCTGGGATTACAGGCGTGCACTCTCAGCTAATCACCCTTTCTATAGTAAAGCAGAATATTCCACTTGATCCCAGAGCTCAAAGATCTGGCTAGGCTGGCTAGCCAGCTTGGCCCAGGGATTTTGTGTCTCATCTCCTGAGCTCTGGGATTACAGGCAGGCCATGCATGTATGATGAAGACCCAACTCAGTTCCCCCCCACTATCATGACAAGGGCTTTACCCACTAAACCGTCTCCCCAGCCCCAAATCTGCAGCCCAGGTTTCCTGCACTCTCCTTTGACAAGCCTCCCCTTTGCTCACTCCACTCCGGCAGCCCTGATCCTCTTGTGCCGCTATGCCAACCAGACATCCCACCCAAAGGCCATTGCACCTGCTCTTCCACTTGCCGGAGTCATATGTCTTCAGCCTTGGCTCAAATATGGGCTGGCAGAGAGGCGTTCTGTGCTGTCCTATCCCACACATCACCACCTTTATCCTGCTAGAGTCATCTCCATAGGATGTACATCCTTCTGGAACATTATAGATCATCTGTTTACTCATCTCCAAACTGGAGAGCCACTTTTAGGAGGTGTACACTTTGTTCTCTCTACTCACTGCATCACCTTTTGGGCCTAGGAAGTACCTGGCACACCATAGGACTCGACAGGTATCTGCAGATGGAACAAACTAGTGAGCATTGGGCCGGTGTCCCGGTACCTGAGTCTAATCTAAGTCCTACCAATAGAAAGCGGTTCTGCTTTGAAAAACTGTCCCTTGACACTAGGTTTCTGCGTCTGTAAAGTGACTGGCTGGGAACAGAAGTTCCAGTGGCCTCTCCTGGCTCTGAGAGACCTGTAGGTTTTGTAGATCTGCTCTGGCACGTGGTCTTAGATAAGATTTTAGCAACACGGTTTTCTTTTCATACGTATAAAGTGCCAAGCCTTCTGGGACACCTCATTATGACCCCCTAAATCCTCTTTCAGGGGCGTGGCTTCTCAAGCCCTTCCATCTGGGAAGGAACCTAGGATTTTTCTCTGCAGTCTGAGGTGCTTCATACAGAACCTGCCCTCCAGTCTTTCGACAGTTCATAATTGTGGTTTTCTGTCACTTCACCCAGAATGTGCGTTCCTTGAGGACAATGATAAACTCTGGATGACTTGGTCTGCGGCACATGCCACAACCGCTGGCTCTCCACAGATGGCTACTGCATAAGCACAGGCAAGCTCAGCTGGAACAGAACCACTGCTCGGCTGAAAGCTGGAACGTCTCCTTCCCCTCACTAATGAACGGCAGGCAGAAGTAGGGTTTGTTTCCGGTCATGACCTACCTGAGGGCTGATAAGAAACTAAAATTTGCAGGGAGCTACTACTGAGAGTCAGGTATGCCCTCATGCTTTCTCAATTTATTTAACCCTTGTGACAGCCTGAGAGTTAGGAACTAGAACCACCCTAAGGTCAGCAACATAGAGCACTTGCCTAGCATGAGAGACAGCGGCCAGGGAAAGAATTGGTTCCTTTAATAATAAGGATGAGCTTTCTGAACTCTAGAGGCATTTTTGTTGTTAGAAGGGATATTTTTGTTGATCCTACATATGCATTCACTGAAAAAAAAAAAGCTGAGGAACTGGAGAGATGGCTCAGAGGTTAAGAGCACTGGCTGATCTTCTAAAGGTCCTGAGTTCAATTCCCAGCAACCACATGGTGGCTCATAACCATCTATAATGGGATCTAGTGCCCTCTTCTGGCATGCAGGCACACATGCAGGCAGAATACTATATAATCAATCAATAAATAAATGTTTAAAAAAAAAAACCTGAGATGTTCAAAAGAAGTTCTACTTGATCATTATCTCATCACTCAGAAATAATCGCTATCAACCTTGTTAAACCTTAATCTCTTTTATCTTATGTTTGACATCTGTCCTAGTTTGCTTTCTATTGCATGGCGATAGGCACCATGACCATAATCAGCCTGGGGAGAAAAGGGTTCTTCAGCTTTCTCCACTGAGGGAAGTCAGGGCAGGAACTCAAACAGGAACCTAGAGGCAGGAACTGAGCGGACATCATAGAGGGATGCTGCTAACTGGCTTGCTCTCCATGGCTTGCTTGGCCAGCGTTCTTACACAGTTAGGACCACTTTGCCATTCCCCATGAATCATCAATCAAGAAAATATCCCACTGACCAGTCTGAGGGAGATGTTTCCTGAACTGAGCTTCTCTCTTAACAACCCTACCTTGTGTCAAGTTGACAAAAATTTAACCAGTACAAACATCATTTTATTTTATACTATGATCATTTTGTGGCTCAGTAAGAGTCTAGCAGACAAATACACCATTGCCCATTCTGTTAGCACTGCTTGGACTATTTTCACTTTTAAGCTTGTATATAATTCTCAATTTCAAATTTTAGTTTTTAATGCTAGGGAGAAGGCTCAGTTGATAAGGCGCCAGCTGCGTGAGTAAGGAGTACCCTCACTTCAGATCTGTAGCCTCCGCATAAAAGCTGGTCACAGCAATGCCATCTGTAACTCCAGCAGAGACAAGTGGCGTCCTGGAGTTCCCTGGCCAGGCAGCCTAGCTAAGTAAGTGGTCTCCAGGGTCAGCGAGAGATCCTGTCTCAAAAGCAAGGTAGAGAGTGACCCAGAAATCCAACATTGACCTCTGACCTCTATAGGCTTGTAACTGTAGTTTCTGGCCTTTCACAAAATCTAGACCAACGTCTGTGCTTAAGGAGGGTGAAAACTCTACTATGGTACAGAGATGAGATCTTCCCTTTCTCTTAAGTAACCTCTGAAAGTAAAAGCTAAGTGGGTGTTCCCCTTAGGACAGCTGTTCTCAGCCTCCCTAACACTCCCTAATACAGTTCCTCATGTTGTGGTGAGCCTCAACCATAAGACTATTTTCACTGCTACTTCATAGTTGTAATTTTGCTGTTATATCTGTATTTTATGATGGCCTCAGGTGAACCTTGTGAAAGGGTCGTTTGACCCACAGGTTGAGAAATGCACCCCTAGAGTAAGGGAGGACCCCCTCCTCGTCAAAACAAAGAACAGCCAAAGCCTCCTCCTCCTGACTTGCTGTGTACACATGCTGGCTCACACGGCATCTTATGATCTCTTGCTTAAAAAAAAAAAAATTATCCTTAGTGAATGATACCAGGCTCCAGTTTTCTCCTCCAGAACAGGACAATAGTCTTGTCACCCTCCTGGGAGGGTTTAACACGAGGCAACAGTAGGTAAACACTTGGCACTGACCTGGCACAACAAGGCCCTCTCCTGAGTGCAAATCTTCTGTAAATGAGTCCAAGGAAGGATGCTGAGACTGACTCTCACCTTCCATCTCCTAGAGTCTATTTCAAACCTCAGGCCATGTTTACAATCTCACACTCGGTGAGACTGGTTTGATTCCTGACCACACTGAGGTGTGAGAGATACGGGGACCCCCTGCTGCCCTGCATCTAATTACAGCTATCGCCCCCTCTCCTGACACCCCCAGCACATCCTTGCTCTTCCTTTTATGGTGCCTCTTCATAGGAACTCTCTAGGCATCCCACTTCCCAATCGGCCTGTCAAGCTACTCTGACTGTGGTGTATTCTCTCGAATGCTGTTCGGTTTATTCCCCGTCTAGGTAAAAAAAAAAAAACAGATGGTTTCCCAGGTCTCCTTAGCCACTTCTGCTTCTTCTGACTCATTTCCTTGCAGTGTCTACTTTACCACCTACAGTCAGAACAGGCTGAAGTTACCTCAGATGAATTATAGTCTCACTTGAAGCTCTTAGCTTTTGGCAAAGGCCAACCCAAAAGCGGGCGTGGTAGCACATTCCTGTAATCCCAGCACCCGGGAGGCAGAGTCAGGTGGATTGCTGTGAGTTCTAGGCCAGCCTGGTCTACAAAGCGAGTCCAGGACAGCCAAGGATACACAGAGAGACCCTGTCTAAAAAAAAAAAAAAAAAAAAAAAAAAAAAAAAAAAAAAGTGGTGCTTGAGGCTGTCAGAAGACCAGACTGTAGTGTAGAGGAGCTTCTTGTTATTTGGAGGAAAATACTGTCTGGCCAAGGATATGAGCACCCCATCCATAACTCGAAGTCTCACCTCTATGTGCCTAGGAATCTCTGCCACCCCACCCCCACTCCTCTTCCATTTCCCATAGGCACCTTCTCTGCCCTTCCTTTCCGCATCTCCTGCCCATCTCCTGAAGTCCCGTCTGTAGCCAGTACTCCATTCTAAGGCTCCTCCCTCCCTCTGCCCGTGCCCAGTAGCCAAGCTTTATTCTCCGCGCAAGTCCCGCTTCTTTAGCATACAGTCAGAGGCTCCTCACAATTTCTCTCTTTTCCCCTCAGAGTTCTTGAGGGCAGAGCTTGTCTCCTTCTAGGTATTTGCTTGGAAAGTATGGAACTGATGATTCAAGATTTCCAGCTGACCATTTTCCTAATTAGCGGCCCCCTGTTTGTGCATTCGGGGCTACATGCATATGTATGTGGAGACCCATTCCACATGAACAGTTTACCTTAAAAAAAAAAGCTGTCACCTCCAGCTGGAACTCATTAAACAGGCGCAGCTGACTGGACAGTGAGCCCCCCCACCCTCCCCACCCCCGTAAATCCTGTCTGCCGAACATGATAGAGAGCACAAGCACAAGCCACCAGTGGTCAAAGTAACGACGACGGGACTTGGGGGTTGACCTCAAGTTCTTGTGCGTACAAGGCAAGCACTTTGCCAGCTGAGCCACCTCCCCAGCGTTTTATGTTACTCTTGGGCTTCTTCAGCTTCTGTCTGCTCTTCTGGCCTTGGTTGGGCGTTCTGCAATGGTAAATGCTCGCTTGCCACCGGCAAAGCCTTCTGATAGGAGTCAACATTAACTGACACGTGCTTAGGATAAAGCAAAACACCTGGCCTTCATGATTCCTTCCTCTAAGAAATGTATGGCGTGTTCGCACCAAAATAAAGTTTCCCTACAGCAAACTAGCTCAGTGCTAGGACTCCAGGAGGCCACGGATAGAGCCTTCTCTCTACTTTCAGACCCCTCCCCAAGCTCAGGCAGGCAAGACTGATGCAGCTCAGGGAGGCAGAGGCAAGCATGCCAGCACGGTTTTGCGGTTAGGCAGAACCCCAAGTTAAGTCTCCAAGAATAAATGAGCAAGTCACAAGGAACTGGGAGGCGGGGGTGGGGGTGGGGGCCGACTGTGAACTTTCCTGCAGGCGGACCTGTCACTCCGGCTGACAGCACGAACCTTCCACCTTCACGTTTTTAAAGAAGGCTGCGCGCCCCAGACAGTGTGCTTGGCTCTCGGAAAGTGAACTCCCGAGGTTGGAAAGGGAACGGAAAAGCCTTGGGGGCGGCCAGCGGCCTGACGAGTCACCCGTGGGGTGGGCAGCTTCGTCAGGGCCGGGGGCGGGGGGCGCGCGGGGGACCAGCACGGGCTCAGGATACCTGGCGTCGGGCTCCTCCTCAGACTCGGCCTCCTCCTCCTCGCCCTCCGACTCCTCCTCGGTCTCCAGCTCCTGGGCCACCTCCTCCTCGTCTGCTCCCCAGCTGAGGAAGGCCTCGGCTGCTTGTCTGCTGTCGCCGCTCGCCATCGCGCCTGTCCAGGCCTGAGTCGGAGCTGCCCGCGCCGCGCCCGGTGTTCTCCGTCTGACTGAACTGTGCCCGGGCCAGCGGGGTTGCTCGGGTTCCCAGCGCGCGGGGCGGGGGCGCCCCTAGCCCTTAAAATAGAAGGCGTCAAGAAAGTTTCGCCATGGAGTTTCTGAGGCCCGGGCTCGGCTTCCCCTGGTCTTCGTCGTCTGCCAACTTCCCCGCCCGTTTTGGCAGATCTTAGGCGGCCTTTGCGACCAGGGCAGATAGCAGTGCTGAGGGCTGCACCTGGGCGCCAATGCAGGCCAGCCTTCCATCCAGTGAGCTGGTGGGTTTTACACTCCCAGCTGAGCTGCAAGATGGCTCTTTTATTCCAAATGAGGCAGCGCTCGGACAGGTTCTTGTTTCCGTTATTCCTGAGAAGATAACGTTATGGTGCCAGTTTGTGCATAGCTTAAGGTCCCACTGCTTGTACAGTGACAATGGGAAACTCGTTATTGGCAAGATGTCACTGGATCATGTAAAGCCAGTGCTTAACCTCTCAACCACTGCTCTAGGACTAAAGCCCAAGATCCTCCTAGAGATGAAACCCTGACTAATCCACTTTTAGAAATCAGGTATTTACACCGTATCAAATGAATTCCATTTGCCTGAAAGGCCCAGCCTGTTCACTTATTCAAGATCACCACCCTCCTCTGAAATCTCCAGGTCTGAACTTGCTGCTCCGCTTAAAGCAGGCTATGTTCGTCTTTGGCCCACCACCCAGTTCTTGTGAATGAATGCTTCTGCAAAGGCCGAGACCTGTTGAGTAGTACAACGGGCTGTATTCTTTTCTGAGGAGGTTTCGCGCTAGATCTCCAAACCTTTAGTTACAGCAGATTCTACTTATAGTTGTTAAACGAGACAGGAAGGGAGGGTATTATTCTCCAGTTACACTAGCCTGTTTGCTGTACACTGAGGACAAAGGTGTAGACCGGCAGACTCTTTGCCGTTGATTTTGCCAAGACTCCATTTCAAACTAACCCAAAACTTAACAGAGTCCACACTTTTAACAGTAACAACAGTTTAATACAGACATAATGGAAAAATCAACACACACAAATAAAATGTAGTATTCACACAAAATTGAAAATAGTTACCTACTGAGGAGATAGCTCAGTGGGTGAAGCACTTGCCTAGCAGGCACAGGTAGAGTTCAATCCCCAGCACTGGGGTGTGTGTGTGTAAGCAACTGCCTCATATATTAACAGCCCATTTGCCAGATACATCTGGACTGCCATGAATACATGATCTTAAGTGCTGGCCCATCAGTTCCAGGACGCAAATTTCTTAGCTTTCTAGCCTATTCAACAAACCAGCTCAAAAATAGTGGAGTGGGGCCATTGAAAACTGAGAACATGGTGGCAATGCCAAGAGCCCACACTGCAGTAAATTCTGAGGCTTTACTAAATGTCATAATGCTGCAAAGGCAGAAGACCCATCCCTCAGTGATGATTTACAAACACTGCCTGGGGTCACCACTGCACTACCCTATCCAATACATTCTGAGAAAGAGCTGCACAATGTGTTAGGAAAGTTTCCAAGAAAAAAAAAGTATTCATATATAAAAAAACCTCACTACATCAAAAGTACTACACATCAGTAATCTTAAAAACTGACCCATATGGAAAGCTTTATTCATAATTATGCCAGAGAAATAACGTGGTTAATGGACTTAACCACAGGTGAACTTCATCCTAGGTCTCTGTGCAGTAAACAATCAAGCACAATTAGAGTCAGATCAGTTAAGATAGTTACAGCCTCAATCTCATGACAAAAAACAATGACTTTTACAGAAAAATAACACTTCAACAGTTTCCAGATATAAACTTTATTCCATTTGAAAGCATACAAAAATTTAAACTAAAAAAAACAAAACAAAACAAAACAAAAAAAAAACACCCACCCTTTATAAGCCAAAGTAAATTTTAGTTTTTTAATTGGTCTGCAAAAAATAGTTCAGTGGTACAAACTGTGCCACTATAGGCCTACAAGAAGTCTGCAATCTTTGTAAAAGTTAAAACTACCTCCAAGATTACTTTTTATATTTAAATTTACAGGTACTAACCAATTTACAAATATTCACATAAACTAAAAACAATCTTAATAAACAGGATAGTGTATATCTGAAGCTACTTTCATGTGGAAAAGAAATACTAAAAAAGATTTTTGTATAAACATTAAACTTTTATTTATAACTTTATTATCTTATCTAAAACACTTTGTAGTGGCGTACTGCCTAAAAATTCCAGTTTAGATTATAATCCACAGAAATCTGATTCTACAAATAGGATATAATCTTAACTTTGATGTTTCAGTTTTCTGCAGTTTCTTATCATGAGGAAAATAAAATCAGGAAAACGGAGGTAAAGCAACAGTGCACAGTGCACTGTGCTATCAGAAAGCACAGGAAACTTCATTTTCTCCAAGATGTCTAAGTCGGAGACTTGCAAACAGTCCACGAACAAGTCATTAACTGCTGTTAGTGCTCCCATCGCAACAGTGCAAACTGTATTCTTTCAACACAAAAGCTAAAGCAATATCCAGAGGTCTCTCGAAGCGAGGTGTGCAGTGCGAGTGAGACACTAACACAGACACACATCACAGACAGGCTGTCCCAGGGAGTCAAGTGAAGACGTAAGGCAACTGTCCAGTATCTCAAGACTCCGCAGTGATGCCACTGAATGAAAGACTGCATTTGCTTCAAGTAGCTGCCTAACTGACTTGAATCTGTACTTGACTGGGACTGAGCTGGACAACGTCTCCTGCCAGCTCCACCGTCAGGTGTGTATTACCTAGATCCTTTGCAAAACCCCGCAGTTCTTCAGTATAAGCAGGTGGTACAATTACTTGAAATGATATCAAAACCTTATTAGTTTAGGTACTTTCTCAAAATATATTTTATGTTGAAAAGTCATGCCATAATACTACTAATCATCGATGTAAACATTTTCAAAAATACATTTTTAAATCAAAGAGTTTATTAGGAAATGTCATAATAAAATATGCAATCTTTATATAAGTATGTCCTTTTAAAAATAAAACATGAAAACAAGAACATTAAAAATAAACCATGATGGAGGTAAATAAAATGAATTATGATGTAACTATTGTTCTTTATTTCTTGGAAGAATTTAAGAATTGGAGACCAGTTATCTTTTCAGGGTAGCAGCTCTCAAAGGCAGAACACTGTTCAGATCTCTCTTGTTTTTCAATCTGTGCCATGACTAGAAAAGGAAAAAAGGAAAAATGTCAATCTTAGCATACAACTATACACAGAACAAAAGACGGAATTAAAAGAATATTAGTGGTGGTTCTATCTAAGTAGGAGAAGTTTAGATTATGTTTATTTTTGTTTTCCAAGGTAATTATTCCCCAGAAAAGAAATAATTATTAATATTCTTTAATATTTTATTCATTACTTTTGTAATGAGCACACAGGTGACACAAAAATGCGACAATAATAACATTACTTACAGATTAAATGATTTCATCTAAAATAGCAAAGTACTCAAATTTGAATTCAAGAAGGGAAAATGACTTTGTTTTCTAGCTTAAATGACTGAAAAGAGTATTTTTATGAAGGCAAGAGTAAATGTAAAATTTTGCATTTGCTCCTGGAGAATAGTGAAAGGGGTCTAAGAAATAACACTGCAGTTCTTGTTCATATGGTAAAACTCCAGGTCAGAGTTTTATGAGCACATTAGTTGTTCAAATAACTAAAAATATTGATCTTACAGCTAAATAATCCTAAAGGAAACTCATTTGCTAATGAGAACAAATGAGCAATAAGAAAAACAATGTTCTACTTTGCTTGTTGTGAGGCAAGGCCTAATTTGAAGAGAACTTGCATTTTAATTACATGAAAGTCTGTGTGCTCAAATAAAGAAAACAGTAGCATCTCTAATGTGTCTCCATTTTCTGACCTTTCCCTCCCATGAAGCCTCCTCTTCTAGTTCTTACATAGTTCCATCAATGCACACTCACCCTCGCATCCATTGCAAACAGGTACCCACCTAGCAAAACTGATGAGTAAATACTGTGGACACAAACACATGCATACATCTTTTAAACTTTCAAACCATGGTGGGAGTGGCAGACAAAGGAAAAAAGGTGTGATTTACACATCGGATCCATTCTCTATAATAAATGCCCAGGTATTTTAAGAAAGTAGTCTACTGAGTCATTTGGGAGTTTGGTAAGACCCCTATTAAAACTGCTGTTTCCACAAGAGTGAAACTCATAAAGGAAAAAAAGAGTTAGCTCTCCATGGAGGAAAAATACATCTTTTTTTCCCCTGTCACATTAGTGGCTTTACTCTTCTAACTTTATTCTTTTCATTTTAAAGCGCACTACTCCACCAACACCTTTAGAGTCAACATGATACACTGTTTACCTTTAAAAATTGATCCTTGATCATATCAAACTTCTGCTTTTCATGCACAGCTCTGGCAGTATTGGTTCCATCAAAAGGTTCTGCACCATGAAATGCACAGGTGAAAAAATTAATACAACAGGGTTTCATTTTTTCCCAGCGCTGGGGATCAAACCCAGGGTCTCATTTATGCTAGGCAAGTATTCTACCACTGAGCTATGTCCCCTGTCCAAGAACACTTTCAGATCAGGTCCAGTTATATGAAATTGCCAGTATGTCACAGCCTTTCACTTATAACAACGGCAAGTTCATATGGCTTAGCCTAGTATTTTCACAAATTTGATCTCGCTATGAGCTGCTGATAAGGTAGATGGAATTCAAGTCAGAGGAATGACTAAGTCAAGTCAGGAACAACAAAATGGGTAAGATCTCTACAGAATTACGATGGCCAAAGATCTATCCATAAAGAACAAAGCCCTCCATCTAGAGAGGTACAATGCCAGATGTTTTAGGACAGTAAACTTAAACTCAATTTTAATTTAAAAGCTGATCTTGTCCAGGAGGGAAAAGGTCTGGAACCGTTGGGTAGAGCAGCGGTTCTCGGCCTTCCTGGTGCTCTGATCCTTTAATACAGCACCACATGTTAAATTACTTTTGTTACTACTTCATAACTGTAATGAATCAGAATGTAAGTATCTGTGCTGTCTGATGGTCTTAGGGGATGCCCCCCCGAAAGAGGCTGTGACCCACAGGTTGAGATCCACTGTAGTAGAGGTTCACTCCTGAAGAGAATGAAAGGCAATGGAGTGTGCTATGGTGTGAACGGAGGTTTAGAAAGAGATCTGGGGAGAACGATTTCCATGAGGAATCTGCCTAAGAAGAGAGAGAAAGAGTTCCAAAAAGGCAGGAGGACACAAAGCTCTTGTGTGTGCCCAATATATGCTATTTTCTGTGTCTACATCCCTACCCCACGTAACCTCATCCACTCTACACAGCAGAAGAGCCCATATAGAGACAAGTGGCTGGACAAGACATACAGATCAAGGGAAGTTGGTTTTTTCTCCTCAAAATACAAAGGCTTATGCATGTCTTAAAGTTGAAAGAGAGAATGAAAGCCAAAAATCAATAGAGTTGCTGGAAAGAAAAGTAGCCAAGAGGGGAAAACCTGGAAAACCCAAAGAAAGCAAAGAAATGTGATAGAAAGTTCATTTTAGCCATATCATCTAAGGAGGCCCAAAATTCTGAAAATTCCTTTGTTTTGATATTTTTACAACTTAATTTTATTTTGTGTGTATATATAGACTCAGGTAAGGTATGCATTGGAATACAGGTGGCAGTGAGAGGACAATTCAAGCCATGTAGGTCCTTTCTGCATTACTTAGAAAGGCTGTGTTTAAAAGAACTTTACTGCACTGTGCCGCTTTTCTTGTTGTGTCTTTTAGTTTTAGTAGAATAAGGCCATGTGACAAATTGTATTGGACCACATCATATTTAGCACTTTATAAAAATGTTTACCTTTCAAAAGAACACAAGTAATTAAAATACACACTCACTGTGCAACATTAGCAAACCAAATACCAAAGAAGATTTAAATTCATAGTTACGCACCCTTTTAAAATGTTGTAAAAAACAAAGATTAAAATATTCTCAATCGGCCCGGTATGGTGGTGCATGCCTTTAATCCCAACACTCTGGAGGCAGAGGCAGGTAGATCTCTGAGTTCGAGGCCAGCTTGGTCTACAAAGAGAATTCCAGGACAGCCAGTTACACAGAGACAACGTTAACATTTTTATCTTCTTTCACCCAAGGTTTTGAAAAAAAATCTTCAATTTTCCTTTATGAGAGCATTTTCCTTTATGAGAGCAATTTTCCTCTTTTTGTTAGGGGTACAAGTAAGTGCTGGAACTCCAACTAAGGACTCAGCATGTTAGACAGGACTCTAGAAATTAGTTTCTCATTGAGTCAAAGAAAACGTCTCAAGAAAGTATTTTGTTGTGGGGTCCACTTATAGTCAACATAACTCAAATACTAGATCAATGCAGATGACAAAATTATTTTCTATCAAGCTGCTACTGATCTTTATTTAAAGGATGCAACCATAAAGCAAGAGAGAGCGGGGTGGGCTTTACCGTTGTCCAACCACATTTTGACATAAGGGGTTAAGCAAAGGAGTGTCCATCAACCAGGACAGCAATAGGTTCCTGGGACTGGGAACGTGAACTTAGTTGACCCTGCCAGCAAGATGGAGACGCTGTCCTTGAGATGTCTGGATTCAGCTAACTGTCTCCTAACAACAGAAGCTGATCTGCAGCTATTGGGAAGTCCCCAGCTCCTCTAGGGCCTGGGACCTTAATTTAGTCTCTCTCTCTGAGTAAATGGAGTCTGAGAATGAAATGGCAGTACTTAGATTAAGTTTATTTTGCTTGTTCCCAACAATTTAACTACATGTAAACTCATTTTACAGAATTATTTTCAGATCATCTATAAAGTTAAGTCAACTTCAAAATACGTATCACAAATTACACAGTTTCAATCAATTGTATAAAGAATACATTAATGGCTCAAATCTTACCAACTAAAATGTTCAAATTCACATTAGTATTTCTCACAACTAAGGAAATTTAAATGCTTTTGCAAATTAAAACTGTAAGGGTAGCTACATAAATAAGCTCAGAACATAAACACATCGCTTTAGCAGAAATACAAGTTGGAATTAGCAGTACTGTGATGACAGCCTGATGGCAGACAGCGGTCAGGGGAAACCTACCTTCGACACAGATGTATTTATTTCTCCATTCAATGTCATCAGGCCTTGGGATGGCTTTGGCTTCACGAACTGAAATCATCTGAGTGTTCCAGCTAAACGGAGAAAACAAAAAACAAGTGGCTGCTTTCCTAATTTATTTTATTCCATCAGTTGGAAAGTTGGCCCTGACTGCCTGACAGAACACTAAACCTTGCTTATTTATTTTTATTATGTGTAATTTTGCATACCTCTCCCATATAGAGTTTAATTTCCAGGATACTAAAATACTTCTTTCACAGTTCAGCTAGTTCCTCAGTATATACTAGATAGTGAATACACGTTTACTAATAAGTGAATAGTACAAAAATGTTTCTTTAAAGTTCAAGTAGTAAGACACATAAATGCCTACTGCTAATACCTCCATAAGATTTTTTCATCAATTGAGAGGAAATCTTGTGGAATTTTCTTTTTCTGGTAACACTGCATAATTTTCTTCAGGTACACCTTATAGAATTTGGCATAACTTTTTGAAAATAGCTAGCAGAAGCAAGCAAGAAAACAAAATTCATGTTTTCTATTTTATTATGTTAGGAGCAGCAGTAGTGAACAAAATTTCATGTAGTGAACAAGATTTCATTCTTGTTCAAGCTGACCTTGAATTTTTTGTACCCTAGGACTCTGAACTTCTGATCCTCTGGCCTCCACCTCACAAGTGCCTGTAAACTGTTAGCATATAAGCAACTTCACAAGCCTGCCTCCGGGTTACTTAGCAACCTCTGACATCATCACCTGCTGCTGCCACCAGGGGACCAGGATAAAAATAACAAACCCACCATCCTTAGCACTTGCTCTCCCTGTAGCGCTGACACCCCTCCTCCTCTCTCTTACTCCCATCTCCCTCCTACCCTCCTTCCCCCTGTCCCCCCTCCCCCCAGGGTACCCTGCCCCTTCCTTCTCTCCCCATGCTCCTACAATAAAGCTTATACCAAGTATGTTGTGTGGCACATATTTAACATAGGCAGTGCTGGAAATAAAACATAGGGCATCATAAGTTCTAGGCAAGCAGTTTACCACTAAGCTATATTTCACATCCAAAAGTAAAATATTGAGTGAAACAATTTTGTCTACATATTTGAATATAAAACTTATCTGCTCTACAGTATCTACTAATTTACATGATTTTTAAAAGATTATAAACATTTATATCTCTTAAGTTATTACAAATAAAAACATCACCTCACCCCCCAGGAACACTCCAGTATATTACCACTCAGCTGGTATACAAAATAAAATACATTTGAGAATAAGGTAAAATCTTTTTGTCAACAGTATTTGGTTTTTCTATTATATAAGCAAGCCAAGAACAACCATGGTTTGGGACCCAACAATACTCAACCAATTCTTTCTCTATGTATCAGAAAATCCCTAAGAACAAAATTATGGGTCTTGTATGGAAGATTTCTAGAAATACGATTAATTTTCTATTTTAAATATATAAGAAATATTTTGCTGTTTATTAAGTTCAATCATTGAAAAGTATCCTCCAAGCATGGTTTTCTATTCTTGCTTTGATCAGGAGCTGTAGGATGGTGGCATGCACCTGTAACCCCAGCACTCAGAAGGCAGAGGCAGGCCGACTGCAAATTCAAAGCCAGCTGAGAGACCCTGTCTCCAAGATGGAGGATCAGGGATCTTTGGTAGTGTTTGCCTGGTATCATCAAGACCTTGGGTTTGAACCCAGGCCAGGGAGTGGGTATGGGGAAGGCAACTAGTATGGAAATACATCATCAGAACTTTAAGTCTTTAAATGTATGCATTGATACACCTATATCTATAAGTGAGTTATCAAATGAAGACATTCTAACAGTGATTTGTTTCTCAGAGCAAATGTAATAGATGTCTCAGGAACTGCACTTCTATGAGTTCCAAACAGAAAAGGAGGACTCTGCTCTATTACTACAAATGTTTCCAAGATTTTCTTTAAAAATAACAATGTAATTAGAAAAATTATATGACTACATACTGACTCAAACATAGCTATAGCATTACATTGGCATCACTTTAAATTTATACCATTCAAGATCATTTTTTATTTTTATTTTTGTTGTTGTTTTGTTGAGAAAAGGTTTTAAAAAGCCCAGCCTGTCTCAAATTTGCTATGTAGTCAAGATTATCCTTAAAATTCTGGTCCTCCTGCCTCTACTTTGTACTGGGAATACATGACTGATGCTAAAAGCTATAGCGCAGGCTTTCCTCAAACTTGTGATCCTCCTGCCTCATCCTTTTCATCATATTAGCTGGCAGTACCACAACCAAAAGTAACTTTTACTAACTTGTCCTTGCCTGGTTTTTGTTTTGTTTAAAAAAAAAAAAAACGACTCTTAACTCCTAGACTTAAAGAATTCTTGCTTCAGACTCCACTATTATGTCACTACAAGCATGTGCTACGGACACCTGGCTAAAAGAAAATCAGCAATTTTTAAGTGAGCATATAAAACTACTGTAAAATGTATTATAAACATTCAAACAGCCCTGAGCAGTTCTCTGTCTTTCAAGTAAAGAAGATGTTTTAACTGAATGAAATTCAGAAGAAATCCTTACAAAACATTTTAGCAGTTGCCAGAATTATTTTAAGTGGTATCTAGTTCATTGCTTGATCATATTCTTGGCTGAGCTCCTTCAATTATATGAAATTATTTTGTACAAAATAACGCACTTGGCAAAAGTACTGTATGAGAAGTCTTAAAATCTCTTTCAAAACACTAGCATCACAGCTAATATCATTTGACCCAGTAAGCTACTTTCTATTAATATGAACACAAAAGCCTTGCCAGTCCAACAGAACACCTACACACAGCAGAAATACATTTTTCTTCTGTGAATCTTTTCCCTTAACACTCCCAGATGTCTAACTTATATAACAATAGATACTGTTAATAAAGAATGTGGGTTTGGGGTTAGTGAGATGGCTCAGCAGGTAAAGACACCTGCCACCAAGCCTAAGGACCTGACCTTATCTGTATTGTTACAAGCATATTTTATGTATACAAATTCCCTAAATGTGGCAAATTATTGCAATGACTAAATGAAACACACAGCAATCACTTAACACATACTGGATAACACTAGGACACTACTATTAACAATACCTATTGCAACATCTTTAAAAGTAAATTTAGAACAACCATTACACCTTTAAAAATCTGTTTCCGTCTCCTGTTTCATATAGTTTTACATCTTTTGTCAATGATGCCTCGTTCATTCTCATCATTGCTACCTGACAATTTTTACTCTGGATTATTATTATTTTGTTTTTTTGAGCCTGTGTAGACCAGGCTGGCCTGGAACTCAGAGATCTCTTGGCCTCTGCCTCCCCAGTGCTGAGATTCAAGTCATATGCCACTATGTGTGCTAATCTGGATTATTTTAATTTTGTTTTTACTCAGCTTTCCTCTAGCACTTTTCTGACTCCTTTAACTTCATTCAGTAACTTCTAAGTTATTTTAAGGATCTCTGATCCACATTCAGAAACTCACAACCTCAGCCTCTGCATCAAAACTGTAGCAAGCACTTTACTATGTAGCACTGGACGACAAATGGAAGAAGCACAGAAACTCAGGAGTGGAGTGTAAATTGCATTTCTTCTTCACGTCCCATGTTTCTAATACAAGTCATATTTCTCTCTAATTTGCCTATATTATAGCAAAAAAAAAAAAGGCAGTTCTACTGCTGTAATCATTATAGTTAAATGTGAATGTTGTCAAATTACCTGAAATTATGCTTCCTAGCTATAAAATCTTTGGGTGTATTGCTTTATATCTCTTACTGCCCTTTCTCTGTTGGCTCACTAGCAAAATATAAGCGTACAACACAACTCCATATGGCAACTATGGAAACTAACTAGGGAACAGTTCTATCTACTCTGTTTAGACAGATTTTTCTACTTACTAGTAGCTATTTGTTAGTGCTACTCCAAACACTTCAACATGTAAGCCTAAAGTCACTATGGCTCTTCTTTCAGTCATTCCAGATTAATCAAAAGGACCTCAAACCACCAGCCTTACTCTACTGGACTCAGAACTCCCCAAACAAGTTCTGCACAGTCTGATTATACATTTTGTTTCATGGTTATACATTGCCCTCAAATCAAAGAAGAAAATAAAAGATGTATTTCTGATATGCATTTCATCCTAATACAACTATTTATTAAAATATCAATCATTTTAAAAATTCCAAGTTTGTCTTGCTATATTTTTTTTACTACAAATTTTAAATTCCTAGAAAACAGATGTTCCAACTACATTCCATCTTCCTAGAAGTAAAACATTAAGATCCACCTAGGGCCTTCTAAAGAGTCCTGAACGTAAAATAGTCACAGATGAAATAAAGCAAAACTCTAGTATATCAAGGCTAAAGAAATGCCCCAGAGGTTAAGAGCATATGCTGTTCTTCAAGAGGACCCACATTCAGTCCTCAGCATCCACACCAGATAGCTCACAACTGCACGTAACTCCAGCTTCAGGGGATCGGCTCCCTCTTCTGGACTCCATGAGCACTGCACCCTCACATGTACAAACTAAACCAGATATACATGCATGCATACATACATATATACATAACTTAGACTTTTTTTTTTGGATACAGGGTTTCTCTGTGTAACAAGAGCCTTGGCTGTGCTAGACTCTCTTTGTAGACCAAGCTGGTCTTGAACTCACAGAAATCCACTAATCTCTGCCTCCCAAGTGCTGAAATTAAAGGTGCGTGCCACCACACCTGGCAAAAACCTAAATTTTAAAATGAGGCTTATTAAACTATGAATGTTTTACTAGCAAAGAATAGGAAATTGAAATCTTAATTACTATTAACTGTTAGATGCTATATCTCATAAATCTACTTATAGCACTGAAATTAACAAATGTAGCTTCTGACTAAATCTAGAGGATTCTCTTACATATAAAAGAACAAGGACAATGTAAAGTTTTACTTACTCAAATTCTGTAGCATAATATTTAAGAAAGCCCAGTAAGAGGTCCCCAAGACTCGATTCATTCTTTGAGAGGTAAGGAGGGACATTACATGGAGCATGGTGTACAAGGTGCAGCTGTACAGAAGTACTAAAAGATTCCTGTTGAAAGAAAAAGGGAAAATACACAAAGCCATTTAAAACATACACTAAGAACTTTGCCAATCTTTATCTAGAGTCTTTGAAGACAGAAGCTTTCTCTGTCCTGGCAATTTAGATATCTGAAGACTTTCACTAACGATCTCACCAGTACCTGGAGTAGAAAGCATATACAAACTAAGATATTCTAGTGCTTGGCTTCAGTGCATCCTTATGGTACCAAAAAATGTCAAGCATAAGTCGAATTTCATTATGCATACCATGATTCTCCTTAATGATACATACTCATAAGTATGTCTCTTTAATTACTTCTACAATGAAGGGTGTACTTTATGTATGAAGGAGATACTAAGCACAAATCAACAGCCTTTCCATCTGCCACTTAACACTCTTCTCAAAGGCCACAAAAGCATATGAACAGTATAGTTGTTTTTTGTTTTTTGTTTGTTTTTTGAGACTTTCAAGACTGTTTGATTTTGCTGGTTGTCTTAAGGAGAAATAGAATGATAGATGTTCCATGTGAGCCAAACTTGAAGATGATGAAGGGAAAAGAAGAATACATATAAACAAGCATTCAGCAAATTTTAATCAGAGGTATTTTCGAAGGAGTTATTAGCTATGTGTGATTTGTCTAAATAAGACATTTATTAGAAAGAATATAAATAGGTACTTTCTCTTCTGAAGTATTCATTTTCTTATCTGATTTTTCCTCTATTAGCAACAACTTTACATCTGAAATATACTAAATGAACAGGGCGATTTTTAAAGTAATATTATTCATACAGATTTTTTTTTTTTAATGCAGGCTCTCTAGCCCAGGCTGGCTCAAACTTAGTATGTAATTGAGGATGATCTTGAATTTCTGGTCCTCTTGCCTATTTGTCGCAAGGAGTGCACTCACGTCTTAATGTGGTATTGGGGGTCCAAAGCAGGTCTTTGTGCATAGTAGGAGATCACTCTTAAAAAACTGCATTTCAGTGCCCCAAAAGACAGTCCAAGGTACACAGCACCATCAACAATTTAAAAAAAAAAGTTTTCATTGCCATTGAAGTTGAAATCCATTTTTAAAGGGGTAGGGGGAACTACAGCAGCAAAACAACAACTAAAATAAATAATGTTCTTAACTCTGAATTATATCTTCCTTAGGTACATAGCTACCATTTCAATTGGTGACATCTGAATTACGTGTTTAAAAACAACAAAAGGTTCTACCTAAATACTTAAGTGACAGCATAAAGAAACTAGACAATGTACCACTGTAGTCATCAGAGAGAAAATGTCCCCTTGTGTTATTACCTGTAATTCCATCATTAATATTTAACAATTATTGTGTAGTACTTTCCAACAAGATTGAAATGTACATCCCATCTTGCAGGGAAGCTCCTTAAGACAGAAAGTGAAACGCCTCAAAATAGCATCAGGAAGTATCTGGAACTGACCAAATTCATCAGTCCTCCCTTCCCAAGAGTAAACATTACTCTTAGACAAGACTAGCCACACAGACTGTAAACCAGCCAAGCAGCCTGGAAGAAGCAGAGACCAGCTGAAACACCTGAAGAGACTGACCAACTGAGCCATCTGGAAAGGCCACTCTAACTGTTGAGCTGCCTGCAGTTTCCAGCTTTTGTCAGCTGTCACCCACGCTGGGGTGTGCCTTGGTGATGCAGCTGTCTTTGAGTCATTTCTGTTACTGTTGAGTAACTCCTCACCTAAATCCCTGTATGTAACCCCAAAACCCACTTGGACTTCAGTGGTATATGTCCTTTGGCCTGTCATAGGCCCACTATCGGGGTACAGAGATGTGTGTGTTGTGTCTCTCTAGGAAAAGTCTGTCACATAACAACAAGGACTGATTACTTTTCTCTTCCTAGAAGATCTATATTCCACTGACAACTGATAAAGCCAGTAGACCTACCAGTGGATTTAGCTTTACACTTCCAATTGTAGTGTGCTACATCACTAAATTCAAGCTAACTCTTAACTATCTAGCCAAAGATGGAAATGTAGAGAGAAAGAAAAGCAGTTCTATTTTACAACAAAGCTTCAAGGAGAATAAAAAGCAAATACATCATATCTCTCTACTCCACTTTGTCTTTTACTTTAAAAGTATTTTAAAAAAAAAGTGAAAAAGAAAAAAAAAAGAAAGAAAAGGACTTGGGGCTCTATTATTTAGAACTATAAAACATGTACTTTCTGACAAAACAAACATAATAAAGGTCAAATGTAAGAAAGGTGGTAGGTACAACTATTGTTTGTCAACTAAAAAGAAAGGCAAGTTCCTGCTGAACAGCTCCTACTCTGGAGGCTTTTTACTGATTTTGACTCCCACCATATATCAGTGTAAATTTGACTCAAAAACAGAACACACATTTTGTAAGTTTAAATATGTTTTTTAGTAATCTAAAGAAAAAGATCAGCAACTCTAAGATTAAAACTAAAGAGCTATGAGATCTACTCTCCTAAACTACTGAATGACCTAGAACAACAATCTAGTCAGTCTTACTTCTACTGTTCCTTTTGGCTTTATACAAGAGTCATGGCATGCTGACAGAGAAAACTGAAGGAGAAAGTCACCAAGTAAAACAAAACAAACCCAAAACTACAACAATAAAGCCACATACAATAAACACAAAGAAACAACAATAAACTCACTACACTTAAAAGAAGCTACAAGTGCCAGGTTGTGGTGGCATGCGTCTTTAATACTCGGTAGGCAGAGGCACGTGGATCACTGTGAGTTCAAGGCCAGCCTGGTCTACAAAGCCAGTCCAGGACAGCCAAGGCTACACAGAGAAACCCTGTCTTGAAAAACAAAATAAAAAACAAAACAAACAAAAAAGCTACAAGTAGGAATTAAATTTATCTGCAGAAATTCTCAATTTGGGGCAATAATTCACATTATGGAAAGACTCCGCTTAAGGAAAAATACGCTATTCTAATTGTTAAGCAAGTAAAGACCTTAGGCTAATATATTAGAAAGCATGGAGAACTAAAAACTCAGAGGGAAAAGGAGCCTTAAAATTACAGACTAGAATCAGTGGGAAAGCAATTCAAGCAATTACAGTCTCTGTGAATAGATTTTTCCAAATTAACATTTACTGCTACTTAATTTTTTCTTAATATAAAGAAGGTTTTTCCTCATTGGATTTTCAGAATACTCTTATTTTTTAAAAATGTGTAATGATCTTCTAATTCCTGAGAGTATTTTCTGAATATGTAAATGTCTCTTTTGGATAAATATAATTTCCCATTTCTCCTTCATCAATGCAACTCAAAATACATTTAAAGGCAACCCATGAGAAATATCTGACAGTCCCGTTGTACCTGTCTACCAATAACTTGAGCCACAAAAAAGCTTGAGCCTCTCCACCATTTGAACAAAGCACTTAATCAGATATCACTTAGGCTGCTCTTTCTTAAATCAAAGTAGTAACAGTTAGCAACCCTCTTACAACACAGCTTTCAGAGGTAACACCATGTTTACAGTCTCTCATACTTTTTCTGTCACATTCATTATCACAAGTGAACCAAAATGTATCAGTTTTCAAAATTATTCTACCTCAGGGTTTGAGGCAATAGCTTGAGAACATGAAGTCAGTCCTCAGAATCCAAGTAAAAAAAAGTTGCCCATGGTAGCACATGCTACAAAGTGAAAGCCAACTTGGGCTACATAAGAGATGCAGTGCTCTAAGGCAAAAACAAAAAAACAAGCAACAAATAAACAAAGGGAAAATATTTTCTAATTTTTGAAACTATGAAAAAATTTCCCATTGTAAAATGTTTTGTTGTTGTAAATGTTTAAGTCATTTGTAAGTTAAGAATCTGCCTTGTTATTTTTTAAAAGTTCATATAGGAATAGGAGCCACATACAAGTAAAATAAAATGCAACATACAAGTACAATTGTATCGGTGAATGCTACAGTAACTTCCCCTAGAGATCACAATGATGGGGAATGGTGGCTTCTAGAGCACCCATTACAACTACACAGCTTGATAAATTACCGAAGCCTTCTCCATCTTTGAAATACACATCAATCTTACAAGTGTATTTATCTGTTAGGGATTAAATAACTTTTGTACCAAGTTCGACACTCAGTAAGTGATGGCTACTATTAGTAAGAAACAAGGTGATTTGCTTGTTCTATCAGATAGACCACTGAAAAATGTTCTGCTGAACATTACCTTGATTTCATATAACACAAATCCTATGTAAGAGGGGGCAGTAAGTTCTTATGAACATAAACACCAATCATACAGAAAATATAACTGTAATTTAAATCATTAAGATGGCAACCTAGGCCCTTCCTAATCTAGGGGACTCTACAGTTAGGTTTTTTTGTTTTTCCTTTTTTAAAAAGATTTATTTATTTATTATGTATACAGCACTCTACCTGCATATGTGCCTGCCTGCCAGAAGAGGGCACTAGATCTCATAGATGGTTGTGAGCCACCATGTGGTTGCTGGGAATTGAACACAGGACCTCTGGAAAGAACAGCCAGTGTTCTTAACCTCTGCAGCCCTACCTACAGTTAGCTTTTTGTTATTGGTGGTAGCTTTTTCTTTTGTTTTAGTCTGGCGCAACTTGCTCCCTCTTGTCTCTGTCTCCCACACACTAGACTACCTATGCATCCCTTCCCTACCAAGTACACTTAGTATTATTTAAGGCTGTAGAACTAAGTCAATACTTAATATATTTATCCACCACAGTCACAGAAATAGATTCATGAGCATGAGGGATAGAGTACAGAACCACAAGAAGGGAATGTGAACAGTAATCGGGACTCTCTTATGAGGGAAAAGTCAAACAATTAGAAAAATGAAACACAGAAGTAAAAAAAATAGGGTGTTTATTGCTTCTTCCACCCCTAAGAACAGTACACTAAACTGATGTTCCTCTATTATATTAGTACAGAGTTTCGTATAGCACAGGATTTCAAGTGAGATTTCCATAGATGTACTTTCAATATACAGTAAGAGATTGTTTTTTGAGGTAGGATCCTGCAATATAGCTTAGGCTAATCTCAAGCTCGTAATCCTCCTAGCTCAAACTCCAAGTACTGGGTCACAGGTGTGTGGCACCATAACCAACTCAGAGGCTTTTAGATTTAAGTACTGGATCCTTTGTATGCCAAAATACATCACTTTTTAACATCAAAAACTGGGCCTTAGAGAAAAATAAAACTGAAACAATAAAATAAACACACAAACATTATTTTAAGCCATTCAGTATGAGCTAAAGTATAAAATATTTGTGGAAAGAGGAAAACGTTTAAGAATAATAAAGAAGTCACTTCCCAAGCAGTGCCATTTGTTAAGCTGGTTTACCTGTCTTGCTATTATGACATTTCATTCTGAAGGATGCTTGTGTTGTGGCTAACTGTTCAAGTCTGGTGCTGCCTGCTGTTCTTAGCCATCATAAAACATTAAATTCACGTACTTGGAGCTTCCTGCTGTTCCCCAGAAATGGTGGGAATGTTCAGATTGTATATGCCCTTAAGTATATTAAAATAAAAAGAAACTATTGCTACTATTTTAAAAGGACAAAATATTAAGCTACTTTTTGTTGTATACTTGCTATTTTCATTTTTTATATCTAAGAGTATAAAGACTGATTCCTAGCTATATTAAAAACTCACTAGAATAATTCTTCATAATAGCAGAAATTTGTTTTAAAAAGAAAACAGTCAGATGCCCAAAGTTCTTATCATAGTCTGTTCTAGCAGATGACCCACAGGATACTGGGAGACCATAGTATACACTACTTGTGAAACCTCTATTAGGCATATATGTGCATCAGAACAAGTAATATTCAAATGCAGGTATTATCATTTTACCTCTCTTATTACAGATTCAATTAAATTGATGTATCTCAAGCATACTTTATATACAACAATAAATAGCTTGTTTGGAAACCAAGCATACAAGCTACATAGGATATTCTCCTTTGTTTTTTTGGGTTTTTTGTTTTGTTTTGTTTTTGGTTTTTGGTTTTTCGAGGCAGGGTTTCTCTGTGTAGCCTTGCCTGTCCTGGACTAGCTTTGTAGACCAGGCCGGCCTCGAACTCACAGCGATCCGCCTGCCTCTGCCTCCCGAGTGCTGGGATTAAAGGCGTGCGCCACCACCACCCGGTAGGATATTCTCCTTTGTAATGTGCCAATTAAGCTTTTAAAAAATCTCCTTTATGTATGAAATCTGTAACATATATGAAACAAGCCAACATTATATGGTTTCAGATATTTCAGAAGGTTGGCTAAACATTCTAAAGCAGCTATACTATTATTTTAAAACAAATCACAAAGCCAGGTGCAATGGCGCATACCTGTAATCCCAGCAGGAGGCAGAGGCAGGAGGATCTCTATGAGTTTGAGGCCAGCCTGGACTACAAAGTGAGTCCAAGACAGCCAAGGCTACACAGAGAAATCCTGACTCAAAATTAAAAAACAAAAACAAAAAACAACAACAAAAAATCATGAGCAATGATGACAAACAGAATAAAGAAAAATTGTCGAGAAAAAAATATGAGAACACTGAAAAAGCACCAAAATGCTTATAAATTATGGCTATGCACATTATTTCATCTAGGTTTCTCTCAACCAAAATAGTATATACTAAATTTCTGCTAGGAGGCACACTTCATTTTCTATTAATATCATCAGAATTCCCTTTTTGTCTGATTTTTTCAAGACAGGGTTTTTGTTTTTGGGTGTGTGTGTGTGTGCATGTGTGTACACCCTTGGCTGTCCTAAAACTAGCTCTGTAGACCAGGCTGGCCTCGAACTCAGAGATCTGCCTGCCTCTACCTCCCAAGTTGCTGGGATTAAAGGTGTGCATCACAGCCCCTGGCCAGAATTCTTAATATTGTGCAAGCAAGAGAGTGTACTACTACTGTTACTGTTTGGTGTACTGTTTAACAAAATGATGTGAAATGAGAAAAGGTTATCCAATTACTCAGCTTAATTTTTCCCTCAAAATATAAATACACTAAAAACAAAAGTTTTCTGAAGTACTAAACACAAATGCTGTAAAATTATATAAAATAGTATGAAGAAAGTTGTAATAAGGTCAAATGAGCCCTGGCCAACTGAGCATACATGATTCGTATTGTGATGATCATACATGTCATGCAAGAAAAATTCAAACATCAACATAACTGACCAGATCATATACCAATAATCAAAAAGTACCAGAGTATTCTGAAAAAGTGAGTAAGATATTCAAATGTTCTAGAGGCCAATGCTTCAGTCTATATAAAAAAATGTTATTATGTATTTAGCTTTATAACTTTTATATTCACATTACTACTGCATATAATGATTCCATATATAATTGACACAATACATAGCATAATAATTTATAAGAAGCACTTACTGGGTAAATTTTTTGGAGGGATGGAAGGATGGGTTCAGGTAGGGCTATAAAAAGAAAAAGTTTAAAGCTTCTGTGATTCACATGATTCATATTACAATGCAAAATTCTGTCAGCTACAGCCCTGGAATGAGACCACAAGGGCTGATACTAAAATTCAAATTTTCATGAATTTCAATAGAAACTAGTCCCTAAATTTTTTAATTCATCTAAGTTGATAATTTAAGGTTTTGTTAATGAACTATGTACCTTCCTATATAAATCAATGTTTTCTACAAGGTTTTAGAGTACGAGTCTACCAATAAAGGTACACAAGTCATTCAATTAAACACCAAACACAAACAAAATAGGCAAGACAAAGTTCTACAGATTTTGAGAGGACAGTAACATGAACATGACTATCAAAATATGTAATTTTAAGAGTTCAGTGTTCCTAAATCATCAGTTTAATGCCCCTGTCTCATTAGAGAACACTGTTATCACTACTGTCCCTTCATTTTTTAATTTCTATTAGTAAGCAATACTAAAATTATAAGAAATTTGAGTTATTTAAAAATCAAAACCAAAGTCACATTCAACTTCATCATAATATTGCTTAAAGAACACCTCAGAAAAGGTAAGAAATCTACATTAGAAGATTTACACAGCTGTCCTAGAAATATAAATAAAATATATCACAAGGGAATCATTATCCTGTTACCCTCATTTAAATTTTTTCTTTCTTTCTTTTTTTGTTTGTTTGGTTTTTGGTTTTTTTTTTTTTGTTTTTGTTTTTTTTTTTTAGGAAGGTTTGACACAAACCAGGGTGGCCTCCAACTCAGTATTTAGGTGAGAATGGCCTTGAATTGAGTCTTCGGGCCTCCCCCTCCCCAGTGCTAGGATCACAGAAGTACACTATCACAACCACGCTTTGCAGTGCTGGGAATAAAACCTATGGCTTCACGCATGCTAGGAAAGCACCTTGCCAACAGAGCTACATCCTCAGGAAATTCACAATTCAATGATTTTTAAGCAAACCCAATCTCATTAAATATGTAAATAATAATCTCACATAATTATGTGATGTAAAAGGCAAAAGATCTGTTATTCACATAACTAAAATATGTGGAATTTGAGAAAATACAAATGCTTTAATTCCAATAGCTTAATTCCAAAAGCATCGTGGCCAATTTATATGGCCACCAACTGCCATTCCTAAAATGTAGTATAGAGTAGAATGATATATTTAAATATCCCTTTACATGATTCATTCCTAACTTGAAAATTATAATAAAATAAAATTTTGCAATATGAACATGTGCAGATTATGAATGGGATGACTATAAAGAGAAAAAGAGAAATATGTAATTGACTACTTACCAAATTAACCTTCTGAGTATTGTTATATACACAGTCACATATACTTTCTCCAGAAACAACCTGACATTTACCATTCTACAAGACCTTCCATGTAAACTCAAGCCTGGACACTTTAATTCTACATGTCTTGATAATTTTCACAAAACATTTAATGGCTTCCTAATAAAAATTGTGATTTTCTTATAACCAATTAGTTTACCCAAAATTAAGTAATTTACTTAAAATTAAAAATTATTTTATTTCATTAAATACTTCATAAATTAAAATTATACAACAAAAGATGAAGACAATTTTTTTTTAAATCAGAGAATTTTTATCACATTCTAGAACCATTATTTGGAATAACAGTGGAGAAAAATACCAATCATTGGGCTTAGAGTCATTCAAAGAACAAAAGAGCCTTTAGAAACTAAGGAATTTAGAAGGTTTTAGAAGCACAGATGCTATGGTGGCTTGAGTGAGAATCTATAGGCCACTCCTGACTGAATGCATCCCCCGCTGCTGGGACTGGTTGGGAAGGATGAGGAGGTACTGTTGGTGAGGGTGTGTCCAAGGGGTGGGCTCTGTGCGCCTGTCTCCTGCTTGTGGATCAAGATATGAGCTCTCAGGTGTTCCTGCTGTCATGCCTTTGCTCCACTATCCTGAACTCTAACCCTCTGAAACCATAAGACTGATTGTTTGCTTTCTTTCATAAGTACCTTATAACTTATGGTCATGGTCTTTTGTCACAGCAATAGAAAAGTAAACAGAAGCTGGCACCAGGAGTTAGCTATTGATGGGATCTGACCATATGCTTTTTTTTTCTGGAGGAATGTGGAAGACTTTGGAACTTAGAACCAGAAAAAGTGACTTAACGTTCTAAGTACATCTTAATGGGCCATCCTAGTAGCATCTTGGAAGTCATTAGGGCTGAGAGTTATACTGACTATGAAAGCCCAGCTCAAGAGGTTCCACAGTGGAACAATACCAGCAACTAGGCTAGAGACCATTCTTGTGATATTTTGGCAAAGATGTGTCTGCTTCTTCTTGTCCTAAGAATTCTCTTGCAGCTAAATAGAAAAATAACAGACTAATTTCTTTCGTAGAATAGAACTCAAAACAGCCTAATACTGACTTTGTGATATGGCTATCAATAATCATCATTCTTATGCGGGTCTACAATGAAAAAGAGCATGCAGAACAAAAAAGAAATACAAAACATACAGGTGAAGGAGAAAACAGCACCAGGAAAGCTAACGTTGCAGCTAAGGCTATGCTGACAGATGAGAAGATTAAAGAGAAGCTTGGTATGGAACGGAATAAAGGGAAGGGCGCCCTCAGGGCAAGAATGGAACTAACTATGCTTAGAGCTTATTAAAAGGAAAGCCCTAGGGAACTTTCTGCTCCTAGAAAGTAACAACAAAGGAAAACTTCTGCGCACGTGTTTCCAGGGAGTCTGGCTCCATCCCAAGCAGACAGCTAAACTTGGCAGTGTTGTCCACATGGTTCCAGCTTTAGAAGCAGGAAGGATGCCTGAGAAGGAGGCCACAGGAGTTAAGCTGACGCACTGATGCCAGGTGTGTCTCAGAGGAATAGGTGTGGACACCTGGAGAGATCATTCATGAAGCTATCCAAAGTGAAGCCTGGATTGTACTGAGACCCCAACATATTAAAGATGAGAGAGGGGAGGAGTGGAGGGAGGGAGACAGATAGAAAGAGGGGAGAGAGGGAGGGGTTTTCAGGCAGCAAAGGTGGAAGGACAGAGGCATCCAAGCCCTTTTACCTCAGACACAGCTACAGGATTCGGAGTTTGCCCTGCAGGGTTTTAGTCTTGTTTTGGTCCAATATTTCCTTACTATTTCCCCATTCCTCCCTTCTGGAATGGTAATGTATATTCTGTGTCACTGTATGTTGGAAGTATATAATTTGTTTTTTAATAGTAAAGGGAGAGTGCAACTAAGAGACTGCCTTGAGTCTCAGAGAGACTTAAGATTTTTAACAGTATAGAGATTGGAAAAGACTGGGTACTCTTGGAGTTGGACTAAACGCATTTTACATTAGGACAGTGCTGACCATAAGCCTACGGAGTCAAATGCTGTGATTTGAACGAGAATGGTTCCCATAGACTCAATTTTTAAATAGTTGGTTCCCAATTGGTGGAACTATCTGGGAAGAATCAGGAGGTGTGCCATTGTGGGTGGGCTCTTGGGTTTTAAAAGATAGTGCCACTATATTTTCCTCTGCTTCATGCTTGTGGATTAAGATGAGTTCCTATCTGCTCCAGCCACAAAGCCTTTGCTCCACCATCATGGACTCTGAACCTCTAAAATTCTAAACCCAAATACATAATTTTCTTTGTAAATTGTCTTAGTCATGGTATTTTTGTCACAGCAACAGAACTTTTGCTTTACAACCTTAAACATTTTTTTTTAATTGTAGGCATTAAAGATGTAATAAGTACACGTATAACAGGTTATAAACTAACATGATAATAGCCTCAAAGATTTTACTAGATAAAAAAATATTTATTCTATTTAAAAACAACATAAACTCAGGAAAGACATCTAGATGTATAATTGATTTTTATTTAAGAATTTTGGATTTTAAGTTTATCTTTTAAATTTTTCTTTAAGATTGAACTAAACATAAACAAAGCTTCATTATTTCAATATATAACTATTAAGTAATGCCTTGATAAGGACTTACTGGTAAGATTCCTACAAATTTATACCACAAACATTCCATAATAATTTATCAAAACTTTGTTTTTCAAGACAGGGTTTCTCTGCGTAGCCTTGGCTACTCTGGCTTTGTAGACCAGGCTGGCCTTGAGCTCATAGCCATCCACCTATCATGCCCAGCTTTCTCAAACTGAACAGCCAAAGAGTATATCTTCAATAATACTACTAAGCAGTCTATAATTATGAAAATGCAGAACACTTTAAAAATGGATGTTGGGGACTGCAGAGATGGCTCAGAGGTTAAGAGCACTGTCTGCTCTTCCAGGTCCTGAGTTCAATTCCCAGCAATCACATGGTGGCTCACAACCATCTATACTGTGATATGATGTCCACTTCTGGCATGCAGGTGTACGTAAAGACAGAGCACTCATATACATAAAATAAATAAATCTTTTTTTTAAATTGGATGTTGGAAAGTTCTGCCCCAGGAACATGATAGCCAGCTCTTAAACTGTCATTAGAATCTATTCTCAGTATTTTCCCTTATAAGTTTTGATCAGTTATTTATTGAAACGTGTAGTCTGTTACTAACTACTAACATATATCACAAGAAATGCTATATTCTTTTAAATTTTTCAACATACAGAACACCTATGCCCTTCATGGCAAACAGTATGTTTTAAAACATTTAGAAAGTTAAATACTAATCATTTATTCAACAACTTATGTTATAGGTAAGAATATGAAGGCAGGAAAAAAAAAAGGAATATGAAGGCCAAAGAGACGAATTAGTGTCATCAATATCACAAAAACTAGTGCTCTGTGCCAGAGGTCGAATCACTCAAATCAACCTTCAATCTCTTACGAGCCATTTTCCCTTCCACTAAGAGAGAGCTACAAAGAAAACAATAACCTATCTCATCATTTGGGTTTGGGGCACAGTGGTGGATTAGCTTAAATTGGCCAATAGAATTAGATATTATATAACTGTTTTTTTCCTAGAATAGCAGATAACAGTGTCATTAAACACAAACTAGTTCAATAAGAAATCAAACCTTAAAACAATTTCATTATTCTGGCAAAATATTACTTTTTGATGAATTTTCAATTTGTTTCACAAACCACTTTAAAGCACCTCTGCCTAAAGTACTTTTCTCCTAAAGAAGTCAACAAATTAAAATTGTAAATACAACCACTGAGGATGGAGGACAGAGCATGTATCAGAGATACATGTGCATGCATGTGTAACAATCAAATATAATTTGTGGCACTACTACTTAAGTTAAAATGATTCTATATTGGATGATACTATTATTATTGTATTGTTCTTCATAGTATATTTGGGTAGTTCTTTCAATTTTTAATAAAAATGAATTGTGATGGAAAAGATGACAGCATTACCTAAGAGATGATACAGCTGGAAAACTGGAAAAAATGATTATTGATAGTGATATACAGAGTACATTAAAATGATACACATCTCAATCCAAATCATTTTAAAAGAGCAAACCAATCATCAAATCAACATGTAACCAAGACAAATCAGCAATAAACACACGTTATGATTAACTTAAGAGAGAGAGAACAATATCAAGACTTTCTACTGTACTTAATTTTAAGTCTTTCTATAACTTGAAAAAATTATTTTGATCCTTATGTTCAAATGAAGATGACTATCTTGAATAATACAGAAAATACCTAATGTAGAGTAAAATATTAAGGATCCACTTTTCTATTTAAAAGTTTGACAGAACTGGACACATACCTTCTCAGAATTTGCACACATATGAACATATATACACAGGTAATCTTCAAACAAAATTATTGTTATTATGTTGAATAAGGCAATATGTACAGAGTATCTCTGCATCTTTTTAAAAAGTCTTAAAAACATGACTGTGGGACTACGTAACTTTTATATTACGATACACCATAATTAATTTAATCATTCCATTCTTGAAAGCTCAGATTCTTTATGTTATTAGTTCAATAGACACTACAAAAATAGTGTTATATGTTAATCTGCTGATCATGGCCTAGGATAAATCTCTAGAAAAAAATACTAGAGAGTCAAGTATATGAATGAACTCTGCTCTTTTTCGAAATCTAAATGCAGAAAGCAACAAACAACACAAAAAATTACTGCACTGGAATGATGAGCTAAGACCACATGATACTGATAGTCCACCTCACACAAGAACTCAGTCTAGAAAGCTCACAGTACAATGGGAAAAGGTAACATTTTGTTAGGAATGCACCAGCTGTAACAGCTATTAATAACGGTTTTGGTGATATTTGTTTGGTTTTATTTTTGAGAGAGGGTTTGGCTGTAAATCCCCAATTTACAATCTTCTTTCCTAAACCACCGAAGTGCTAGGATTATAGAAATGTACCACCACATGTAGTTAATTAAGTTACTTATAATTAAGTATGCTACTCAGTAATTAAACATCTCAGACTCCTAGCTAGGAAAACTATGAAAGTTTAGTTTTCTCTTTAACTTTTCCTAGCATTTATTTATGTGAGTAAATTATGTAAAACATGTTATTTATTGGACTATGTATACAAAATAGTAAACACAAAAGTACAAGTTCCATCCAGAGCTCATCAGTCTGCACTGTATTTCTAGGGAACTTTCACTACTGTAAGTTCTTACAGCTACATTATGAAAGGGCAAAGATTACAAGTGCTCACTTATTATAATTTACTGCTAAGCACAGACAGAAATATGGCTTTATCAGAATGACCTCATAAACAAAGCTAACTGCATTGGATTAAAATCTGGAGACCAATGTAGAATTTGAGAGCTGATTTATAGGTTCATCGGAGTACCCGAGCTTTCTGTACATCCTTAAGCCAAGAATGGTCCTCCTCTCAGGGAAAGTCATCTTTTCTGATTACGCAGGTCTAAAAGGGATGCACATGAAAGTGCATGGGAGGAGAGAGAAGCCAGTCGCATTATCCAAAGGAAACTGGCAACAACAGGACAACAGATGTCTCAGCTAGGTTATCTTCATGTCTGACAGAATAGCACAGCAAACATGAAATCCAGTTGAGGAGAAGGAGCCAAAGAAGTTTGATTATAAGCTTCTTGCCTAATAAGAGTATCATTTAATTTGTATCTTGTAAGTCCCTCCAAGTATATGAGTAGCCAGGCCAAGGCCCTGAGGACCTCTAACTGGCAGCCTCCACCCACAGAACACTCTTAATAGTCATAACAGTGGGACCTAAGGGTCCTTGAGGCACAGGTGTCCAAGCGCTGCCCTATAGAGTAAAAGCCCAAGATCAGTCCACAAAATCACCAATCCCAGGCCACATTGGAAAAGCCCACCTCCAAGAAACCCTATACAAAACCTGGCTCTCACTCGGTTCTTGTCTCCCAAGCAGAGGCAGGCACATGCTGTGTTTCTCCCAAAAAATATCTCATGTGAGGTTTGTTGTGCAGTGTGACTTTGGGGTTGGTATTCGTTGGCTCTCAACTGCTATGATACCTTTCCCCTCGGAGCTGTAATACATGTCTAGAACTTAAAAAGTTTTTCTGAGCACTTATCTGTTGCAAGACAGTAGAATCAACAACAGTAGTGAAACCTCTTTAAATACAAAATGCATATAAGAAAGCTGTGAAAAGATAAAAGCATATAGAATCTTCTTCACAATGTTTTCCAGATAATAAAATTTCTGAAATATTAGTTCAAGGCAACAAAATAGGACAAAAAGAGGACTTTTTAAACCAATGCAATTTGGAAACCTAAGCCAAAAAGATAAAGCATTGAGGTTTCTCTGAATTTCAGTTTCAAAAAGTGAAAAAGTGCCATAATACTTACTTTGTAAATAGTGCAAAACCATCAATACAAGACTGTAGCTGCTCAGAGTGCCACGGCTGGCATCATTGATGTCATGGTGACTTGCCCACTTCTTAATCACCAGCACTAGTGGACGGACTCGATTTTCAACTGCAAGTAAAATTAACACTTAGAAATAATAATACCACAGTTTCTTGGAAAATGTACATAATTCCCTAATTCTATGCCAGTCAGAAGCACTGCTTCCCTCTATACTAAAGGTTGTGCTCACTCTCAATGTGCTACACGCTTACTTTAGTTATTTTTAAACCATCATTCACTTAAATACATTTGCTTCATCTATAACTACAGTTGCATTTGACTTTACTATAGCAACATATTATCAAAAAAAGCAAAAATCAGTTTAAATGAACACAAGCAATGAAGTATTGCTATTTACTGTAAACATAGTTAAAAGGCCATGAAGAATATAGGAAAAACTGAAGCTGATGGTTATTTACAAACAAACCAAAAACTTACGGTATGCATAAGTTCTTAGAAGGAATGTATTTCTAATTCCAACGGTATTGTTCACATTTAAGTCAAATTCCACACAACTATTTAAAAGAACAAAGGAAAGACACTTTAATACAAGTACAAATAACCACTCTGTTAAGCTTATTCCAGGCCAGCCACTCATGCAGCATGGACTGAAAACCATAGACTGTATTTTTAAATGAGCCACTAAAGTATGAAGATACTAAAGTAAGAAAAAAACATATATACTCTATGTATAGATATTTATATTAAATTCATAACAGAAGCAAAATTAGTTTTGAAGTAGCAATACTATATACACGGCGGTATATTTACTATGGTATATATAGTATATACAGTATATATGTATTTATTTATATACTGTATACTATACTATATAGTACAGCTAATATAGTATATCATTTAAAGTAATTTGATGTATATTAAAAATATAAACTAAGATTACTATTTCAAAGTAATACACCATAATATGTCTCCAATTACTCCAAATAAGTGTTAAAATCTTGTAACCTTTTCTAAACATATAAAATCCCATGAACAAAATATTCCAATGTAAACCATCCAACTAAGTTAGATCTTCTCAAACAATATAAATAAAAAGCCAAATAAAATTTAAGTTAAAAAATTATACATCATATTCCTCTAAAATGGCTGGGAAATTCTAAGTCAGATAGATACAGGTGCTGCTGAGCTGGGAAAAAACACATTACTCAGAATATCACCAATAAATGCTTCTTACAAGCAAAGATTGTGAGCTCACAACTTAGAAAACAGAGAAATTATTGTTCAAATCTACAAAAAAGGAAAAATTACTTTATATAAATTAGTCCCAGGCTGGAGAGATGGCTCAGTGCTTAAGAGCACTGACTACTCTTCCAGAGGTCCTGAATTCAATTCCCAGAAACCACATGGTGGCTCACAACCATCTATAATGTGATCTGATGCATACTGTGTACAAAATAAATAAACCTTTTTTAAAAATTAGTTCCATTTATACTCATACTCTACTAGGTCTAATTTCTTTTAATACTACATTGTTCCATGAAAAGACTACCAAAAGGGCAGGTAAGAGGATTCAATGAGTAAAAGGTGCTTGCTGCCAGGACTGATAACACAAGATTAATATCCCACAATCCACATGACAGAAGAAGAGAACTGAGAACTGACCTCTGATATATATCACAGTGTCCCAAATATGCACTGTGCACAAACATACACTAAATAAACAGCCCTCACCGCTTTTTGTTTGTTTTTTGGTTTTTTGAGACAGGGCTTCTCTGTGTACCCCTGGCTGTCCTGGAACTCACTCTGTAGAGCAGGCTAGTCTCCAATTCATAGAGATCCTCTGCCTCCTCAGTGCTGGGATAAAGGTGTGTGCCACCATGCTCCACTTGCCCTCACCCTTTTAAAGCACTATCAAAAATAAAATTCAGATAATGCATGCCTCTAAACTAGCACTTGCAAAGCTAAGACAGAAGTATTTGAAGTCCGTCTCAGCCATGCACAAGATTATATTTCAAAATAAATTAGTCCATCAATAAAATTAATTAAAGTAATTCCTTTCAAGCTATTACAAAATCTGAAATTTACCTTATGATTTTCTCGTGTGTGGGAGGCAAAAAAAAAAAAAAAAAAAAAAAACCCTGACAAGCATCCCCTCATCTCTGTTCATAATAAATGGACACAGTGCTAGTCTGCTGAGATATATACAGCTTTGGAAATTTATGGTAACAAGAGTTACCATCTTCATGCTTGTGTAAGAAACACCAAGGCCAATTTATACTACCCCTGCATAACTCTACGCATAACAAAACCACACAGGCAGAGACCTGGAGAGAATTAAGTCTTTTCAAAGGGGCTGGAGAAGTATGTCAGCAGTAGATTACTTGCCTGCATACCTAATGCCATATGAGAGCATGCTCCAGTACTAGCAGAAAAATGATTTTCTAAAAATAGAAATATGAATTAAGTATCCATCTATATGTTTCCCCCACAAGACTAATCACAGGTTTCTCACATTTAAAAACTACTAGAAAATTAGGTTTTAAGACCATTCTGAACAGTGAAAAATTACTAAATAAACTATGGAAAAGGGCAGTTGTCTGCAGTATGAGAAAACTAAAGCAAGAAGGCAGAATGTCACCTTTCTCAACCTCAGTTGTGAACATAGATAGGTATTAGACTAGCCCCAAATTGTTGCTACACCTTGAACAATACAAAAAGCGAAGTAAATTTTAGCAAGAAAGTAACTCTGAAATGTAAAATCCATAAATAAGAAGGTTCAATTCTATATATGTGCATATAATTTCAGTGTTACCCCTGAAACACCTAAACAAACCTGCTTTATCACTACCCTATTTTAAAAGACAGTTTATCTTTTCAACAAATGATATACTCAATCTACACTTCACTTATTTCTGTTTGCCTGTTCATTTGTTTTAAGATAGACACTCACTAGTACCCCATGCTGTACTTGAACTCACCATCCTGCTACTCCAACTCCTAGTGCCATGATTACAACACTTGATTGTACCATTTACCTTCTTATATTCAAGTATTACACAATAGCTTCTAATATAGTATTCTTAACAAATCAGAATCCAGGGCTGGAGAGATGGCTCAGTGGTTAAGAGCACTGACTGCTCTTCCACAGGTCCTGAGTTCAATTCCTAGCAACCACATGGTGGCTCACAACCATCTATAATGTGATATAATATGCACTGTATACATAATAAAGAAATAAAATTTAAAAAAAAAAGAAATCAGAACCCAGGCTAAGAGAATATTAAGAAAAAGTTAAAATTTTGAAATTGAATGTTTTGTCTTATCCTCTGTATGCTCTATATCTTTAAGTGAAATATATTTGGTTTAACTGGCACAGGCCATGAAAGGGAAACTGCAGCAAGATTCCTGAAGGCAGCTGACAATGGGCATGCCCTGGTGAGACAGGGACCCCAGAGATTTTGTCTCCAGATTGCTTCTTGCTGGTAATATGCCTTTTCATGTTTGCCATTGCTGTATCCCTCATATATCTGGTATGGCATGGAAAGACCCTAACTGCCTATTACCTCCTGGGTATTTACCCACTCTCTTGGACAGATTTCCTTCAGTATCAATATGAAGATGTACTTTGATGAAATAATGCTATTTGGATGAATTGATGATTTTATAAATTCTTGATGATTTTGAATAATTCCTGATTTGATTCAAGTAATTTTAAGACCCTACTCCTTGCAGAATAGCAAAAGCTGCATTAGGGAGTTCTGTGAACCTTCATATATCTCAAGCACATAAATTGCACTAGGAAGAAAAGGTAGCAGATTTACAGTCTAGGGAGGCAGCCCCTCTAGGTTAAGTTCAGAGATGGGATAACAGGTCTTTTTTTTTTTTTTGGTTTTTTTTTTTTTTCGAGACAGGGTTTCTCTGTGTAGCCTTGGCTGTCCTGGACTGGCTTTGTAGACCAGGCTGGCCTCGAACTCACAGCGATCCGCCTGCTTCTGCCTCCCGAGTGCTGGGATTAAAGGCGTGCGCCACCACGCCCGGCTGGGATAACAGGTCTTGATATGCACCATAACTCAACTTACAAGAAACCCTCTGATATAAATACACACCAAATTTTATCAAAGACATGTTTGGGGGAATGCATTATGCATCCCAAAGATATGAGATCTTTTAAATTTTAAACAGGGTCTTCACTATGTAACCTTGACTGACCTGTATCTCACTGTATAGACTAGTGACTTTCAACCTCTAAGAGACCCCTTTGAAGGTTGAACCACCCTTTCACAGTAGTCACCCAAGACCATCAGAAAACAGATATTTACATTACAATTCTTAACAGTAGCAAAATTAGTCATCAAGTAGTAATTTTATGGAGATATGACCACAACCTAAGGAACTGAACTAAAGGGTTGCGCATTAGGAAGGTATGTGCCAGGTTTGTAGACCACGCCTGGTCTGGAACTCACAGAAATCCATTTGCAAGTGTGAGCCAGTATGCTGGGCTACAAGAGAATCATTTTAAAATCCAAATTGGATAGTCCCAAATACTTAAAATTCAAGCAGAGTAGCTAAATTCAGCTAAGCATGAAGACCGCTCAGATTATTTCAAAAACCAATTTAAAAGACAATGGGCAAGGGGACACACCTATAGTCCCATCGCTCATGAAGTGGAAGGAGCAGAGTCCAAAGTTCAGAGCTGTCCTCAGCTGTATACTAAATCCACAGCCAGCCTGATTCAAAGCAGAAGCCAGGTGTGGTGGTACATGCTTTTAATCCCAGCACTCAGCAAGCAGCGGCAGGTGCTGTGAGTTCCGGGCCATCCTGGCTACAAAGGAGTCCAGGACAGGCAAGGCTACAGAGAACCCCTGTCTCGATAAGCAAAACAAACAAACAAACAAAATAGACAATAACAAAAAGGAAAGAAACAAATTTATTTCTAAACCTTTGAAGATAAGCTGCTGTGCTGTGACACTGACTTCCCGGCTATCCACATTAGATGACTAGCCAAAGTTATTATAATGCACCTGAAAAAAGAGGGGTGGATTGGTTGTAATTATTTACCTGACTTTATCCCTGAACTTCACAATTGGCACTTTTGCACGAATCAGCTGAGGTCTCTCAATGTAGCCAGCTGAAGGAAAAAAGACAATGTGAGTATCTGCCAATGGCTCTTCACTCATAATGTTCCAATGCAGTTTTAAAAGAAGTATTTTAATAAACTAAACCAACTTAAGTTCAAACATACTGTCTTTGAAAAAGAAAGCCAAGAATAATGGCACAAAGGGAGTTTCAGGAAGACAGGGATACACAGTGAGACCGTTTAAAGGAAGGAACATAGAAAGGAAAAAGTGGAGAGTGAGTTCCATGAAGCACGGGCTACACAGTGAAACCCTGTCAAAGAGTGGGGGGTGTGCAGGAGGGAAGGAATGAGAGTCCAAGGGAGGGAAGGCAAAGACAGACAGACATCAGGCCTGTACTAGACAAAGACAGACAGACATCAAGCCTGTACTATTTAAAAGGCTTTGGTTTTTGTTTTCAAAAATAAATCCAGTATATAGTCGTATCTATAAAGACATTTGTTGAGACATCTGAGTGCAAAAATAGCTAAAAGGAAATTGCTAAATTATGGTATGACAAACAGTAAGACATGGTAACCATAGAAATCAGTTGTAATATGCAAATACTTGCAACTTGGTAAGGCAAAAATACATTCAATTATGTATGATCTCAAAGAGAATAAAATACACAAGCACATATTTTTAATTTCATAAAAGGTATAAAGAATCTATTATAGAAAATAATACATGCTATTGCAGAAAATCAGGAAATGCAGTGTTTAAGAGCACACACTGCTCTTCAGAAGACCTGAGTTCAGACACCAGCACCCACACCTGGCAGCTGTAACGGTCTGCAACTCCAGCTCCAGAGGATCCAGTGCCCTCTTCTGGTCCCCATGGCACCTGCACTCAGTGCATATACCCAAACAGACACATAGTCAAAAAAGAGAAGCACTTAAAAAAAAAAAATCTGCAAACTTTTATCACAGGAGCAATGTTCTAAATTTTTAACTATAGAAAAGGACAATACCAGATTCCCTTTTTTTAAAGCTAAAAATTTTGTTGTTAGGGTTTCTGGTAGGGAGGGTAAAGTTTCATGTTTTCCTCCATGTACATATGAAACTACACATGCATATATGAGTCATGTGTACGGAGCCCAGAGGTCAAAACTCCAGTCTTTTCCTCTATACTTCTCCAACTACCTTTTAAGATTAAAATCTCAGTGAAACTGATCCTCAATAAGTGGACAGCATGGATAATCGGGATCCTCCTGTCTCTGCCCCATCCCTGACCCCTAGAGCTGGGGTCACAGACATACGCTGCCACACCCAGCATTTTTCACATGAGTGCTAGAGATGTGAACTCAGGTCCTCATGTTTACCCAACAGGCACTTTACCCATTAAGCCATCTCCCCAGCCCCATTTATTAGATTTTAAATATAGTAAGAATGATTAAAAATTCAGTGTCAGTATGAATTATTCCTTTACTTTATAGATGAACTAACAGATTGACTCCAATAACTGAATTCTCTTTTTCCTACAATTAGATATGAACTATTCAATGATAGTGACTTGTTGCTTGGCTTTGTATTTCCCATTTCAAAGCCTTGTATATGAGTATCTGTTTAAAAAAATATCTCTAGCATCACAACATTCCTTAACATTTCATGGAAGCTCAAAGTAAAGCATATGATGGGATAATATAGATTAAAATTTAGTGAGTTCGCTAAAATATAAAATCTTATAATAAACTGGCCTAAGTCGACGATTTTGCTTTCTTTGGGAATAATATATTTTAGTCTCAAGTTTAGAACTCATGTTTCTAAAGTATAGATGTATATTACTGCTAAAGAGATGGGATTCTTTCCTTACAGAGACACTTACTCTAAGCCCCTTAAGGCACACAAATGGCCAGCTCCCAGCTCTGAGGACCTCCAACTGCCAGGCTCTGCCCACAGAACACTCTAATGGCCATAATGGCTGGACCCAGCCCCTTGAGCCCCAGGTGGTCAAGCTCTGCCATGAGAGTAAAAAGCTCAAGATCAGACCACAAAATTCCACTAATCCCAGGCAACCCTGGAAAGCCCCACCCCCAAGCCACCTGCCCAGCTTCCCTCCTGAGCTGAAGCAAACACCACCTGTGTTTTTCTCAGTAAATCTCTTGTGTAAGGTTTGCTGTGCTTTATGACTCTGTGGTACTCCTTGGCTCCCAACTGCCAGGGTACCTTCCCCTGAGAGCTGTAACATTTACACCTATACATTTACAATTTCTATCGTGTTTTTGGCTGCACAGATCACTACAGCCAGCTGTTTATTCATGCCTATTTTCCTAAGGGTCTATAACCTTTTGAGAAAAAGAAGAGAAGCTATATATCTTCAAATCAAAAGATGCCAGATGCCTTCAAAAGATTATTTTTCAGGTTAATTCAATAATGATTTGCTGAATCATACTTTTTAGCCAAAAGCATGATTGAAAAAAGGCTAGTGATACACAGAGGAGGCTGAGGCAGGAGGATCACAAGATCAAGGCCAGCCTAGGCTCTATTTATATATATCAAGACCCTATCTTTAAAAGAAGTTCAAAAGAATTTAGCTGGAAGGAAAACAATCCACACTCTGTCTATTCTCATCAGAAAGTAAACTATTTTTACTGAAAAAATTAAATGAGCACCCTCTTAAATAAGATAGGTCATAAGGCGGTGAGACTTACATAGTCTGGTACAGAAGTGTTTATGGACTAAGGTGAGTATATGTCGTGCTTCAGTCTTCTGATTTACCTGAAAAAAACACTAAAAAGTTAAAGTGTTTTTTCATTATTTTTCTTAGTTTAGTGTTTGTTTTTTTAAGTAACACAACAGCAAAACACAAGACACATATTTTTCTTTCAAGTTACCTTTCAAAATATACAATAAAAAAGTCAACCCTCACCAAAAAAAGGAAAAATAATTTTTCAGACAAAAAAAGAAAAGTCAACACTCAATGCTATGTTTCATATTCACATTTCAGAGTCAAATTATTTTCTAATTGTATAAATGGTGTAAAAAAAAATCTCATCTAACAAAATTGAACAAAGCCTTAACTTAGTAATATGTGAAGTGTTTATGCATTATGTCCAATCTAATGTCTCGGTCTCTGTGTAAGCTGTGGCAATGACTTAAGCATGTGATGAAGAGCACAGAATAGTGAGCGGTGAGTGTGGTCTAGCTACATGACTTACAGTCTCTATTATACTGACATTTAAGGGGTCTTCTAGTTTGCTTGTTTTTCCCTCCTTTCTTTTCTTTTATATCATCTCAAGGCACAAAAAATAAAAATAAAATAGCAGATTCTTTCCTGGAATAAACCTGTTTCTCTTTTACAGTAACCTGGAGAATAAAATTACACACTACAATTCAAGATTTTGTTTTGCACTTTTAAGGATATGAAGCATCGTATGAAATATTAAAGCCAGGTGGTGGTGGCACACACCTTTAAATCCCATCACTTGGGAGGCAGAGGCAGGCAGATCTTTTTGAGTTCGAGGGCAGCCTGGTGTACAGAGTGAGTTCCATGACAGTCAAGGCTATACAGAGAAACCCTCTCAAAAAAAAAAAAATCAGTGTGTGTGTGTGTGTGTGTGTGTGTGTGTGTGTGTATAGATAGATAGATAGATAGATAGATAGATAGATAGATAGATAATATGTACTAAGATATATTCAGAAGATCAGTTAACAGGAAATTCAAATAAATATAATTCTAAATATCACAATTTGGTTGTTAAATAAAAATAAAGTCAGTAACTTAGAAAAAAATGTTAAATTTAATAAATCACAATAGTCTTAAATTTCACTGAAGCCTTATTTTCCCAAAAATATAACTCAAAGCTCAGAACATTTTCAAGGGGGGATATAGATTTAAAAAGAGAATCACTATCAAGAATATGACACTACTACATGCTTTGCTTTACTGCATCCTAGAAATACTCATCCCAGTGACATTTCATAGTAAAAAGCAACACCTAAAAAACCACACAGAGAAGCCAGCTCACATCAACAACTCAGAGCCATTACTGTTAGAGCTGCTCTTATGCACACCATGCTGGTGCCTTACATGTGGGGGGCAAAGGCATAGGTCCTTCTAGAACTAAACAGAAAACTCAAGTAATGAATTAAAATAAATCAAGTTCTAAACTCAAATAATTAATTAAAATAAATCAAGTTCTAAACTCAAATAATGAATTAAAATAAATCAAGTTCTATTCCTGAGCTGATGAAAGATAAGAAATGGACTTGGTATAGTATCACTTACTGGTTCTTCTTTAACAACCAAGCATAAATCACCATCACTGCTCCGGGCACCAAATCCATTTAAAGACGATCCAACCAAAAAAAGTCTGCTCTCTAGAGAAGCAGAGGAGAACAGTAAGAAGTTCTGTGGTTTGTACACAGGTATGTACAGACAGTAAAGGCATGCAGAGCAGGCAGACGTACGTGGGAACAGCAACTGAATCTCTCTCTGCAGCTGTGCTCTACAAAGTTCTTTCTTCTTCAAGTCACTTGCTTGCTGCTGACAAGTTTCAAACAACTCTAGTATCTGCTGACTCAACTTGAGTACCACAAAAGAAACAGAAACAAGATTTGTTCAGAAATGTATAACTACTGTACTAAGCAGTGTAAATGAATAGTGACAGTATTTAAAATAAATACATAGTATCCTCTTAACACTTCCTGGTCCAAAGCTATTGTTACTCACCTACAAAGAATGGCTTAGAAAACTATACCTGAGTTTTACAAAATAAAACACTACTCAAGTGACAAAAAAGTAGTCAGGTAATTAATTCATAATGAGTATAACTATAGCTCAACAAACTAAAACTGTTTCATCACTGTCTGCCTTTATGTGGACCATTAAAATTTTTTTATTTTATTTATTTTATTTTTACTTTTAAGAGTCACAGAAACGGGCTGGAGAGATGGCTCAGTGGTTAAGAGCACTGGTTGCTCTTCCAGAGGACCCCGGTTCAATCCTCAGCACCCACATGGCAGCTCCAGAGGATTTGACACTCTCACATCAATGCACATGAAATAATGTTTTTTAAAAAGTCATACAAAAAAGTGAATAAGAATATGCAACAGAGCCGAGTGTGGTGGCGGACACCTTTAATCCCAGTACTCGGGAGGCAGTCCCAGGTCAGCCTTGTCTACAGAGAGTGCCAGGACAGCCAAGGCTAAACAGAGAAACTCTGACTTGAAGACAGATTCTAAAATATTTACTATAGTTCCCTTCCAAGAAGTTTGTTCAACCTCTGGTGGCCACACATAACCGATTTTAGAAGTCTCCTGTCTTCTATAGTCACACAAACCACCCTCTCTGCTCTATTTTTTTTTTTAACTTTCTCTGAACCTTGACTTCTTCAGATGAGATTGCCATCTGTTGCTCTCCCTTGTTTAGGTACCTATGTGGGTAACATTTTCCCTGCACTCCAACTTCTTGCAATCACCTCAGGATGACAGGATGATAGGGGTACCCTTATATGTAGTGACCTACACTTTCAACATACTCCACTTCTGAAAATCTTTTACTATAATATTTTCATTGGTGTACATTGTTGTACAATGTGTTCTAATTGGATATTTTAATTTCCAGTATACTGCTTTAGCTTCAATTTCCTGTTCAACTCTCTTTATCATGCCCACCTCTAAGGTATCTGTTGGTCCTGATGCCCTTCCTTATGCTGCCACTATCCCAGAATGCATCTCTTGAACCTCTCTTATATCACACCTTACTAGGTTTATCCCTCATGTTCTAATGCTTATACTACAAATCCTCAACTGAAGGCATACAAACCTACACTACCTCCCTCTAAAATTTAACTTATGGAAAGACAAAAACTAAAGAGCTTTCTACAAAGTACAATCTTTCAAATGTATGATGGAAGCGTTAGCCTAGCTTAGTGTCCTAAGTACCACTCAGTCTTTCTCTCATGTTTCTGGTTAGATATTGTTCCTACCCATTTTTCACTATTCCATTCCAAAGTATTTACTGCCTTCTTCAAGGCCCCTAAACTTACTTTCTCTTGCAGATAAGCTCACATTTAAATTTTCTAAGAAAAGCCAAGTGTAGTGGTGCACATCTGCAAATCCCAGCACTCAGAGATGGAGGTAGGAGGATCAGGAGTTCAAGGCCATCCTTAACTTCATAGGGAGCTCCAGGACCGCCTACGCTACATGAGACCCTGTCTCAAAGGAAAAAAAAAAAAAAACCTAAGAAAATTAAAAATACCAGATAGGATTCCTCATCTTGCTAAGACTTAGAAATTAGCATTCCTGAAGGAAACCTCACCTTTCATTTTGTTAAGACAAAGTATCCTCTTTTCCCTCTACCTATATTTTTATATCCAAGCATGCTGTCCAGCTCAGGAGCACAAACACCTGCATCAATTCTTCAATCTCTCCTTTGTATTTTCAGCCTCTCCTTATTATGCCTCCCACAGTCTACATATGACCAGACAAAAGTCTCATTCATCATTTAAGATGTTATTTTTTATTTCATATTCAGAATATTTAAGAAGATTCAAGAGCTGCTGACTTGACCATGAAAAACGTCATGATTTTTTAAAGATTTCTATAAACACTTGACCCTCCCCCCAAAAGAGACAAAACAACTAGGAGAATAAAACATCAAACTAAACCAAAACCAAACACTGGTAACAAGTACAACAATATTGACTGAGTTTCCTCCACGAGTCCTAAATCTAACCGGTGAAGGTCAAACTCTAATACCAGAATATTATTGACAAATCTATTTGTCTATTGAAATTATTGAAAAATCTATTTTTTCAAAAGCTCTGCACGATGTACATTATATCCAGTATATACACAGTATCCAAAAGAAATAAGAAAGTAGAAGAGCAGTAGGACTTCCCTAGACTCAGATGCCCAGAAATCCAATGGGCTCTAGCCACTGTTCTGCTTCTTCCCTCCAAACTAAAGGCTCACTCTTGCTGTAGAACAGGAACCTTCACAAGCTGTAATTTGTAAGCAACTCGCTTGTAAAACATCCACAAAAGACAGTTGGGCTCTGAAATCTACACAAGGCAAAGCCATGAGAGGCAGATGGAAGGTCTAGAAGGATTCTGACTACTGAGGGAACAATACAAAAAGGACTGAAATCTCAAGAGGAATAGGAATAAAATAAAACAAAATAGGAAAAAAAGGTTTAGGAATAATACCTGAAAATATATGAAATAATTTCCATAAAGCTTTCTAAGGAAAGAATGACAGAGGTACATTGCTAAGATGAAGACATTTTAAAGTATTTTTAAAGGCCTTTCTCATTTTAATATGCTGAGAAGATAATTTAAAGCATATATACTAACAAAAATTTTAGAAAATAATTTATGACAGCAGCAAGGTACATGAAATTATTGACAAATATATTTTTCAAAAGCTGTGCATGATGTACAGGCTGAAACTCAGAAAATTCTGAGTATGTGCAGCGGTAAACCTGGTATCCTCACTGCCTGTAATCCCAGCAATTGGGAAGTGAAAGCAGAGCTGGTATGAGGTTGAGGTCAGTAATGGTCTACTGAGTGATACCTACCTCAAAACAAAATTACAACAAAAATAAAGATATACCATGCTAATAGGTCAGGAAGCTATTGGTAAACGTATCAATTATCCTGGAATGGATATTTAGAGTCAATATAACTTTAAAAAAGGCTTCTCTCATGAAATTAAGAAAATGTGTTTTACTTGGAAAAGTGAAAGATGAAGAATAGTCAGGAAGGGAAAAACTAAGAGATACAGTTGCACTGCCAAGAAAAACACAGAAACATGGATATATTTGTGAGTAATACATGACAACTAAAGCTGATCCCAAACTAAAAAGAGGGGACGATATGGACTAAATTAAGATTGATCATATGATCAGTCATGTTAGTGTACTGTAGTCAATAAAATTTTGAAATGGTTAAATTAAACCTGAAAAATTTACAAACACTTTTGTTTACATTTTATGCACACAGTTTGCTACTTGCTATAACAAAAATATAATGGTGCCCAAGTTTGTAACAAATTCAGTAAAAATGGTTAATGTAAAATTTAAATGTCATATAAAGATTAGATTTTATTCACCCAGAAAAAAATTTCGGCAAACTAGGGCCCACAGGCCAAATATAGCTTCTAGTCTTTTATATACAAATGAGTTAAAATTATTTTCACATTTTAGTAAGTGGAGAAAAAAAAAGCTTGGATGCCTGTAATATTTGCTATTTGGTCCTTTAAAGAAAATGTTTGTTAACTGAAGTAGACCCAAGCAATCCAGGAAATCACAGTAGGTACTCAGTATATGCTGCAGCAATGCTCAAATGAAACCTACTGCCATTCCACGTGAGCCCACACTTGTACACATTGTAATCCCAGCACGTGGGAAGCTGAGGCTGGAGGATTGTGAACTTGACACCACCCTCTGGCACAAAGCAAACCCCTATCATTCCCTACTGCTTATATACTATCTCACGTACCATTTCAACGTCATCTGTCACAACTGAGTTCTGCAGGACCTCTTATCCAGATGCATTAACAACCTTTAAGATGACAGTCCACCTTCTAGGCTACCTTATTCTAAACAAAACAACTCTACTCTGCAAAAAATCATCCTCCCCCAAAATCCAGACTCATTGTGTTATTTCAGCTATTCAAACACTTTCAATGCCAACTGACTATGCATTCAAGGGCCCAAATCAGTGCCTAATTAACTCACATTAAATACTTTTACTCACTATACACTTTATAGGAGTAGCATGTAATTGTTGACTACACTGCTGGCAGAGATAGACACTCAGTAAAATTATCAGTTATTACTGTCACAGATTATGATATTACAAACAGGTCTCACAATGTGATCTCCCTATTCCTGTCTATAAGCACATTAAATTCCCTCTCTGCATTTTTGGAGCTATGTGTTGTTATAGGATATCTGATCACATTGTGAACCCAGAGATTGTGTTGTTTCCTGGAAAAACCTGTTTCTACTTGTGGTGTGGCTCAGCCCTAGCACACACTTTAATCCAAGAGCAGTCTGTTTAAATATTGTAAGCAGGATTAAATAAAGTCAACCATAGATCAAGAGGCAAAGCAAGCAACCAGCTGACAGGGAGTGAACATAGGAAAAAACCAGAGAGGCAGTCAGGGAGGACGGTTAGAGAGACGCCTAGGAAGGAGAAGGGAAGGACATTCAGTTTAGGAGGATTTTGAGAAGCATGGGTAAAGGGCTTCCTCTTCCTTCTGCGACCTCAGCTGAGGAGAAAGGTCAGTTGAGTGCATTCTCTGTCTCTCTGAAAATAATAGGCTTTCACCCAGCATCTGGCTCCTGAGTCTTTATTGGTAAAATTGAACATTTGAGATTTTGTTAAATAATGTATCAAAATCTTAGTTTTATCATTTACAAGATCACGATTTTGAGCAAATTATTTAACTTTCTAAACATCAATAAAATTTAGGACCATAGCCATATTCACTAGGTTGTTGAAAGAATAAATGGTATTAACTTGAGTAAAATGTCTAGCCAGGCACGAGGGCACATACATTTAATCCCAGCACTCGGGAGACAGGGGCAGGCAGATCACTGTGAGTTCCAGGCCAGCCTAGTCTACAGAGTAAGTTCTAGGACAACCAGGGCTACACAGAGAAACCCTGTCTCCAAAAAACAAATCAATCCATATATAGTAATTATTTATGTATCCATTCAAAATATTTCATTTCATTTTTCTTATACCATGGACTCTTATATTATGATATCAGGAGTTAAGTTCAGAAAGAAAATAAGGAATAAGAGCATTAAAACATCCCATGTTCATCTTTTAATTTTAATCTGCTTTCTCCTCTTTCCCACTGCTTTTGTGTAATTGTTCCTACTTCATGGAAAGGAAGATGTTGGCAGAGAGGGGATAGTATTGGTACTAAATGATCCTGGGATACACATGAGCCAACAGTAGAAGAACACACTCGGAGCCTACACCCTACCATATATATATGCCATTACATATGGATCAAAATCCTAAAAGTAAGAACTAAAAGTAAAAATTCTTGGAGTACATTCCAGCACTCAGAAGGATTATATGAGTTCAAGGACCTCTGGTCTATATATCAAGCTTCAGGCTTACCAGAGCTACATAATGAGGCCCTGCCTATAAACAAACAAACAAACAAATGAGTGAAGTGAGTGAATGAGGAAATAAATAAATCTTACGATACATAGGCATCAATATTCAAGATACTGCATTGAAAGATGGTTTCTGAAATTCAGCAATAGCATATTAGCCAAAGAAAAACTAACTGAACCACAGAAAAATGAAAATATTCATATGCTTTAGAAGGCATCAACAATAAATCTAAAAATACAAATTACAGAAAGGACAAAACATTTGCAAATCATCTATCTAAGAAGGGCTCAGAATATAAAGAAATAACTCTTATAACCTACTACATCTGCACAAAGAATCTGAACAGACATCTCTCCAAGGAACACACACATATCCCACAAGCAAATGATAAGACGCTCAGTATAATTAGACATTAAGGAATGGAAACTGAAACCATTCTCATTCCAGAAGGCTCCAATAAAAAGAGGCCAGATAAGGATAAACCTTGATGGTAATTCAGTCTTTCCCTAGCATGTAGAAAAGCCCTGGCTGGAGGGAGGGTGGGGAGGGAGGAAATTACGATAAACATCACAGGGTAGTAAACAAAGTGGGGCATGTGCATACATGTAAAATCCACTTTACAGAACACTTTCGTGGTTCCTAAAGGTTGAACATATTTTACCATATTACCAAACAATTCCACTCCTCTTTATGTATCAACAGTGGAAAAATATATCCATGAAATATTTTATATACATGACATTACAGCACCATTATTCATAACAGTCAGAGTAAGAAACCTAAAAGTCCACTGCCTGAGGAATACATTAGCAAAATATATATCTACACAATAAAATATTATTCAAGTGAAAACAACGCAGTTCCAACACTCAGCTGAGCAGGACAGTATGCTCAAGGCCAATCTAAACCACATGGCGAATAGTCTCAAAAACCAAAACCAAACAAACATGAATAAACCCTAAAAACATTATACACAACAAAAGAAACAGGGCACAAATGGCAACAGAGGAAATGATTCTATTCAAAGGAAGTGGGAAAGAAGTGAACACTATTGAGGTACAAGCTTTCGTGGGAGTGGTGGAAATGTTTTGGAAACAAGGTAAGCACACCACTTAACAAACTTAGTAAATTCTGATTTGTGCATTTGAAAGAGTGAGTTTCAGTCTAAGGCAGACTACGCAGGAAGACAGTCAAGAACACAGTGAGGGAGAGAGGGGGGCAAGGGAAAGCTCACAGAATCACTCAAAGAACAAAAGGATGACAGACACCACACACTTTTCCCAACTGCCTACAAGTTTTTCTTAACTTTTCACTAACTATAACTGTGGAGAGCAACATTCTTACACTAGTAGGTATTAACTCTTTTGTTCCCAATGCTAGTATCATTTTCCAAGAAGGAGAAAATGCTTTTATTTAGCAAAAAGAATTTTCACTGATCTTATTGATACATTTTTCTTGATCACACCATTTAAGTGTACACTGCTTTTTTAACATTTTATTATAATTACTATATGAATACCCATGTTTTTCTATACCAAGAACAAGATGCACTGGGTGTAGTAGTGCCCACATTTAATCTGAGCACTTAGAGGCAGAGGCAGGCAGATCTTTGTGTGTTCTAGACCAGCCTGGTCTACAGAGTGAGTTCCAGGATAGCCAGCGCTACGTAGAGAAACCTTTTTCAAAAACGCATCACCACCAATCAGTTATTCATTCAAAAAAGAATTACCTTATCTTTGGCCTCAGGCAGTGTGATTTCTCTAGGTTCTAAGAGTGGAATTTCTCGAAGAGGTGGAACACATCTGATTATATCTGGTACATAGTGTGTGTGAAACAATGGCGGTATGGAATATCTTCGGTCACCTGATAAAGGCACTATCTGGTTAATTATAGTTGGCTCCTGGTGGGGTGAATGGAAACGCTGCCGTTTACCATCAAGAGGAAAGGTTGTTTCATCGCTTATTCTCCTGAAAACAAGCAAACACACCTTAGTGACTAAAGACACAACTTCCTGACAACAGAACCATAGAAATATCGAAACAGAAAATAACACTGTGACTCCTTGGATAAGGTGACATTACCTACTCCCTAGTGGACTTTTAATATTCACTTTTAGCACAACAAATGCCTTCCAATAATACCGTACAAAAATAAAGATAATTAAAAATAAATAAAGATAATTAATGGCATGCAATTGAACAAATGAGTCATCACCACATTGAACACATCATAGAAAAATGCCTATTTAAAAAATTATTCAATCACTAAGAATGAAAGATAAATTCTAACAAAAGGAAGTAAACTGAGTGATATATATGTTATATATATTTTTTAAGGTTCTTTGAATATATCTATGTTCTGGCTCATCAGTGGGAAAAAAACAAACTAACATTTTTATAAAAATTAAAACAACGGGAGACACCTGAAAACAAGCTACATTTCAGATAATATGCATTAACATAAATATGTGGCATGACCAAAATACTCTGGTTATGTCTGGAGAATGTCTTCATATTTTAAAGGAAAAAGCTGAGATGGTTTTGGCATAAAGTAATGTCAATAATTTCCTTTAATATAATTCAAGAGGGAAAGTGTGAGAATGAGAAGAAAGACAAAACAAACAGCTAAGCTTTGCTACTGGGGGGAAGTACTCAGATGTTCATTATACCATCTTTTACATTTTTCATTAAGTTTGAAATTTTTCAAAATAACAGGAAAACAATTAAGTTCCTACACAGAGCCTACAAAGCTTCTGTGAAGACCTGGGTTCAAACCCCAGTACCATGAAATATCTTATGTCACAGAAAATGGCCCAATTCCTTCCTAGCTCTAAAATCCTATGGGCCAACATCATCTAAAGGTTTTATTATTACACCGCTCCTGGGGATTATTCCAGCTCTTCTTTCTGCATATCCTCAAAATAACTAGAACTCCTACTCATAAGTAAAAGCACACAGAGCTAGACACATAAAAGTACATTTGTTATTTTTCATCCTGAAAGTAATTACAGCATATATACTGAGTATCTTCAATTAAAATCACAAATTTAATTTTTTAAAAAATATCTGTAGCTATGAACTAATGGAACTCATCTTTACTCGTGAATTACCAATTGGCTACTAAGGCAATTTCAAAAAATACACAAGTAAAACTAATGAAGTCAATATTCTTAGAATCATTATGTAACTTTTCCTATGACAATCAAGAAAAACTTCTCTGTCATAAGCCTTGATTTGAGAAACAGAACGCTAGATTTCATATACCACATAGTATATCTCTGCTTCGATAACTAACGTCTGCGCCCTTCAGCTTCTGCTTAAAGAGACTAGGTCACACTGTCCATGTAATTCTATGCAACCGTTCTACAGCTCTTAGGACTCTAACATTTCTCTTGAAACAGTCAAGAAACACTTACTTCCTTCCTCGAAATAATGGCGTTGTCGAGGTCTGTATTGGACTGACAGTTCCATATGTCAGGGGCTGTAAGGACACAGCTCTAGACAAACTACCAAAAATAAAGAACAGTATTAACGTAAATGTTTTTCCTTAGGACCAAAAATTCCACACAAACTCAATGCACTACTAGTCAAAAACAAGGTTTGATAATATTTTCTCTATTTTCAAATACTGCACACCAAAACATTTATTAAAGAGAGAACAGAACTTAATAACAATGTCTGATACAACACTATACTTACTCTACATTTTGAAAGTTGAACTGTGCATCTATAAGTTGCTGGTGTGAATAAAGAGTTGGTGAGAGAGCAAAGAAGTTATTATGCTGTTGGTGGCTTGGAGTGAAGGGTGGACGACCCAGAAGTGAGTTTGGGAACATGCTCTTGTTCACTAAAGGTGAACATGTATTCTTCTACCTATAATTTAAAAAAACAAAAAACTATAGCTTAAAGACATAGATCTCTTTGATAAGTATTATCTACTACTTAAAATAATCAGCTATCAAATTAGTCATTTCATTTGCGAAATTACTCCTGAAAGTTTAAATAGGTTATAAGTTCTACTATAGGAAACAAATCACTAGCAATTCATTTAAAAATCTAAATGAATTCAAAGACTTTCAGTATGTATTTCTCAAAATTTCTGTTGAATATTCTCTAAGTTAATAGCAACACCACTTTTTATCACCACTATTCTAACAAGAGAAGTTATTCAAAAGATTTAATCAAATTGCTCAGATCCTTATATTTACTCACAACTTAACTCATAAAAAGGCACAAAGTATCATGCAATAATCTGATACCTACAATATGGTACTTTAGATATCTAAGAAATAAGGAATGTATGTCACCTACCAATTCATAAAATTCCAAGACTCTTCTCAACATCTATACATAAAAGACACAATAAAACAGTGTTGCTCCCTAAGGGAAGAAAAACTATAGAGGGCAATCAGAACATATCACTAACTTAGTGAAACACTAGATGCTCCTTTAAAACGATACTCCCTAGCTTCCTTCTTAAAACAGGTAATTAGAAAACTCTTAACTGAGAAACAGTATAAAACCTACCAATAAGCAAAATGATACAACACAGTAAAAGTTAAGGCTCTAGCACCAAAAAGAGAATTACTTGCTTAGCCTAACTAGGAAATGTAAGTCGCGGCCAGCACCACTCATGTACATAAAGCTTCCATTTAGACTGCTAATAGCGCATGCTTAAAATGTGGCATCCACAGATCACCAAAGAGGGAGGGGAAGAAATGAGAAGTAAGCAGAGGAGGAAATATTAATACGTCAGGCAATAAAATGTCTCTGGACGTTCTGATTAATTGCAACAATGGAAGACGCAAGACACAAATTAATGCCTTTAAAGTTTTAAAGTTTAAATAAAATGTTCTTAAGCCACATGGCTCACCCTGTCTACAGTGGATATAAAGAGTAAAAAGAGAAAGCTGAGGCAAGGGGTACACAAGCAATCCCAGCATTCAGGAGACTGAGCGGAGGTGTGAAACGCTTTCAGCCAGGGATGACACACAGAAACTGGTGGATCACCATAATTCAAGGCCAGCCTGGGGTACATAAAGTTTCAAGTCAGCTAGGGTAACACAGTGAGATACTGTCAAAAAAAGAAAGGAAGGAAGGAAGGAAAAAACAAAAGAAAAGAAAACCAAGATTAGGTCAAATTGTCAGAATAAGAAAGAAGTTGACAGTTGCTCAAAATCAGTCAAGATAATAACTAAGAAATGCAAATAAAACAACTTTAATATCACCTTACCCCAGTCAGAATGGCAAAGATCAACAATACAACAAATACCAAATGCTGGAGAGGCTGTGGGACAAAGGGAACTATCATTCATTCACTGTTGGTGCTACTGCAAATGGGTCCATGCGCTCTAGAAATCAGGGTGGAGAAACCTCAAAAGGCCAAAAATAGCTTAGGGGGCGGGGGTAGGGGGGTGGGGCAGACACGCCTTTAATCCCAGCACTCAGGAGCCTGAAGCAAGCAGATCTCTGTGAGTTTCAGGCCAGCTTGATCTACAAAGAGACTTCCAGGATAGCCAGTGTTACACAGAGAAAACTTGTCTTGAAAAACAAACAAAAAAGCTATATGTACCATATGACTCACAGTATTTGTTGTATTTATATATTTATGTTATGGATTTGTATACTGACATGACAAGTTTTATGCGTATATCCTTTAAATGTGTAAAGGATGACTTGGGTTCAAAAAAAGTACAAAATTTTCTTTTCTGATAAGCAAATCAGAGAATGAACTTTTTTAATAAAAGAAAAATAATACCTGGACAGCTAAATCAATTAAGAGAATAAAACTAAAGATTGGAAAAACTGAAAGAGTCAGGATGGGGGTGGGGGTGGGGAGCAAGGGGGTGAAGAGAAACTAAAACTCACACATATAAATTCTGTTTCTTGGCTTTTCAATTCTGTGGATTAAGATTCCCTAGACTGACCACATATACTCAGATTCATCAAAAGTTGTGGACAGGCAACTTATCACCAGCACCAGATCTCATTCCAAATGCCTGACTCTAATTTGTGTTACGTATAGGAGATAAGTCTGTCAAATTCCCCCACTAAGTCTATACTTCCTGCGTTAGGGGTTTTTGTTTGTATTTATTTATTTTTCCTTACTTAGTTTTTTGAGGACAGGGTTTCTCTGTGTAGCCTTCGCTTTCCAGGACTCACTTTGTAGACCAGGCTGGCCTCGAACTCAGAGTGATCCACTTACCTCTGCCTTAACGAATGCTGGGATTAAAGGCGCCACCACACCCAGCTCGTTTTAATTTTTTTTTTTTTAATCAGTATCACTGGCCTGTACTCTCTGCATTTCACTGCTCAGAGGGAAGTGTTAGTTAAGATTTGGTTCCCTTTACTCTGCTTCCCTGAAGTAACTTCTCATTTAAAAACAATGTTAAAAAAAAAACCACAAAGTTTTCCATAGGGCTTATGAAAAATGCCATTATGCCAGGCAGGTGCATGCCTTTAATCCCAAGGACAGCCAAAGCTACACAGAGAAACCCTGTCTGAAAGAAAAGGGGGGGGGGGGAGAGAAAGAAACAAAGAGCGAACTACAACTAGAAAGTTCAACTTCAAGTCATGCACAGAGGCATACACCTGAAATCCCAGGGCTTGGAAGGCTAAGGGAGGATGATCAGCGATTTGGGACTGGCTGGGAAGACACAAGTTCACACCCAGCCTGGATATAAAACTGTCTCAAAAAACAAAGCAAAGTTCTATTTCAAAACTAGGAGTGGTGGTGCATTCCTGAAATCCCAAAACTCTGAGGCTGAGGCAGGTGGATCTGAAGTTTAAGTACAGATTGGGTTCCATAGGAGTGAAAACTTAACTCTCTAAAAGCAAACAAGGGAGCCAGAGTGCTCAGGGGTCAAGGGCACTGACTGCTCTTACAGAGGACCTAGGTGTGGTTCTAAGCACCACATGGCGACTCCAGCTCCAGGGAATCCAGTGCCTTCTTCTGACCTCCCAGGGCAGCAGGCATGCATATGATGCATAGACATAAAATAATAACCACATACAACAGCAGATCCTTCTACTCCAGGTTCATTTATAGAGGTCCATTGTTCAACACCTAGACAACTTATACCTACAAACAATATTATTTTTCTTCTGGACCCAAAAATAAAGTCCTATATGTCTGCATTCCAACTTAAAGATGCAAAAATGCCAACAACAAGCTCTCATTTTTATTTCAACCCCATTACACAACCAAATCCAAACCAAGGAGAAATCAAAAGATGATTTGATGCCCAGAACTACTCTACCACATTAAAACCAAATGATTCTAGGCTTAAAATTTCATAGCCAAAAATTTACTCTAGGACACCGTATCTAGTTCAGGATACTCAGTGGAAAACAAGCATTAATTTCTATTTACTATTCTACTGAGAAAGGGTCTCACTGTGCAGCCCTGGCTGGCCTGGAACTCTCTATTTAGATCAGGCTGGCCTTGAACTCACAAAGATGGGCCTGCCTCTGAAAAGCATTCATTCTTCTGGAATCCTTCTAAAACAAAACACTAGCCAGACTCTTGGAATTTTGACCCTTAAGTGAAACTTAACTGGCAGCCTTCAAAATAGAACCATTCCTAAGAAATTTAACCAACAGCATCCAATGCCAGACCCCATAAGTAGCCCATATGACCATCTACAGATAAGAGGCCAGCCTGGTCTACAAAGCAAGTTCAGGACAGCCAAGGCTACACACAGAAACCCTGTCTCGAAAAAGCAAAACAAAATCAGAGTCTATATTTCTAGATCATGGTCAATCAGGGCAAGTCACACCAACCTCTGTTTCTATTAGCAGTTACTAATCAGTACAAATTAAGAGTGTTGATAGCAGCCGGGCGTGGAGGCGCACGCCTTTAATCCCAGCACTCGGGAGGCAGGTGGATCACTGTGAGTTCGAGGCCAGCCTGGTCTACAAAGCGAGTCCAGGACAGCCAAGGCTACACAGAGAAACTCTGTCTCAAAAAACCAAAAAAAAGTGTTGATAGCATAACAAAGCACTGTAGTACTGAACTACATACCTCGATCGTAGTGTAACTGTATACAAACCAACCTACGATACTAAACATCTGTTAAGTTTCCAACCTGGTTTGACTTGCACAATTTCTTCCTCTTTTTCTTTTATCAACAATCTAAACGATTCTTTTAAACAAAGCTGAAAGGATCGAAACAAGAAGGAGAACTTAAATCTTTCTCTTTTCTTTTACCCACTACGGAAGTATTTCAAACAAAGCTCAAAGAGGCAAAACAAGAAAAGGAACGTAGATCACAGGTGCCGGGAAACACACGGGCTCTCGTGTTCTTAACCAGATAAAAGGATGGGGGAGCCTAGCCACAAAATCTGAGAAACGTGTTTTCAACCATCAGCCGGTCCGAACCCGAGGATAAATGCCTTCCGCACTAGTTACTTAATTTCGACATTTACCTTGGTTCTCCGCTGCCTTTTGGAACACCGGGCGGGACTATCAAGGCAGTCTTAACTTTCTCGTTCTAGGGAGTGAGGACAGGGCGGGAGGCGCCGTGAGAACTAGCGAGAAGCCAGAGGCTCCCACACTCTTCACTAAGTCCAGCACCCGGGGAACGCCCCTAGTCCGGTGAGCTACACGAGACGCCAGGCTCTCCCGCGCAAAAAAATAAAATTAAAAAAATAAAAAACCCACAACCCCGGTTTCAGAAAAGTTGCACGCGCCCGGCCGGGGACCAGGGCGTGCATACACTTGCATCCCCCTCCGAAGCCCCTGAACTCACCGGCGTCCACGCCGAAAGGGCCGAGCAGGGCCCAGCGCCACTGCCCGCCAACACGTTCCCGGGCCCGAGCTGCCGCCCGAGCCGGCCGAGGTGGGAGCAGCCCGCCGCACGGCGAGGCCCAGCTCGGGCGGGCAACCTAGGACCGCGCAGGGCGGCGGAGAGGTGCGAGCCGATGAGGCCGGGCCCGCGCGGGCGTGGAAGGCTGGGGAGGGCGGGGAGGGGTGGGGGGGGTTGGCGACAACAAGAAAGAAAGAAAAGAAAAGAGCGGAAGACCAAAAAAGTCGCCAAAAAGGCGGCGTAGACAGACAGCCCTGTCAGAGATACCCGGAAGATCGGCGTGACCCCGGATGGGAATTATGCAGCGGGAGCGAAAGGTTAAACTTCCGGCAGCCGACTCCGCTGTAGGCTCTTTTTTTTTTTTTTTTTTGCCGAACTGCGCAGGCGCGAAGCTTTCCCTGCCTCGCGCAGGCCTGGGAGGCGCATGGCGGCTGCCGGCCGCGCTGGGAAGGAGGCGGACCGGTCCCCGCCACGGAGCTGCGAGCCGCCCGGGGTGCGCGTGCACCGCGCCGAGGTCACGTGCTGCAGCTCCTCTGTAAGCCGTTTTCCGGCGGGCCTGTCCTGTCCATGGAGTGTCTTCCAGGAGGTATCCAAAAACTAACCTCCCCCTTGCCGAAAAGATCAGTATTAAGTTTTAGTTGGTTTTCTCCTCCAAAAACAAACAAACAAACAAACAAGTGCCCTTAATGCCCCCAAGCCCTCTCCATGCCCTGCCTGTAACACCTAGCACTCACTGGTCCAACAAATTACTGTTTGTCGTTGAGTGAGCTTTAGTATCTTGCGAAGCTGTCTAAATCGCTTTATTTGTTAATTTAAATCTGTTAACAATAGCCCCGTATTGTCCAAGTAGGAAGTATAAAAATTGGACCTCTCATATTCCTGAAATTAATAATTTTTGTCCGTCTTGTAGACTTGCTTGCTTGCTTTTTCTATTTTCCAGATTTGTTATTTTCCATGCTTTTCGTTAAAATTTTCGTTTTTCTACTGTAACTCACAAACTGAGGTCGTCGTGATAATACAGTCACTTGGTAATGTAGGATTTAGCTGAATCCCACTTATTTTGATAGGAGTTTTCATCTTCTTTGACCAGTAAATTCTTTTATCATTTCCAGCTGTCAATAGTCTGGTCAGTTGGTAATGTTATCAACACTGCTACGATTTCCTGCCTTGCTTATCCTTCTAACTATAAAGAAAGGTATACTGGACGCCTGCGGCTGTAGGTCTGCAGTTCAACCCTGTGTCAGGCCCCGGGGTTCAATACCTCGTGCTGAAAAAGTACTGAAGTGTGACCATAGCCATGGCTCGTTCCCTGTGTCTTGCGGCTGCCTGTGTTTATCTCCTGTGAACGGTTTACTCATCCGTTATGGAATGATTTACTTTGTAAAGCTGCCCTGTTCTTTGCTGGTATTATTCCTTACTCTAGAGTATGCTTTATCTGATCATAATGCAGGCATTCCAGCTTTGTGCTGCGTAGTACTAATGTTCACTTTAAAGGGAAAGTGTGTTTATTACTTTTCTCCTCGATATGACCAAAATACCTGACAAAAAAAAAAAAAAAAAAAAAGCAAAGACTTCTGTTGCTTAGGGGTTTCACACTTGCCCGGTACCAAATCTGTAGTACTCCATAACCATTTATACACTAAAATGGCTACTTTGAACCATGAAGCTTTGCTTGGGGCTTTTACATTTTCACTATCAATTACATTTGTATGCACTCACCCTCCAACATGCGCGCACACACACACACACATACACACACACACACACACACACACACACACACACACACCAAAAACAACTGTGACAGAGTTGAACTATGGCTCACATGTCTTTTTGCTTGCCTTCAGCCCTTTCTCATCCCCTGGCCCCACCCTTTCTTGGTCTCATTTCTAACTTATATACAACACCCAAACTATTATATCTTTCAACTTGCACAAAAATCAATTCAAACTGGATCAGAAACCCTATGTTACAACCTGAAATGTGCCTGGCATGGTCACACACATCTTTAATCCCAGCACTCAGGAGGCAGAGGCAGGCAGATCTCTGTGAGTTCCAGGCCAGCCTGGTCTACAAAGCAAGTCCAAGGCAGCCAAGGCTACACAGAGAAACCATGTCTCAAAAAAACAAAACAAAACAAAAAGACAAAAAAAAAAGAAAAGAAAAGAAAATGAAATGAAATCAAAAAGTTTATGCAAAGCTAAAGAAAAAACAGCGCACAAAATGGAGACAATCTACTCCAGCTATACTTGAGACAAGGCAGAACTTACAAAGGACTGCAAAAATGAAATACCAAGGAATTAAAACTTCCAACCAATAATAAGGCTATTGAACAGGTGACTTACAAAAGAAGAGACACAAATAACTACTTTTTAAAACTGTTCAACATGATGGCATCCCTAGTCATCAGAGAAATGTAAATTAAAATTACTTTTGAGAGACTGTTTCCCTCCCGTCAGAATGCCATCTTCAAGAAAGCTGTCAATAAAGCCTGAAGAGGATGCAGAGGGAAAGAGACCTTTATTCATTACTGCTGGGGGTGAATAAACCATCAATAAACTGTTAATGGAAATCAGTTGACTGCTCATCAAAAATTAAAAATAGAACTGCCGTATGACCAACTTTTCTACTCCTGGGTGTGTGTCCAGAAACTTCAATTATCCTACCATAGAGATAGTTTGCATATCCATGTTTACTGCTGCTCTAGACTATAATAGCAAGGAAATTAAACTAACCTAGACACCAAATGACAGATAAATGATAGTGAAAATATGGTACATCTACAAAATGGAATATTCATCTGTAAGTAAAAACAAAAACAAGTTTGCGTGAGGAAAATGGATAGACTTAGAAAGAATAATATTATGTGAGGTCACACAAACTCGGAAGAAGAAGAAGAAGAAAAAACCCATGTTCTCCCTCGCATGAGGATCTTTGCCCACAATTTATATCTGTCAACAGATGTAGATGAAGATGTTGGAAATGTTACAGCTCCCAGGGGAAAGGCTTCCCTAATGGAGATGTGACAGCTCTGCTTCTGTGGCAGGTGTGGGGTGAAGTGTGTCCCCTCAATACAGGTGTTACAGCTCTACTGGGGGGAGGGGTTCCCAATGTAAAAGTTAATAGCTCTAAAGGGAAAGGAAGTCAGAAGCCAGGAAATACCGCAAAGCCACACCTCACAACAAACCTCATACAAGAGACTTATTGGGAGGGAAGAACCCAGGTGGGCGGCTGCCTCTGCTGCAGTGAGAAGCAGAAGACAACTGAGCAGAACACACGGTTTAGGGAGGGTTTCTTGATGGGTGGGGGTGAAGTCTTCTAGAGTAGCCTGGGGTTGGAGGGATTATGTGGCCTGATCTTGGTGGAAAGCTCGGGAATTGGCGAGAGTGGTTTTTTTGTTTTGTTTTGTTTTTCCTATAGGGCAGAGCCTGGCCACTCTCCCTCCTCAGGGGTGCTGGGAATGGCCTTTACAGCTTATAGAGAAGTTGAGGGGTTGGCTATTGGAGCTTTTCAGGGAGGGGCCTCTAGCCAGAATAGGGGTAGAGCCTGGGAGCATGAGATCTCCAGAGGCAGCACTTACAAGGGGAGTCTCTACCCAAAACAGGGAAAGCCTCCCTGTCACTCGAGTTGGCATGAATAGCCAACAGGTGCACTATAATATCTATTCAATTTTTGTTTTGTGGTTTGCTTTCTAGAACAGGGTTTTACTATGTAGTCCTGACTATCCTAGAGCCATTTTTGTTGTTTATTAAATTACCTGTATTATTGCTTAGCTAGTAATCAATTAAGACACAGACCCTTTGTTATATTTTAAAATAGCCTTAGTTAACATGGGGCAGCGCAGACATTAATCCTCTAAACTACTTCCCATAGTGGGGCAGGTAATCCCATGCCGTCTGGCTCTAATAACCTCTATCAAGCTACCTCCCAACCATAATCCCAAATACTTGCTAATGTTCTTCATCTGGGCCAAATCTCCATCCACACTGGCCATGTGCTTCTCCACCTAACCCATGAACCCATGGTGGCCTTCCTCTCCTCTTCCTCCTCTTTAGGGTCTTTCTTCCTCTTCTTTTTCCCAGAATTCCACCCCCCTTCTCTCCCCCCCCCCAAACCTTAGCCACACCTGTCTCCTTTGCCCTGCTCAGGTGGGATGGCTTTTTATTAATCAAAAGGTAGGTCACAGAGACAGCAAACAGTAATTAGCATCAAAATACATTAGACCATCCTCTAACACATTTTAATAGCTGACAAAAGAGTCTTCAGAATAGTCAGATGAGATAGGGAAAGGCACTACACAATCATTAAACGAAAAACCTATTAGAGTTCTCTAGAGAAACAGACCTGTTAGAATGAACATATATAAAACACACACATACATATGAACATGTATATACATACACACATATATGTATATATAATATAATTAATATAATAATATATATGATAAATATATATACATATATATATATGGGATTTATTAGAGTGGCTTACATCAGTGGCCCAATTATTTCAACAATGGCTATTTCCTGAATCCAAGAATCTAGTAATCCAGTCCATAAGGCTGGATGTCTCAGGTGAATTTCGGTATACAAGGGAAGGAGGTTATAATGCCAAGGAAGGAATGAACTTGGGAAAAGAAAGCAAGGGCAAGCAGGCAGAGAGCAGGCTTCATTTTCTCATCATTTATACAGGCTGCCACCAGAAGTTGTGGCCCAGATTTAAAGTGGCTTTTCTCACTTCAGATTGTCCAATCAAGAAAAGTCCCTCAGCTGGGCATGGTGGTGCATGCCTTTAATCCCAGCCTTTGAGAGGCAGTGGCAGGCAGATCACTATGAGTTCAAGTCCAGGACATCCAAGGCTACACAGAGAAAACCTGTCTTGAAAGACAAAAAACAAAAATCAACAAAAAGGAAGAAAAGAAAAAAACTAGAAAATTCCTTCACAAGTTTACTCACCACATAGGGGGTTTAGATATAATTGATAATTGAGATATATGTCCCAGATATATTCAAGTTGACACCTTGAAAACCCATCACATCTACCAAGAGGATATTGAAATTATAAATATTTCTGCACCAAAACATAAGGACACCCAAATTCATAAGTCACATATTGACACTGAAACAGTGATAGTGGGTGAGTTCTGTCTTCCATTCTCACCAACGGATAGGCCATCCAGACCAGAACTAAACAGACAAATGCTTAAATTAAATGACATCATGTATCTAATGGACCTAGCAAATATTTACAGAACATTTCCCCCAAACACAAAGAATATGCTTTGTTCTCAGCAGCTCATGGAACTTTCCCCAAGAATGACTAGATATTAGGATAGATAACAAGTATCAAATTTAAGAAAATCAAAGTAACACCCTGATTCCCATCTGACCACCCCTGTAGATAGTGAATTATTCTTTCTATATTAATCAATACCATGAATTATTAAGACATTAATTTTCTTTAAGCAGCTAGTTCCCCAATGACTGACAACAGAGCGACTATGATTTATTTTTAAGCTGTAAACACTGTGCTGGGCAGATTCTGAGCTATTCTAATCCTAGTACCTTCAAACCCACATAAAAACCAATCACTTGCAAATCTGATAACTCCCTGGGCAGCTTCTGTTCCTATGGCCACGTGTTTGGCTATTCTCCCAGCGTCCACAAGAACATCTGTCTTCCCCTGTGTCTCCTTGTGAAAGAGAGAGCCTTTCTTTCTACTTTTCCCAGCCTTCCTTTTTCCATACCAGAAGTATTTATTTATTTATTTATTTATTTGAGAGAAGGTTTCTCTGTGTAGCTTTGGTGCCCTGAACTCACTTTGGAGACCAAGCTGGCCTCGAATTCACAGAGTTCCACCTGCCTCTGCCTCACAGAGTGGCTGGGATTACAGGCTTGCACCATCTCACCTAGCATTACCAAAAAGTCTTGCCTTCCATTTCCTGTCCTTCTGCCCAGCTGATTGGCCAGTCAGCTATTTACTGACAACTGTTCTGTCCACACAAGACATCCCTTCATAGACCACCAAGAATTAAAACTGGATATCAACAAGACAAAGTATACAAACTCATGGAACTGAGCAATTCACTATTGAATGAAACTTAGGTCAAGACAAATCAAGAAAGAAAATATCTTAGAATTGAATGAAAATGAAAACAATGTATCTAACCATGGGAAACAATGAAGGCAGTTCTCGGAGTTTGCCTACAGCAAAAAACTAAAGCTACTTTATATTACAATCTTACAATCTTAATGACACACCTTGAAAGCTCTAGAACAGCAAGAAAAAGTAATATCCCAAAAGACAGATAGCAAGAAATACTCAATCTCAGGGCTGAAATAAGTGATATAAAAACAATGAGAAAAAAACAATACAAAGAATTACTAAATTGACAAGTAGGTTCTTCAAGAAAAAACAAAGATTGACAAACTCATAGCCAAGTTAAATAAAAGACAAAAAGAAGATCCAAATTAATAAAACTAGAGATGAAAACGGGGACTGGGTAGTGGTGGCACACACCTTTAATCCCAGCCCTCGGGAGGCAGAGGCAGGCAAATCACTGTGAGTTCGAGGCCAGCTTGGTCTACAAATTGAGCCCAGGAGAACTAGGGCTAAAACACAGTCCTTGTTTCAAAAAACCAAAAAGACAAAAAAGAAAGAAAAGAGGGACAACACATCAGATACCAAGGTAATTCAGAGAATCATAAGAGCATAACTTTTAAAATCTGTACTCCACAAAACAATTTTCTGATATATATTAACCAACCAAAATTAAATCAAGATCAAATAAGCTATTTCAACAGACCCATAACTCTTAGTGAAATAGACACAGTAATTAGAAGTTTTCCAACCAAAATACCCCAGGGCCAGATGGATTCAGTGCAGAATTCTATCAGACATTCCAAGAAGAATTAACTCCAATACTTTTCAAATTGTTCCACAAATTAGAAACGGAAGGAACAGTTCCTAATTCTTTTTACAAGGCCACTATTACCCTGATACCAAAACTGCACAAAAAAATACAACAAAAAGAAATTTATAGACCAATATCCCTTATGAACATAGATGAAAATGTTAACAAAATGTTTGCAAACTGGCTCTTTTACTGAGACCTTCCAACATGGGCTGCCAAGACTGTGAAGAAGGCGGCCTGGGTCATCATCAAGAAGTCTTACAAGTGTCTGGGTAATGACTTCCACACCAACAAGCATGTATTTGAGGAGACCGCCATAATCCCCAGTGAGAAACTCCACAACAAGACAGTGGCCCTGTTAGGCATCTGAGGAAGTGATTCAGACAGGTCCTGTGAGAGGTATCTCTATCAGGTTGCAGGAAGAAGAGAGAAAGAGGAGAGAGAATTGTGTTACTGAGGTCTCAGCCCTAGACCACAAGATCATTGAGGTAGATCCTGACACAAAGGAAATGCTGAGGCTTCTAGACTTTGGCAGTCTCTCCAACCTGCAGGTCATTCAGCCTATAGTTGGGATGAATTTCAAAACACTGTGCATAGCCATTTAAATCTGTTCTGTCATCTTTTCAATAAACCTAAAAACAAAACAAACAAAAATGTTTGTAAACTGAACCCAAGAACACATCCAAATGCTTATCCACCATGATCAAGTTGGCTTCTTCCCAGAGACTCAGGGATGGTTTAACATATGTAAATCAATAAATTTAATCTACATCTAAACAGACTGAAAGACAACAACCACATAGTCATCTTATTAGATGCAGAAAAGGCCTTTGACAAAATCCAGCATACTTTTATGATAAAAGTTCAGGAGAGATTAGGAATACAAGGGACATATTTCAATATAATAAAGGTGGCTTTTAACAAGCCCACAACCAACATCTACCTAAATAGAGAGAAAAGCAAAACATTTCCAGTGAAATCAGGAACAAAGCAAGGATGCTCTCTCTCCATACCTAGTCAATATAGTACTTGAAATCTTAGCCAGAGCAATAAGACAACTGAAAGAGATCAAGGGATACAAATAAGAAAGGAAGAAGTAAATATATCTTTATTGACAGGTGATATGATTTTGTAGATAGAAGTCCCTAAAACTCCACCAGGAAACTTTTAAAGCTGAAAAAGACATTCAAGAAAGTAGTGGGATAAAAAAATTAACTCACAAAAATATATAAATCTTGGGATAACTCTAACAAAGCAAATGAAAGACTGTGTAATAAAAACTTTAGGACACTGACAAATTGTAAAAGATGCCAGAAGGTGGAAAGCTCTCCTGTGCTCAAAGATCAGTAGGACAGTGAAAATGGTCCTCCTGCCCAAAGCAGTCTATAGAGAAATGCAATCCCTATCAGAGTTCCAACACAATTCTTCCCAGAAGTTGACAAAACATTCTTTAGCTTCATGTGGGAACACATGAACCCAGGAGAGCTGAAACAGTCCTGAGTAATGAAGAACCATTGGGAGCATCACTGTCCCAGATCTCAAGTTGTATTACAGAGCTACAGCAATAAAAATAGAATGGTGCTTACATAAAAACACAGTTTGGTCAATGGGATCAAATTGATTTTTATTCAAGACAGGGTTTCTCTGTATATGTAGCCTTGACTGTCCTGGACTCACTTTGTAGACCGGGCTGGCCTCGAACTCACAGTGATCCCCCTGCCTCTACCTCCCAAGTGCTGGGGTTAAAGTCCTGCGTCACCACACCTGGTTTTACTTTTGGTCTCTTGTTAACAGAGAGGGGGGAGGGGAGCAGGAAGGAGAGAGGGAGAGAGAGATTGCAAAGAAGCTGGGAGGGTAGGGAGAGGATAGGAGGAATTTAGGGAGGAGAAAATTGTAATATGAAAAAAAATTCCAGATAGGCATAGTGGAACATGCCTTTAATCCTAGCACTTGGAAAGCAGAGGCAGGCAGATCTCTGTGAGTTCAAAGCCAGCCTGGTCTCCAAAGCGAGTCCAGTACAGGCAAGGATACACAGAGAAACCCTGTCTCAAAAAACCAAAAAGAAAAAAACTCCATTAAAAAAGGGAAACAGGACCTGGAGAGAGAGTTCAGCAGTTAAGATCAATTGTTGCTCTTCCAAGAGGCTCAAGTTCAGTCCTTGGCACCCACATCGGGGTCTCACAGCCACCTGTAACTCCAGATCCAGGGGCCAGGAAGGCTCCAGCTTGGGGGGACACAGGCACTCATGCTTACACACTTACATCCAAACATACACACCTGCATGTAATAAGTAATAAAAATTAATCTTAAAAAAGAAAATGAGCCAGTATCTCTTCTGGAATCAGTTGGGAAGAGAGGGCAAGTTTCCTGCTCTTGCCTGGTCTGCTTAAACCACTGTACTGTGATCTGACCTGGAAATAAGGGCTGAATGTGTGTGTTTGAGTCACCATGAGAAAGACAAAAACCTAATGAAGTTGGGCTAAGCAACCTTTCTTGAACAAATTATTCAAGATAATCTACCCAGTGAAAAAGGTCATGCTAGTCCTTGTACATAAACCATAAAATACTTTTAAGATCTTCAAAGAAAGAAAGAAACTGAAAAGACATGCTTAACATACATAAACATATTTGCAAATCACCTGCTAAAGAACCTTTTGCCTAAATGTGTCTTTAAGACATTCATACTTCAGTAATAAAATAAAAAACAAATGAACAAAATGTTTGGTGGATAAGTCACACTAAAGCCAAATACATGACAAAGAAACACAAAAAGATATAGCATTATTAATGATTAGGAAGAAAAACTTAAAACCACAGCCAAGAGAGCTGAGAGATTAGTCGGTGGATTAAAAGCACTCGCTGTGAATAAGGACAGAGTTCAGATCCCCAGAACCCATGTAAATAGCCAGGCTGTTGTGCCAGCCTGCCTGCAATCCCAGTGCTTAGGGAAAAGAAACAGAGGACCTGGGAAGCCCACACAAGTGCATGTGCGCGCGCGCGCACACACACACACACACACACACACACACACACACACACACACACACACACGAAAAACTACATTTTCCTATCTAGTTAATGGTAAAGTTTTCAAAAAATCCTAAACAGGCTTGTCGATCTATTCAGTTGTAGAGCAATTGTTTAGGCGCACAAGAACTAAGCATACCAAGAAGTGTTAGTGAGAACATGGAGCAAGTGAAACTCTTATGCAGTACTGTTGGATACATGAAATAGTATAACTGCCTTCTAGAACATCTTGACAGTTTCTGTAAAAAGCTAAGTATTCAGTTGAAGCATATTGGTACATCTGTGCAATCCCAGCACTTGGAAGGCAGAGGCAGTAGAATCAAGAGTTCATAACCAGGATAGGTGATAAGCCTACATGATGATTGCCAGCCTGTCCTGTATGTCTTAAAATAAGTTATGCATATATTTACATGGGCTCCTAGAACATTGAAAAGAAAGCCATGTTAATACCTAACCTTGTGGACAAATACTCCCAGTAACTGTATCTGTAATAGCCAAAAACTGACAGGACACAAAGTCCTGTCACAGGTAAATGGCAAAGCAAAACAAAATAAAAACCGTAATTTATCCATTCAATGGAATACTACTCAGAATAGAAACAAACAAACTACAGTTACTTGCAACAACATGGATCGAAGTTGCGGAAAGAAACTGGACCAAACCCAAATGCAACAAAGCAGCAGTGATTAGGAAAGTGTGTCAGGGGTGCCTGGCGGGTGGAGGAAGGGCAGGGAGGAGCAGGAGGGGGGATTGCAGAGGAGGATGAGGAAGCCTCTGAGAGTAATGCTCATGCTCCCTGCCTGGATTACTCTAGTTTGTGTATGTATCTGTGTGTAAGAGCTGCAACTCACCACGTCTCAAATACACCTAGAAAGTCTATTCAAAGCTCTTGGTCCAAAAAAAAAAAAAAAAAAAAAAAAAAAAGCTCTTGGTCCATGTTGCAATTAGACTAAATCTATGTGCATGGTTTTGTAATATGCTAGACTGGTAGGTTATTTATTTTATTTATTCATTCATTCGTTCATTCACTTTTCGAGACAGGGTTAGGGTTTCTCTGTGTAGCCTTGGCTGTCCTGAACAGTTTTGTAAACCAGGCTGGCTTTGAACTCACAGCGATCCACCTGTGCCTCTGCCTCCTGAGTGCTGGGATCAAAGGTATGTGCCACCAATGCCTAGCTAGACTGATCATTTAGAAATAAGGGTTCACCAAGTTACGAAGTTGTTTCCAGAGAGGATTAACTCCTGAGTGTGAGAACCACCCACCCCATAGGCTGGGAACCTATGTTGAGTACCACAAGCTGGGCGGTGGTGGGGCACCCCTTTAATCCCAGCAGTAGGAAGGCAGAGGCAGGTGGATCGCTTTGAGTTCGAGGCCAGCTTGGTCTACAAAGCGAGTTCAGGACAGCCAAGGCTACAGAGAGAAAGCCTGTCTCGAAAAAATAAATAAAAGAAAATAAAGAGTACCACAGTCTCTTTCTCTGTGCATTGAAATGTGAGAGACCCTAGCCATATGCTACCACCACCACCTATTGCACTGTGATAACCATTGCTATTTCAAATTGTTAGTCAAAAGAAAGCCTTCCTCCGTAAGTTGTTTGTTGTTGGATATTTAGTTATAATGACAACATAAGTAACTAATACAGCAGGCTGTTTAGAGAGATGCTCATAATCGCTAGCTTGCAAATCTTTCTTGTAACGAAAGAGGAAAGGAGTCTGTAGAGAGAATCTCGTGTGTACTGTATGGAAGCATCACCTGTCAATAAAAAGCTGATTGCCTATTAGCTGAGGCAGGAAATAGGGGGTGAGAGTTCCAGCAGAAAGAGATGAACTCTGGGATAGCGTTAGAGGCGGGAGATTCGCCCCAGACTCTGAGGAAAATGGGATGCATGAATGAAACTGAGGGGCAGTAACTAACCATGTGGCACATGTAGAATAGAATAAGTGGGTAAATAAGTTATGAGCTAGTTGGGGAGCGAGCCAAAGCTTAGGCCTAGGCATTTATTCATACATAATAAAGTCTCAGAGTTGTCCTTTCTGGAATAGGGTGCCAGAGGAAAACGTGCAGTTAAAGGAGTCATGAAGAAACTAGAAGGAATTTATCACAAGACCGAAAGCTTTCTTTCTGTTTCTTTCCTTTTTGAGACAGGGTCTCTCTACATAGCCCCAGCTGTCCTCCAATTCCTCCATCTGCCTGTTCTGCCCTCTGAGTGCTAGGACCACTCTGCCTGGCTCAAGAGCTCTTTCTTTGTGTATGAGTTCCATTAGTTCAATCACAAATCTTTCTATAAGGCTTCTTCACTTTTGATTAAACTTTGCCAATATATTAAAAATAATGATGATTCTGAAAAAATTACATTAATATATAGACTGTAATTTTATTACAGTACAAGACTAATTAGAATGAGCCAGGTGGTGGTGGCACACACCTTTAACCCCAGCACTTGGGAGACAAAGGCAGGTGGATCGCTGTGAGTTTGAGGCCAGCCTGGTCTACAGAGTGAGTCCAGGACAGCCAAGGCTACACAGAGAAACCCTGTCTCGGAAAACAAACAAACAAACAAAAAGACTAATTAGAATGAATCCACTAATGTGTCAAACAACAGAAAGAGTGGATACAAATAATAACTGCTGCATGCGGGGAATCCTAGTACTAGCCGGCAGAGGGAAGAGAAGCAGCCGTTCAGGAGCCTGCCTGGGCGGCATGGTGAGTTCACAGCCAGCCTGTGTTGCACATACTGACACTCTGTCTCAAAATAGCAAAACCCACCCAAGCAACAACAAACAGACTCGAGGCTGTGGCTCAGTGACAGAATACTTGCCAAGCATGCTGTGGGTCCTTTGGGTCCAAACCCCAGCCCTGTGAAAAATAATAATAATGAGTATTAATATATTCTGTGCCTATTGGTGCCTCTCGTGCATCTTGAAGATGTACAGATGAATAAGATTGCCCTAGTGACTGCCGTCATAGATATAGCTTCTACTTAAAGGGACGGTGCAGGAGCTTTTTAACATTTAGAGGACAATGGTTTTCATGCTAATAACCCACTCCAGCATGGATGACAGCTCACAAAAGCTAGAAGCCTGCAGAACACTGCGTAACGGGAAGGCAGCTCGTTCACCAGGTTGAAGAGTATCCTTTCTAGGAAGCCCAGTTGGTCCGCACCTTTTCCAAGTAGCTCGGCTTGTCTCTGCTTCTTCCAGGCAGCTCAGTTCAGCCAGCTCTGCCTTTTCTAAGCAGCTTCACAGGACTGAGAGAGTCTTCTCAGCGTTTCTTACTGCTTGTGTATTCAGGGGAGGGAGACACCTAGAGAATCTGATCGGTTTCAGGGACTTCCTGGCTTTCTGATTGTTTACTTCTTGAGCGTAACCAGTTTCTCTGCAGGATGGAATGTTTTAGAACATCGGTTTTTTTCACCTCCCTTTCTGCGTATTGAGAGACTCCTCTAACCGGTAAATCTGGCTAAGGAAATTCCCACTGACCTAAAAATAGTGTTGCAAGTCGTCTTTTATTCAATCTTCTTCCTTCTTCCTCTCCTTATTAGTTGGCACACACACACACACACACACACACACACACACACACACTAAGTCTTGAAATATTTTTTAATAAGTCCAAATTTTCTTAATTTTTATCTCTTCTTTTCCTTTTGGCATCAAGGAGTATCTGCAAAGCATGTGTGATTCCATATGGGCAAACTAATATCCTGGCTCTTAGCTTTCATAAATTTGAAAACTAAAAACCAAATGCAAAGTAGCGTCTGAGCAATATTTACAATGTAAAATAGGATTCAAATAAGTATAATGGGTAAATTTTACAAATGGAAGATCAACTTGCTAGTAAATGAGGATCTACAATAATATCTCCAGGGCAGATCCAAACATCTGAAGAGAATAACTAATTGAATGAGTTGATTAGACAAAAATAAAATTTCACTGAAACAAAAGTCACAGTTTAAATTAGTGTTTGTTGGTTTTTTAAGCCAAGAACTGAAATTATATAGGTATGTGGATTTTCATATTTTTGTACAAGTTAATAAATGCTAATATATGCAAAATATATTATAAAGACTTTATTTCTTATTCAATTATTATTTATATATAAACATATACAGACAATAGAAGATATGTACTTATTATTGGATCAATTTACAATACAACCTTCTAGGCTCACTTTATGTTGCTCACTTGCATGTAGTTTTAAAGATGATTACTTGGGATTAGATCACTTCTCAGGAGCTTACTCTCTGGAGAAAAGGGATTTTCCCTTAATCCTCAGCCACTAATTGTCTATAGCTCTTCATCACGAGGTCGGCCTTGAGACATTGTGCCCATCCATATTGGCATGTCAGTTGGTGGTGCTATTCTTTAAATATAAAGATTTCTTTACAACATTTATGGGTAAGGATATAGAGTCCACATTAACCGTCTCCCTTACCTCTTTGCTACTTGATTAGGTTTTCATTCATTCATTCACCTATTTGGTCAACAAACAAATATTTAATACTCTCTGTTTACCAGATCCTGTTTGGGGTAAATAGTCTCGATAAGCATGTCACCATTTAAGAGACGGGCATGTGAGTAATGAATGCCTAAATAGAAGAAACAGCTGTGTAGAAAAGGAGCCCAAGATTCAAGACCGGACAAGTTATAAGTAAGCAGGAGCTGAAAACTTTTCATCAAAGACAAAGGGTTAATTCAAAGAAGCCTGAAAAGGGGACTAATAGAAAAGTAAATTCCTGGTGCAGGAAGATAACACCCCTGGGTATCAAGTTTTAATACTTAGTTTCTAGATTTTTCAACTTCTGTTCTGCTTTGCTTTATGCCATACTCTTCTTACAATTTCTTCTTAAGAAAGTTCCTCTCAGAACATTTTGCAGGGTGATGCTAACCAGATTTTTTTTTTCTAATCTTCCACAGTGGGAGGAGGGGAGGGGGGGATGCAAAGCAGAGTTTGAAAGGAGACCTGCCACCTACAAGTAAGCACTTTGAAAAGAAACTAGATTGAAATACATCTGGGTATATGTCCAAGCTGCCAGAAAACTAAGAATAGGCCTCTGGAGTGGGGCTTCTGGTTGACAGAAAATAGAAATGTGTTAAAAATAAAATAAGAAAAGAAGAACTTCAGAGCCTTGGCTTTATTCGAAAACACAGCGTCCATTTGCCTATGCATTTCATCTTTATTCCAGCTTTGTCATTCTCCTTGTTGCCCAGGTCCTTGGACAAGGTACCTTTCTTTCTGGGGTGTGTGTGTGTGTGTGTGTGTGTGTGTGTGTGTGTGTGTGTGTGTGTGTGTTCAGCTCATTTGTGAGTAGGAGAGAGGGAGGGGCATACGTGTCCCACAGCGTGTGTGTTGGAATCATGGGACAGCAGAGGGTGTCAGTCCTCATCTTGTGTGTGTGTGTGTGTGTGTGTGTGTTCAGCTCATTTGTGAGTGGGAGAGAGGGAGGGGCGTGCGTGTCCCACAGCGTGTGTGTTGGAATCATGGGACAGCAGAGGGTGTCAGTCCTCATCTTCAGCCTTGTGTGAGACAGGCTCTCTCCTGCTGAGTGTTGAGTATGCCAGGTTAGCTAGCTTGCACACTTCCAGGGCTTCTCCTGTCTCCACCTCCCATCTCCCAGGGGCAAAATTAAGTTTGCCTCCATGAATGGAGAGACAAGAATTACCCCTGTGCTGGAATGTGTAAATTCTTGGTGCTGCTGAAAACTTAGTAATGCTAAACATTACTACTTAGTGTTATTAGTGCCACTAAAACTGTGTTAAGATATTATTATCAAATATTCAATAAAGTTCACTAGGAATGGTTGGAGTTTAGCTCAGCTGCCCATCTATTTCATATTTTTTATTTTGACTATGATTATAATCATAGTCATTTATAACATTATAACATTATTTATAATGTTACCATCTACCACTGACATGCACCAAAAAGCCAAACCAAGATTTATGTGAACTGCTCTTATGTACGCACCAGGGTCAGTGGTGAGAGATAGTCTCTGGTTCACCCGCACGGCTTGATCGCCGCTGTAACGGATGCACCCTAAGTGGGATTTCAGCATTAACATTAATATGGTAGAGCCAGAAGAAATGTCTGCTAGGTTGAACGTGGAAATTTTAGTTTCTGCAACTTACACAATCAGTCAGATGGCTCTAAATTTTAAAAACAAAAACCGAAGTATTGCTCTGGAGACCTAATTCACAGTGGACTTTAGCTCTCTCTTGTTTCAGGTACTCTGTGTGGAAATACAGTCAACACATTTCCACCCCAGGTCACCCAGGAAACAACTCAGACACTGGGGGAGGTTGGGGGAGGTGGTGATGAGGGCAGGGATAGAAGAGTGGGGCCAGCGTGTGAGGTGGCACCTAACTGATGGATAACCAAAACACTTACCAATCGATCTAAGCACCACCCCACACTTTGCATCTGAGAAGCAGTTTATTTTAAAACCAAAAGATGAAAAGCATGGGCTGTGCAGGGAAGAGACTTGCAAATTACAGTTGGAGAAGGGTTTTTTGTTTGCTTTGTTTTGTTTTGTTTTTTGTTTGTTTGTTTGTTTTTTGAGACAGGGCGCCTCTTGTAGTCCAGGCTGTCCTGGACTCACTTTGTAAACCAGGCTGGCCTTGAACTCACTTTTTAAAATTCTTTAGTGATGGAAACAAAAATACACCTAAAAGCAAAGTGTCTGGAGAAACGTTTGTTATTCCTATCTTGTATCACTCCTCAAACTGGACCTTGCATTTTAGTGCTGGGTCTCCAAAGACAACCTTGTTGACAACAGTTCTGTCCAAGGGCTATCCGCAGAGTGCCTTGTGAGTGTGAGCTGGTTGTAGTTACAAACTCTCACAAAGAGCGTGATCTTTGATCTCTCAGCAGTTTTCTTCTTGCCTGTGGCAGCTGTTACTTTTTGAGGACAGCGGTCAGTTCCAGCCACAAGGCGTGGCGTGAGGTGCATGATGACCGGCTTTGCTTACAGAGTAGCACCCAGCGCGAACCAGCGTCTCTTTCCCAGGTCTCATGACCTTGCCCCATTTCAACAGCGATGATCGCGCCCCAGCAGAGAGGAAAGAGAGTCTTAATGGACTGACCTATTGTGACTATACCACATCCGGAGTGATTTTAATCTTGTGGTTAGAGCTTGACAGACACACACAAAAATTCTGGCTGTTTGGAGTTGCTGGCTAATGAATGATCCTACCTGTCTATCTCAATATATCTATAAATTCACTGTCTTATGTTCTTATTTTCATATAGAAGAGGAATAGCAGTCAACTCACTGTTAAAAGTTATTTCTTTGCAAAAGATGGTATCCATTAGAGGCAAAAATCATAGTGCTTTAATACACATGCAGTATGATGAAATCTATAATATGAAAATGGCAAGATATGTATGCTATGAATGCAGAGAAAATTAATTACAGAAAGGGGATTGTTTGTATGACCATACTAAATAGCAATGTGTTTCTTGGAACAGCAGCTTAAACTCTCAGATCTTCAGAAGATCTTTATATCAGAATTGGATGCATTAGAGCGTAAAGCTTAATAATAACAGTAAAGAAATTTGTTTTGTTGTGATTCATACTGCCTAAGCATTTTTTACTAAAGTCTGACTTTATTAATTACTTCCAACAAAGGGAAGACAGACTGACCTTCTAGCAGCGTGTGAGATTTTCCACTGGCCTGCACATCTCTCCACCAGCCTCTAGTGCTTTCTGCCTGGAGGGTTTGGACTCGGGGTGGAATCCTTTTCCCAGTGGTAGCTGGGTAACTACCAGACCAGTTAAGCCAAGGTAGAGCCTTGAGAGGTCAGAATGCTGGAGGGAAGAGGAAAGAGGGTGCTTTTTTTTTTTTTTTTTGGTTTGGTTTGGTTTGGTTTGGTTTTTTTTCCAGACAGGGTTTCTCTGTGTAGCCTTGGCTGTCCTGGACTCGCTTTGTAGACCAGGCTGGCCTCGAACTCACAGCGATCCACCTGCCTCTGCCTCCTGAGTGCTGGGATTAAAGGCGTGTGCCACCACTCCCGGCGTGAGGGTGAATTCTTTATTTATTCTCCAGGTTTCCCCCTGTGGGCCAGCTATGTCTATGGTAGAGTTTTTCATACTCAGCCTTCTGTCTTTGGGTTCCACGAATTGCTGTCTCTCACTTCTTCAGGCCATCAGACTTTCTGAGCCTCGTCTACTCTCGGAAATGTTTGGAAGTGTAATCATACACTGTCTCTCCCTAGAAAAGAGCAAACGGCAAAATGACAAAAACCCCCTCTAAAGGCAGCACCAGAGCGCCCTAGACCCGCTCACACTCTTGTCAGCCGGGCCCTTGGCTGTTCTTCCCTCTGCCCCATCCTCAGGATCATGTCTGTGCAGTCAGTGCCAGGGTGGTCAAGTCTGCGGGAGGCTCCCCTCCGCACAAGGGGGGACGGCAATAGGAAGTGCTCCCTCGGTCTCTCTGGTTGAGTTGCTTACACCCTCCAGTCTCCAGAGGAAAGAACCAGCACACAAACACAAAACACATTTTGTGGGGGGAAAAGCCATGACCTTCCTCTGAGAAGTCCCCTGAGAGCTTAACTTGGACATACTATTATGCTGAAATGTGTTCTTCTCTCCACATGGGATAAAAGGAAAGAGAACAGCTGGAAGGATGGGGGGCGGGAGAAGTACACTGAGTAAAAAAAAAAAGAAAAAAATAGAGTGATCACCAGAGAGAATGACGGGGAAGGACCACTTTAGGAAAAGGACACTACGAACTAAAGCCTCGAAGCTCAGAAGTAGCCTTTAATCCCAGCACTTGGGAGGCAGAGGCAAGCCGATCACTGTGAGTTCAAGGCCAGCCTGCTCTATAAAGCTAGTCCAGGACAGCCAAGATAACACAGAGAAACCCTGTCCCAAAAAACAAACAAACAAACAAACAAACAAACAAACAGACAGACAGACAGAAGCAGCATTTGTGGAACTAAAACAAGGCCAGTGCCACAGGAGTTTTCTTGGCTATATAAAAAAAAGCAGGAATCAGGTGGAGTAAAGCATTTTTAGGTCACGTTACTAGTTTAACCTTTTTTCTAGATAAAGAGCGGATCGTCAGGGAGTTTAGTAGAAGGGCAGATAAGTGAATGGCCAAATATTTGGTTAGGATTGGGAAATGGACTGTGTGATCTGTTGTATGTCAACTCACTTCTCAGCCTTGTTGCACTCCAACTTTAAAAAAAAAATCATACAATATGTTTTAACCATGGTTTAATTCCTCCTATAGCCTCTCCCCTCCTCATCCACACAACTTTGCGTTCTCGTACCCTCCCTGACTCTTCGCTTAAAAACCACAGCCAAGGAGTACACATACACCCAAAACCTCCACAAAAGTGGAAATCAAAATAAACAAGCAGAAACCCAGTAAGACAAAAATAAAATAAAATAAAAACAAGGCAAAAAGAGATACAAAGACCACAAATACACTACTGGGTTTGTTTTGTCTTTTGTTGGCCAACTGCTCCCTCCCGCATCCCATGGCCTGCCCTGAAGTGTATACCCAGTGAGATTCCATTGGATAAAACCGAAGTTTCCTTTGCCAGTGAGTATCAGTTGCAGAACCTTCTTTCTTGATTAGGGGTGGGAGCTCATGTCCACTTCTCCCTCTCAGTGCTGGGATGCCTTTTGCCTTGAACTTGTGCGGGCCTCTGACACGTTGCTGCAGTTTCTGTGAATTCATATGTGCATCAGTCCTTTCGTGTTTGGAAGTCACTATTTCCTCGGCGGTCATCCATCACCTCTGGCTCTTCCCACCTTTTTCCCTGCTCTCACACATAGATCCCTGAGCCTTGAGAGGAAGGGTTTGGTGAAGAGAGCCCATCTAGAACTGAGTGCTCCAAAGTGAGCTCTCTCGCTCTGCGCACTGGCCAGCTGCGGGTCTCTGTATTAGTTCCCATATATTGCAAGAAGAAGTTTCTCTGATGAGGGCTGATGAGGCACTGACCCATGGGTATAGTAGTATTTCATTAGGAGCCATTGTATTGCTACAACAGAATAATTATTAGGTTTACCCCTAGGCCCATGATCTACCTAGTCTCAGATTCCTGGCCAATTTAGTAGTGTCAGGTATTGGTTCTATCTAGTGGAGTGGGCCTTAAATCCAATCAGAAAGTGGTTCGTTACTCTTATATCTGTGCAAGCAGGTCCTTATTTTAGGCCGTGGGGTTTATAGCTGGGAAATACGATTACATTTATCCTCCAGTAGCATGCAGAGTACCTCCCAATACCGTGAGCTCCAGTCAGTAGAGGTGAAGTTTCTAGTTGGGCACCAGCTCAGCTTCTCCATGTTCAATGACACGTGTAAGTTTTGTCTTCAGCAATAGGACCTTACCACCAGGGTGTGGGGAGTGGCAGGCTTTGCAGTAGCCTACTGTGTCTGGAGGTTTCCACTGGGGTCCTTCTGGACAACAACTCAACAAGGTGTAACCCATTCCTGACACTGAAGGTTTTACTTAGTGGCATGCGGTGTCTAGTTAGGGTATTGTCCCCTATTATATTTGGTGACTACATTTAGATTCCTTTTATACATATATGCGTTAGGAAGCGTCTACAGTAGGTTTCCATAGACCTTTTCAAATGACCTTGAGTGTGACTTGCCCCTCCCCATATTCCCTCTTTTACCTTCTCTTTCAACCCTCTTCCCATTTAATCCTCCTTTTCTAGTTTCTTCTTTGTCTTTCCATAACAATATATTCTATTTCCCCTCCCTTGGGAGGTTGTCTTGCCCCACCTACTCCCTCACCAGATACCTAACCTCTGTGCTTATTCTGATTTTAACACACATGTCAAAGGCTTAGAGGCTATAGTGTACATATAAAAAAATACAAACCAGATTTATCTCTTGGGGTCTGGGTTACTTTGCTCAGGATAAGTTTTTTTCTTACTCCATCCATTTATGTGTCAACTTTTTCTTAACAGTTAAATAATATTCAATTGTGTAAAGGTATCACTTTATCATTCATTCGTCAGTTGACTAATGTCTAGACTGTTTCCACTTTCTGCCTGTCGTGTGCAAAGGCAGTAAGCATAGGTGAGTGAGTACCTCTGTAGCAGGATGAAGAGTCCTTTGAGTCTAGTTCAAGGATTATATGGCTGGATCTTGAGACAGATTAATTCTCACCTTCTGACTCCCATAGTGGCTGGACAAGTTTGTGTTCCCAGCAGCAATAGATGAGTGTTCTCCTTTCCTAGCGTCTTCATCAGCCTGTATTATCATTGTTTTACTGAGCTTGACCATTCTGTTAGAAGATGAAATCTCAGACTAGTTTTGATTTGAATTTCCCTGACGTCTAAGTGTCGTGATTTGAAAGAGAAAGGCCCCCATAGGCTCATATGTTTGAATTGCTTGGCCCCCAGTTAGTGGAACTGTTTAGGAAGGATTAGGAGGTGTGGCCTTGTTGGAGGAGGTGTGGTCTTGTTGGAAGAGTTGTGACACAGGTGGTGGGCTTTGAAGTTTTAAAACCCCATGACAGGCCTAGTCTCTGTCTCTGTCTCTCTCTGTCTCTCTCTCTGCATTCCTGCCTGTGGACCAGGATGTAATATTTCAGCCCCGTGTCTGCCTGCCTGCAGCCATGCTTCCTCTCATGTTGATAATGGACTAATCCATGAGACTGTAAGCAAGCCTCCAGCTTTATGTGAGCTTTCTTTGTCATAGTCTCTTCACAGCCATAGAACAGTAACTAAGACACTAGGGGTGATGGGCATTTCTTTAAGTATTTCTCAGCCAGCTGTGTTTCATCTTTTGAGAACTCTGTTTAGTTCCTGTACCCAATTTTTAAATTGTTATTTGTTTTTTGATGTCCAGTTTCTTTTAGTCTTTTATGTATTTTATATAATGCCTGTTTATAATATTTATAATTGGTAAAGGTTTTTTTTTCCAGTCTCTAGACTACTACTTCCTCAAATGATATTGTCCTCAGCCATACAGAAACGTATACACTTCATTTGGTCCCACTGATTAATTGTGGTCTTGGTGCCTGCATTATCAGTGTCCTATTCCAAAATATTTTTCTTATGTCAATGAGATGATGCCTATTCATCCACTTTCTCTTCTATTAGACTCAAGGTGTTTGGTCTTATGTTGAGGCCATCCAGTTTGACTAGCATCATTTGTTGAAGATTCTGTCTTTTTTTTCCAGTGTGGTTTTGTTTTTTTTGTTTTATTTGTTTATTTTTTGGCTTTTGAATAAAAAAATCAGGTGCCCTTATTTGTGTGAACTTCTATCTAGACTTTGAATTTGAATTCATCGATCAAAGTATTTGTTTTTATGCTTTTTCTATTACTATAGCCAAAAATGTATAGTAGGTCAATTTGAAATTTAGGGTGGTGATACATCTATCAGGTCTCTTATTATTCAGTATCGTTTTAGCTCTGCTGGTTCTTCATATTTTCATAAGAAGTTGAAAATTAAATTATCAATTTCTATGAACTGTGCTGTGCCCTCTATATATATTGTATCATATAGTACATATTGTTCCATTACGATATTTCTGCCTTGCTCACTACTCTATCACCAGCACCATTTAGTCATTACAGAGTATTTATTGAATGCCTTTTATTCTTCCATGATCTTGACAAAATGCCTTTGGGAGATGGAAGACTTCCCATTTTCATAGAGAACCATGATTTAAGAAAAGGATCCTAGACAAATTGCTGCAGATAAGTCTCTCTCCCTCTCTCCCTCTCTCCCTCTCTCCCTCTCTCCCTCTCCCCCCGCTCCTGTACAACAAATTGCTGCAGATAAATGTCTCTTAGTCTTTCTCTGTCTGTCTGTCTGTCTGTCTGTCTGTCTCTCTCTCTCTCTCTCTCTTTCTGTCTCTCTGTCTCTGCCTCTCTCTGTCTTTCTCTCTCTCCTGGACAACAAATTGCTGCAGATAAGTGTCTCTCAGTCTTTTTCTGTCTGTCTGTCTGTCTCTCTCTCATACAACAAATTGCTGGAGATAAGTCAGTCTCTCTCTCTCTCTCTCTCTCTCTCTCTCTCTCTCTCTCTCTCTCTCTCTCACACACACACACACACACACACACACACACACACACACACATACACACTCCTTCCAAATCTCAAAGAACACCAAGAAGGAGGAGCGGAAGGAATGTAAGAGCAGAATGGGAAGGAGTGCCGCCAGGTGTTTTCTGAGCATGACACGACCACTGCTGTCATGAGCTCACAACAGCTACAAGATCCAGTCGGTCAAGAACTCCTGTCTGAGAAACTACTAGCATTTGATGGCCACTAGGGGTTAGGAAATAACTTTTCAGAGGTGTGGCCACTGGTAAGTTGCCCATGTTTTTGCAGCCAGCAATAACTAGACTCAGTGGGAAGGAAGGTGAGAGTGCTTCTTGAGGATGTCTCAGGGGAGGGGAGTTGGGATGGATATGATAAAATATATTGCGTATATCTATGGAATTGGCAAAGGATATGTATATATGTGCATATGTGTGTGTATGTATGTATGTATGTAAAAGAGGGGCCAGTAAGGTTGCTCAGTAATTAAAACCACTTGATACCAAACCTGGTGACCTGAGTTCAATTCAGTCCCTGGCACTCACATAGTAGAAAGAAAATTAATTCCTTCAGATTGTCTTTTGACTTCTATGTACATGCCATGACATGTGTACACACATGCACATACACACACATGTAAAAAGAATGACAGAAGGAAAGGAGGGGCCAGGAAGAGATACCTTGGGACCAATCAAGAATAATCTAGATCCTGATTGGTTGGTTTGTTTGCTAGTTTATAATCATGAGCAAGGAACTTAATTCATCAGTTTAATGCAAAAGAAGTCAGATGTTTTAAGTACAATTTTTTTCCTCAAAGAGATACACTAGAGTCTGTTTCCCTGGCATTTCTGAATTTTGGCTTTATCTGGAGATACAGCAGAGGTAACCAAGTTAAAACAAGCTCATAAAGCAAGACCTCATGGCTGGGCGTGGTGGTGCACACCTTTAATACCAGCCCTTGGGAGGCAGAGGCAAGTGGATCTCTATGAGTTCAAGGCCACCCTGATCTATAAAAGCAAGTCCAGGACTGCCAAGGCTACACAGAGAAACTCTGTCTCGAAAAACCAATACCAAAACCAAAATAAAATGGCCTCACATGGGTTAAACATGAGAGATACCAGGTGGCTCTGGTGTGGCTTCACCCAGTTTCTGCCTAGTAACCCCATTCTTATTGCTGTCAACTTACATAAGGTAAGGTGGATTGTATCTGTGTGAAGTGAAAGTGGTAAATGAACAGAGAGAGCGGCTTGCTGTAGCTTCACTGGCCTGATACTGTAGGGTACTTATTTGTGAGGCCGAGAGGTCTGCTTTCACAGGCGTCAGGCTGGCGCGCTGCCTGCTCACTTCCCCCAGCTGTAGTTCTGTCTTGTTCCCTAGTTCTGCTTCTCTTTCCAGCCTGACACTGACTTCCTCCTCCGGGGAACTTGCCCTGGAACTCTGTCACCCCAGCCAGAGTGCTGAGCGCACACACAGGGGGTTTTTAGTGGGTACTGTAGGGGCCGTGTAACAGTCTCAAAAAGTTAATGAATGGATTTAAAACATTTTATGCAAGACGGTACAAGGTAAACCACATAAGCTGGAGTCCGCATGCTTCTCCTCTTCCTTTCTCAACTAGTCTACCCACGGATTATAATTGCTACTGGGTTGTTGTGCATTTTTCTCAGGTGTTTTTAAGTGCACAGGTGTACTGATTTCTTAAGGGTTTTTCCCCATATTTATGGAAAGGTAAAATTACAACTAATTTAGGTATGTTACCTGTGAAGGGTTTCTCCTTTGTTCTTGTTTTCTAAAAAAAAAAAAAAAAAAAAGAATTCATTCAAGAAACAATCAGTTTAAGCAGAAGTTTATTGAGTGAAGCATAGTACATAGTCCAGAGAGAGATTGGAGTAAGCTGACCTGAAAGGAGGTGGGTAGCAGCCCCTTGGGTTCTGCACTGTAGACTTTAAAGAATTTCTTATGAATGTTTTAAGGTTGGTGGTATACATTCATGGTGGTAAGGTGACCCTTTTGCCTCCCAAGTTATGGTAGACCAGATCTCCCTTTTATTGTATTCCTTCTCATGAGCTTCATGAAAAACAAAGTTACAGTGTAAATGGCATAATAGTGAACCCGTAGTCTTTTGGGAATGCAGACCCTATGGTGACAGTTTCAGGTCTGCCAGCAGTATAAATAATGACACAGAGGCTTTTTTAATATTCCAAGCTTAGGCCTTTTAGCTGGGCAGATTCCCAGCCATCTTTCTAGTTTAACCCAATTAATCCTGGAACTATGTTCCACCACGTCGCTAGCTCTACCTCTCTGCTCGTATTCACATCTGTCAATTCATCTCCATGTCGGGGAATTTCCCGCCTTTGCTTTCTTCTTCCCAGAGTGTGTCTCTGTCTCTGTCTCTGTCTCTGTCTCTCTGTCTCTGTCTGTCTGTCTGTCTGTCTCTCTCTCTCTCTCTCTCTCTCTCTCTCTCTCTCTCTCTCTCTCTCTCTCCCCTTCTGCTCTCCACTTCCTGCCCAGCTATTGGCTTTATTACATCCAGTAGGCAACTGAGGAAGGATGAGTGTTTACTAACTATAAGACCAGTGATGGGCCATAGAAATAACAATGCCAAGATCCAGCTAGTACTCAGCTCTCTGGGCTTAGTAATCAATAATCAAATAGAGAGTCACACCTTCATACCTTCACACATTGTGCCCCAGCAAGACCCGCCATTAGTGGGCATGTGTGTGGCAACTGGAAAGTGCCCCAGTATGTTCTGGGAAATAAGCAATAACACAATTGCAACATCGAGAATGTTAAAACACCAAGGGTGTTCTCACTCTCAGGAGACAGAGCTGCCGAGAGGCCGCTGCAGTTCTTCTCGGTGTTCTCATGTGTAAGTCCTTGCCTGACACGGAGGCAGCACTCCTACCACACAGACGGCTTTCCTCGGCTACCTCACGCCTCACTCCTTGCCCAATAGGACTAAGAGATCTAACTGTAGCTCACCGGCAATCCACGAACGGGGCAGTTTCTGATCTACTGGAACTGTCGGAACAATAGATGGCATGAGGCGTAACAAGTGTGTTGGAGGCTGTTGAGTGGGGAGGGTGGTCACCAGGACACGGCTCGGCTGTAACAAGTGTGTTGGAGGCTGTTGAGTGGGGAGGGTGGTCACCAGGACACGGCTCGGCTGTAAAGCGCTTACCTTGCAAAATGGGCTGAGTTTTCAGAACCCGTGTCACAAGAAGTCAGGTGTGAGCGTGTGCCCCTGTAGTCCCTCTACTGGGCTGTGACAGGCAGGCCACAATGGCTCACCATTAGTCTGCCAAACCTCTCTCTGGCAAGTTCTGACTTTGACACTGTCTCTCTTTGAGAGACAAAGGTTGACTGCATGCCTGAGAGCAACACGTAAGGCTGTCCTCTGGCTTATACACACAGACACATACATGCATATCCATATGTGTATCTGTATGCACATACATGCATATAAAGAAACATACATGTGCTTACACACATATATATGCATACACGACTATATATGTATGCCTATACAAACATACATGTAGCACTTTCTTTTAACCTCTATTTTATTTGGGGTGTTTAGGCCTCAACCTCCCAACTTTACATAGGAGACAGATGGTTAGTGGGGAGAAAGGGCCCATTTACTTTTCTCAGCTGTTGAGCACCATTTGGGTTCTTTTGGGCTATACCCGTCTCCACCAACAGCACCAGCCAGCAGTCTCCTCCAAGCCACTGCTCCCTGAAGCATCATTTCCCTCCGTCTGTCTGCTCGAAACTGTCTCTGGTCTCTTCAAACTGATATATACCACACACCAACACCACACACCACACAACGCCCTCTCTGTGCTTTTATTTATATACTCAGGGCTCTAGACCATGGCTCTTTGTGCTGCACAAGAAAGGCCGTTACCAGCTGCCAAAAGCCACTTCCATCCCGAGATTTTTTTTTTTTTTTTTTTGGTTTTTTGACACAGTGTTTCTCTGTGTAGCCCTGGCTGTCCTGGACTCCCTTTGTATACCACACTGGCCTCAAACTCAGAGATCCGCCTGTCTCTGCTGACTGAGTACTGGGATTAAAGGCATGCGCCACCCATACTTGGGATTAGAACAAAAACATATTTACATAACACAACTGAGTTTACAAAGAAACCATAACTTCTATTACACATACATGTGCTCACTCCTACAAATACATTCATACACATATGTGTATATGTATGCATATACACAAACATGTGTGCTCATACTCATGCACATACATGTACACATACATGCATATAGGTATACACATAGACACAAACATACATGTGCTCACACACATACACCAAGACACATATGCACATGTACACACACATACACAAACACACACACATGCATGCATGCACACAAGTTAATCAGTTAATACCAAGTGGCAGGTTACATTTACATATTAAAGCAGAAAGTATTGCATGGACTCAGTCTGCAGTCCTCAGCTATGGGATCTGTTTCATTAAGTTTCAGTTGTTTGAATTGATTATGTAGAATCTGGCTTGGGTGACACTACTTTGGTTTGGGCTGGTCAGCTGAGTCAAAACTCAGTCCAAAAACTAGTCTCAAGTTTCAGTGAGATGGCTCAGGGGCTAGAGGCATGTGTCACCCAGCAGTGCAAGCCTGACAACCTGAGTTCCGTTCTCTGTAGTAACAATACAGAGGTGGAAGAAGGGGACCGACTCCACATGCTCGCCTCGGTGTGTACCTTCCCACCAATATAACTAATTTAAAGACAGGTTTCCCATAATTTCTTTTTCCTTTAAAGCTGAATATATCTGGCCATTGTCATTGTTACTATACACACACACACACACACACACACACACACACACACACACACACGCACGCATATATGTGATTTCATATAGTTGCTTAGTGTCATAACATGTCAGATATCTACACTGGGTACTTAGGTTGTCCCCAAGCTTTACCATTGTAAATAAAGACACAATGAACGCTTTTGTGAAGATACGTTTGCATATATTGGGAGTGTTTCTTATCGGCTAAAGATTCAAATGTGCAATGGGGAACACTGTAGTGGTTCCCAGAAGAAGACACTTGGGAAGACACCAGTTGTAGTATTAACTCTGTCGTTCCTACTCTGTGAAATGCTAAGCAGGTCACTTGAGTCTCTGAAATTCTGTTATTTCCTTTGGGGGGAAATAAGGGAACTCCTCCAGTCTGTGAGTTTGTGAATGTTGTGAATATCAAATGACAGAATAATGCATCCTGGGTGTTTTAGGCTCACGTTGGGGCATCTGGTTCCAGTGTGCACCCTCTCATTTGGTTTCTTGTTTTGATTTTCATTCCCACCCATCTCCTCCTCCTCCTCCACTTCCTCCTCGTCTTCTTGTGGGGTTTCCAGGGAACAAACAAAGGACCCACCTAACACCTGTGCATCAAAGACAAACACTCTACCACTGAGCTATAGCCACCTCCCAGTTTAGCTGTAATAGGAGCCTCTCCTTAGCCTCGTCATGGTCTGCTAAATCCCAATAAATGACATGCACAGTTTTAGTGGTTGACTAAAACTGACTTTAAAATATCTACTGTGGAATTGAGTAGTAAAATATCACTGAAATTAAGTAAACTAATTCATTATATGGAAATAAGTCTTTGGAAGGGTAAACTCAGGATCCCACATTTGAATATCTTTAGAAAAAACATGAAAGTGGCTTATAATCATATATAATATGGAATACCTGTAGCCCAGAACTAAAAAAAGAAATGTAGTGCATTGTCAGTCTTTACTTCTGTAATGAAATGCTTGAAACAGTTAACTTATAAACAGAATTGGGCTCAGGATCTATAGGTTCAGCCTAAGGTCAGGCAGCTCCACTGTTTGCTCTAGTAAGGACAGTGGGTCACGACAGAAGTATGTGGTGAACAAACCATTTACGTCATGTCCCAGGAAGCAAAGAGAAAGCAAACAGGCCAGGGTCCTACAACCAACCTTGACCTACAGTGACCAAAGGTTCGGAAATGGTTTAGCATGTCCCACGATATACCTGCAGTGAGCTAAGGCCCCCTTTCCTAAAGGTTTTTCCACTGTTTAGTGGTACCACCCCGATGCCCAAAACTTTAACACATGGACATCTGGAACATATTCCTGTAGGTACTGTTTTTAAACTATTTTATTTAGGGTTCCTTAAGCCTCTACCTCCCTCCCAACCACCCAGCCCTAGGTAGGAGAGAAAGAAGGTTAGAAGGGACAGGGGACATAGGTTTCTTAGCTGCTTCCTGCTGGGTTCTTTGGGAGAATACCAATCTCAGTTGTCAGGATATCTAGCAGCTCAGCAACAGCAAACACAGAACGGTGAACAAGCAGTCTTCTCTCTCTTCAGTCTGTCTTCTCAAAACCCTCTTCCTTTCTCTGGGCGCTGATATTTATACCCTCTCCAAGTCCTCAGAATTAAGTTAGCTTCAGCTGGCAAAAACCATGCCCCACCCCAAATGAGGCTGCTATAAGCTGTGGATAAACTAAGGAAGTCCCATATCCCACACTTGAGATTAAAACAAAAATATGTTTACATAACATAACTGAGTTTTTAAAGACACCAAAACTTTCTACTACATATTACACATACAAATTAAATGAAATATTCTTATAAGGCCATAGGAAGGACAATTTACACACCCATGTTAATCAAAGCAATCAATTATTGGAATGCCCCCAATCGGTTAAGAAGGTGTTTCTATGACTAGTCTTGTTACCAAAAGCCCAGAGCTGGAATTTTCGATTTACTCTTGAATAGTTCTGTGTGTAAGTGATAAGCTACAAGCTTCTTTTTTTTTCTTTCTTTCTTTCTTTTTTTTCTTTCCCGCCTCCCCAAGTTTCTTAAAGAATAGAAATAAAAATATTTTAGTTCCTGGGTGGTGGTGGCACATGCCTTTAATCCCAGCACTCAGGAGGCAGAGGCCAGCATGGTCTACTGAGCTACTTCCAGGGCAGCCAAGGCTACACAGAGAAACCATGTCTCAAACATGGTTGAGACAAAACAAAACAAGAAACAACAGTATATATTTATATGTTTTAAAGGTTACATGAGGTAGTATATACAAGAAACTCACGAGAGGCCTGTAGAAAACATGATATTCAGCCCACATAACCAAGATAAATAGAAATAAAAATATTCTCATGGGAAGAGGCCTTGAACCAAGAGTTACTACTTCTCTGAACTCTACTTTCTTCTCTTGCAAAGTGCAGACATGAGATCTTTAAAGTCCTATTACTCAAAGCAACAATAATGATAGTAACATATAGGAAGTGCTCACACAGCCCAGGCACTATTCTCACTGGGTTTTTTTGTTTGTTTGCTTGCTTGCTTGTTTGTTTTTGTTTTGTTTTGTTTTGTTTTCCCAGAAAGGCTTTCTCTGTGTAGCCTTAGCTGCCTAGACTCACTTTGTAGACCAGGCTGGCCTCAAACTCACAGAGATCCGCCTGCCTCTGCCTCCCGAGTGCTGGGATTAAAGGCATGTGCCACCACCGCCCAGCACCACTATTCTCACTGTTATACTGAGTCACTGTGGTCTTCACAGAAAACCTGCACAGCCTTTGCTTTCTACTAATATTTGGAGGAAACTCCTATTTCTAATTTCATTTTACTTTAAGGCTTCTAAAAACATAATAGCTTTTCGTTGTTTTTAAAAACATTTATGTGCATGAGTGTGTGCGTGTGTGCATGTGTGCTTGTGTGTTTGTGAGTGCACGCACTCCTGTTTGTGCGGGCAAGCGTGTGGCATGGTGCATATGTGGAGATCAGAGGACATCTTGTGGGAGTCAGTTCTGTCCTCCCACCATGTGGTCCTGGTGATTAAAATCATGATAGTAGGCTTGGCTGCAAGTGCCTTAAACCTGCCCTGATGGTTTGAGTGAGACCAGCCCCCATAGGGTCATATGTTTGAATACTTGGTCTCTAGTTGGAGGAACTGATTGGGAGGATTAGGAGAGATGGCTTTGTCAGAGGAGGTGTGTCACCAAAGGCAGGCTTTAAGGTTTCACAAAGCCCAAGCCATAGTCAGCTCTCTCTGCCTCATGATTGTGTCTCAAGATGTGAGCTCTAAGCCAATGATCCAGTGCCAGGCACTCCTTCCTTCTGCCCTGCTCCTGCCATGATGACCATAGACTCTAACCCTTTGAAACTGTCAGCCCACAATAACCTTTCTCCCTGTAAGCTGCCTTGGTGATGGTGTATTATCACAGCAACAGAAAAGTAGCTAAGACACTTGCTAAGCCATTTCTTTGACCCTTAAAGCGTTTTTATTATTATTAAAACTTGAAAGGTCTTTTCTTTTTTTAAAGAAAAAAGTAAATGCCAAGAAAACTCTACATTAGTTATCTAATGGTATTCAACAAATTATCCCCAAAGCTTACTGCTATAGGCATCAAGCATTCCTTGTCCTGTGTAAATCCTGAGAGTTGGGAACCCAACTACAGTGCTTCTGCCTCAGGGTCTCTCGTGAGGTTACAGGGCAGTTGTCTGAATATACTGGTGAGCTTGTTCATGTAGATACTAGAATAGATTTCAAGCCCCCATCATACAGGACTTGAACAAGGTCTGTGTGATCTGTCTGGAATACACATCCTTAATCCCTCTGGCTGAAATTTAGTACATGTCTTTAATCCTAAACAATGACGTCTATTGAGGGGCAGACAAAGCGATGAATCAGAGAGAGATTTGACAGACTAAGTAAGAGAGTTGAGTGCAGTTGAGTTTGTGCAGTTCTGTTTGTGGAGTTCAGAGGCAGTTTTTCTAAGCAAAGCAAATCACTGAAAAGCAGAGAGATGCCAGTTTGAATCAGTCCTCTTGGAGAGGAGTCTGAAGCTGGAACATCTGAGTTGAACTTGGCAGCTAGAGCTCAGAAAGAACTAGAAAGGGTGAGCTTATTCACCAGTAAGTCTCAGAGGCTGAAAACATTCCAGGCCTAGGTTAGCAGATGGAGGCTGGAAGCTAAAGCCTTCAAGGTCTGTGCTTGCAGAAGATTAGATTGTATGGAGGCTAGAAGCTTCCAGGCCTAGGCTGGGGATATTTAGATAGAGACTCTCTGGCCTCAGTCCTCGTAAGCTTGGGTACAGCTCTCATCTTAATCCTTCAGCCCAGGAAATAAAAACAACATTTACAGAGGCCATTGTTTTTTTCCACATTATCTTTGCTAGAAGAAAGTCAAGTCTGGCTCAAACTCAAAAGGGAAGTCAAGCTCCACTGCTTAAAGGAAGAATATCAGAGCTTGAATAATATATCACAGCTGATCAGAGGCCACCTACAGTAAGGAAAGCTGTCAGCGTAATGCTTACTGCAGTACAACAAGCAGTGTTCCCTGCCTCAGCCTCCTGAGCACTGGGATTGCAGATGTGAGGTACCAAACCAAGGCTGAGGGGGCTTTATAGCCACAAAAGGCACAGGGAAGGATGGAACAGCTGGGTAGTCACTGCCTCAAGTTAGCAATGATTACATCTAACCTATCCTTCTTTAAAAATATTTTTTCTTTTTTTAAAAAATAATTTTAAAATATTTAAATTTTTTAAGGGTTTCTCTGTGGAGCCTTGGCTGCCCTGGACTTGCTTTGTAGACCAGGCTGGCCTGGAATTCTCAGAACTCTGCCTCCTGAGTATTGGGATTAAAGGAGTAAGCCACCACACCTGGCCTTTTTTTTTTTTTTAAACTGTTTAACCATAGTTAAACATCTCCCAGAAAGGTATGAGTCCATTTTCCCGTACTAACATCTACAATCAATATTGCCAGATTTTTTCACTTTTGCCAGACTCATTTAAGGGTTTATAGAAGCAGGCATGCATAAGGGTATTGCTTATCTTGTGTTAGAGGCACAAATGTAATGGGAAAATATCGCCTCTGCAGCCCCTCATTTGGTGGAGTGCTCATTTGGCTAATGTATCATTACTGAGGCTCTTAGAAAATGCAATAATTAAGTGAATTCCCTCAGGATTCCCAGGAGCCTCTGGAACAAAGCCAGAGGCTACCCTGACAGGCTACCCTGGAATCCACAAGGGCCACTTCAGTCCTGTGAGCCCTCTCCTCCCTTACTGCCCCTGGTACCCAGGAGCCACTTACACTCCTGCCACAGGGAACATGAGAGGATCTCATGAAAACCGCCACATCCAGCCTTCATCCATAAGCGCACATCCATCTCCCGTCCTCTCCCTTCATTATGGCTCCGGGGTGTTCCTCTGACACTATTCCCTAAGGTCAACTGATAAAGGCATTTGGGAGAAAGAAAGGTACTTTCATGATCCTATCAGTGGACCAGGAAGATGAAGAGGACTAAGGATGTGACTCAGTGGTAGAACCGTGTGTTGCTATAGACCACCTGAGGACACTTTACAGAGTCCTCACCAGAAAGGAAGCAGTAGTCGCTAGCCACGGCCCCTCAGACCTGGCCCCCCAGAACCATGAATCCAGTAGGCAGGACATGGGTTAGGATCTCCTGCGTGTAGCCCTAAGAAAGCATTGCCTTCTTCCTGCCTAAGACAAGTCCTGTCTCAGCGGTCATTCCTCTCTGACCCTCCCACGGCTCTTGCTTTATAGATGATGACTTCTTTTGCCTCCTGGTTAACTGCACTTCCTTCCTCTTGCCCTCGGTTCCGCTTTATGTAAGCACACACAAATCCTCCATTGAGTCCTTAGTCTTCTTTTGCTTATTATGATTTGTTTTCAGGACCAACCATCACTTCCCCAGAAAGGCATTTCCTTTTACCCAGAACACTTCTCCTTTTCCTTTGTAGCACTGACAAAACCAGAATTCTACGACGCCACTATGTGTGGGCCTGCCCTGCTCCTGTGCCGTCAGCTCGAGCAATCACAGGACACCTCTGAGCTTGTCTGCCTCATAAATAAGTGATGCCCAGCCCAGAGCCACACACTCCCACCTTTGGTCTATACACCTGCATCTGATGAGTATTTCCAAATGGGAACTCTGCTGTTGTCTGCCTCACCCCTGTGCCCCGCCCCCACCTGCAAAGTACCATTGGATCCTGAGCCAGCAGAGCAAAGACCAACTCAAAATGATCCTGGGAAAGCAGCTCCATCTTGCTCCTCCTCAAAAGCCAAAGGAATACTGCTGTGGGGTGTTCAATGAAGAAACTGCATCCGTGTTAAAGATCCCAAGGAGCGTTTGACCTTGGCTAACTCAATCACCATGATTGTGGATGGAATCCTGTAGGTCAAGAGCCAAAATCATCTCGGAGTGCTTCAGAGCCCTTTAATAGCCAATTAGCTACCTTTTGTATCTGACCTGGCATTCTCCCGAGTAACAGACACATTTGTTGGCTGCATGGCTGAGCTTATGGGACCTCTACCTCTACCTCCACTGTAAGGCCGTAACACCTGGTTTCCCCACTCCCTGCCCCCTTTCGCTGTGGCCTGGTTATCTGATGATGTACTGGGTTATGTCTCTCTTTTCTTCTGTGACCTTAAAAAGTCATGTAACTCCTCCATATGAAGCAAGTCATTCAGGAGGCCTTGAGTCCATGATCCTTCATGGCTGTGATCATTCATATGCAATTCAGAATAAACTGTGCTCTGGTTTCCTTCAAAAGCAGAGCCATTATTTTATGCTAGCCCTACCTTTCCTAATACAAGAAGCAAGAGAGGAAAAATCCAATAGGCTAATGTTGTTGTTAACTGACAGCCCTGGTGAAAAGAAGTGGCAGGGGCATCAGGCTTAGCTCAGTGGAGGCCACCTGGTTCGTGTACTTGAGGCCCTCAGTTCTATCCTGAGTGCCCCCCTCCACCACACACACACACAAAGCGGTGAAAACTTTAGATTCTAAACATTAGCATCTGTAAAGGAAGAGATAAACGTTTGCAGCTTCATTCATTTGTTGTTATGGCTGTTTTCTCCTGATCTTTTTCTTCCATGAAAACACTTATGCCTACTGTTTTAAAGGAAAGGGACTGTTGTGTTTCCTGAGCATTTATGATAGGCCAGGCACTAGCTAAATGCCTTATTCGCTTTCTCCCATTTGATGTAGTTTTCTTTAAACCTGACAAGACATTCGCATCCCCATCATTGTCAGTCTGACTCCACATAAGAAGCACTATGGAAACACTCCTGTGGGTGTGTCTGAGGGCTCTTCCAGAAAGGTTTAACTGCAGAGGGAAGACCCGCTCCTAGTGTGGGTGGCACCCATGGGATGGGGAGGGAGCTGGCCAGCAGCACTCATAGTCTCTGCCTCCTGACTGGAGACAGCACAATGTGGTCGGCTTCCTCACGCTCCTGATGCCATGTCTTGATAGCCGTAATGGATGGTACCTTCAAACTGTGAGCCCAAGTAGTCTTCCCCTGTCGAGCTGTGCTTTTCAGTGAATGTTTTATCACATCAATGAGAAAAGTAATTAAAATACATTAAAAATTAAATGACAGGACAAAACAATCAAATGCACCAGGAAAAAGAAATGTTACATTCTGAGAAAGTTCAAAGGCCCTGTACAAGATATGTGGAGGTTTTTGTTAGTTAAAATTAGGCTACAGGTCACCTTGTCTATGTGACCCTGAAAGGCTTTGGGCTTCCCACAAACTGCTCTTGCATCTCTCTTTCTGTTTCTCCCCTCTCCTCTCCCACATTTTTCCCTTTCTCTCTCTTTTTAAAAATTTATTTATTTATTTATTGGGTATACAATCTTTTGCCTGCATATACATCTGAACATCAGAAGAGGGCACCAAATCTCATTATAGATGATCATGAGTGCTGCTGGGAATTGAACGCGGGACCTTTGGAAGAGCAATCAGTGCCCTTAACCTCTAAGCCATCTCCCCAGCCCCCTCCCTGTCTCTCTCTTCACCCAACTCTCTGAGTACCTCTTTGCCCTTTTTCACCTTTGTTGGGGGCTGGTCTGGTGACATACAGTCTGATGCTAACTCCTGGCTCCCAAGATCCAGCTGCTGCCCAAGGAGCACACTTTCACCTATACCTGTCTTTGTTGTGTAAACCTTGCCTAAGAAATTATTTCTGCTTGACCAATAGAAAGCTGATCCCCAGGCAGGGCTCCGCAAAGGCTCAGGTAGTGGGTGGGAGTGGGGGCTGAGGAAGAGAAGGGTCTCGGAAGGAGAAGCAGACAGGTGTTGGAAGAGGAAGGAGGGAGCACCAGTGCGCCAGGTTAGCCTGGAGGGAAACACCTGGGCCGTTTGGAGGTCGGTCTGATGTACTGTGATGCTAGTTACTGGTTCACAAGATCTAGTTACTGCCCTGAATCTTGCCTTCCAGATGGGCTGAATAAATAGACCTGAGCAAGGCAGAAGGAAGCGGCAGAGTGAAGATTCTTGGGCTTTGAGCAGAGAGGATCCCAGGAGAGAGAGAGCGGATTGGTGGAGGATGATGGAGGAGGAGGGAGGAGGATGGAGGAGGAGGGAGGAGGATGGAGGAGGATGGAGGATGATGGAGGAGGATGGAGGAGGATGGAGGATGATGGAGGAGGATGGAGGAGGATGGAGGAGGATGGAGGAGGATCGCCACGGGATAGGAAAAGGGTCCCAGGGGCCCAGAGGAGGACTCGAAAGTTCCTCATGGAAAGACATAGCCAAAATGAACAACCTTAACAAGCATCTTGGCATGATGGACGGGAGGTAGCCCAAATAGAGATTATTAGAAGCCGATGGCACGGGGTGGAAACCGGGGGCTAATGGAGAATAGCTTCGGAGGCAATGCCTGCCTTGCCCCAGGTAAAGGCTTACTCTAAACTACACCAGGTGTCCATGTATTGATTGTAAAAGCGGGTTAGTTAATACCACTGCCTTCTTAACTACAGCCTAGTAATAAGTGTGTATTAGGCCATACTTTTAAATTAACCACAACAGCTAGATTGGCATGGATAGAAAAAGCAATCCAGAATTAGCAAGTATTTTGGAATTATGAACAGGCAGTAGCCCAGGTAGAAATTATTAGAGCAGATGGCATGGTATGGGGCATGGGAAGTAAGAATACTTCAAGAAATAAGGCTATTCTAAAATCTATCAGGTGTCTGTCTTTATTGATTGTGATATCGGGTTAGATAATATCGCTGTAATAAATATAAGGTTAATAATAAGCAGCATATTTTATATTAATCACAACAACCTTTCACTTAATCTGATTACTTTCTGCCTTTTCACTTTTCTTCTTGCCTGTTATCTTGTAAACCCCTCAACGACTTCATCGTTCTTTGGAGCCCCAAAGGCTACTGGCCGCCCAGCTGTCAGCCCCGTGAAAGCAAACAGAGAGAAATGCGTCCGTCCCCCTGAGCTAGAATTAGTTGGCAGCCGGGTGTTGTGGTGCAGTGTGCAACCTAGAGATAAAGTCCCAGATGCTCACCAGGCTTTTTAGCTAATGACAGCGTTCCCAGAGCAAGTCCCAACATTTGATCCGATTACTGGGCCTGCTGAGGTTCTCCAGGGTCCATGTTGGGTAAGCGGCTTGTAACCTGAGGACTTGGCGTTTTATCTGCGCAAAAGATGCTGCAGAGAAAAGTTTCCTGACACTTTGGATGGTAAGAACGGAAACCTCAAAGGGCAGAGCTCTGCCGTGTGGACTTCTGAAAGTAACGTCGTGTGGAAATTTCAAGAAAACCAAGTCTGTTTACCAACTCCTCTACCTGCTCATAAGGTCTGAGAGTGCAGTCGCTTTTGGAAACTCAACCTAGATGCGTCCCCTTAGGGCGAGTGTTCAAATCAAAGCTTCCTTCAAAAGCCGAGGCAAGCCGGGTGTGGTACACACCTTTAATCCCAGCGCTCGAGAGGCAGAGGCAGGCAGATCTTTGTGAGTTCGAGGCCAGCCTGGTCTACAGAATGAATTCCAGGACAGCCAGGGCTATGCAGAGAATCCTGGTCTTGGAAAAAACAAAAAACAAAACAAGCAAACAAAAAAACCCAAGGGGTGGGGGAGCTGAGACAGATCAAGAGAGAAGTCATTTCTTTTATTCTATTTAAAGAAAAGGGTATTGATTTATTTGTCACACTTCTCAGGTACTTTGTGAGTATCAGACCTGATATTTAAACAAGGCAAAATCTGGAGATTAAGGAGATGCTATAAATCATGAGAATCACTTGTCTCTTCCCCGCCCGCCCCTCCGAACCAACAGACAGGAAAGAAAATTAGTGTGGAAGAACAGAGCTGCTGGGTAGGTGGCTGATAGCTGGGGCTGATGGTCTGACAACATTTTATGAGAGAATTTTGCTGACTGACAAAATGCAGTAAGTTACGAAATGCTGAGAGACGGTGTTAGGCGTACGTAAAGACCAAAGTATTGTTTCTGCAAATAAAGCAGAGTTTTACGTCTACAGAGCTTATGTCTTTCACCTTTCCCGGAGACAAATGGTTCTTCATTTCATAAAGCAGTCTCCTTGATTAAAAAACAAAACAAAAATATTTAGATCCCTGCTAAGGCATTTTCCTCCATCCCTCCCTCCCTCCCTCCCTCCCTCCCTCCCTCCCTCCCCCAAACTCCCACCCAGTACCCTGAATTGATGCTTTGGTGTTATTTCAATGCATATGTTATTCCGGTGATACAGTGTTCAGTCTCTGCTTAATGAACGCTAAGGTTACACTTTGGAGATGAGACAGTGAATCATCCAACTGGTTTAGCGGGGGAAATGCTATCTTATACTTGGAAGAGAAAGAAGAAGGAAGGAAGGATGGAGGAAGGAGGGGAAGAAGAGAAACAGGGCAGTGGAGCAGGGGAGAATGAGAGCGTATGAGTGTGCCCCTAAATCTCAGAAAAATTCTTCATTCCCTATTATAGTTTCAGTAATAGAATAGCCATGGCAGTTATAAGGACATTTTGCAAATTTGTACTCCAGAAAGGACCACTGTCAGAGCCCTTCTGCCTAACTGCATGTAACTGGCTCCTGACTCAGTCAGGGGTGAGAGGACACTTTCTATCTACCATGCTTTCCAACCCTCTAAGTGACTTGTATAAACTCTCCAGGAAAGGGCCCAGCTTGGCTGCCTCTGCTCAGACACCTGCCAGCCCAGCCCACGGAGAAGGAAAAGGCTATACTCTCGCCTTTGAGTCAAAGCTCCTCTCCAGGCCTCAACTCCCGTTCCTTCCTTCCTTTCTCAGAACGGAATCAAGTTGCAAGCCTAAACGTGGGAAAAGAAGGAGTAGGGCAGGGTAGCCCAAGAGGGTGCTCCTCTTTCTAGCTCCACTGCCTTCTAACTTTTAACTGCTCTTCAAAGCTCTCTTATAGTCCAATGGGAGTGTGTGTGTGTGTGTGTGTGTGTAAGAGAGAGAGAGAGAGAGAGATCCCCTGGAACTGGAGTTACAGACAGTTGTGTGCTGTCATGTGACTGCTGGGAATCAAACCCAGGTCCCCTGGAAGAACAGCCAGTGCTCTTAACCACTGATCCATCTCTCCAGCCCCCTAATGAAACTTTCTTAATCATTGCTTATTTCCAATTTTTTTCTCATAGATGCGCAATTGTTCCCTGGTTCTGCCTGTTTCTGCAATTTGTGTAAGTGGACCTATGTGTAACTCGTCCGTTGTGTTAGGTCTTTGACCACTGATGCACAAAGGTGAGATCCATCCAGCTTGGTTGCTCCATGGTACCCAGCAGCGTGCGCAGATGGTGGTCAGCAACCCGCTCTGCTGCTGGAGAAGATTTAAACTGCGTTCGGTCATCTAACACGACTGCTATACACACTTCTGCACATGGCTCTCTCTGTGTGTGTGTGTGTGTGTGTGTGTGTGTGTGTGTGTGTGTGTGTGTGTGTAGAAGGTCCAGAGTGTGTAAACCTAGAAGCGGGGAGTCTTAGCTCTTAATCAAGATAGATTTTCAATAAGGCAGAAGGAAGAAGTATGAGAGCTGCGGTATGTTATGGTAGCTACAGTTCGCAATATATTAACCCATTTGAAAATTAGTGAGATTTTTTTTAACGCTCCTGCCACAAACACACATTAGCTTATGAGACATTATATATGCCACATTGCTTGATCCATCTTTTCTACAGCGAGTCAAAGAGATTGTACAACAGCAATAAGATGAAGTGTTCGCTTGTCTGCCTCAGACAAGATCCAGGGAAGGGAACCTCAAAAGCAAAGCAGTGCAGACTGCAGCATCCTCATGCACTTGGTGGTGACAGTGATGAGTTCCTTGCTGAATACTGATTCAGTAGGAAGGGAACATGCTATTTTGGCTCTAGAGCATCACTTGACATCTATTATTCCAGGAAGACAGTCAAGAAACTTCACCCAAGTTTCCTGGTTTCTAAGGGCTCAAAGATGGCAGATATTTCATAAGAGATGCTATTGAAAAGGATCTGAAAGGGTGCTAGACAGGAGAAAGAAAACTTGACCTCAAGATGCCCCTATTTACAGTGTGTGTGTGTGTGTGTGTGTGTGTGTGTGTGTGTGTGTGTGTGTTTGGGGGACTGAGCCCAGAGCCCCTATGTTCTACCACCAAGCTACATGCCCAGCCTCTTCTCTGTCCCTATTTATGGAGAGTCATGTGACACTAGACAAAGTGGGTTTCTGTCCAAGTCTTAGTTTCACATCCAAATATATGAAGTGTGGGTTCAATGACCTTTGGGTCACTTGGTGCTCTAGCAGTCTGATGCAGGGCCTCCAGAAACGCTCCTGGAAATAGTAGTTTTGCATGCCCCCTTGTGGTGTTCTCTGGCATTGCAACTAAAGAAACAGCTTTAAAATGGTGGTTTACTGACTCAATTTTCCCTCTGATCTGGAGATACATTTAGCCATTAAAATTAAACAATATGAAAATCAAAGATATTTTGAAGTTATAAGTTTTAGAAAATTCATTTAAACTGAGAGTTTTGTCTCATATAAGCATTTTGAAAATAATTATGGCTTTTAGTAATACAGTTACAATTTTTGTATTTACTTTTTCTATAAATACTTTTTTGTGGTACTGGGGATCAAACTGGTATTTTGTACCATGTGGTACAGAGCCTTGCATAATCTAGGCAGATCTCTACAACTGAAATGCACTTCTACTCTATTTTTCTAAGGTAAATTTATTGTTAATAAAACATAAAACCATACAAGTATATACTGGCACATAAAACCATACAAGTTGTACACGTTATAGGGTACTATGTGATGTTTTAATACATATACATATTGTTAAATGTTTAGGTCAGATTCAATACGTCTCCTCTAATGTTTACAACTTTGTAGTAAAACATTCAAAAATCGTTTCTTATAGCTTTTTGAAGTATGCAACAATATTTTCATTCCACAGTCACTACTACAACACACCAGAACTTGTAACTCTAATTATAAGTCAGTGTCCACTGATCAACCTTTCTTCATCTCCCTTCCCTCCTACCCTCTCTGGCAACTACCATTGCACTCTTGACTATGTGTGCTGTGTGTGTGTGTGTGTGTATGTGTGTGTGTGTGTGTGTGTGTGTGTGTGTGTGTGTGTGTGTGTGTGTGTGTAGGGGTGCATGTAGATGCCCAAGGTCAACATCAGGTATTGCTGCTTTCTTTAGTTGCTCTCCACCTTTTTATTTATTTATTTATTTGTTATTTATTATTTATTTATTTGAGGCAAGGTTTCTCACTAAACTAGAAGCTTCCTGACTTGGTTAAACATGTTAGCCAATCAGCTTCAGGGACTCACCAGTCTCCACCCACCTAGGGCTCAGATTACAGGAGCCTATGCCACCTCCACCTTCTCCTGCTTTTACTTGGGTTCTGGGAATTTGAACTCAGGCTCTCTGCAAACTGAGCTATTTCCCCAACTCCTCCATATTCCACACGTAGATGAGGCTGTGTGGTATTTGTCTGTATGCCCCTGGCTTATTTCCCTTCACATAATGCTCTCCAATCTCGGCCACAGTGCCACTTTCCGACTGAATTTCTCTGTTTTCAAGGAGGGAGTCTGTTGACATGTTTGGCCCAGAGTAAAGATTAGGGAGCTGGGCATGTTAGAGCACACTGTATTCTTTACAAGCCTCGTGTTATGTATAAACGCAGCTCAGCATCACTAGAAGCTGGCTATGGGGGAGGGGGAATTTGTTGTTTCCCTTGGGAATTACAACTGCTGCCCTATACCAAGAGAAAGTATTGGACTACAGATCACTCATCCAGGAAAAGGTCAAAATTCAAAGTACAGTTTTCCCTTAATCTGTATTGGCTCATCGTCATAATGTGGAAACACTGTAAGTCAACATTGTAAGCAACTGGCTGACTGTACAAGAGTTGGGTGACATCTGCCATTTTTAAAAATAAAAATTCCACCAAGGGGAAAAAATAACCTTTTTCATAAACTATAAACTATTTTTCTTCAGGAAAGAAAAATTTAAAAATAAAGATAAACACAAAATACATGAAAAGTAATCAAGTTCTGAATTAGAATATTTTAGTTATCTGTCTCAGCATTTCAGTGAATAAAAATATACATTTGATTATATTTATTTTTAAAAGTCTGAGTTTTCTTTTTTTATCTTTTTATTGGCATTTCCCTTGTTTTCTTTCCCTTTTCCATAGTTCTGCTGTCTTTCTGTTTGTTTGTTTTGTTTTGTTTTGGAGACAGGGTCTCTCTGTTATCTTTGGCTGTCCTGGACTCACTTTGTAGACCAGGCTGGCCTCGAATTCACAGCGATCCGCCTGCCTCTGCCTCCCATGTGCTGGGATTGAAGGCGTGAGCCACCACACCTGGCTCAGTTCTGCTGCCTCTGAGATTTCTTTTTTTTTTTTTTTTCTCCTGATGCGCTCATCTGATTTTCAAGGAGACATCTCAACAGAGTGGGAAGAAGGAGCTCTAAGCCAAGGAATTCGAGTTGAGTGCTGCCTTGCTTTGGGAAGCACAGCCCTGGGCAAGCCATGTCTGCTAGGAGACGCTGTCCCCGCAGTAGCTCCCCTTAGAAACTATAATTTTATCACCACATTTTAATGATTTTCACATCGATTCCTTCTTTGTTTACACAAGCCTGTATCAATCTTGCTTTCATCAATTACCACCTTGCTGGAGTGCCTAAACTACTTATTGATCCCAGCTTTATACATCATCCCCAACTCTTTACACACCCCACTGCTCTTCCTCCCCAACCCCACACAGTGTTCCCTTCCTGCTGTCTCCTGACGTGATTCTGAGCACTCAGGCCTTCCTGGTTTATATGCGCCTTAGGACAGTCTCAGTTCCTGCTTACCTGGTCGTCTTCACCTCTTGCTGCTCCTCTCTTGCACTCCACAGACCCACAATTCAAAACTGCGTTTTTAGCGCTCAGGAGGTAGAGGCAAGCAGATCTTCAGGAGTTCGAGGCCAGCCTGGTCTACACAGTGAGTCCAGGACAACCAAGGCTACACAGAGAAACCCTGTCTCAAAAACAAAATCAAAGATGGGCATGGTGGCGCACGCCTTTAATCCCAGCACTCGAGAGGCAGAATCAGGAGGATCACTGTGAGTTCGAGGCCAGCCTGGTCTACAAAGTGAGTCTAGGACAGCCAAGGCTACACAGAGAAACCCTGTCTCAAAAACAAACAAAAGCCCAGCTGTGGTTTTTCCTTAGAATTTGTGCATTTGCACAGCCATTTATCCTTCTTCAAATTGCCTCCTTGCTTACTCAATTTTCCTGTGCTACAATTTTCCTTACTCTGTAGGAACTGGCTTCTTGCTGGCCAAGTCCCACATACTCTTCACACGCTGGATCTATGTGTGTATATGTGTATATGTGTGTGTATGTATGTATGTGTGTGTATGTGTGTATGTGTGTGTATGTGTGTATGTGTGTGTATGTGTGTATGTGTGTGTGTGATAGTCAGGAATGGACTGAGAGCATTGTACATGCTCTAGAGCTGACCTCCACCCTCCACCTATTTAGCATCCTTCTTTCAGTGTCTTTGTTGGTATTTACAGTAGCCATCTCCTGGGGCATCGTTATTGCATCAAATATGTTAGCACTTAAGTCAAGGCGTGTATAATTAGAACAGAGAATGACTCAACACGCCCGAGGGAGGGCATGAGAGGAGGTGGGGTGTGTTTAAGACTCTGCAGCGATCTTGTGGGCATTGAAGCACAGACAGCCTCCTGGGAAACGATGCTGCTACAGAGCAGCGTCCTGGCCTCTTCCCCTGTATGCCAGCCCGTCTGTCAGCCACATGGGGCTTCAACTGCCTGGCCACTTGTCCATTCGTTTTGTTGCAATTTGGGTTCCTGACACCCTTTTAGTCTGCCCCTGCTGTTTCCTTTCTTGTTCTCAAATATCAGGTCTACAAGCAAGCCCTCTAAATGACAAAGCTCATCCACTTCGGCCTAAGCCACATCTATTTATTTATTCATCAGATATTTACGGGACACCTAATATGTGCTAGGGACAGTCCTACATGCTAGCATAAAAGTGACAAGAAAGAGATGAAAACGTCTGTCCCTGGGGAGCTTACCTTTGGCTCACGTCCAGCAAGTCACTGACTGCAGTATGGAGCTGGGGAACCACCTTTGGCATCATCCTCTGAGGTTGGGAGTAAGAAGGCAGCATCATTGTGGTAGGAAACATGGCCACCTGATCAACAACGGCGAGCACGGCAGACTCCCAGAGGGGACATGTGGGCAGGCATGGAGGTACTTTAGCATAATTATCACTTGAAAATGTCTGTACCTTATGCATATTCCCTTTCTGTATATCTCATGTGTGGTTTTTTAAAATGTGTGTGAGCGCGTGTGCGCATGCAGATCTACATGTGAGTGGAGGCCAGGGACCAGTGTTGAGTGGCTTCTCCGATCACTTTCCACTTCCCTTTTTTCAGATAAGGCTGCTCACTGATCCTGGAACGGACTTGGCTAGACTAGGTGGCTGGGCAAGCCCCCGGGAGCCTCCATCCTCTGTCCCCAGCACTGGGACTAAAGCTACAGCCGAGGGCACCTGGCATTTTTACATAGGCGAAGGGGAGCCAGACTCAGGACCTCGTGCAAGTACTGCAAGCACTTTGCAGCTCCAACATTAATTTCTTTTCCTTCTTCATGACAGACTCTTAAAGTGGGATCAGACATCCTTCCTCCTGCTTCTTCTAAAAGACGTGTGCAGCATCTGAAACTCACAGGGAGGCTTTTAAACAAACTGCTGTGCTCCACTGAGAATACCATGGAATGAGCTGTTCGGCCTGTCCTGGGGCCCTTACATCTGGAGGAGAAACTGACTAACGGCGATGCGGTAGGAGAAAGGTAAGATGTTATATGGGAGAAACAAAGAAGCAGGAACAGAAAATAGGGACTGAGATGTGGAATAACATGGTTAGGTAGCCTGAGTCTTCAGACTTTCTCTTCTTGATTTTAAAAAAGGAGAGAAATGTCAATTTATAATCCTCCCACTCTAAAAGGGTGAGGTACTGCTTTTAATTCCTTTTCATCTTCTGTGGTGCTCATTAACTATTTTATTGTAGATATAGCTTTGCTAGAAAGAAAAGAAAAGGAAAGGAAAACCCTAAACAGATTGCAAGTTTCGCTGCAGCCACCTCAGCTCATCAGCCTTACCAGCAGCGTTCTCCTCTCTGGTTGACTGGTGATCAAGTATGGAAGGACATGATCCTGGGAGTTGACCATACAGTTTCCCCTGGACTATCCAGAGCCTAGGAACTCTGGCCTCTGAGTTTTGTCCTGTTGGACAGACGCTTGAAGCTCTCACAGGTAGCTGCACTTCAGATACAACAGATAATGATGACGATTAGTTGTGAAACTATCTTTGGCTCCTCAGTTGCTGTCTCCCTTCCTCCACTGTCATCCCACAAACCCACGGGCCATCACTTTGATTTTTAGCCACTCCAGAGGTACTACACAGGCTGTGCCCCAGGTCATCTTTGGAAATCACTGATGTCTGGACTGCAGTTCCAAGTAAATCTCTAAGCAGAGGGCCCAGACGTCAGGAGTCTCAGGTGTGTCTGCTCTCTGTCTGTGTTTCCTACAGCCGTGCTCCCATGTTTTTTCTTGTTTGCCTTTTCTTCTTTTACATATAATTTGTTCACATATCACCTCATGCGAACTTAGCAGTTTAAACAAAGGCATATCATTACAATCCACATAGTCTTTTCAAGTTCCATTTGTACAAGAGGCCCGGCAGTTTCTTTGGAGCAAGAACAGCCTCCAGCCCAGCACCTCTGAGAGTCTCTTAGGCTTGATTAGTGGTTTATTACTTCTGTAAGCCTCAGCATTCTGTCCTGCTCTCTTAGCAATTGCATTGGCTTTGTGCCTGCCCTTTACTTCTTGTCCCCTTCTTGCCTGCTTCAGCCAGAGTCCGCCGACAGTGTCTACTAAGATTGTTTGGCCCGGTTGGTGGCCAGCACTGGGCTGTCTGCAGCCTGTGATGCAACACGGATCTAGTTACCTACAGAGTGTCCACTCATCGCTCCTGTGGCTGTGGCTGTGGCTCTGGGTCCTCTTCACACACTGCCAGGTGGCTGTTCTCCACAGCTGGTGCTAAACTTAGGGCCAGCCCCAAGGGAGCATGCTTTGACCTTCAGAATGGCCCTTGGAGTTTCCTGTCTAACAATGTAGTCAGTCATAGCACATTGTAGTTTTGCACAAGACGTCTTACCATCTGGTGCCCTTCCTCTTTACTGTCTTACTCCCCAACGTCACTATCAAAGTTCTGCAACTACACACACACACACACACACACACACACACACACACACACACACACACACTCCTCACCTACTCGCCTATGATTGCTTTTGTGTTACAAGGGCAGAATTGAGAAGTTGCACCATAGACCATATTGTAGGCTCGATTTAACAAATATATTTTATTTTGAACTTATTAACCAAGAATACGTCACTGGTAACCCGACTAACCAAAACAATAGGAAAAGAGGATTAAAGAATAACAATAATGAACGATTCTCCTGGCGTAATCAGCAGGATTTCTTCTGCTAGAACCTGGAGTAACCAGAACCTGGGACCTCAGCAGGAGCCAGAGCCCCGAAGCCTTCCCTCGAGTGGTTCTCTCTAGGAGCATCTCGAAGTGGAGCAATGAGCAGCCAAAACTATCCCGAGTCTCCAAAGGCCCCACCTCCAGTTTTGGGCTCATTTATATATCTCCTCCCAGAGTCTGTTCACAGATCTTTTCAGCTGGCAACAATCAAACTCCCACAGGAGGTGGTTTGTCTTCTAGTGGATTAACCTCACCTGTTCTCACAAAACCGTTCCAATCCCACACTTGGGATCATATCAAAAACAGGTTTATCTCACCTTCACCATATGGTCCACAAAAGCAGAACATTTCCCTCTTGAGGAAAAGTATGCTGATCTGTGATCTGAAAGAGTCCAATCATCATGCTCCAATGGAAAGACACTGTAAACTGCACAGTCTCTCTCTCTCTCTCTCTCTCTCTCTCTCTCTCTCTCTCTCTCTCTCTCTCTCTCTCTCTCTTCTCATGGTTGCTGGGAATGAAACTCAAGACCTTTGGAAGAAGAGCCAATGCTCTTAACCTCTGAGCCATCTCTCCAGGCCCCACATAGTTGGTTTTACAGTTGTTAGTAGGGCTCCCTCTCTGTTAGGAATGGTGCAGTCTGTACAGTGCTTGCTGCCCAAGCATAAAGACCTGAATTTGATTTAAGAACATAACAGCTGGGCGCCGTGGCACATGCCTGTAACCCCAGCACTTGAGAGGCAGAGACAGGCAGATAGACGTGAGTTTGAAGCTAGCCTGGTCTACAAAGTGAGTCTAGGACATGCTGGTTACCACTGTAATGTGAGGAAAGTTTTCAGAGGTGAGAAGTTGTGATGTCAATGCATCCAAATCCGTATTGCAATGATAACGTTTGGCACAGTGTGTAGAACATAATCGCTACAGCTCCCAGGATATTCTGAAAACGGCCCGAGAAGGCCATTGCTGAGCAGTGGCCGAGTGGAGACTGGCACCTATGTAGGCAGTAGAATGGCTTCCTATACTGTTCTACGATAGTCAGACACACGGGCACTCGGCACACACTGCAGTCACTTTGCCTCAAAGTCCTGTTCCCAAGGAGCTCGGGGTGAATACTAAAATGACATCTTGGGTATATAGTTTAGTGAAACACACTACTATTTGTCTATTTCTTCTCATCTTTAAAATGTAGCTACTGCAAATTTAAAGTCAGTTATCTGGCTTGTTATCGTGGAGCAGCAGGGACACAGGGAATGGCAAGGAGAAGGGTCTAGCATCACATCTGTGGGGAATTAGGAGACTAGGGACTGTAGTCAAGACGAGATGATCAAATTTCATTTTGTGGGCGGATAATGTTACAGTAAAATCAATATCTTTATTAGGCTTATACTAGAAGTCATAGAAGAAACAGCAAGGTAGAAGCAAAACAAAAACCGAGATAGTCAGGCACCAAATCACTTGTGTGTGTGTGTGTGTGTGTGTGTGTGTGTTATGAGACAGGGGTTCTCTGTGTACCCATTGCTGTCCTAGACTCACTTTGTAGACTAGGCTGGTCTCGAACTCACAGAGATCCCCCAGCCTCTGCTTCCAGAGTGCTGGGATTATAGGTGTGCGCCACCATGTCCAGCTGTGAGTTTACTTTCAACCCGTCCAATCACTTGGCCCCTCCTCATAACAGAAGACCCATTCTTGCCTTCAGAGAACAAAGATTGTAAGGGGTGAGAGGTACAGACAGATGGTGGACATAAGTCAGATCTTGGTGGGAGCCCTGTATCCTCCTGGATAAAATTATATGGCTCAGGTACAAGTTTGTGTCCAGTTCCCCCTCCCCTGTGCAAAGTATACAGAGTAATAGAGCACAATGGTTTGAAGATAAAATAAGGCAACACAGAAAAAGTTCCTAATAGAGTAAGTACCACAGGCTCGATTCTAAGGTAAGCTAGGCTATTGTTCCCAATGTGAAATCGGATTCAAGAAGAAGCGTGCTGTGTCCACGCCTGCAGCTCTGAACTGGCCCACCATGTTCATGGATATATTGGGGGTATAAATTAAATTGGAAATGTTTATATGAGTGCAGCTCTAAAGCATTCTTACTCAGTGTTAACAGTGCCCCAAGATCAGTGATGGGCACCTGACCATGATGGACACGTCTCCTGCAGATCCTGCCAGGCATTTTGATTTTGCTATTTGACAGCTACACGTTTCAGGATTCTAAACCTGAGACATGCTTCTTCTTTCTTTCATTCTTTCTTTCTTGTTTGTTTTTTGAGGCAGGGTTTCTCTGTGTAGTCCTGGCTATCCTGGACTTGCTTTGTAGACCAGGCTGGCCTCGAACTCACAGAGACCCACCAGCCTCTGCCTCCCCAAGTGCTGGGGTGAGACTTGTTTCTTTATGGAAGATACACTTACATGTTGTTGAGTGTGTGTGTGTGTGTGTGTGTGTGTGTGTGTGTGTGTGTGTGTGTGTGTGTGTAAGCAGGCATGTGAAAGCCAGAGGTTAAGGTTATCCTCCTTCAGTTGCCTCTCCATCTTAGTTTCTGAGACAAGGTCTCTCACTGAATCTGGAGATCACTGATTTGACTAGGCTGGCTGGCCACCAAACCCCAAGATCCTCCTGTCTCCCCTCCCGGGCCCTGGGACTACAGGTACATGCTGCCATGCTGGTTTCATCCCATGGGAGCTGGGGAGCAAACTTGGGTCCTTGTGTTTGCAGAGCAGCTCTCTCAACTGAGTCAGCACCCCAGTCTCACTAAGGGCTTGCAAAGTGTGTTTGTTCATCTTCCATCCCCTGGGGAAACACGTGAGAATTTAACTGGTGTCTAGTCTATGTCCTATGTGGGAAATGCACCTTCCAGTATCAAGTGACTTCATGAAACAATCCATTTGTCCAGACAAAAGACTGTATATGGCCTGGATATGGTTTGTCCCTTAAAGGTCCAGTTTGGTCCCTAGTGTGGTGCTTTTGAAGTGGTGGGACCTTGAAACACCGAAGCCTACTGGAAGGTAATCAGGCCATGGGGACTCCATCCTCAAGAAGGGACTAAGGCTGTCACACCCGGGTGGGTCAGATCGAAGGGGTTGGGATAGTGCCCACAAAAACGGACGTTATAAACATGAGTCTGGTCTCTCTCAATCCCTTGGTATGTACTTCTGCCATATGATGGCATCCATTTATCACAGTTTTATTTTTCCCCCAGACAGGGTTTCTCTGTGTAGTCCTGGCAGTCCTGGACTCACTTTGTAGACCAGGCTGGCCTCGAACTCACAGTAGTGCCCCTGCCTCTGCTTCCCAAACACTGGGATTAAAGGCGTGTGCCACCACTGCCCAGATGGGCATTTATCACATTTTTATATAAGTTGGGGCTATTCAATCCTGATTTTCAAGCCTCCCATATTGCCAGCTAAATACTTTTCTTTATAAAATATAAGCCTCAGGTATTTTGTTACAGTAACATAGAATGGAGTGAGACAGGTCCGTTCTCTTCCTCTTGATTCAGCTTCTGTGCTTCCTGTTTCCTGTGGAATAAACTCCACTCGGCATATTTAGATTCACTGGCTGGAGACCGACGTGATGGTCAAGGAAAAGTCAGTTCCTTAGATAAAGCAGTTGATTTTGAATCAGTCATCAGCTATATTTGAACTAGGCAGCTGTCATTTTGCACTATAATTTATTTGTTTTTTGTTTGTTTGTTTTTCGAGACAGGATTTCTCTGTGTAGCCTTGGCTGTCCTAGACTTGCTTTATAGAATAGGATGGCCTCGAACTTAGGGTGATCTGCCTGCCTCTGCCTCCCACCACACCCAGCCTTGCCCTATAACTTAAAAAAACAAAAACAAAAACAAAAAACCAAATGATAACATCTAACATTTAATAGCATTTCAAAGTGTTTTGCAAGCTGGGCGGTGGTGGCACGCGCCTTTAATCCCAGAACTCGGGAGGCAGAAGTGGGTGGATCTCTGTGAGTTTGAGGCCAGCCTGGTCTACAAAGCAAGTCCAGGACAGTCAAGAAACCCTGCCTCGAAAAACCAAAAAGAAAAGAAAAGAAAAAGCATTTTGCTAGCTCATTTACTCTTGCCAACCTCTGTAGGGAGCTTGTACTGCTGTCTTCATTGTTCCTATCACAGACACAGACTTAAAAGGCAAAGAGGCGGAGTGACCGCCCAAGGTAACACAGAAAGCCTGAGCTGAAGCCTAGCCATGTGGGTCAGGATGTATGTCCTTGTCCCCCGTGTCACTGTGCTGAACACGGTGGGATTCAAGCTAAGAGGGGTCTTATTTTTGACCAACTTCTTGATGGAACTTCAAATATGCAAATGTTAAAGTCTATTTTATTAATCAAAGTCATTCATAGTAACTGATTTTTTTTTTTCGAGACAAGGTTTCCCTGGGTAGCCTTGGATGTCCTGGACATACTTGTGGACTAGGCTGGCCTCGAACTCACAAAGATCCACCTGCCTCTGCCTCCCAAGCGCTGGGATTAAAGGGGTGCGCCACCACTGCCCATCATAGTAACTAATTTTTATACTAAAGTGCAAAAGTTTGAATCCAGAGTCTTTTCCAACAGGCCATGTGCTGAATGCTTGGCTCCCCACTCTGGGCTACTACTGAGAGACAGTGAAACCTTTAGGAGTTAGAAAAACTTGGGTTCTTGAAGGAGATTTAGAAACTCTGGTCTTCTTCCTTCCTCCTTCCTTTCCTCCCTCCCTCCCTCCCTTACTTCCTTTTCTTTTCTCTCTCTCTGCTTCTTTCTTTCCTTCCTTCCTTTCCTTCTTTCTTTAGCATCCAGACCATTATGAGGTAAACTGCCCTCCTTTACAATGCACTACCACCATGGTGCATGGACCCAAAGCCATGGAGACCAACAACCATGGTCTAGGATATAAACTAAGATAAATTCTTCATCCTTGTAAGCTATCTCAGATATTTTTCAGAGTAAATGACAGCTAACACATACAGCAATGCAAGTTCTTTTCAGGACTTTAATGATTAGTTCTTTGAAAGAATTATTGTAGAATAATAGTATGTTTTATTTATGCATAAAGAGTAAGGAAAATAACATCTAATGTGTAGTTTTAATGCAAGGGTAAAGCATATTTTTTTAATTAAAAATAAAATAAGAAGGCTGATGAGCCTGCTTAGCACTGGGAAAGTACTTGCCGGGTAGTCTTGCCAAGCTGAATTCAAGTTTTACTGCCAGAATCCACAATATTTTATTCATGTATGCACTTCTGCAATAAGGTCAATAAGCAAGAAGTGTCTGCTGAATTATGTTTCAAGAGAAACCTTCATATTCATTTGTTTTTTGTTTGTTTGTTTGTTTTTCAAGACAGGGTTTCTCTGTGTAGCCCTGGCTGTCCTGGACTCACTTTGTAGACCAGGCTGGCCTTGAACTCACAGCGATCCACCTGCCTCTGCCACCAGAGTGCTGGGATTAAAGGCGTGTGCCACCACACCTGGCTGAGAAACCTTCATATTTAAATGAATTTCTTTTATTTAAAGTTTCTTTTTTCTTATAGTTGATCAGGCAGGCTTAACACAAAAGAAAGTTCTAGAGGCACATGATTACTGACCTGTCTATCTACTTATTTTTATTTCTATCTATCATCTACTTATCTATCTGATTATTTATTTTCAGTTTTTGAGACAAGATCTCACTATGAAAACCAGGCTGGCTTTGAACTCCTAGAGATCCACCTGTTTCTAACCCACAAATGCTAGGGCTAAAGAAATGCACCAGCCTGCTTGGCAATAGCTATTTTTTTAAAAATTCTTATTTGAAATACTAAGTTCACAAAAATATGGATGACTTGGCTGTATGTATTCCAGACAACTATAATCTTTAGAGCACAGAATATTTCTAACACTTATAACTGTAATGCTATTTACATTTATTTTTCATTTATCCTAATCTTTTGGGATCTAAGATGTTATGAGTTCTACGAAACTGATATTTGATTTTCTTTTTGCTTTTTGACTCATGTCTTATGTATTATAATTATAAAACATATGCCAGCATTTCGTTTTCTATTTCCTGTCATTCCTGTCATTGTGATTTGTGTAAAGAGAAGACCACTGTTTATATTGTAAAGATAATGAAATACACATAGACTAGATTTCAGCTCTAAAAAAATGAAAAATTACAGCTTAACTATGCATGTAGAGATAAATACATTTACAAAACAACTTAAATATCACCATTAAAAATAAGATAAAAGAGCCGGGCATGGTGGCGCACGCCTTTAATCCCAGCACTCGGGAGGCAGAGGCAGGCAGATCACTGTGAGTTCAAGGCCAGCCTGGTCTACAAAGTGAGTCTAGGACAGTCAAGGCTACACAGAGAAACCCTGTCCCGAAAAACCAAAAATAAAAAATAAAAAAAATAAATAAAAATAAATAAATAAATAAAAGTGTTGGGCGTGGTGGCGCATGCCTTTAATCTCAGCACTCAGGAGGCAAAGGCTGGTGGATTGATGTGAGTTTGAAGCCAGCCTGGTCTACAAAGTGAGTCCAGGACAGCCAAGGCTACACAGAGAGACCCTGTCTCAGAAAAAAAAAAAAAAAAAGAAAAAGAAAAAAGAAAAAGATAAAAGCAATTATGTAGCATGAGCTTTGATTAAAATGATTGGAAACTGATACAGGCCTAACATGCTATAGGTCTTCTAGGAATCAATATGATCAATCAAGTTCCTAAACCTCACATTCACGTAATTTCTGCCACTGAACATTTTATTAAGCTTGAATTAAGACAATATTGAAGCCTATGCTATTTCTAGGTGATTCCGTGAACTATTTTACAAGCTCTTTTTACCACCCCTGCTCATGGAGCTGCACAATGGCCGGTATGAAAACATCCTACATCGTGCCCACACACGTGAGCTTCAGCCAGTGGTGCTGGGGAAACAGGAGATCTGTGTGGAGAGCAGCGGACTAGATCCCTATCTCTCACCTGTACAAAACCCAGTTCAAAATGGATCAAAGTCCTTACTAATGTAAGGCCTGAAACCCTGAAACTGCTAAGGGAAAACAATTCAAGTTATAGGAACAGGACAGACTTTGTGAAAAGGATGCCAACCACTCAGGAAAGAACAGCAAGAACTAATTAATGGAATGCTGCGAAACGAAAACACTTCTGCCTAGCAAAGGAAACAAGAGTACTAATGCCCATAGGAAGGGGGGGAAAATCTTTCCAGCTGCATATCTGACAAGAGATTCATCTCTAGAACATATAGATAACAAACAAAAAACAAAACCAAAACAAAAAAAACCTAAACATTCAAATCAATCAGAATATGCAGAATAATCAAATGGTCTCAAAATGGTGAAGCACACGTGGCCAGTGTATTCAGCGTCTTCAGCCATTAAGAAAAAAAGCAAAGCACCGTGATACTGAGAGCCAGAAGAGATGGTGCGCAGCTCTGATGTCAGCACTGGGGAGCTGAAGGGCAGAGGGTCAGCACTCTGATTATTTGGGGGCAGGCAAAGGACCAGTAGGAGGAGGGGTATGATGGCACGGATACACAAAAATGTCAGTCATAGTCAAACTCACTGTTCTGTACAGTAACTACAAATAGATAAGAGCTCATTTCACTAAAGTGTTTTTGAATCAAGGCTTGGAAATTGTCATTCTAAATCATATTTAAATTATAGATATATTGATGTTTGCAATCTATTACAAACGCAACATACACTGGACTGAAGTTCTCAAGGAACCTGCGGCAAATATTTAACAGAGATTATAACCTTGCTTCTTAAACTCACTCTTTGTTGTCTCCAGAAGAAATATCATTTATTCCATCTTTATTCACCCTGTGTCCCCACAAGATGACGCCACAAGGGAGGCAGTAGGCTTATAGAATACAAATCCCCAAGAGCTGTGTGTGTCGTGACTACTCATCAGAAACAGGAGTGTGGAGCCCATTGAGCAAGCCCCAACAACTGGAAAGTCACAGGATACGTGACATTTGGACTTGAGTTAAGAAGCAACCCAACTCTTTTGCAAATACAGTAGACTTTTCCTTCACATGCCTCCTTTGTGGTGAGGGAGAAATAGCCCTGTAGTTTGGTGTTACTGTCATTGTTTTTGTTTGCGTGTTTGAGATGGAGTCTAACTGTATTGCCCAGGTTGATCTCAAACTCCTGAACCCATCCTATTGTTCTACCTCTATGTATGAAGTGCTGAACTACAGGCATGCTGCACAGTGCCTGGCTTACTTACGTGTGTGTGTGTGTGTGTGTGTATGTGTGTGTGTGTGTGTGTGTGTGTGTATATATATATAATGTGTATATGTGTGTGTATGTGTGTGTGTGTATTTAATGTGTATAGGTGTTTCAGCTGCATATATATATATATAGTGTATGTGTTTCAGTTGCATATATATATATGGTGTATATGTGTTTCAGCTGCATATATATATAGTGTGTATATGTGTTTCAGCTGCATATATATATAGTGTATATGTGTTTCAGCTGCATATATATATATATATGTATATATATATATATTGTATATGTGTTTCAGCTGCATGTGTGTCTGTGAGCCAAATGCATACCTGGGGCCCACAGAGACCAGAAGAGGGCATGAGATACCCTAGACCTGAAATTACAGACAGTCATGAGATACCTTGTATGTGCTGTGAGCCAAACCTCTGGAAGAGCAGCCAGTGCGAGCTTTAACTACGGAGCCATCCCTCTAGCCCACTTTGTTTTTGTTTTTGTTTTTTCTTTGCTGTCTGTTCTTTTAAATTCTGGCAGAAAGTTTATTTTGCATATGACTATGTAGTAGCATTATATATGACTTTAATAATCTCATTGCTCCATCTCCCATCTACCTATCTACATAAATGTCAAGTGCCTTAACAAGTATGGGAGCAGATAAAGGAAAATAAGTAAAGGAAAAATAATCAGTCGCCTTTGAAATGGCTGAGCCTTTTAACACCTCTTGTTCACGCAGTTTGCACCTTTTTAGCTTTGCTCTCAACAGTAAATACCAAAGCTAACTCAGTCATTGCCAGGACTTCCTTCTGTGCAAGTCAGGCTGACCTTGCTCAACTATGTTCAAGCCATTTTTCTTGATTTTTCTCTGGGGCTCAGAATGTGTTCAACAACCATGTGGACTTTTGATTTATTGGCCACAAACAAAGGCTGAGAATCTTACAGGGGATAAGACTCACCTTTGTTTGAGCTTGTGTTAGGAGGAAGAGTTGCTTCAGCCCCACGGAGACTCTGACTTTATTTTGAACTTATTGCCTGGTGCTTCAGAGCAGTGAGATCAATATTTTGAGTCTTTTTTTTTTTTTTAAAGCCCTACAATTCCAAACCAACTTTAGCAAGCCGAACAAAAACTCTGTTTGGCTTTAACAGCTCAAACCTTCAATATTTCTTTCCAGGGTTTTCAAAGTCAATCAGCCTGCTCATTAATGAGCTTATGATTTGTTTGAAGTGTTTTAGTCACATTAAAACCTTGACAAGTTATGTTTATTAATATAGTGTAAGCTCACTATTAAAAAATTAAAGCAAGCCTTCAGTGGTGCTTGCTGCTTAAGCCTGGAGACGTGAGTTCTATCCCTGGAGCCTGTGTAAAGGTGGAAAGAGAGAATTGACTCACAAAGTTGTCCTCTGACTTACACACACACACACACACACACACACACACACATACACACACCATGCACATGTGAGCACACAATAATAACAAAGAAAATTTAAATGTTTAGAAATAACTGTGGAAAATTAAACTCTTACACGGGTGGCCATTGTTAAGAATGAAATAGTATAACAGATATTCCCTGAGGACTAGCACATGTCAATATAAAGGTAATTTTTCTTATTCAGTAGTGATTGGCCATCATTAGATAGGTCTTAGAAATACACTAATCATACATTATAGGCCTTTGCCATCTTTCCATATGAATATTTATAAAGTTCATTTCATCCTTAGGATTGGCCACATACAGTTCTGTGATACATATGTGTCATAACTCACTTAAATGAATTATATCTGGGCTTGTTTTCTTTCATCATACCAAAGTTTCAGTGACAATTTCGAAATATACTCATATACAGATATAATTGGAAGCCAGTGCACTTAAACATTTAAGAAATAATGGGCTGGGCATGGTGGCGCACGCCTTTAATCCTAGCACTCGGGAGGCAGAGGCAGGCAGATCTCTGTGAGTTCGAGGCCAGCCTGGTCTACAAAGTGAGTCCAGGACAGCCATGGCTACACAGAGAAACCCTGTCTGGAAAAACAAAACAATGAAGCAGTGGGGCCAGCAGGATGGCTCCGCAGGTAACAAGGCTCCCTGCCCAGCCGGGCGACACGAGCTTAGTTCTCATAGAATACTCACGGGGAAAGGTGAGCACCAACTCTCACAAGTTGTCCTTGGGTGCTCATGTGTGCTCATACACGCACCTACACAAATGCGCACACATATAAAACTTAAAATTTATAAAGAAGTCACGGAAGGGTCCTATTTAACTGTATTGCATTCTTCTTAACCCGTCAGCTCACCATGGGAGTCAGCCAAATGTGCAACAAATACTATTCCAAAAATCTTACTAATACTTTTAGTTCTTAAGGATCAGTGCATTTTTTTATATATACCTTGAGAATACTGTCCTACGAATGATCCCCCAATGTGTTCTTTCATGATTTCGCTGAATGAAAGTGATGGTTCCTTGAGCAGTACCCAGCTTTTCAGTTTACAAAGCACCTTCGCCTAACTATCTCATCTGTTTCTCACACTGGCGTGATGCATATAGGATAGTTTTATAGGGGAAAATGGTGCTGACTTGGAAGTGCATACTGCTTGGGGTAATTATTTAGCGAGTAGATCCTGTGCTCTGCTAACTCAGGGCGTCAAGACCGCTGGTCTGGGAGGAGTGCTATATCATACCGCTGCCTTAATGTGAAAAGCACGCATGTGTCACTTCAGTAACTGAGGTTGCTAATTTGCTATCCAGTTTTCAGGCGTTTTTTGTTCAATTCTTTGAAATCTAGAGATTAGACTCCCCAGGCGTTTATTAGCAAAGTGCTCCAGTAATTGTCGCTCTCCTGAACACAGCATTTAAAAGACATTTGTGCTGCAGCTGTAACGGCTAGTGCAGCTCAGTCCTACTTTTCCTCACCGGGAGCTGGAGAGGAGCGGTGCGAGGGATCACAGAATGAGCACCGACCAACCGGCCCTAAAGCTTCAAAACTCCTGGCCTTACTCAGCATTATTTCTTATCCCAAGGAACATCCTTTTATGCAGCGCCTAAAACGGTTGGCACAGCCTTCCTTCATTTCCCACAGTCCTGAGAGGAAGCAAGCTCATGCTCAGGGAGAGGAGATCGTTGTTTTGTTGGCCTTCGCCTTTGGAAAAGGAAACATAATGAATGGTGTGATTGTTGCCATAGCTGCATCCTTAAGATGGCTCATTAACGGGTCTAACCCCACCCTTGATTGAAACTGAGACTGCATTTCTGAACTTCCTCTTTCATGCTTGTGGTGTAAGAAAGGCCTTAAAAATCTCTTCTGAAAGCTCACGGGATCCTCCTGTCTCCCATTAAAGCACTTGAATGTTAAACACATCAGGCTTTTTTTTTTTTTAGGCAAGCCTGTAACGGCCCAGGCTGTCTTGGAACTCTCTTTGTAGACCAGGCTGTCCTCGAACTCACAGAGATCCACCTACTTCTGCCTCCAGAGTGCTGGGATTAAAGGCGCGTGCCACCACGCCGGGCAACACGTCAGGAATTTTTAATCAGCTATGATTCCTGCTGAGTGGCTACATTAAAGCTTAAAGCAAAATATGAAAGTCTAGTGCTCTATCCTCGTCTATAAACATGGCTCTCGTCTATAAACATGGCTACAGGAGGCTGATACGCCTTCAGCCAGTCTGCCCAGTATCACTTGGTACAGGTCAAAGTGTGCCTGGCTGCCAAACCGAACTGTCTCTTCCGTAACTTGAGCAACAGCTAGCTCCTTCCCACCTCTCGGCTTTTTTATTGCTGATGTTCTAATCAGGTTTGAAGAACAGGCCCTCAAGTAGCACAAAAGCCTTCCCGGATATGACATTCCTACTCTGTGTGTAACTGCAGAGGGAAGTTAGCGCTCTATCCACAACTCACATCCTAATGTCTTTCCTTCTCAAACCATATTTGAATCATCAGATGAGTAAGCTTGAGAATCAAGGCTTCAGTACTGTAACTGTAGTGAGCTGAAACAACCACAGTGGGCACATGGATCGTGCACGTCCTGCGCATGCTCCCAGCCCTAGCGCTTTGTCTCGGAACCAAGCAGGGAAATGCACAGCTCAGTGAAGTGTATTTACCACATGCCCTGAGTCTGTAGAATACCACCGGCAGTAAAAATCACTAGCAGTTGATTGGTTTCTTACTCTAGCAATACAGGGGAATGCTAGTTCCAGACTGATCAACACCTACCCCCCCAACCCCCAACCCCGACCGCCCCGCGTCCCCCACCCCCCACCCCTCACCCTCCATACCCCCACCCCCACTGCCGTGACATTTGTACATCAGGGCACACTTCACAGGGTCAGTGTAGCCCTGGTGGAAACTCCGCCAGTAGTTTTTAATTCAGAATTATCTACTTAGCAAGTCTAATAAACAAAAATGTCTCAAGAAGCTCTTTCAGAGTGATAGGAAGTGTGCCAGATCTCAAGCAGGAGCATTTCCAGTGACAATTTTGTCTCACGTCACCTGGCTCGTTCGTGGCTCACCTTACTTAACTGAACATCAAAGTTTCACACTGCATGTTAATGTTTGATGTGTTGACCCTAAACTCCTCAAAGGCAAGGATACGATGAAAGCGACTTGTACCCCTCATGGCTCTTAGTATAATTCTGAATTAGCATCAGATGCTAAATGTGTATTCAGTGGTTGATGTCACGGTCATCTTCCACGTAGGAGTTTTGAGTTCCGGTTCAATAGGTTTAATTAAGAAACAGGAGGCAGAGGCTGGTGGATCGCTATGAGTTCGAGGCCAGCCTAGTCTACAAAGTGAGTCCAGGACAGCCAAGGCTACACAGAGAAGCTCTGCCTCAAAAAACAAACAAACAAACAAAAAACAAAACAAAACAACCAACCAAACAAACAAAAACGAAAGAAATGGTGAATCAGTGGAATTCACAGAAAGAAATAAAATCTATTTAAAGGGGATTTTAAAGAAATGTCCACACAAATATCCCTAGGCAAGGTTAAGAAAACAGAAAAAAAACGTTACCCAAGGACAAACTGAAAAAGGAGAACCCCAACTTCACTGGGGTGGAAGAAAATGAAAGGAAATGGAGCCAAAAGGGGTACCGTGGTCCACACCTATAATGCCAGACAGAGGCAAGGGGCAGCACTGAGTGTGTGCATTCGCGGCTGACACAGTGACTTCCAGGCTAGAAACGGCTGTATTAAAAACAAAACACTCAAAAACAAACAAACAAAAAACTCAAGGGGGGAAAAAAAGGCAGACAGACAGACAGAAGGGACGAACAAAAGACAGTAGAGTCAGAAGAACCCAGTAAGAGCTGGTCTAGTTTGCCATGAAGCGTAGTTGAAGAGTGGCGCGGCTGCGGAGAGAAATGAGGTGCCACCGCCGGTGCAGGGCCGAATCCCATCCGCGCCTCCAGATCGCCTTGTGCTCCTGCCCAGAAACAGCCCTAGAGGTGGACCCAACGAATTTCAGCTTTAGGACGAGGTGAGCAGGGAAGGAAAGGTGGAGGAGAACAGCAGTGGGAAGATGCGGGCAAGGGCAGGGCTGAGCAGAACTGGCGAGGGAGCACGGACAGTTTCCATACAAACCGAGACAAGATAAAGGCCGAATCTTGATGAAACAGGAGACGCCAAGAAACCCAAAAAACCATGTGAATGAAGTAAAATCTAACAGCTGAATTTAGATCTTGACATCGCGTTGATTTTCTTCACTAAATCTCTCTGAATGTAGAGAACGAATCTTCTGTTTTGGTCAAAGATTTTGTTTTTCCGCCTTAAGCCTGGAAATGAATATGCATACACATCACTCAACACAATGGATAAAATCTGTTCTTGGGCATAATTGTCATCATTATGCCCAATATGCCGATATGATGCCCCACTTACTGAGCATCTCCACTTTAGGTTTTTGTTTATTTGTTTGCTTTCTTAGTTTGGGATACAAATATTTATTTAGTAAAGTTAGTAATTTTAAATATTTAGTTGAAAAAAGAAGAAATATTTATTTCCTGTGGGGGAGGGTTGTTACCAACAACATCAAGCCATTTCTTTATATTTAAATTTCACTTTAAATTTATCTTAACATTTGTTACTATGTCTTCATGCCATTGGTGACTCTGTAGGAGGCAGTAAATATTTATATAAATAGAATCACAGAACTAAAAGACACGGAGGCCTTGTATTCTACTGTGTTCTTGAGCAAATAAAGAGGCTCTCACAGGCAAATTCTCCTTGTCAGGCAGCTGGTTATGGAGGAGACAGATCATGACAGTCAACATCCAAAGCCAGGTACCCAGGCTTGTAGAAATGCCTGACTGAGTTCTTACTAAGAGGCCGACGAGCAGAGTGGTTAAAGTGAGCACTTAGGAAGTAGGTAGACTTAGGCTCAAATCTAGCTGGCTCTTAGGCAAATGGCAATCTCCTGCGGATGCTCCACTTCTTCCTTTTTACACTGCCGGTGGGAATGCGATGCGTTCAAGTGCTTTGTACAAGCATGGCCTGCCATTTCACTTGGAGTATTATACAAGAGGTGATGAAATACGCATTCTTACAGAGACGCATACAAAGATATTCACAGCAGAGTTATCTAATAATTCCAAACTCAAAGTCGCTGACTGCCCACCAATGATTAACAGACAAAGAAGGCATGGCAAATCTGTACGACGGAAAAAAGCGGATGACTGAAACGTGCAGTAGTTTCAGTGAAACAATTAGAAGCATATTAGGTAAGATTCTGTTGGCACAAAACTCTGGAGAGTATGATCAAATCCACAGAGACAGAAAATGGACAGTGTTTGCATGGGGGTGGGGTAGTTGAGAGGAATAGGAGGGAGGGATTATCAGGAGCAGTTTTGAAAAAAGCAAATTGAATGTGAGGTGATTATATAACACGTATCCTGTTAGCATCCGATTTGGCATAATGCTTGGCATGTAGAAGCCACCCAATAAACACGAGTTATGCCACGCTGATTTCAACTGGCTTAGTTTTCTTTTAGAATCACTTGATAAGTTAGTCAGAGAATATGTCTAATGAAAAGGATCTGAGAGGCACCGGGCAGGGAACATCAAACTGAGAAGAGCACCTTTAGTTAGCAAGGGTGTGGCAGTGAACACATCCTTTTATTCCTAGCATTCGGGAGGCAGAGGCAGGCAGATATCTGAGTTCTAGGCCAGCCTGGTCTACACAGAGAGACCCTGTCTCAAAAACAAAACAAAAACAAAAAAACAAGCCTCCAAGATCATCTTTAGGTACATAGTTAAATTCAAGGTCAGCCTGGGCTACATGCAAGCCCGTCTCAAAAAACACAAAACAAAACAAACCCTTATATGAAAAAGTATTTCCCACTGTTAAATATGACATTTTAATGACTATATCATCATTGTAGTGACAATTATTTAAAAATATGGAGAGGAAACTGGATTTAAAAAAAAGGAAGGGAGGGCCAGGCGTGGTGGGGCACGCCTTTAATCCCAGCACTCGGGAGGCAGAGGCAGGCAGATTACTGTGAGTTCGAGGCCAGCCTGGTCTACAAAGTGAGGCCAGGACAGCCAAGGCTACACAGAGAAACCCTGTCTTGAAAAAGAAGAAAAGAAAGAGGAGGAAGAGGAGGAAGAGGAAAAGGAGGAGGAGGAAGAGGAAAAGGAGGAGGAAGAAGAAGAGGAGGAGGAAGAAGAAGAGTATAAGAGTATAAACCATAAAAATCAAAAGGCTTGATTTAAACAACTGTGAAAACTAGGATTCAGAGATCCCCCTATGCTGGAACACGGAGATTTAAAACTTGTGTGTGTTAATCCGGGAGCCAGGACACTCAGTATACCTGGGAGGGGTTACCTCTAGGCATGGCGGTGAAGGATGTCCTATTTGGGTTAACTGAGGAGGGAAGACCCACCTTAGCTGAAGGTGGTGCCTTTCCACTGGCTAAGCTGAGCATCAGCACTCACTGTAGCATTGTGCGTCCTGACTGTGAATGTGACGAGAGCAGCAGCACACCATGACTTCCCTGCCAGGATGGACTGTGCCCCTGGGCTCTGAGCAAAATAAACCCTTCCTTCCCTAACTTGATTCTTGTCCCATATGTTGTCTGAACAACAAGGAAAGAAACTAATCCCCCAGGTTTAAAGATGAGCTTGAGTTCTTCCAAATAGAAAATGTCAACAGTAGCAATGAAGGCATGAGGGTTGGGGCAATGACTTGGGTAAGCAGCCCAGGGGTGGCTGACCCCTTTTCAGGTGAGAAAAACCTCAGAGAGATGCAGCTAGCTAAGGGAATGACCCAGAGGCGTGGAGGGCTCCACATAGTTGAAGCCTCAGTGTTCGCTCATTTTAAACTAGGCACATAGAGGACTAAGGATGGAAGTGGCCCACTTTCTCCCTGGATCTACACCGGGGGATGCTTTGCCATTCTAAAGAAGCCTTCCTGTAGGAGTTAGGTGGGTAGAACTGTGAATATAGCCTTTCTCCTTGAGGGTAGTTGTTTTGTGACAATTGGCTAAAAATCTTAGATGACCTAAGAAAACTGTTTCGCTTTGTGTTTTGAGAAAGGGTCTCACTGTGTAGCTCACTAACCTCAAATTTGGTATACAGCCCAGGCTAACTTCAAACTCACCTTCCACCAGCTTTCGCCTCCTGAGTGCTGGGATTGCAGGCTCCCTCCTAATATGGTCTTAAGCAGTCTCTTAGCTCCTGGGCAATCTTTGAAGCTAATTTTGAAATCTGCAAAGGTCTTTGAAGGATAACAGCTTGTGTGTGGGGGAAGTTACTTTTTAACAGGCAAGGAATTTACCTCAGCATCGATGTAATAAGTAAATACAAGGTCAATGAAGTTCTGCACAGATTCGAGAGACTTCAGGGATTGCTGAGGAAGACGCATAACAGATCTGTTTGGAAGCTACGGAGCTTCTGCTTTGCTTTCCTGATGAGGAGAGCAGAGCTGGGATGGTGTGCCTCTGCGGAGAAAGCTCACGAGGTCTGAAGGCTTCCAAGGAAAAGGATGCTTTTTATCAACGTCTTAAAAGCCAGTTTCCCCAATTCTTACGCATTCTGCATCTTGTCTCTTTAACAACAGTCCCTCTTGGTTTTGAGGTAGTGAGGCTGGACCCTAGGTTATCACATGGTAGAAAAGTCCTACACCACTAGGCTACCTTCCCGACCCTGACGGTTCTAAAGCAGCTGATTATGAGGTAAAACTAACAGGAGTGAAGAAAACAAAACAAAACAGTGCAAACAGTAAACAAACCAGAAAATGACAGTTATTTTTCATATACAAAGAGCATGTACATAAACACCCAGCATTTATATATCACTTAGTTATTATAGTTAGACACAGTGTTAAACACATAGTAAGATTTGGGAAACTGAGAGTCATAGATATTAAATCATTTACTCGGTGCTATCTAGTGCACTGTGTGGATTCAAACTCAAAACAAAACAAACCAAAACAAAAACCAGTCAGTCTCCACCTTCCACGTTCTTAATGTCCCTGTTGATGTAATAATTCTCAAAGTTCATGCTGGTATCTGATAGCAATTTTTATTAACATAACAAAAGGCAGTTTCACTAAAACACCTTCTTGTCTTCATCATTAATCATCAACTCTACTTTAGACATGTTTTCATCTTATTCTTCACGAGGCATACCTTGTTGGCACAACACGCACTATTACAGATTATAAAGACTATTTTCAATGGGGAACATATTGCTGAATGTCATGACTATTCATGTGTTGGTTCTGGTGATTTCAAATAAATTTGCCTTGTGGTGCCCTTCCTATTGCATTTTTGAGTAGGTTATAAATCTTGTTAAAACCAATAAGAATATAAATTCAGAATGTTTCAAAAGCAATTTCTCATGCCACTGGAATCTCAAATCCTTTCTGTTTCTATGCTTTTCTTGCCCAGTACAGAAAGATTCTGATAAAAAGCACTTTTATTTTAAAGATAATAATTTTACTAATTAGAAAGTGATATATGATCACTTGAACTTAAAATATACATAAAGATATTAAAAACCCAAAATTCCATTATCCCAAGATTAATATTTTAATTTTCTTCCTTCAAATGTATAAAATAAAAGTGCTAACTGGGCTTTGTTTTAAAGTGTGGTACAGGAATTTGAAGGAATTATAAATTATGAGTACATAGTCATCTAAAATGCTCATGTTAAAATTTCAAATATTTCTAATACAGTTCTCCACATAGTAATTATGAGAGGAAAACTTCATTAATTTACCTAATTATAAATTGAAAAATAGCCTTTAATCCTGTCACTTGGAACCCAGACAGGTGGATCTCTGTGAGTTCAAGGCCAGTCTGCTTCACAAAGTGATCCAGGACAGCCAGGGCTCTGTTACACTGAAAAATCCTGGGGGGGGGTAAGAATTGAAAAATAAGCTGAAATTGCATATAGAAGTTTTAATGTGTTTATATATTTAACTTGACTTTTGTTTCTAATGATAGTCACTGTATAACGATATATATATAAAGTTTTTAAAATATGTGACATTTTTTGAGTTCTTCCACGTGCCAGGCAATAGTCTAAGGATTTTGCTGGTACTAACTCACTAATGGGACTATTATGTTTCACACCTTTTACAAATAAGAAAACTTATACCTCAAGAGGCCGATTTACTTAGAGGCTTGGTCGTCAAGGCAAAGAATAATGGTGGTGAGCCAAGATGGCGTCTTTGGTCCATTGGGTTATTTCAATGCGTGTGGTGCCCTGACTAAGAATGGCCCCCACAGACTCGTGCATGTGAAAGCTTAGTCACCAGGAGTGGCACTGTTTGAAAGGATTAAAAGGATTAGGAACTGTAGCCTTGTTGGAAGAAGTGTGTCACTGATGGTTGGTTTTGAGGTTTGAAAAGCCCACATAAGGCTGGTCTCTCTGTCCCTGTCTCTCTCTGTCTCTCTGTGTCTCTGTTTCTGTCTCTGTCTCAGTCTCTGTCTCTCTCTCACACTGCTCCAATGACATGCATGCTACCATGTCCCCTGCTATGATGACCAAACCTCTGAAAATGTAAGCAAGCCCCAATTAAATGCTTTTTAAAAAATAAGAGTTGACTTGGTCCTGGTGTCTCTGACTAAAACTGTGGGTAAACAGAGATGATTAATTAAGGCTTTGTCCCAGAAAGAAAGTAGCGGGGCAGAGCATGAATAGCTGTCTCCGTTTCAGGGAAGGAGAGGACAGCCTCACACGATGCTCTTGTAGATCAGGAATGAGGACGAGCCCTTGCTCTGACAGGGCCCACTGGCTGGTCAGTGGGTCAGTGTTGAACACACGGAGTTACTCAACAGCAGAGCTGCTCTCTGAGCCCAGGGAGGGCATCACCAGAGCCCACGTTTCCCCACTACCCCAAGCTGCCTCTGTAGGAAGTGTAAAGGGAAATGGCATTGCAAAGAAAGTGAAAGTCCTCCTGTCCCACACCCTAGAGCGAACAGCTGCCGTTATGTTGGTGAACACTTGTCTAGAGCCTCTTTTGTCACGGGTTCCCACGAAGCCAAGAAGCTGAACACCTTGTTTTCCTGCTGGGACATGAAGCCAGAGAAGACATGTGAAGAACTCCAGGGCACTTCCTATTTCGTGTTTGCAGAAAGTGTATAAAACCATCTCTTGTCTCCTGGATTCTGAGATGGTAACTATGAGGGTTTTTCCTCTTTACATGCTAAGACATAGTTCTCCACAAGACTTCCCTTACCTCAGTTACTAGCTTCAAGATCAGGGGTTCCTAGACAAAACTTATTTCTAACTAACTAGCTACAAATGTAAGGATTCCCATCATTTTGCCTCATCCTTTATAATTCGCTGGAATGATTTATAGAATTCAAGAAAGCCTATACTAATGACTACAGTTTTATTATGAAAGTTATAAATTGGTGGCCGATGAAATGTTCATCTAGTAAAAAGCACCATGTAAAGGTGGAAGGACAAAATCAACTCCATAAAGTTGTCCTCTGGTCTCTATACATGCACTGAGGTGCACAGGTGCCAACACACACACACACACACACACACACACACACACTTGTGCAGTCATAGTGAAGATGAAAAAGCAAACAAACAAACAAGATACAAATCTGGAACAAGTAGTTGAAGAGATGCATACAGTAAAGCATGTAAGGGTCCCCAAAATTTAGTGTCTGTATTATCCCTCCCAGCATGTCACTGATAATAATGGCTGCTGAAGAAGGCTCACCTGTGTCACAGTGTTTGCTGTCTTCATTAGGAACACAACACAGGGATGACTGGTTGGCCATGTGACCCCAAACCCACTTTTCTCAGCTCTGTGACCAAACACCTAATAGAAGCAAATATTCATTTTAGCTCATATTGTGGGGGATACAGTTCATTACAGAAGGGGAGGTGCGGTAGCACGCGGCTGTGTGTCAGTAGGAACTCACAGCAGCTGTGTGCTCCTATCTGGTGGATCATAAAACAGAGAGAAGACTGGATTAATTCTGGGTTATAAAACCTTAAGGCCTGCTCCTAGTGACCCATATCTTCACCTTCTAAAAGTTCTGCAACCTCTCAAAACAGGGCTGCTGCCTCGGAATCAAATGTTTAAACATGAAGGACATTTCGCATTTAATTCATAACATTCCATCCTTAACCTCTGTAGCCTCATGGCCATCCCATAATGTAAAATGAATTCTGCCCAAGCTCAAAAACATTACAGTTTTTCAGTTCTGATGCTGTTCCAAAGTCCAAAGTCTCTTCTTAGACACAAATTACAGTCTTAGCTCTAAGTACTTATAAAATCAAACCAGGTTACATGCTTCCACGCAAATGAATATTCAAATTTCAAAAGAAATGTGGGCATAGCAAGGGAAAAGAACACCAAAGCAAGCCCAACCTCATCAGGACAGACATCAAACACTGTAGCTCCATGTCTGGCATCTGGAGATCATAGCAAAATATCTTTGTTCCAGCAAGTTTGGGTAACCCCTCTCTAGATACGCTGCTGCTGCATATGTTGTCTTTCTCTTGGGCTGTCTGAACTTTTAGAAATCTCCAGTACCCTGGGTCTCAATCACAACTTGAGTTCAACCTTCACAGTTTCACACTCCTCAAGAGCTCCTTACAGGGAATCCAACCCTGCTACAAAATTGCTGGGCGTCAGTAGTTTTCTGGAACCTTGGTAGAAGCTTCCATGGTCCCTTCAATCTTGCATCTTCCATGCCTGCATAACCAGCATATATGGCTGCTGCGCCAAATAATGCTGCTAGTTGTAGCCTAGCTCTACTGGATTGCAGCTATAGAGGCCTCCATGTGCCTTTTCCCCCCCATAATTCCTTTCCAGGGGACGACATAAAAAATGTTTACTCCTTCCTTTATAGTCACAACAACAAATCAAGGTATGATCCCACCAAAGCTGGCACTGGGCTTCCTAAGCTTATGGGGCTTCCTTTGAGTACAAACCCCTGACACTTTCAGCTACACCTGAAAAGCTTTATGCAGCAGGGATGAGGGATTCCTCAAAGCTACATAGACGGGGCTCCTCTGCCCTAGTCTTTCCCAGCCTCCCCCAGGCCATGTGCAGATTTGTTGTGGGAATTTTGGTTTCTTTAAAAACACAGAAATGTTATATGATTATGTTTTTGTTTTAGTCCCAGATGTGGGATATGGGGTTGCTTCAAATTGTCCACAGCAGCTGACTATAATTTGTCTCATGCTTTAGCAGGGGCATGATTTTGCCATCTGAAGATAGTTTATGTTTGGAATTCTGGGTACTCTGCAGATAGCATGTCAATGCCAGAGCCCTAAGAGAGGCGGTGACTGCTGCTGCTGCTGTTCTTACTGTTTGATGGATTGCTGATTGCTGTTTGCTCCTGTTGTTGGTTGCTGGTTGCTGGCTTCTGGTTAGAGATATCTTGACAACAAAGATCAAACTTGCCCCAAGGAACTCAATGCCCCTAACCAGCAGGAAGTAGTTTCCCTTTATCTCCCCTATATCTTTCTTTCTCTCCTACCTAGTTTTGGGGGGAGGGGTGCTGAAAGGGATTTGAGTGGAGAAGGGTGGTAGGAAAAAGAACCTAATAAAGTAGCCAAAAAGCCCAGCTACATAGAGTTGTCAGGTGGTAGGGAATAGCTGGGTACTCAGGCAAAAATCTCGTGTTCCTATTTGTGTTGTTTTAAACCTTCAACAGGACCAGGTGGGTGATCTTTTGCAAGGCGCATAGCTGAATGCTCTAAGATAGCAGTGTTTAGCTCCAAGGATGGTAACCCATAACTGTTTGCAAGGCTAAATCTGTGACTCAGATTTATCAGAAAATAATGGTGTCTGTTTTCAAATGAAAATTTTCCAAATAGTTTTGCATTACTATGTCGAGGAGTTCTCAAAGTTAGGGTCTTGTCTTCAAGGCATCTTCCTACTGTCCAACTGCTGTGTGTGGTTTCTCCTGAGTTGCACTACTCTGTTTAATTCCAGCTGCTTTGTCTGAACTTGCTTGTCCGTCTGTCCTTAACTCTAACCACATTCAATCTTGCCAAATTATGTGTTTCACACTTTTTGTGTTTTACTTTCTGCTGTTTCACTGTGAATCTAGGTAAACACAGTGAGCAATAGTCACGCCACAGCGTGAATGTCATGCTGTTCTGAAATTTCCTATTAACAAACAATGTAGTTCATTACTTTTGAATTCAGCCTCACACTCAAGATTTCAAGACATGCAGCCAGGTTCTTTGCCAGTATATATGCACATAGCTGCCAGCTCAATTCCAGACAAAGACCTTGTTCCCCTTAGAAATCTGAGGAGCACAACCTTTACTGGCCACAGTCCCATCAGCATTCTGGTCTTCCTACCAGAATTGCCCACTAAGTTCTGGTTGTACCATGGAGGCCGCAGCTTCAAACTCCTTTACATTCTTTCTACAAACCAGTTCTGGAGGCATTTGAACCACACGGTCAAGCTTATCATAACGGTGGTGCTGTTTGTTGGTATCAACTTTCTATTTTAATTACTTTTCTCATTGGTAGGACCAAGTATCTGAAAAGAAGCAACCTAAAGAAAGAAGGATATACTTTTCCCTCACAGTTTGAAGGGATACAGTTCATTCTGGGGAAGAGATGGCTAACTTTGTGACCTTCGGAGCTTAAGGCAGCTGCTTGTTCACCTCTGGGTAGATTAGGGGTCAAAAAGAGCACAGTACATAGAGTTGGGCTATCCAGTGGCTCCATGACCCACTTCCCCCAGCTAGGCTTGACTTTCTAAAGGTTCAACAAACTTCCCAAAGCAGCAAGGAAATGAGTGTTCAAATAGATGAGCCTATGGGGGACAATTCACACTCAAACCATAACAATCCTCAAAAATAATAAAGGCACTTCTACATCTTGGGAATTCTAGAGATTTCGTTTCCCTTCCAGGAGCCAGGAACAAAGGCCAGCCAAATTCTTTATTAAATGATATTTTCTCCCGCTGTTAGCCACAATTGTGGTCTATTAAACTGCTCAGATGCCGCATGGAATTGGCTCCTTAGCAACAGGGCATTCTACCACTCCTATTACATTGTCACCGAGTCCCTTTGTTTCCGTATGGTCCAATAGGACAAGGGGCATGGCACATTTGCTATGCTTTCTTTTGTTAATTCTATAAATAATGAATTGGCAGGAATTTTAGAAGGGCTTATTGTTTCTCAATCAGCCAAATACATTAGCCTTTCTTGGCTTGTCATGTACAGAAATCAAGAACAATTTCAAAGGGACAAGTTAGGGAAATTAGCTTATTCAGTTTGCTTTAGAAATTTGACTTTTAGAGGCATGGCAATGGAAGCTGGCATGGTGGCATATGCGTACAATCCCAGCTCACAGGAGGAGGAAGCAGAAGAAGCATACGTTTGAGGCCAGCTTGGGCTCTATGGTAAGTTCTAGGCTCAACTGAGCTACTCTGTCTCAAAAACGAACAAATACAAATAAAACCAAGGAGATAAATAATAAAAATCCATGCAAATGCACCTTTCAGCAGGCTACATATTAGACATAAACATGGAAGAATGTGGCAGATGCAAGTCACACATTGGCTGTGGCTAATGACACAACAGGAGAGTATGAGTTCTTGGAAGGCTAGGATGCAGGGGTGCTAATGGCAAAGGACTGTGGTGGCATCTGCTAAACTTGTCATAGGATCTCTTAATAAAAAATGATTTTAGAGGTGTTACGTTCTTCTGATGAAAGAATCTTTGATACATCATCCCAATAACTAGCCCTATAACTAGTTGTTGCTTCTGTAAACCTAGAGAGGAAGAGACAGCCAATTATTCTGAGGTCAACCAATTCTGCTAATACAGATATGATCACTTCTGCATTCTTTTGTATATTGATCTGAAGCATGCCTTTTAATGAGTTTTGCTATTGATCTGTCACCATTTCATGGAGTGTATAATCACATGGCGATTAGCTCTGTGTTGTGACAGACCTTCTGTGAAGTCGGCCAATTGAACAACTGCTTTTACCTGTGCGCATACCACTTTATCTTGGGGCTTCACCACTTCATTCTGTTACCTCAAACACCGTTCCCCAGAAAACAGAATACACAGCTCCAAGTTCATCCGTGAAGGGTACAATGGGATTATTTCTTATAGAATAGGTTAGATTGTTTTCTTCCATTTATAAATGTATTTTGTAAGCTTCCAATGTTTTCTTCAAAAAAAAAAAAAGACATGAGGGAGAAAGGAAATTGAAATGCATATTAATGTCTCATTCTGTTGTACTATAATTGAATTTTGAACAGTTATTTGAGCCAGGATTCAGGCATTAGTACATGCATTTCTCCCCATTTCCGTGTGTGTGTGTGTGTGTGTGTGTGTGTGTGTGTGTGTGTGTGTGTATCAGTGTTAAAAGGGCTAGCCCAAAGGATCGATCCCAAAAAGACTGGACAGAAACAGATACAGCTAGTTTTTCCAGCACTTGGCCAGTATCTTATTGTTCTAAGGATACCCAAAAGATGTTTTTACCCCTAGACAGCAAAAAGTAATTTTGGGAACACAGCACTCCCATCCCCAATAGGTGGGATGGGTGGGTTTGGTGCGTTACCAATGTTTAGGATGGTTAGAGATAAAAGTTGGTAGTTAGTTACCTATAAACCTTACTAGGTACTAGATTAATTACAGAATAGGCTTTATCTAGTCTCTCATATATACGTTAAGCAAATAGCAAATAGCTAAAAACAAGCAGTTTGTTTATCTAGATACATTAAGATAGATGAGTTAAGTGAATAGATATATAACTAAATAGATAGATATGAATATGCATACTAGTAAATAGAAAGATGGTCTTCAAACACTATGGCATTTAATAATAAAGGGCTTTTCTGAAAGAGAGGCACACCTGCTCCTGGCAACACCTGCAATCTACTTCAGGGGAGATGATGGGCATAGAAGAAATAAGTGTGGCAGAATGACCACTGGAATGAGGTACTGTCCTTGTCTCTACTGGTGATGGCAGACTGACAGCCCAAACTGTGATCATAGCAGAACGACCACTGGACAGAAGCACTGTCCTTGTCTCTACTGGTGACGGCAGACTGACAGCCCAAACTGTGATTACAGCAGAGCACTGGGTAACTAGCTGTGCAGGTTTGTGGAGACTGGCTGGATCAATTCTTCAAAACTCTTGCTTCACAATTATGTCGGTCAGATATACTGGGCCAGAAGGCTGAAGACTGGATGCCCCAATGATAGAGAAAAACCTGTGACTGTCCAGGCAGTCAACTCTCTCTGTCTTACTTTTGGAAGTTGCTTGCCTGCACTTACTTCCCTCATATTAGATAATATTTCCTTCTTGGATCCCTAATAAAGTAGAATCATTAAGGAATTGGTGGCAACATGTGTGTGCTCATTGTTATGTTTGCACGTGTGTATAGGTGAAAGTGCATGTGTATGTGTATATATGTGGATGTGGAAGCCAGAAGTTGAATTCTTCCTCCATCACTTTTCCACCTTATTTTTTTGTGTCTTGAGGCAGGACATCATTGTGTAGCCCTGGCTGGTCTAGAACTCTCTATGTATACCATGTTGTCCTTACCAACTTTCCGCTTTTCTTTATTCTTTTTTTTTTTTTTTTTTTTTTTTTTTTTTTTGAGACAGGGCCTCTCTGTGTTAGCCTTGGCTGTCCTGGAGTGGCTTTATAGACCAGGCTGGCCTCGAACTCACAGTGATCTGCCTGCCTCTGTCTCACCAGTGCTGGGATTACAGGCGTGCTTAAGACAGCATCTTTCAGTGTTTCTGGAGACTGTATAGTCAGCAAGACAGGCTGGCCAAAAAAATCCAAAAGATCCTCCTGCCTTTGCCTCCCAGCGCTGGGACTAGAAGCACATACCGACTCCCTCAGTGTTTGATAGGGCTTAAACTCCGGGCCTGGACAAAGCACTTTATGCACTGGGCTATCTTTTCAAGCCCATATCATATTATCTTTAATAACATTTAAAACAACTTGGTTTGGTTTTGTATTATTAAAATAATACATGCTCATTGTAAAAAGAAATCAAGCAACACAAATAATATTAAGGGGAAAATAGAAAAACAAAACAAGAAACTTCATTTCTAACTCTCAACTCTACGTGCACACATCCTAAAGGTGCCTACAATTCACTGTCCATTCAGAATTCCCTGCTGTATTAGGCATCTTTCCGTATCTGCACTCATAGTGTTTTAGATAGCTGCACTGCATTTTATTGTAATGCTTATGGCATCACTTATTTAGCCAGCTCTATGTAGATGGATAAACACTTGAATCCCTTTTCAATGTAAAACAATGCCAGAAAGTCTTTACACATGTTGCTTTGAACGCTGAAGAAAATCTATTTATACAGTAAATTCCTTGAAGTTGACCTGTTGTGTCAAACTTTACCTGTCTTCAAAGGTGTATCAATTTACACCCGTACTGTGTGGATGAGCTTGTCTGCCCATGTGCTGAATTAGAAAACACCTGATTTCTTATGACTGACAAATGGAATGTAACGTGGACTGTCTTCTACGGATCCCTCCAGATTTACCCTGTATTCTTTCTTCCCCCAGGATGACAGTCACAGGATCTGCCTGTAGCTTCCTGTCTGGGGCAATGATGTGGACTGACTACTTATCAGATCTCTGTGTGATAGCAAAGGACACAGCTGCCCAGGCAGCACTCTCTGTATCTGAGTTCCAGACACTACTTTCTTTCCTGACCTTTTAGGCATAGAAAGGGTGGTCTATCTTGCTGGTGGTTTGTCTCCTTATTAAGCGCGCCTCACAGTGCCCGATTTTAATTTTCTGGTTCCAGGGACGTCAGCATCCCAAGTCTTTCTGAGTTATGTATGACCATTCTTCTAGTCCCTGTGGTCTACTTACTCTACATTCTGTTTTCCCCTAATGGTGAGAAAACCTGGTACAATTAATTTTTGCTTAAGGGTAGCACAAAATGACAACCCAGTCAGCATAGGACAACTAATAAATACTCACCATGTGATAGACATTGTCTTGCAATGGGCTCTTAAGAGGAGAAGAGCAGAGTTTCTAAGAGGTCTGTGTGTGTGTGTGTGTGCGCGCGCGCGCGCATATTGTATGTTTCTGGAAGCCCATGCCTGTATGTGAATGTGGAGGGCAGAAGTTGACATGAGGTACCTTCTTCTATCACTCTCCATGTTTAAAAAATACTTTTATGCATATGGGTATTTTATCTGCATGGATGTCTATGCACCCTATGTGTGCCCAGTGCCTGCAGAGGTCAGAAGAGAGTTGCAGCCCCCTGGAAGCAGGATGACAAATGGCTGTGAACTGCCATGTGGGTGCTGGGATTTGTTGGCTGTTTCTTAACAATTAGACTTTATTATACAATCTAACTATCCTATGCAAGAGGGGAAAAAAGGTTAAAGGGAAACAAAAATAAGCCTTCTGGTATCTGTTCCACGGGACGGGTCCCTAGGTGTCTCTGGCCTGCACACTGGTCCGGCCTGTATGCTGGTTGTCTCCCCAATCCATGTATGCTTGTGTTCCAAAACCTGCAGCCTTCTCTCTCCTCTCTGCCTGCATCTCTCTTGCACACAATGGCCGGTCTCCTCTCAGGACCCCTCTTCCCAATGATGTTCGATTAGAAACACAATAGCCTAGCCAGAGTCCCTGGTCCATTTCCTGAATTCCAGACCTAGGATGGCTCCACTCAGTCTATCGCAATGTCAATCTCAGTGAGGTATCCATGGTGTTTCCAAGTGCCTTCACCTGGGATAATGCCTACAATCCTTCCCACAGCAGGTGGTGCTCTCATTATTTATAGGCAGGGTCACTACTCATTTAGCCGGAAACTCAACCTATGGGTAGCATACCTAGCCAGTGAGTCCCGGACATTCTCCGGTCTCCATTCCCCAGTGCTAGGATCACAGGGGCACACTCCCAAACCTGACTTATACATGCGTGCTAGTTATCCAAACTCAGGTCCTCATCTGTAGTAGATATAACATGTTTTTGTTTTGATCCCAAGTGTGGGATGGGGAACAGACTTGTGAGAGATCAGGTAATGTTTATCCACTAGAAGACGAACCACCTCGTGTGGAGGCTTGGTTTTTGCCAGGTGAAATATATCTTAGTACAGACTCTAAGAGGAGACTATACTTTTTGGGGTCTTGGTACTGTTTGGCGGTTCACTGCTCCACTTCGAGATGCTCCTAGAGAGAACCACTCCAGAGAACACTTCGGGGCTCTGGGTTCCGGCTGCTGTTCCAGGTTCCAGCAGCAACTTTGGTTGAATTGCTGGTCTGCTGAAATCCTGCTAACTATGCCAGCGGAATCGCTCTCAGGAACTAAGTATAAAAAAGGTCTACTTCTCCTGTTCCCATAAACCTCTTTTCTCTCCTATCTAGGACAGGTGGGTTGGAAGGGAGGTCTAAGAATTAAAGAACCTCAAGTAAAGTGGTGTGGAAAAGGTTGAAGCCTAAAGTCGTGTGTGTGTGTATGCCCTGATTTTCATTTTCTGAGAGGTGTCTGGTCATTTCATTTGCCCATTTATTGATTGGACCACTTGTTTCTTTGTCTATTTTTCAATAAGTTCTTTACAGATTCTAGATATTAAGCTCTTTTCATACGGATAGCAGGCGAAGACCTTCTGTTCTCTAGAGTGCCCCCTCACCCTGCTTTTCTGCTGTGCAGGTTTTCAAGCTCATGTAATCCCATTTATCAATTATTGTGATTGTGTCCTGAGCTGTTAGCGTTCTCTTTGGGAAGTGCTTCCTCGGGCAGCTGCAGTTTCAGGGCTTAGCTCAGGGTCTTCCACACACTTTGGGAGATAGGAATCCACCTTTCATTGCTCTACAGGTGGCGATCCAGCTTCCCCAGAACCACCTGTTAACACAGCTCTTTTCTCCAATGTGTGCTTTTGGCAGTTACGTCCAGAATGAGTTGGCTGTAGCTATGTAGATTTACTTTGCGGCCTCCTATTCTATTCCATTGCTCCATGTCTGGTTTTGCTCCAATACTATGATGCTCTTTTTACGGCCCTGGCTCTGCAGTGTACTTAAAGTCCAGTATTTTGACACCTCCGATATTATTTTTCTCAGGATTGTTTTGGCTATTTGGGGTCTTCTGTGCTTTCTTAGGACACTTTTCTAGTTCTGTGAAGGATGTCTTTGGAGTTCTGATGGGGATTGCACTGGAGGTGTAGAACAGCTACTTTGACGATGGTAATCCTGTAACTCTCAAGTGAAAGAGGTCTTTTCAGTTCTGGTTTCATTTATGCACTTGTTTTCTTCAATGTTTTAAGGTTTTCATTGTGAGACTGGAGAGATGATTCAGTGGTAAGAGCACTTGCTGTGAAAACAGGGAGGGGGCACAAGTCAAATTTCCAGGATTCATGTGAAAGCTGCGATGCTATTTGAGCCTGTAAGTGCAGTGCTGGGAGGCAGAGTCGACCAGCTGATGGGCCAGAATGACCAGCATCAGGTTCAGTGAGGCAGCCCCCTCACACACCAGTGTGTGCTAACAACACAGATGTGTGCACACACACTATGCACCTAACACACAAACACATAGAAGAACAACGATGATGGATTTTCCCTATCATTAGTTTGCTTTAATCCTAGGTATGTATGTGTATACACACACACACACACACACACACACACACACACACACACACACACACAGACACACACACACACGTGATTTGCTTGTCCAACAGGTACTGATCCCTCTGCATTGCTGCAAGATATTTAAGTTTGTTCAGTTACAACTCAGAGATACAGGGATGGACTATTGTATCTAACCTAGTCAAGAAAAGCCTGGCCCAAGTCACCAGTGATCAGGGATGCGTATACAGTATAGTTTTGACTAAGACGACCTGACAGAGAATTTGGGGCAGACATCACAGAAGACTGTTTTCCCTGAAGAGTAGGAGTAAAAGGGGAAATGCCTCCTCCTCCTCCTCCTTTCTTTGGATGCTCTCTGTCTGAATAGGGCATCTGGGCATACAATGATCTGACAAACACGAGCTGGCAAGCCAGGTTTAGAAGGCAACACGAGAAGACAGCGACCTGAAGGGACGGCAAGGATGCTGGTGGCACCTTGGACCTTCAAAATCAACTGCAGGATGACCCACCCCTGGACCTCCTGCTATGAAAATAAGTAAAAACTAACATAATGTGCTTCTAGCTCATCACCATTATTTGGACCTTCAGTTTCTTGCAGTTGATAACAAATTATCCCCCACACTGGGAAACGGTATTTAAGTTAACAGAGGGGAACATGGGCCATGATCATGTTGTTTGTCCTAGGGTTAAGACATGGTTTTCTTGCAGGTGATGTTAGCGGATACTTGATCAGTATAGGAAAATACACTTGTATGAAGTGATGTATAAAATATGATAAAAATATAATTATTAAAATAATAAGATGTTGTGAGGGTAAAGGGGTAGAGGGACACCCAAACTGGTAAAACCATCATTTGTGGGAATGTTTAAGGCATCTATAAGGAGACTCAGATTTAAATCACTGGTTTTACTAAAGCTCTATCTACCATATAATCTGTGGACACTCTTGAGTGGAACAAAAGGACAGAGGACAGAATACTTTTCTCCACTGGAGTCTGGACTATCAGCCTCTGCCCCGGGACATCAGAATCCACAAGTTCTTGGGGGTTTAAATCTGGCCTAGGAGTGACACTACTGGTCTCTCTGGTTCTCAGGTCTATTAGGAAAAAGAAAAATTCATTATGCCAGCGCCTTGGTTCTCACAAATAACTCAAAGTATTATGGCTGAAACCTTCAAATGGTGAGAATTTTCCCAACTGTTTGTGCTGGAAAGTCCCTTTAACAGAGGATCTAGGTAGTGCTTCTGTCGGTCGGCTCCAGGCATGTCCGAGTCAAGTCTTTACCAGTGATGTGCAGCTTCAGCCTCATCTCTCTGCAAAGAAGGCAATTTCCTTTTACAGACATGGCTGTCCTGAAGGCCCTGGGTGCTTTTTTTTTTTTTTTTTTTTTTTTTTAATATACTTGCTGGCACCAAGAATCACAAAATGAGTTAGCTCATTTAAAATATTTTCCTCATGGTTGTTCTGTTTCCCCATTCAGGAAAAAGATTATTGGTTACCATGGCAATCAGCTTCCACAGCATCCCAGTCTAAGGGACTGCACAGGTGGAGCTTTTACTCTACATTCGTTGCTGTAGCTCCCTGAAGGTCTGCCTGCTTTCCCAGTCTGTTCTCTGTGACTGCTGCTGAAAATGTCCAACAAAACAAAGTGAAGGCACTTAAGTTTTGAAAGGCACCATATCCCTTGAATGTTAAAACATTACACATAGACTACAAATAGACTATCGGCTTCCTCTGATTACGGGGTTACTGTTATCAATTCCTCTATTCTATTCAGGCCCTCAAGACAGCACCCGGCTGGAAACTTTCTGGGATCTTCTTTTACATGCCGAGGATTGTATTTTACTTCTCTGACAATATTTGGAAAATCAGCAATGAGGTTACAATGAAAACCAAAGCAGGAAGTGTGCCATGAGGTCATTTCCCATGTCCCATAGCAGTTTTCCGATGGATAATTCTTCAGTCTCTCCCTCTACAACTCATGCACCATTCGGTTTAAAAGGAAAAAAAAAGTATTAAGTATGGATGCTCTCACATGAGTATATCTGTCTGGAAGACTCACCCTGGGCAGGCCAACATCTATATTCTGTTTTTTCTTTTTTAATTGAAATTTCTTTGAAAAGACTTTTCAGCTACCCTGTTCTTTTGAGAACAAGACTGGTGATAATAACGAAAGATAGTTATACAAGCCAACTCAAATTAATGAGGGCTTGGGTGTGCTAAATTATGGAGCATGTGGGAGATTTTAGCATCCACTAGGAGTTTTTCCCTCCCGACCTTTTCATTCTTTTCCTACCATTACTTTCAGTGTTTCCTGGTTATTTAATTTTTTAATAATTATTTGTCATAAGTTAGTGGTATTTTTATTGCTGGGGAACTATCTATTATATTTCTGCTTATGACTTTATTTGAAGTGACTGTGGTATTTTGTGATTAAAAGCAGGATATTCCCAAAGGCATTTGCCACTATCTAATGTTAGTCAATTAAAAATAAAATCTGGCTTTAATTCTCTCTTCTGCAATGTTTTTCCTAGCTCATGAATGGCTTTTCATTGAAAAAGACCCATTTCGTGACACATCTATGAACATGCCATTGGAGATTACCATCTCCTGCTAAGGGCATGGAAGTAAACTTGAAACTGAAACAGATGCCTTCGCCCACAGATTCTAAAATCAGAGGGTATTCATAAACCGCCCTACAAATTTGAGAGCATACTGGAAACAGTTCCTGTTAAAAAAATTGAAATGTTACTGAAGTACTTTCTTCCTCTTCCGGTGAGAGAAATTCATTCCTTTCTTGGAAGTTTAATACTTAAAAGAAAAAAATTAGAACCAGAATTTATGGTATGACAGCTCATTTTAGGAGAAAAGGGATTTTTTGATAGATGAAAGGCCACATAATGGTTCTCTACTCCTGTCAGAAGTATACTGGAATTGCTTCAAAGTAGGGTAAGAAAGGGCTTTATTTTTCCTAGGACATGTCTCATATTACAAGTTTCTAGGTTTTACTTACACCTTTGGCTATATATATACAACTACACCCTGATATGCAAATTCCACACAAATGGTAGAGAAAAAAATTGGCCAATTAGAGTTAGAATAAGATGCTGAAATGATCACTTACATTTTGAGTAATTACATCACAGTGAACCATCAGATTTATGTACAAAAAGTTGCTCTCTTTCAGCTGAGAAGAGGCAGCTGAGAAGAAAGTCTGCCCCCTGTGAAAAACAGAAACTGGGGAAGGGCTGGTATTCTAAAGGCATCGAAGCAGCTGACAGACTGTCTTGGCAATTGGGTAAAAACCAATATGGAGAAGAATACAAACGGGAAGAAGTTACACTGAGGCTTGAATAAAGTGTTTGGAAATTGTAGAATAAGAGTTAACTAACATGGTGAGAAAGACCCAGAAGGAGAAAATTAGTTCAGGTGGGAAGTAGTTTTTAAATTTTTTTTGCATTTTAAAGAGTAATTGAAATTTGCATTTTAATTTGCAAGGATCATAAGACCACATTATTTGAAGGATGAATTTCATTGGTTTCATACTTTATATTTAGATAAAAAGCTCAGTTTGTCTGAAATGTAATTTAGCACCAGTTTCTATCAGTATGATGATAATATCTATTAGACAAATTGGGAAGCAGATATTTGCTTTTCATTAGCCTTTCATTATAATGTTAAAAAACAAACAAATAAACCAATAACCCTTAGTTACCATCCACATAATTGTTGAGTGGTTGGCAGCCCAGCTGTTATTCCAGCGCTGGGCAGGCAGAGACCTGATGCTCAGAGTAAGCTGGCTAGTTGGATTAGCCCTCTTGATGAGCTCAGACTAGAGACAAGACAGACCCTTCTCCAACCAGTAAGATGGACAGCAACCAAGGTAGACTCCTGACCTTGAGCCTCTGGTCTCCACTCTGACACACACACACACACACACACGCCATAAATACACATATGTGAGAGAAAAGGGAAAAACTCAGCGTTTTTAATACTTCACACTGAAAGCAAGATCATAATTTTGTAATGTTCTGATAAATGACCAGGCAGTTGGATTAGTTGCACATTGGTCCTAACAGTTTTTTGCTGGTGTCCTTCGATCTTGAGTTCCAAACTCAAGCAAGAAGATGTCAATGCAAAACAAAACAAAAAGCAAAATCGTTCGTTGTTCCTTAATTCAGAACCATGTGTTAACATTACAAACATATTAAAAACCACAGAGAGTAGGCAGGCACGTGATACTCCAGTAACTGCTTTGCTCAGGATGGATTAGGCAGGATAAATACTGAGACCCTGTCTTAATCAAACAAGGCAAGACAAAAACCACTACTCCTGGCACAGTCTATAGAATTTTAGATGATTTCCTGAGAACTCCATTGGTATTGATTTATTAGTCTTCTAAAGACAACTTCACTGTTTGGCAATAGCATTATGTCTGGATTTTCCAGGTCACTTTAGGTTTTAAGTATTCTGTTTAATGTCAAATGACTTTAGTTTGTAAAATATGAACACTAAATTTATACAGTAACTGAAGTGGTAATGGCCTTTAGCGATGTGCAGCACTTCTATTTCTGGACCACGATTGTCATGTTAAATCAAACGAAAGCAAAGTTCATTCTGTGAATCTAATTTAAAATTTTTGTGATTCAAAAAATTATTTCACATACGTGGCTATAAAATTAAAGTGTTATTTGTGAGGTACTGTGCTTACAAGAGTAAAACTTTAAAAAGTAACCCAAATGTATGTTTGTGTTTATAAAAAAGGACTTTGTTTCCGGACTGTAATTCATATTCTTGGTAAGTCAGACCTAAGAAGATTCATTGGCGTTCGCGATGCTGTAAACGATAATTATCTGAAGAACTAAGTTTTACATTAATGAATTTGACTCATTATGCTGTGCAGAGCCATGGCTATATTGCGAACGGCAACATTTAGAACATTTGGGAACCTCCCACTGCTTTAATTACTATCCTTTGTAACAGGAGGTTTGTTCCTAACTCCACTTTTTTAAAATTAAAGTGCATGCCATTAGGAAAGGAGAAAGTTTAAAAGTTGACTATGTTCAGAATGTTATTTATAATTCCTAAAATTAACGGTGGTTTCCCCTTAGTAGTGATAGCTCTCCCTCCCACGTTTCCCTGCAGCCCAGGGATGTGAGCAGCCCAGGGATGCTGCTGCAAACCCAGTGGGAGATGGAGACAGGACTTTACCGGCGACACTTCGGCACTGTTGCTATGAGTGATTCACTCGCGTTTGGCACATTTGTGCCAAGGAAACCTCCTCCCGCAGCTTCCTTCTCCGAGTTCTCCTCCGACTGTCTCCGGCGCTTTGGCCTTTAAGGAGAGAAGCGAGAGAAATGGGAGCAGGTGGGCACGGAGCAGCTCGCCCAGGCCTCCACCCCCTGCTCCTTTCCCTAATTTAGCAGTACTTCCGGCCGCGTGACATCATCCCCCGCACAAGGTGACGTGAGCGGAGGGTGACGTCTGTGCGAAGAGGAGCGCGCTGACGTTGCTATTTAAAGGTCCTCCTGCAGGGAGGATGGAGACACAGCGCGAGCATCTGCCGTGTGGAGCGGCGGAGGCCGCGGCGGCCCGGAGCCAGCGTAGGAACCGAACGCGTTGCCCGCCCGCCGCCGGCCGCTAGGGGAGGGGAAGGAAAAAGGGACGGACCGACGGACCGGCCGGCAGATCCCCTCCGGGCTTGTCCCTCACCGCCCGGGTTCCAGCCCGTGCCCCGCCTCCGAGGAGGCACCCCACCTCCTCCGCGGGCCTGCGGCGGCGGCGGCGGCGGCGGCGCTCCGCCCCCTCGAGCCGGGAGGGCCGCGCTCCCCGCCGGCCCCGCCCCGCCCCGCCCCCTCCCCTGCTCCGCTGCCGTGCTCGCCTCACGCCCGCGGCGCGGACCGGGAAGCGGCGCCCTCGGCTGCGCTCGGTTCGGAGCCGCTCCGTGGAGTCAGCGGCCAAGCGACGGGCGCCAGGCCGTCCGGGCCGGCGGAGGCGGCCGCTGAGGGGAGTGCGAGGAGGCAGCGGCTGGCCCCGGGAATGTGAGGCGGCGCGGAGCGGGAGAGCCGAGCCCGGGGTGGGGGCACGAGCCGCGGCTGCCGTGCCTCGGACGAGCCGCGGAGCCTCCCCAGCGCGCGGCCGCCAGGAGCTGGGGGCTGGGTGCCGGGGACCGCGCGGGGCCGGGTTCTCTTGATTCATTCATCCTCTGCCGTCGGGAGCCCGAGGCCGCCGGTGCTGCTAGGAGAGGCGGGAAGAGGGGGCGGCCGCGAGCGGGGCTCCATTGTGCTCGGCGGGGGCCGGGAAACCGAGGGAGGTGGGCTCGGGCCCCCTGCGCTGCTCCCCCGGCGGCCGCTGCGCCCCCAGCCAGCAGCCAGCCTGGAAATGGCTCCGCTGCTGCTCCTCGGGAGAACGAATCGATCCTTCCTTGCCTTCTCTGCCTGCTCTCCGCCTCCTCTCTGCTCCGAGTCTTAGGAGGACGAACATTCAAAGGACAGATTCCAATGTGGTGTGCCGTGCACATCGCGAGCGGCCGGGGTTTGCACTTCGAGATTTTTTCTATATAATTTTTTTTTTTAATGTAGGCGAAGGAAGACAGTGGCATTGCTGTCTGTAGGATTTTTTATTAAAGTGCACGTCGCGTTGGGTTGCACGCTCCACCCCTAGGGACCTGGTGTGGTGAAATTTGAACCCACCGCCTTAGCCAGAGAAAGGGCAAGTAACCTGGCTCCCTCAGTGTCGTGGAGGACGTGAGCGAAATGACCAGCGAACTCGTTTTTTATAAGACACGCTGAAGCTGATTTTTGCGTTTTCCTACACGTACACTAATTTTGTGGAATAGTTGAGTGCTATATTCTCCGCGCAACCTTTTCAAATTCCAAATAAGCAGATGTTTCAACGTTTTGGTGTCAACGCCAGTGAAGAAATCATTTTACCGAAAAGAACTAACTGAATTGTCAGCGTCATTGAATTAACCCCCCCGGAAAAGATCTCGGGGGGTGGAAAAGCAACTGCAAAATAACAGACGGAGAAAATTCCTTGGAAGTTATTTCTGTAGCATAAGAGCAGAAACTTCAGAGCAAGTTTTCATTGGGCAAAATGGGGTAAGGATTTTGTGCTTATCACAGCTTTAAATCTGCTTATGCGTGTGTGCAGTTGAGCGGTGGTGGTGACCATGTTTTTAAATTCGATCCCTTGCCAAAACGGGCACTACTTTAAAATACAGATTGTATTTGTATTATTGTAGAGCGACACCAGAGGTCCTAATTAGGATATGTAATGTTGTAACTCAGTTATAGTCTTATTAATGATATGAAGACAGTGCACTCGTCTAACCCTGTACATCTGTACGCTGTACCACTGTATAGGTTACCAGAAGCTTGCCGAGTTGGGTTTGGTTGACTGTGTCGTTCAAAGAGAAGGCAACGTTCTTCAGTACTTTGTAGGAATAATCGGTTGAACAAAGGGACGATTGTAATGAGCAGTTAGAATACAGTCCTTGAAACTGATCCCCTGTTAAGTTGTTGCCCTCACTCTGCCCTGTGCTTTATCTTTGAACATCCGAAGCTAAATACACAGCGTTGGGTGACAGGGAGTTAAGTGGAATTTTCAGTGTCTCTGTTGCAGCAGCCTCCACAGTTGTGGGTGCTAGAGAGAGAAAGCTTTTGGTTGAAGGAACCAGTTCACTTTTTCTGTTTTTCTCTTTTAAAGCTCAGACCTTTTCACCAGTGTCAGGTTTACACAGATCTCAGCACAGCCAAAAGCCTGCCAAGAATGCATTTCCCCTACTTTACATTCTAAACATTGCAGCTTAATAAAATGCTAGCACCTCTTCTTTATTTAAGCTGGAAACCCGCGCTGGAGGGGTGGTGATCTGTTAGTTTCTTTAGTGGCTGGCCAGTGCTCTCTGCATTCTTCCTGTGGTTGCACCGGTAAATACGGAGGTGAGGAACAAGGTTTGGAATGTGGAATTCAGCGTGATGGTTTAGGAGCATACTTTTCTTTAAGTTCTTGAAGAGTTCCTTTTTGTTCTGACAGTTAAGTTTGGAAGTTTATTAGCTTATACAACTTTGAAAATGTAGAACACGTGTCATAGGAGTCCTTCCTCAGCAATTAATTATGAGTTGATAATTATTTTTAATACTTAAATTACAAGTGATAAGAATGTAATTAAAATACCTTACTCTATTTCTGGTGCTGCTATTAGTAGCATAGTGACCTTCGGCAGATTACTTAACCTTTATGGGCTGTATTCTTATCTGTAAATTAAGGAGTATAAAAGTTTTTCCAACCTGTAAAAATGATTTTTTTTTCTTCCTTCCCTCTAATGAGTAGTCAGTATTTGGCTTTTTTCTTCTAAGCTGTTTGAGGACCTAACCTGGGAGATAAGGGTGTTAGAAAATGTTTTGGTCAGTTGCACCAATTTTCAAATGAGAAAATACTAAAAAAAGAAAACCATTAATACTGGGAACATTTTAAGTATGGCTTCCCTTGCTTGTATGCAGCTCCACAGTTAAAGTCATATTGGAGTGTCACGTGCACTCACACACCCACACACAAAATCAAGTGGCAGTTTTTCACCGAGACGGCTGCATTCTTCAGATGGAGTAGCATCTTCATAGAAGAGAATCAGCTTTCTGCACCTCTTATTTTACATGAATGTCCACTGTTTGACCAAGGGAAGAGTGAGATTAATAGTAAAGGAGACTAGTATTTGAATCTGAAACTAAGCTACCTTCATGAAACACATTTAGACATTTAGCACAATTTGTTTATAAACAAGCCATTTGCCTTTCTATTAAAAAATATTTTAAGAGACGGGAGAGATGGCTCAGGGGCTAAGAGCACTTGTTTTTCCAGAGGACCTGGGTTTGATTCCTAGCACCCACATGGTGGTTCACAGCCCTCTGTAATCTCAGTTCCCAGGGATCTGATACCCTCTTCTGACCACTGCAGGCACCAGGCTTGCAAGTGGTACAGATACATACATGCAGGCAAAACACTGATACACACACATTTAAATTTAAAAAATGACATATACGGTGAGTCTTAGCATTTGACTTTGCCCCTCCAAAATTCAGATGCCAAAGCTTCGTGGCCAACATGATGAGAGCTGAATGTGAAGAGATTTAGAAAGAAGGGCTGAAGAGATGGCTTAGTAGTTCAGAGCACTTGCTGTTATTTCCCCAAAACAACCAATGGGAACGTGTCCCTTTCTTACTGAGGGTGGCTTGGTTCATCTGCGTTGTTGAAAGAGGAAGAGTAGGTGGCAATAGAAGAAAATATACAGCAAAGACATTTGCCGAAGTTCCCACCTTTTGTAATTGAATAAGCACAGGCATCTGGGCCTCTTCGAAACGTAAGTTAATATTACGTGACCTTTAAAGTTTTCCCAGGCAGTCCTTAAATTACCTTACTTGGACGACTATCCAAAATTTCACGTGGATAAGGAAGTTTATATAGTACAGATGGATTTTTGATTAATGCTAAGTTATAATAGGATTTACATTTGCCTTAATTGTAAGTATAATTAAAGAGTAGAGAAATTATTTTAAATGAAAATAAATGATTAGGCAGAAAAAAGTGAGTCCTGTAATACTAGTTTATGAACTCCTGTGGAAAAGGAAAACAGCTGAAGCCAACAGTTGGTGGAGTCTGTCAAAGTTGCATGCGCTGTTTTTACTTGGAGTGAGGTCAGCTGAAGTATGGGTGTGTAAAAATAGGTGTGTCAGACACTTTACAACTAAAGATAATGAGCCGGGCCTGGTGCGCACGCCTTTAATCCAAGCACCTGGGAGGCAGAGGCAGGTGGATTGCTGTGAAATTGAGGCCAGCCTGGTCTACAAAGCGAGTCCAGGGCAGTCAAGGCTCCACAGAGAGACCCTGTCTCGAAAAACCAGAAAAAGAAAAAAAGATAATTGTGTATGTAAAGTGAAACTCGCGGGAAGGTCCACGAGGAGTGCCTGCTAGGTGGCACACCCTCAGCAGGAGCCGTAAAGTATCCAGGAGTCTGGAGTTCTTTTCAGAACACTTGGGAAGGCCACAGATAGAAGCCACTTCAGCCAATTATTGTGTGCTGCCTTCTGTTTTTACTTAGATTAGTAATGCCTGTCTCTATTAAGAGATAGCTATGAATAACAAGGGGTTTTCCCTCCTATAAGATGAGGAGATGTTTTGTTTTGTTTTCCTTCTATATACCTGACTTTGTAAACTCTGAGCCCTTTCCTTCAGCCTTTGATTCTTGAACTGTGGAGGTGGGTGCTGCTACATTGTTACCTGGAGTCTCTCTCATCTTGCTTAAGGCTTCAGGGATGGTAGCAAAATGTGGAAATGTTGATCCAGGGTTGCAGTAGGAGTGCGCTTTGTAAAGGCAGCCTCACAACTTAAACACAAGTCCTTAGATCTTTCTTAATATTTCCAAACTTTGAGCACCGATTCTGTGGCATGTTCCCATCTGAGTGTTGTTGACAATCAGTGAAGTGTGCTCCTTCCCTAAAGGAGTATAGTTGAGAACTGAGGAAGCATGGTTAAAGCAAGATACGAAATGTTGAAAGCAGTAAAGTGGGGCTTTTGTGTATGTGTTTACAGTGTGTGAGGGGACATTTGCTGCTATAGAAAGGATAAAAAGACTTTGGAGCAGGTGTTACTAAATCCTTGTAGATAAAATGGAGGGCCTTCAGGTAGAACAGTGATTGACAGCGCCATTGCATAAGACTCTTACTTGCATGGACTCCTTTGGATACAGAGGAGTGAGTCTCTAGAACTTTATCCACAGCCAGGTAGGAGCTTTGTAGGCCAATGAAAGACTGGACTATGCTACTGACTGGTGTTTAAAACTTATGAGCTATGACCCACCCTGGTGTGGCATGCCCTATACACCTAGTCCTTGAAAAACCAAGGCAAGAGTTGTAGACCAGCCCGGACTATAGAAAGACCCTGTCCTTTTTTGCTAGACAATTTAAAAAATAAAATATATAACCTATTGACAGCATACATTTTTATGCTGTGACCGAGTACTCTCATATTTAAATGATAAAATGACACAAAATAATACTCTTACTTTTATGTGATTCAGTCTGATAGTTTCTGTTCAATTATATTGTTTCATTTTCAAGAAGAAATGATAGTGAGGACCCACTAATTGGATTTAACAAACCTGTGGTAGCAGCTGGCAATTTGAAAAAGATGTTGTTCTTGGTGGTTTTGGTAGGAACCAAAACAGGACCATAAGTAAGCAAAACAGTAGCATGAAGGATCAGGGAAGTAGCGAGAAAAGGTTAAAAGAATTCAAATGTGAGAGTTGTATCCTATAGAAACTTCAGTCTGAAACAGTGAGCTCTGCTTGGGTCATGGGAGTGGCTAATCAGACAGGCCTGGGGAAGTTCCAGTGTGGGGCAGGGCAGAGGTGACTAAGAAATGCGAGGTTGGTCTTTCTTGGCCTTTAGAGTGATGCTTTAGAACAAGCTAGGAGTTTTCAAGTACAGAGGTAGAAATGTTGGAAACTGTGTGGTGTGTTCAAAGACCAGGTGCTCATACTTAGGAGAGCTGTGAAACACTGCAGAGTTAACAAGGGAAACTGTCCTTAGACTTAGTTACTACAGACAAGATTAAAAAAGGCATTCGCATTTCAAGAGGTCAAATCCCTGTTCTGCCATTTGAGGTTTCTTTCTGTCTTGGATGTTGAAGAGCAAGAAACTGACACTTGGTTTATCTGGAGTCCTATCATAAGGCTTACCTGGCTGTTGTAAGTAGCTGTAGTATATTTAGGTAGGGCCTGTCTAGTTAAAGATAACGTGCAGCCTTTTGTTTGTGTTGCTTGTTTTTATTCCTTATGATTTGTGGCTCATACACTTAGTAGTGACAATACAGTTTGCAAGGTATATCATATTTGTAGAAGAAGTAAGATTTTTCTGGAGAGAAGAAAGACTTCGCATTTTACTTTTTAAACTGAGTGATTTTGAAGTATTGTAAGAGTTTAAGTTAATTACAGAAAAATTTGTATGTAATAAGGAAATTTTAGGTAGGCTTAAGTCTGTATACAAGACTTGAGAAAAAAAGTCAGATTTTTTTTTTTTCCTTTGAGACACAGGGTCTTGCTAAGTGGCTCAGATTGGCTTCCAGCTTTTGATCCCTTTGCTTCAGCATTCCTGGCATCACAGGTGTGCACAGCCACACCCCGTAAAACTCTTAGCCCTTTCTGATGGTGTTATAAGAGTGTAGGTGAGACCCAGTCCCAGTGCATGAAGAAAATTGTGTAGACTCTTAGGTTGAAAAACAACAACAACAACAACAATAAAAAAAAAAACCAACCCTCCAAAACTTAAAATCTACAGCACATTTTCTTCCCACCCAAACGTCGTCGTCTTTCCCTTCCCTTCCCCTCCCCCTCCCCCTCCCCCTCCCCCTCCCCCTCCCCCTCCCCACTGTGTATGGAAGGTTTATCATGTAGCCCAGGTGGCTGGAGCTTGTGGTTTACAGCTGCCCCAGTCCTTGAGTGCTGCCTCACTCAGCTTCAGTTTATGCTCTTAATTTTAACACTCCATACACATTGATAATCTTCCTTTTCCATTCTAAGCCTAGCATGTCGGCCATTTCGTGTTCCTAAGTAAAATTTATAAGGAAGGAGAGGAAAAAAACCTAACCCTTGTTCTTTGTTTTTGTCTTTTTAAATAATATGTATGAGAAAAGAGAGTGGAATAATTGGCATGCATATCTTTTTAATATTTTTACTTTTTTCCCCCTCTCTCATTTTATTTTTCTCTTTTTTCAAGTTTCCAAAAAGCTATAATAATGGATCTTGAACCCATTATGGTTTTTGTATAGCTAAAATAATTTTTAACACATAAAACTGAATTTCATTTATACTTAACTATCTTTTCTCCTTTTAAGGTAGGTTGACCAAATATTTTCTTATTAGAAAATAAACTTGTTCTTGAAATCTAGAAAAATGTTTTATCCTTGTAATATGATTTACCCTTGCAGTTTTTCCAGCTTTTGAAAAGTTATCTTAATCTCTTTAAAACTTAATATTATCATAAAATTAACTCTGCCCTAGGGGTGTCTTGCTTTTTTTTTTTTTTTTTTTTTTTTAAAGTGAATGTGTTTTCCCGAGCTGGTGTGTGTGAGAGAGAGAGATTATGGAGGCCTGAGATTGGTACCCATGTCTTAGATTGCAGCAGCATCTCTTGCTGAACCTGGAGGTTGGCTAGCCTGCTTTCGGGATCCCTTGTCCCCATGTCCTCTCTCCAGTTGTGGGATTACCCCGCTCCTGGTTTTTTACACGGATTCTGGGGATCCAGACGTCACACTTGGCTTCCCATTTGTTGGGCAAGCCTTTAATCCATGGAGCTATCTCCTTAGCTCTGAATATTTTCTTCAGTGTTCTAGAAAATTCAAAGAGCTTGTCCACATTATCTTTGAAATGAAAGTGTTGGTGCCAAGTCCTAAGGCAGAAGAAGGGTTGCAAGAATCGACAGCTTTTTGTAAAATTACCAGACAGGAATTAGAATGGAAGTGAAGCTTGAACAAAAACCGTGTTTCCATCATGGAAACAATCAATAGCGTGCAGCTCTCATGACTGTATAGAGTTGTTTAAGAGCATTGCTACCATCCATGTCTTATGTCTAATGGCGTATCAGGACCCACATGTTCACATGCTGCCGAGTCCAAAAGACCTGACTTTTTTGTTGTTGTTGTTGTTTGTTTTTTGGTTTTTCAAAACAGGATTTCTCTGTGTTGCCTTGGCTGTCCTGGACTCACTTTGTAGAGCAGGCTGGCCTCGAACTCACAGCGATCCGCCTGCCTCGGCCTCCCGAGTGCTGGGATTGAAGGCATGCACCACCACGCCCGGTTTAAGACCTTGACTTTTTAAACATCATGGCAGGAGTTGTTTCTAGTTCCACACTGATTTTAGTTATCCAGTCTTGATAGTGCGCAAAGGTCCTGGGAGTGTAGCTCAGTGGTCGATCAACTTGCTCTGCAAGCTGTGGTCTGGATTCAGTTCCTCCACTACGACCTCAAGGAGAGAGGCAGTAGGAGCCTCACCCCAAACATGTGCTTTCATGAGTAATAGTACATTGTGCTTGTTAACAGATGAGGCCACACTGCAAAATCAGCTGAAAAGATTTGAGTGAATTCATTCCTATTCTTAGTATACATTTCTAGCAATTTGGATATGCATTATTTTTTATTTTCTTATGGGTGGGTTGCTAGATTCTCTTTTTTGTACTTAAGTATGCCTCAGGTTTATTTGAGAACTTTCCTGTTTTTCTGAAAATACCTGTGAGCATCTCAGGGTTATTCTGTAAAGTATTTCTGTGATTTGAAATTTCCATCCCTGGTTACTTTCACTTTCTCCTGTTAGGCTCTTAATAATGATCACTAGTAAATTAATCCTGAATGGAATTAACAACCAAAGCTCTCAGCATCTCAACTTAGAAGATGTTACCCATATGTCCTCTTAATATTCCTAAACTTAGATAGGGCAGTTAATTTGAATCTACTGTCCCTTTAGCTTTTTGTGTGCTGCTTTTTTGCATGTTCTTTGGTCAACTGTATTTACTCTGATGTTTAGAATGTCTGTCTTTTGCTTGTTAATATTAAAATGTGTGTGGTTTGCTTAATTGCCTTACAGCTTCCCTCATATCATTTAATAAAGACTCCACCTACTTATAGTATTGACCAGGGATCACTTTATAGGTGCCAGTCAGTGAGAAGATCTGGGTGTGGCGGCACACGCCTTAAGTCCCCGTGCTCCATCCAGGTAGCTAGGTCTCTGAGTTCAAGGAGCTCCAGGGCTACACAGAGAAACCTTGACTCAAAAACAACAAAACCTGAGTGAGAAGACTCTCAAACTACCCTTATGTCCCCCGGTGGCACATGCCTGTAATCCCAGCACTTGAGGAGGCAGAGGCAGGCAGATCTCTGTGAGCTCGGGGCCAGCCTGGTCTAGAAAGCAAGTCCAGGACAGCCAGAGCTACATAGAGAAACACTGTTTTGAAAAAACCAAACAAACAAAAAAGGCATGCAGGCAGGCAGAGCACTGTATACATAATAAATAAATAAATAAAATGAATCAAACAAACAAACAAACAAAAATAGTTTTAGATCTTTCAGGATGCCCCTTTACTTTTTTGGCTGATAATCAAGAGTTGTTTTTGTTGTTGTTTTATTTTGTTACAATGTGTTGTGAATATAGTCATCCCATTGCCCTCTCTTGTATGTTTCCCTCTCTTACACATACCTTCCTGCTTCCCAGCTAGTCCCCCCCCTTTCATGTGTTATTTTGTGTATGGGTCTATGTGTCTGTGTGTGTGCACGAGCACACACATGCAGGTAGTCAAAGCTGCTGTGTGTTCGTTCTTGATGAGATCACCTATGTCCTATCTAGACATCTGCATTTTGTAGGACTCTATCTCAGGCCAGCGGCTCTCAACCTTCTGATGCTGTGACCCTTTAATACAGCTCCTCCTGTTGTGGCGACCCCAACCATAGAATTATTTTTGTTGCCACTTCACCACTGTAACTTTCCTACGGTTGTGAATTGTAATGTAAATATTTTTGGAGATAGAGGTTTGCCAAAGAGGTGAACCTGTCCTGACCTGTGGGAACTTTTCTAATACTTAAAATATTCTGTTCCTCTTTCCTTGATCCTTGGGTCTTGGAGGGGATGAACCAGATGCTCAATTTAGGGATGGATATTCTTATTTTCAGCATTTTACCTGTTAAGAGTCTCTGTGTTTAATGTTAGCCACTGTAAAAGGAAGCTTCTCTGGCTAAGGTGGATAGCACTGTTAATCTAAGGATATAACTATAAACATGTAGAAAGCACTTTGGTTACATATATATTTAGCTTAATATAAATAATCTACAGAATTTTAATTGATTTTTTATTATTACTTTCATTTGGTATTGTTAATGTTAAATACTGTATGTGTTACTTTTTCATGTTGATGTGGGGTAAAGCATAAGATACTAATGACAGTATTACTGTTTAATTTTATTTTGTGACAAATTAGTGCATTCTGAGTAAACAGATTTAATCAATAGGTAAATTTACTGTTTTTTTTTTTTTTTAAGTGTCAGGGAGCGAGTCTAAAGAACATTTTCAAAGATGGTAGTTTGTCATGATACAAAAGTGTATAATAGGCCTGGAGAGATGGCTCAGTGGTGAAGAGCACTGGCTGCTCAAGAGGGCCTGGGTTCTATTCAAAACCTTCCACGGCAGCTCACAGCCATCTAGAACTCCAGTTCATGAGATCTAATATTTTCTTCTGGCCTCTGGTACTAGACATGTGTGTAGAGCACAAACGTGCATGCGGGCAAACACAGTAAATATTAAAGTAGATGTACAAAATGTACACGAATGTATTATTTTAGGACCACATACATATAAAGCATGTAAGACACGAGGAGGAGGGCTGCAAAGTGCTGCTGTGGTCCCAGGAAGAATGATTGTGAAATTTTTTGAGTCTTTCTGAATTGTTTAGTTCTTTAAAATGAGAACATTTAAGTTTTAGTGTTTTCTCTTGAGATTTAAGAGTGAAATGTTACTATCTATAGTATAATACTACTATAATCAGTAACTGTTTATACATACAGTTTTATAGGCATTTGTATCAGTTTTAGCATCTACATCTAAAATTATAGTTAATTTTTTTCAAGATTGACTAAAGAAGTAGTTTCCTTACTATTCCAACAAAAACTGTTTTAAATGTAAGGATTATTTGGTTGACAGTTACCAGAGTATTAATGTTATCTGCGTCCTTATGGAGAAAGGGCTCCAAAGGACATGTGACTGGCTGCACGTTCCACAGCCGTGAAATGCTAGAGCACGCGTTGCACCTTGCAGCTGCCGGGAGCTCTTGCCATCAGCTCAGGGAACTAAATGGATGATTGCGTTGGAAAGCTGTATTTAATCCCTCCTGGTTCTTCTAAAACATTCAAATTTAGTGCACGCTTGTATCTTGGTGAGTTCCTTAAATGCATGTCTCTTGTCTTTAAGACGACGAAACCCTGCATTTTACTTTTAATGTATTTAAATCTGCTTAATGCCTTAGATTTGAAATATATTGAAGTACTTATAAGTGATTTGACATTATCACACATGTTTGGCATAACGTTTCCATTGTTGATTTTAAATTGAAATTTTTATAAGCTAACCCTCCTTGCAGTTATTGGGCACTTCAGTCTCTGGAATACTCATGTAGATAGAATCTCTTTTCTCGGAAGATCCCAGGCTGGCGGGTGGAGGAGGGACACTTGAGAGATCATTTTGGAACAGTTTCTTTATGCTTAAAAGTACAGACCTACAAGTGAAAGGCCGGAGTGTAGCATATTGGAGTTTTTGAAGCACGTGGTTTCTATGTTGCTTGATTTTCTAGTCTGCAAGTAAAAGCTGAGCCATACTGTACCAGATTTGAATTTGCCAGCATTCTTTTAAAATTTATTATTATTTCATGTGTATGAATGTTTGACTGCATGTATACATGCACACCACATGTTTACCTGGTGCCTATGGAGGACAAATCCCCTGTAACTGGAGTTACAGCCTGTTAGGAGCTGCTGTGTGGGTTCTGGGAACTGAGTTTTCAGATCTTCTAAGAGCACCAGCACATGCTCCTTAGTACTGAGCCATCTCTCTAGCCCCCAAATTTGTCCTTTTTTGGAATTACCTTCTCCTAAATTCTGATGCAGTCTTTAGCTAGTCAGAACAACATGTGATAGTGTAAGGTAAAAAGGAGTAGGGATTAGTGAGGGCTGTGAGAGAGTGAAGAGAGCACATGTCCTAAACACATTGTTCTAGAAGCCTCATTGATAAGGAAACACATCTCTAGTCAATTCTCTATTTATTCTGCAAATATAATAATGATATTATTATATAATTATAGCAGTTGTGGTATGTTAGCTCGGTCAGATTCAGTTCTGAAATGCATTACTTCTTGGCTGCAGCAGGAAGAAGACTAGATCATGGTATGATACTGGCAGAAATTGATTCTAAATTACTTGTTCTCAATTGTGAGACTCTATCAGCACCACCGTGAGAACTTGTTAAAAAGAAAACACAGATTGCTGGGTTTCCTCTACTTGCAGAGATTTTTATTCAGGGGGTCTAAGAGTGGGCCTACAAATTGTTCTAGTGAATTTGCTGCTGCTGCTGCTGCTGCTGCTGCTGCTGCTGCTGCTGCTGCTGCTGCTGTAGGGACCTCACTGAGGGATGCTGCATCCCATCAGTGAAGCTCACAAAAGTGAAAACTTGTGTCTATTCAGAAAGCGTACTTGATTCCTAAAGTGCCTCTGTCTCCCATCCCCTCCCTCCCTCCTTCTCTCAGCAGGACCCACACACTTTAAAGTTAGAAGAACCATGATACAAACTGGGGGCAGGAACACCTGATTTAGAGCAGACCTACTCTTTGTAATGTAGAAGATCCAGGACAGTCCTAAGCTGAGCCTTTGAACCTGATTGCTTTTAGCCATGCTTACCAGGTATGGCCGTTTTCTACTCAAGGATTCTCTATTCAGCAGGTTTCTCCTGCTTTCTGGCATTTTAAAGTGCATTGTTTATAAAACTACCTGATATGGCTTTGACTTCTGAAGCTTCCTGTTTCAGGAGAAAATAAGACTTCATTCTAAGTTACTGATTTTACTTAGTTTTAGGTTGCATCATGTGTCATAAATATTAGGCTTTTATTGTTGTGTGACAAACTAGTAAGATTTTACTGGCTTAAAACAAGAGCTCTTTATTACCTAGAAATTTCTGTGGGCCAAGAGTCTAGACATTGACAGTTAGTTGACTCTTCCTCATAAGGTAGTGCAGGTGGAAGCTAGGACTGGACTCTCATGCTCCTGTGGTTGTCAGTAGAATTAAGTTCTTTGCTTGCTGTGTGTCTTCCAGACCAGCCAAGGGGCCTCCTTTTGGTTGGCCATTTATGGAACTCCCCTGCATAGATCCAGACCACTCAGGATAATTATCTCCCTTTTGATTAATTCACACTCAGCAGATTTGTGATTTATTGTTTGTGTGCACTCCCTGCTCTGGTCAGCAGTTCACCCCCGCTCTAGAGCAGTGGTTGTCAACCTTAATGCCGTGACCCTTTAAGACAGTTCTTCATGTTGTGGTGACCTCCAATCAGAATTTCTTTTGTTGCTACTTTATGACTGTAGTTTTGCTACTGTTATGAATCATCATGTAAATATCTATGTTTTCCGGTGGTCTTAGGTGACCCCTGTGAAAGGGTCATTCAGTCCCTTACAGGGTCTCAACCCACAGGTTGAGAACTGCTGCTCAAGAGCCTTATGCAGGAGGTCTCCATCAAGGGGATGGTAGTCTTGGTATATCATGGCTGGAGAGATGGCTCAGAGGTTAAGAGTACAATGGCTGTTCCTCCAAAGGTCCTGAGTTCAATTCCCAGCAACCACATGGAGGCTCATAACCATCTATAATGAGATCTGATGCCTTCTTCTGGTGTGCAGGCATACATGCAGGCAGAATACTGTATACATAATAAATAAATCTTTTTTTTTTTAGTTCACGTATCATACCAGCTTTAACCTTTAAGAATTGCCATCTATATTTCTGCTCCTATAGGGATCTGTTACTCTTGATGCATTCCAGATCTTTCTTTATAATTTTATCTCATGTACTAGTTACTATGTCTTTTGTGTTTTAACAACACATTTTATCTATAATGTAATTTCCTGTCAAAGGCTAGATAGATGGTAGCTTTTTTCAGGTTCTATGTTATATAGTAACAACTGCCTCTTACTTTTGTAAAGAGTCCTAACTTACTGTGTTCTAGTTCTCAGTGCTGTGGAAACTGATTGTTTCTGCTTCTCATTTCTTAATGTGCAGTGTTGGTGTTCTGAACCTTCATGTTGATATAGCTTGGGGCAGTTTTCTTGAATGCTCTTATTTATCCATTTATTTGCAGTGCTGTGAACTGAACCCAGGGCCTTTGACATGCTACCTGAGCTATATTCCTGGCTCTGCTCTTGATTTTTCTTTGTAATCATTTGTTCTTTAGTATTTTACTGGGCTCTTGAAAACTTGACAACTCACTTCCCTAAATCTGGGGAATTCCTTGTATCTTAAAGGAATGATTCCCTCCCTCCCTCCCTCCCTCCCTCCCTCCCTCCCTCCCTCCCTTTGTACTTCCTGAGCCAGGGTCTTACTCTATAGCTCATGTTTTAAACTCTCCTGCCTCAGCCTTCTGAGTGCTGGCATTATAGATGTGTGCTACCATGACTGGCAAGAAAAACTGTATTACCCATTCTCTCTTTTCTCTTTATGAACTGCCTGTTTGCTGGATGATAGAGTTCTCTTGCTCATGCATGCAATTTTAATTTCTTGAATGAAAAATGATTGTATACACATATTCATACCTCTTCAAATTCTGAGATAAGGTAAATATATTTCCCATTACATGCCTGGGGGTGGGGCGTGCCGGTTCCATTGATAGCCTAATGCTCCTGTCTCAAGCACTGCTCCCTTTTGAGGGAAAGGCAGTTGATGTTAGAGCTGAGGTAGAGTAGAGGGTCTCACTGCTCTCTATTACGACTCAGCCAATCTCCAGGTTAAGTCCCACAACTTATACTCCTTTGCTGTCAACTTGGGTGTCTTCTGGCCAGCAGGTTGTTCACTTAGTTCTTTCTTTGTGGGTACCTTCACACCTTGTTTTGCCAACTCAGTACTGTATACTTTGTTTTCAATACTTGAAAAATTCATTTTCTGTTCTTTGATATAATGGATTTATACCTTATTTCTCCCTTCATTTTTATGTGAATGAAATTCTAGAAAAGGAAGATAAATGTGTGTCATTAGTTTGCCATGTTTAATCAGGATCCCTGAGTCTTTAGGGATTGAATTTATATAAAGCGTCTTTCAGAATGTGTTGATACTATTGATTAATTGGTTGGAATTTGGTAGATGACAAAAATACTTTCTAAAAACTATCTGTAGCTAACAGCTGAAAACTCAAGCATAATGTAAGTGCAATTTAAAGTTAAAACCATAAACTGGGGGCTGGAGTGACGGCTTGGTGGTTAAGAGTATTTGCTGATCTTTCGAAGGACCTGGGTTTGATTCCCAGCACCCAGACGACGGTAGAACTGGTACTACTGGGAGAACTGCCAGTTCCGGGGACTGTGATTCCCTCTTCTCTGGCCTCCTTGGGCACCAGACAGGTATATGGTATATGGACATAGTTGAAGGCAAAATACTCATAAACATAAAATAAAATAAAATAAAAATATTTTAGAGAGAGCAGGCACTACTGGACTTGACTATGTAAAACAAAAACAACAGAAAACAAACCTCAGCATAACTTGTTCTCCCTGCAATGTTGGACAGACCACAGTGCAGTTGTCCTGTAATACTGTGCCTGTTGAACACTGTAAGAAAGCAAAACATTAAGCACTTAATTTGTGTCATGAGTTATGGTAGGTACTGCCAATGGTTAAGAGAGGTGTGATTAGAAACCTATCTAGGCCAGTTCATGACTGTCACATTAACATGATTGCACACTTCCCCCAGGTTAGTGGTTGTCATGTATTTTTATGTACCCATATCCTTAAAAGAGGTATCTTCCTTCACATATGTATGTGTGCATTTTTATATAAGTACATTTTGTATAAAAGGCATATTTATGTATAATAAAACATAAAAGTAGACATAAAGTAGACATGACAAAAGAGGAAACTAATGCTGTTGCTTTAAGTAATGGTGACCAGTAGAATAATATCCAACTAGTAGTATTACCTCCCTTACATTTTAGATTAACCATTCAGACTACAGTGTGAGGAAGGGTTGTGTGTGTGTGTAAGAAGTAACTGGGATTGAAAGACACTTAAATTTAATTCCAAAGTAGAGTAGTTGCAACAGTTTCCTCAGGAATGATTGTTTGAGTTAAAATACTGCCCCAGGGCATGGATTCAAGAGATTTAAGTAGTGATGTCTCTTAGAGTTGACAGTAAACTAGATAGATTTGGAGAGTAGGGGAGGCAAGAAGTTGGCTTGCTTACCATGAATTGAAGTAGAGAACCAGGAGGAAGAGGCAGGTTTACACTGGAGAGCGGTGGTGGTTGTTTGGAAGTTGGTGCTTTTATGGTCATCGTCATTGGGAATCTCTTATAATTGGATGTTGAAGTCTGACGTTCAGTACAAACAGAATTTGGCCAGGGATAGAGTTTTGGGAGTCATTAGTATATAAGTACTGCTTGATGCTGTGAATGTGGATGAGCTCATTCAGATATTTATAGAAAAGAACAGGCTAGGCTTCTGTGGGAATCATCACTTCAGGAGCAGCAGAGGAGCTGGGAGAACTGTCAGGTGAGAAAACATGTCACACAAATTAAGAAAATGAGCTTGAAGAAAGGAACTCCTGGGAGCAGTGAGCAGAGTGACCAGGTGAGGGGAGGAGGACCAGTGAGTTTGCTCTGACACACTCGACTGTGAAGACTCTGCACCGTACATTGGAAACCAAAGAAGCAGATTAGAACGGAGACATCTACTTTAAAGACAAGTGTGTCGGTGCTAGGAAGATGGCTGCGATAAAAGCATTCACCTCACAGAGGTCTGAGTTCAAATCTTCAGCATCAAGTAAAATGCCCAGAGTGGTTAGAGGCCTGAGGTGCAGTTCATTCCAGGTGAGGATAGTGGGCCCCTGGGCTTGCTGGCAGCCAGCTGGTTCCATCCCAAAACAGTAAGGCAACATGAAAGAGCAGAACACTACGCACACTCTCCCTCCCTCTCCCTCTCCCTCTCAGACAGGCAGACACAAACACACATGAATATCTGTGAAATAATGTACATTCAAAATCCTCTAAGGTTCATGAAGTTGACTTTTGTTCACAAAAATATAGAAAAACATTCATTGAGAAAGGAATCAGTAGCTGGAGGTATTTTTAAAATAACAGAGGGATAATTGTTGAAGAAAGATGGAGCAGGATGTGATGTGATACATAAGTAAAATAGTTAACTGTTGTGTCCGGCACTGTTCTAATGTATGCGGTGCAGCTATAAACAAAGGCTTGCCTTTATGGAGGTATATTCCAGTCACTAGAATCTGGTGGATGGTAAATTACAAAGGCATCTGCTGAGTGTAGAGTATATACTTACTCAGAGCCTTGGAAAGAGGGAAGCCTGGGAGAGACTGCTAGCTATGGCCGCTGGGTGGCTTAAAGGGTCCTTTGAAAGCACTCTAAATGTAGCCCAATGTATCTGTGCCCAGATAGGTAGAAGGTTTTCATGACATTCGTTCTGTTGAAGCTTGAAAAGAATGTCTTATTTTTAGTGTCCTATTCAGGGTTTTTGTTGTGTTTTGAGACAGGGTCTTACCATGTACCTGGGAGGCCTGGGATTGGCTATGTAAATGAGGCTGGTCTTTAATTTACAGAGCTCTGCCTGCCTTTCTCCCCCAGTTGCAGGGCTTAATGCTTTCCCTTTACTTGCTTGTTTTCTTCTTAGAGAACATTCTGTAATCTTGGGAAAAAGTACCCATAAATAATTGTCCTATGAAAGCCGTCAATTCTTTCTTTCCCTCCCTTCTACTTCCCCTCTTCTCCACCCCGCTCCCCTGCAGGCTGAACCCAGGGCTTTACAAGAACCAGGAATACTCTCTACCACTGAGCTACAACCCTGAACCCAGCCGGTACCTGAAGTGTCCTGAAACTAAGTCCTATAGAGGGTCTTAAAACTGTTTTAAGGGCTGAGACTATATGAGATATATTTATTTAATAGTCCTCTCTCTCACATAGTCAGACCTTCAGTCATGGTGAACCATGTATAAAGCACTTCCTATTAGGGACGCCTAAGCAGATAGTCAGTGTAAGTGCTTAAGTGATGCCCTGCCTCCTACTGCAAGCACAGCATACTACTGTTTTAGAAACTGATTTTCAAATGATCTTGTCTCCCTTTTTCTTGGTGAATATTGTCAATCTTTCTCTGGACAAGGCAAACTTTTTGCATCTTTCTAAGTCACTCAAAAGAATTTGGACCCGAGGCTGGAGAGATAGCTCAGAGGTTAAGAGCACTGTCTGTTCTTCCAAAGGTCCTGAGTTCAATTCCCAGCAACCACATGGTGGCTCACAACCATCTATAATGAGTCTGGTGCCCTCTTCTGGCAAGCAGGCACACATGTAGGCAGAATACTGTCTAGATAATAAATAAATCCTTAAAAAAAAAAAAGAACTTGGACCTTGTACTAATTCTGATCTTACTAATTCTGATAGCATGGGCAGTTTTTTTAAAGTTTATGGTGGACTGGCATGCTAATCAACAGTAAATAAGAGATAGATGCTTTGTAATGTTGAAGAGCTGATTATTTGTTCTACAAGACAGAACTTCATGAGAAGCTTTTGGTTTTTTGAGACAGGGTTTCTCTGTGTAACAAGAGCCCTGGCTGCCCTAGGCTTACTTTGTAGACTAGGCTGGCCTGGAGCTTACAGAGATCCACCTGCCTCTGCCTCCCAAGTGCTAGGATTACAAGCATGAGGCACGTGCCCAGCTTCATGAGAAACTCTTAACACACCGTCTCTTTTTAGATCTTGAGATAGGGCTTGAGCTACCTGAGCTGTAACTCTGTAACTGCACTAGAGCACGGTATCATACCCTGCAGACTTACTAGTTAGCAGACAGGGGAGCTTCCCAGAGTCAGACAGTAGCGCTGCGATTTTGAGCACATTGTCTAAGCTTTATGTCCGAGTTTTCATATCTGTAGAATGGGAACAGAATTATGAAGATAAATGGGTAAAATATTTAAAAGAGTGTTAAAGCAATAAGTTAAAATGATAAATAAGTTTTAATAATTATTAAATAGTGGCTAAAGATAGCTGTTATTACTATATGATTTTTTTTAAAAAATTACTTATTTATTCACTTTACGTCCTGGTCTTAGCTCCGTCCCTCCTCATCTCCCAGCCCCCCCCTCCCTCCCTCCCACATCCCCCTCCCCTCCCACATCCCCCTCCCCACCCTCCCTCCTTCCCACATCCCCCTCCCCACCCTCCCTCCCCTCCCACATCCCCCTCCCCTCCCACGTCCCCCTCCCCTATTCCTCAGGAGAGAGGAGCCTAAGCACCAGCCCCATCCCCACCCCGATCATCAAGTCATATCTAGACTGAGTGTGTCCTCCTCCCCTGTGGCCTGGCAAGGCAGGCCTACGGGGGGGAGTGATTGAAGAGCTGGCGAGAGAGTCCATGTCAGAGACAGCCCCCACTCCCCTTACTAGAGGACCCATGTGAGTCCTAAGCTGGCCCTAAGCTACATCTTTGTGGGGTACTGTGTGATTTTTAATTTTCTCTATCGTTTTATTTTATACTTAAAGAGGATAATTGAGGCAGCAGTTCCACACCTGTTTCATTAGTAAGCAAAAGTGTGGGGCTGATGGGGCGGCTCAGCAGGTAGAAGCACTGGGTGTGAGCCTGGCAGCCTGCGTTTGTTATCTTGAACCCAGGTCAAGGTGGAAGGCAAGAAGTTGTCCTCTGACCTCCATCTTTGTGCTATGGCCCACATGCACAGACGCATGCACACACAATAAGATTAATCTTAAATATACTTATATGGGCTTTTGCCTGCGTATATGCTTGTGTGCCGTGTGAATACTTGGAGCCCATGGAAGAGGCATTGGATCCCTGGGAAGAGTTACAGATGGTCGTGAACTACATTGTGGGCTGTAATCAAACCCAGAGCCGTCTTCCCAGATTCCTTCCCCCCCTTTTTTTTAATTTAAGAAAGAAAAGTATTGTTTTTTAATATTGGTGTGCTGAAGACAAAAATAAAATTAATGGAATTAATATTTTTACTTATTATTGTGTGTGTGAGAGGGATACTCACATGAAAGCCCTTCTACCATGGCTTCAATCTGTTAGCCCATTGTGGAAACTGTTTCCTACCTACTAAGTTGTTTTGCTGCCAAAATTTATAGAACCCTCTTCCAATCAAACATCCATGTAAAAAGTAGGTGCCTCTAAGCTTGATGGCCTAAGCTCAATGCCCAGGACCCATATGGTACAAGAAGAGAACTGATTCTGAAGTTGTTCTCTGACCTCCACACATGTGCCCTTGGTATACTCATGCCCTTGCAGAACTAAAGGAATAAAAATATAAAAAGTAGAATATAATTTTTTCCCACACAAATACCGAAGCTCAGAGGGAGTTAATTTTGCTCCTTTGTTGCTGCTCTCTTTCCCTTTGCTCTCAGGTACAGAATCCTTACGCAGCAGTACTTGTGTGACCTAAGTGAGGCTGACGGAAGTCTAAAATCCCAGTGTTACCTGGTAGCACCTTTGCTTGTCCTTGTGTTCTTTTCTCTAGAAAATGAAATGTCCAGGCTGGAGAGATGGCTCAGTGGTTAAGAGTGCCACCTGCTCTTCCAGAGATCCTGAGTTCAATTTCCAGCAACCACATGGTGGCTCACAACCATCTATAATGTGATCTGATGCCTTTTTCTGCAGTTAAAGCACTCATGTACAATAAATAAATAAATCTTTAAAAAAATGAAATGTATACCACTTAATACTAATGCCATTTTAAAAGCGATTGCTTATTTTTAAAGATATATTTATTTATGATTATGTATACGGTGCTCTGCCTGCATGTACACCTGCAGGCCAGAAAAGGGCATCAGATCACATTATAGATGATTGTGAACCACCATGTGGTTGCGGGGAATTGAACTCAGGACCTCTGGGAGAGCAGTCAGGACTCTTAACCTCTGAGCCAGCTCTCCAGCCCCTATTGTTTTATAAGTATAAGCTTTGCTTTTTCTGGACCGTCATTGCATTACCATATTGCCTCTGCTATGAATTCTCTACTTTATGTTCATGTTGTCATTATCTTGTGCATTAAAAAAGTTTCAACTGGGATAGCGTTCACCTTACCCAGCACCAGATAGGCAGATACAGGAAGATCACAACCTAGGCTACATACTGAGATCCTATCTTAAACAAGACAAAAGACAGAAAAGGACCGTTTTCTTCTAAGTGAAACTTAACATGGCCTGGGTATGTTTCCTATTTGTGTATTCCCCTCAGCTCTTAACAGAATGCATGGCAAACATTAGGTACTAGAATTATTACACATGTACTCAACAGAGATTGTTTACTGGAATTGGTAGCTGTAAACTGTAATGACTTGTTTAATCTACATTTCACAAGACTCAGTAAGGTTTTGAATTCTGGCTTTAGCCTCAACCTATTTATGTGATTGTAATTTAGTATCATTCTCCTTAGTTACTAAATGGGGGTATATGCCCCATTCAGCTTCAAGACTTATGTGCGATATATAAAGACCGAGAGCCACGGAGAGTGCTAGGGGCACTGCTTGAGCACGTCTCACACAGCCCCTGCATAGTTACCAGCTTTGAGTTGCGTGTTCATGAAGGGAAGAGCAACACAGCAGAGGCTGTTAGACTATAGTTTTCCCTGAGTTTACAGCCTTACCTTCATTAGGTTTGGGGAGCTTAGCCACATACATACGTTTCTTAAGAATTTAAGCTTTGTTTTATAAATGTGATAAATTTTAGCCATTCAAAAACCAAAAGATTTTATGCTTAGCACCTATACATCCATTAGGTAGCTTCAGTAATTAACACTTAACCCACATTGTTTCATATATGTTGTTTGTCCTCTGGATTATTTTATTTATTTGTTGATGGGTTGGTTGGTTGGTTGGTTGTTTTTTTGAAACAGGGTCTCTATTATGTAGCCTTGGCTGTCCTGGAACTTGCTGTGTAAACCAGGCTGGGCTTGAACTCACACAGATCTACCTGCCTCTGCCTCCTGAGTGCTAGGATTAAAGGAGTGTACCACCATACCCATCCAATGAATTGTTTTAAAACAAGTTCTAGACATAGTCTGTTTCATCTGTAAATAATGAAATCTGTGATCTTTAAGTTATAAATGCTCTTTAAAATAAAAATTTGCGTAACGCTATAGTAATACCCCCAAAAGCTCAACCCCCTCACAGATTGTTAATATCTAATAAGTATATAACAATGAATAGCAAATGTTAGCTCTGCTGGTTGCTGCTGGTGTTGCACTAGTACTAGTGTTTTTTTGTGTTTTTGTTTTTTATTTTTGAGTTCTAATCACACTGTACTTTTAAGGTTTCTGAACCTGTCAAACATTTGTCTGCCTCAAGATCTTGGCAAATTTTTCCATTATTGCTTACTATATAACAAATGGTCCCAGAATTTAGTAGCATAAAACATTTACCCTATTTATTTAGCTTATGAACTTAGACTTTGTGAAGGGCTTTTGGGTGATGTTTTGCCTCTCTCTATGGTTTTCTCTAAGCTATGGGGTTGGTTACTCGTGGGCATGGTAAGCTAGTGTTGACTCTCAGCTAGGCAGTCAGCTGGGATAGGGCTTTGATTTCTTCATGCTTGGCTTGATATACAGTGTAGTGGCTGGATCCTAAAAAACAAACAAACAAACAAACAAACAAAGCAAGCCCAACAGGCTGGAGTAGCCTGTTGTAATCCAAACTCAGAATACCCTATGGAATTTTCGCCTTCTTATTTGATTAGTCATTAAAGGCTCATCCAGTTTCCCACTTTTTGATGGTGAGATGGCGTGATTACAGAAGAGGGAACATAGATAATGTTTTAGCTACCTTTAGAAATGGCAATGCTGTTATTTGATCCAGAATTGTGAATATTTTTCAGATTCCCACTCCTCTGTCTCAAAAAACCAAAAGGAAAAAAAAAAAGAAATATTAAGATGAATTATATTTTACTTAGAAATCCAAACACTTTATTTTCCTTGCACACTAGAAACTCTAGAAGTCTTTCTCGTGTTTCATTACTTATTTCTTAGTGTAGACTGCTTGCCTAGCGTGCCTGTGAGTTCAAGCTACAGTACTGCTTTTAGGGAAGAGGAACTGGGGATATGGCTTAGTTGATAAAGCGCCTGAGGCGCAAGCATGAAGCCCTCGGTTCAGACCTACAGAAACATAGAAGCCAAGTGAGGTGGTGCTGGGGAGAAGGGTGGGTAGAGGAGAGACAATTCTAGAGCTCATTGGCCAGTCCATGTAGTCAATCAGTTTTGTCTCAGCCCTATTTTAAAAAAAGTAAGTCAGTTTAGCAAGACACTTGACATTAACCTCTGGTGCTCATATGCACCTTTGCACATACCCACATGAATGTGTACATGCAAACAAAACTGAATTTTTTTTTTGAGACAGGTTCTCTTCAGATAGTTGAAGCTGACCCCCTATGTGACCTAGGCTGGCCTTGAACTGATGATCCTTCTTCCTCAACCGCATAGATCCTGGGATTAAGTGCTGGGATTATTGGTGTCTATCAGCATGCCCAACTCAGATAACTGACTTTCTGCTTAGCCCTTTCCATACTTTTCAAACCTCAAACTCATAGTCCATTTTCTATTTCTGTAGCACTGTGTTCATGACAGGACATTTCGAGCTGGTCTTTTAAATGTTTGTGTGGAGAAGCATGATAGCAAAGACATACTCAGTGCTCTCAGCTAATAGCCACACAGATGTACTTCAGGCCAGAAAAGTCAGCCTGGTGCTCATTACGGATTTTGGCACAGAACTACAGGCTTGGTTAGCAGATTTTGTCAGAGATGTAGAGAATAAGTAACAGCAAGAAATCTGTTGATAGCCTCAGATGAAAATTACTTTTTAAAACTTTGAGCAACGATGACATTGTAGCCTGGGAATCATAATAATCTGAGCTCAAGGTTGCCACGAAATTTAAGAATTAAAAAAAAAAAATAAGAAATAGGGCTGGTGAGATGGCTCAGAGGTTAAGAGCATAGTCTGCTCTTACAAAGGTCCTGAGTTCAGTTCCCAGCAACCACATGGTGGCTCACAACCATCTATAATGTGTCTGGTGCCCTCTTCTGCATACTTAATAAATAAATACATAAATCTTAAAAAAAGAAGTAATTATGTATAATCTAGGTGGACACAGGTAAACAAAATGCATGTAGCCCTGCCCTCACAGAATTTATAGTCTTGGGGTGGAGAGAGGCATTATAATTAATGCTTATAAGGTACATTTTCATTATTTTTTTTAACTTACATCTGTCTTTATATTTAAAATGGTTTTCTCATAAGTGTCATATATTTGGGTATTGTTATATATCCATTTGACAATCTCTGCTTTTTTATTGGAATATTTAAATTCTTTACATTTAATATGATTGGAATGCTGGTTGCTATGGTGCACGCCTACAATCCCAGCATTCAGGGAGGCAAAGGCTAACAGGTATCTGTGAATTCGAGGCGAGCCTTATCTACAGAGTGACTTCCAGGACAGCCAGGCTACAAAGAGAAACCTTGTCTTAAAACAAAACAAAACAAAAAAGATGATCGGACTGACTAGATTTTACTTTACAATCTTTAGTAGTTTGTTTTTGTTTAGTTTTGTTTTTTGTCTGATTTGTTCTTCCTCCTTTCTGCTTTGCTTTATTTTAGATTTTAAAAGGATTAATTTTACCTTATTTGTTATTACTTAATGGTTGTTTAGCTTTTAATCAGTTTTATTTATATTTATTTATGTGTGTGCGCGCGTGCGTGTGTGGGAGGTGTGCAGGTCTATGGAGACCAGAAGAGGACAGTGGAGCCTCTGGAGCTAGAGCCACAGATGGATGAGGGCCTCACATCCAAACCCTGGTCCTCTAGAAGAGCAGAAAGTGTCCTTAGCTGCTGAACTCTCTCTCTAGCCCAGGTTTAAGGTTTTAATTTTAAGTGTCTATGCATTTGGTTTGTTTTGCTCTTTAAGAACAGGTAGTTCCTTAGGCCGCTGGTTTTCACAAGCTGCAGGCTTGGCTGGGTAGTGTCTCGCTTTGAGGGCACTGCTCCTGTCATCCCACTTAGCACCAGGCCTGCCTTTCAGCTTTTCATCTGAGACTTGGCTCCAATGTTGTGTTCTTAGGTGTTCTTTTTCTCCTGGAACAACAAGAAAACAAAAACAAAAACAAAAACCTAACACACTTCGTTTCTATTCCTGTACCTTTCAGTTAAATAGATTTTTTATTTTGCAGTATCTAATTGACATAACTTTTCCCAGCATATTATTCTTTATCTTAAATTAAAAAAAAAAACCATAGCTCTGAGGATGTGTTGATCACTCTTCAGCTGTGGACATGAGAAAAGCCCTCGTGATACCCAGAGTGTACTTTCTGTGTAGCTTTTCTCTGTGCTTAGCTCTCTCCTTCCTAGTTCTTGGTCCTGTCACATCTCACACCCAGCCGCTTTACTGTGTTAGTTACACCATTGATCATAGAACTTTCTTCCTTTTGCCATGGAGACTCTCATTTGAATTTTCAAAGGATGATTTTACTTTTGTAACAGAATAAAAAGTATATAACAATAATAATAATTCTAGTGAGATTTATATGTATTGCTCTTTGAAACTCAAAGTTGGGTATAAATCCCATATCTGTTTCAGCTATTGGTTAGATTTCATGACACATAGTATCTTAAAAGTATAACATGACAGGAGGAATATGCATATTTTGGTTTAAAAATAAGCTTTACATATGTGGCAGTGCTTTCTACTTTTCCCACCTGTTTTTTTTCTACCTTGATTTTATTTCTTCCTAGCAAAAACACCAAGAATTTACTCTCCCAGCATTTATTGGATACCACCTGTATCCATGGGCAAGGCATAGGCTTGGTGACAGCAGTGAATTCATGTTTTTGTTATAATTCTTCCATCCAGTGATTCCTTAAAGGACTCTAGACCAGAGTGTATGTGAGTGTTGGTGATATAATGTGCCCAGCTAATTAGATACCCTCTTCATCCAAGGGTGCCTCAACCTGGGGTTGGGGGCGGTTAATAGTAACTATTTACAAAGGTTGAAAGGATTACTGCAAATAGTGTTCAGAACCATGTGTGATCAAGTAACAGGACCTAGAAGTTGTTAATTGTGACTAGAGAATTACCACACCTTGTAGATGTAGGCTTTTGTCTTCAGGTTTCAGACCAGCATGAAATTAAATATCTTACTTTGTATTATCCGAACTGTGGCTTCCCTGTATCACAAATGATTGGTTGGTGAACGATGTCTTCTATGCATCTTGGTTTATAAGATGAATAGTGTTAAGATGACAATTCAAACCACAAAAGGTTAAAAAAAGCTATCAAGATTTTCCTTTAGCTATTTGACCTCCTGATTCAATACCTGGGTTTTAAGCCACTCAGTTTTTATTATATTAGGTCTTTGACCTTTATTACATAGAATTAGTTTCTACAGAATATTTTTGGAATTTTGTCTTTTAAGCCAATATTACAAAACAGGAGAGTTAAAAGTATAGTATTGAGTCTGGGTGTAGTGCGACACACTTGTAATTCTAGACTTGGGAGGTAGAGACAGGATGGTGGGGAGTTCAAGGTCATCTTCAGTAACCCTGGGACATGACAGCTTACTAGTAGCTACCATGATAGAAAGTTTATAGGCCCAGTCTTCTGCAAATCCCCAGAGGTAGCTGCTGTGATCTCATGAATGCAATGGCTATGTCATACCCAAAAGATACATTATAGCATCTCTTCCCTACCAATGGGCTCTTCACATGCTTTTCACTGCCTCTTCTGCAGTGTTCCCTGAGTCTTAGAGGGGTGTGACTCAACAGTCACACATTCTCGGCACCTTGACCAGCAGCTGCTTCTTCATTAGCTAGTATCCCCTGGAAAAAGAAGTTATGTGCTACAATACTGACCTTTTAGGCAAGATCCCCACTGATGCAATAGTGGCATGACTATTGGAGGTAACCAACTATTTCTTTTGAGGGGCTGGGGATTTAAGGTCTGTTCCACAAAAAGAATTGATGCCTGGCACTTCAAACCTGGCCAAAAGTCCATGGCTAACAGATCATAGGCCTTAAGAGGAAACCTACTACTGCTATTCTGCTACACAGATGTTTTATCAAATTGCCATCTGAGTATTCATGTTTATACTCACAAAATAGATGTGTTCTTAGAGAACAGCTTCAGAGAAGCTTCTTTTCCATTGAAGACCTTCTTCTCCAGCAGCCGTCGTAGTGCCTTCCTGGACGGTGAAAGCTAGCCAGCAGGAAGAAAGCTTGATTTCTCAGTGTCCTGCAGCCCAAGGGTATGATGTCTTCAGCCACAGGCTCATACCATTCAGTTCTTGTTGGCAGTCAGCAGTAGTGTGATACCTGCATTGTTCTAGGGGTTTCTGAATCCTTGGCCAACCAGTCATGGGGAGGTATTTCATACTTGGCATTGGGATTTTTGTTTAATAATATATGGCTTCTGGGAGCAGCATTATTTTTGATTGCCTCTAACTTATAAAATATCAGGTTTCCATGTGGCTTTTTCAAATAATTCACAAGAATTTCACTTCCTTCTTTCTCCAAGTTCATTCCTACTTAAACCTTTCTAACCTAGTATTCCCCACCTTGCTTTCATATTACTGTACTTTACTATTTCATGGCACATACACACCCCATAGTCCTGTTCTGGAAATTTCTTTCTTTATTTTTTTTCTTTCTTTTAAAATTTCTCTTTTATTAAGTATAGGGTCTTGTATGTAGCCTCACCTGGTCTTGAATATGTAAGAGGCTGCCTCAGCCTTTTGAGTACTGGGCTTATAGGCTGTGCTCTTACCTGAAAACTAAAAATGTTAATTTATTGAATGCATCTTGTTTCTGTTATAGGAGTAAAGAACTTAGGTTTTTGAAAAATTGAATAATTTATATGCCATTAAACAAATACTTTTCATAATTCTGCATCTGACAATTCAATCAACTATGGATTAAAAACATTAAAAAAAAAGTCTATACTCAACATGTTTGGGCTTTTTTTCCCTATTCCCTAAATAATTTAGAATAACTATGTAACATTTCTATTGTGCTTCATTTACATTCTGTATTATAAACAATCTAGAGATAAAGTGTTTGTGAGGGATGTGTTGGGAATTGGATATAAATATTATCCCACTTTACATACAGGACTTTGAATTTTCCACCTATGAGGGTTTTGGTGTCCATCTTCTATGGATACAGAGGGACAAATTTAATAGCAGAAAAGAGTGAATGTATTTAGGATACTGGAAATACAATGGTCACATTGTTTAAAAG